>NW_026652278.1:37239645-37861508 GCF_009828535.3 Hylobates moloch
GCCTCCCTTTTCTCTATTCCCCTGCCCCCCAATCCTCCCACCCCAACCCCCAGCAGCCACCACCTCTTATAGGCCAGGCACCATCCCAGAGCTGGGGAGACATCAGCAAAGGAGATGGAGCTTGCATTTTAGAAGGTATTGGGGAGGCAGACAATAAAAACATAAGCGAATAAATGAGATCATTGCCGATGATGCTTAGTGGGCAGGAAGGAAACAAATGGAGGCTGAGAAGTTTATTCTAGAATCTTCCTCTTAGGCTTTTAGCCTCCAGTCCAATTTTTGACCTTCAGCATCTCTGGGAAGAATTTAACTGGTGTCCTGCTGTGCGCCCAGATCCCTGCTGTCCGTTCCTCTTCACCCTCAGCCGTGAAGGCTGTGGTCTGATCTCCCCACCCTACCCCCAAGCATTTCTATGGCTCCACAGCCACCATACCGGACTCCTTCCTGCTTCAGAAAGCACCCCCCTTAGAAACTTCTGGAAGTCTGCATGAACGAGAGGCCCCTTAAGAATCCCCTGAGAGCCTTGAGGAAAAGGAGTTTCCCTCTACAATTTCACTGAACCAAAAAGAGCCAGGCCCCAGTGGCTGTTCAGCTGACAGTTGTTTCTGTGAAGGAAGGAGCAGCCACTTCCTTCGTGTCTGCGTTCCCTTCCCTCTCTCCCTTTCCTCCGACTAAATGAAAACAGAATGTGCTCTGAACACCCTGCTGAAGTCTGGACCATGGGGTAGGACAGAGACAAGCTGTCATTCAGCCAGGTGAGTTCTGGGCAGTCCTGCATAGAGGGAGGCTGTGGTGCAGCAGGCTGGGGCCTGGGAAGAGCTTTCCCTGAGGAGGCAGGGAGGCTGGTTCAGCCGTGGTCCTGGCCACAGCCTAGGCTGCAGTGTGGTCACCAAGATACAGGTGGTTGAGGCCTTCCAAGGGGACCCAAAAACAATCATCAGTAAGGGTATGTCTGCGTCCCTACAATGTGCCAGACACAGCATTAGGTGCTGCTCGCAACCTGAAAAGTTAGCACCTATTATACCCATTTGTATGGATGAGAAAATTGAGGCTCAGAGAAATTAGGTATCTTTCCAAAACCACTGGGGTCAGAAAGGCTGTGCTACCAAATTGGACCTGTTGTTTCCCTTCTATGTTCTATCCTAACTGACTCCCTCCCATCCCCGTTTGTTGAAAACCTTCTTGTCCTTAATGCTGCCTCCAGCAAGCTCCCCTGGGGACCAGGTTGGGAGTATGAGTTCCTTCACCAGGTTGCTTGCACTGTTCTTGGGTGCCTTGTGGCTCCTGCAGGCGGGCAGTGCCTGGGTCACAGCTGTGTCTCCCACATACCCTGGCACATTGTGGATCTGATTTGATTTGAGGCAGGTGGTAAGCCCTGGCCAGAGGTCTGCACCTTGAATGGCTCTGAGGGCGTCCAGTGGTTCTGAGCTCAGCGGGACTTGAAGGGGCCCTCCTTTATGTCTGGAGGGGACAACTTTCTATTCCGACTTGAAAAGAAAGACTGCTCAGTCTTCAAGGACTTCTGGTCTGATTCCTGGTTTGGGGGCTGAGAGGTCTGACTGTCAGTGCCCTTAGGGCAGCTCCCTGGTGGAATGGGGTTACCCTGGGGAGGCAGAGAGCAGGTTACCAGGGACAGCTTCCCTGCAGACTCAGGCCTCATTTGTCATCTGTCTTCTTCTCCTTGCCAGCTCCTCTCTTCTCCTCTTCCTCAGAGGCCCTGCCCCTGTCTCCTGGGAACTTCATACCTCAGAATACACACGTGTCTGGTCTGTGAGTCTTCAGAATCGTCCCTGAGATATGCACTCTGAAAGATCTCCTTGTGAAGGTGACCTTTTGTCTTGCCCAGGGAGCAAGGAGCTAGGATTTTCCTGACCTTTCCTATTGGGATATTTACTATCGAGGATTGAGGCTGGAATACCTAGCCTTGTATTATAAAGGCTATCAGTAGAGTCAGATGGGCCTGGGATTGAATCTGGGTTTTGCCTCTTACTACTTGTGTGCCTATTGGTGAGTTATTGAAAGTTTTCTAATCCTCACTTCTCTCATTTGTAACTAAGCTAGTGATAGACTCTACCTCACAGGACTGTGCTAAGAACTAAATGAGGAAATGCTCATAAGGTAGCAAGCACAGTCCTTGGCACACACAAAATAACCAATAAACATGATCAGTTTCCTCAGTGAAGCTCTAGCCTGCAATTTGGAAGCCATTACTGGAAAAGGGTGCCGATCCAGACCCCAAGAGAGGGTTCTTGGATCTTGCACAAGAAAGAATTTGAGGTGAATCCATAAAGTGAAAGCAAGTTTATTAGGAAAGTAAAGGAATGAAAGAATGGCTACTCCATAGGCAGAGAAGCCCAAAATGGGCTGCTGGTTGCCCATTCTTATGATTATTTCTTGATAATATGCTAAACAAGGAGTGGATTATTCATGCCTCCCCGTTTTAGACCATATAGGGTAACTTCCTGATGTTGCCATGGCATTTGTAAATTCTCATGGTGCTGGTGGGAGTGTAGCAGTGAGGACGACCAGAGGTCACTCTTGTGGCCATCTTGGTTTTGGTAGGTTTGGGCCGGCTTCTTTCCCACAACCTGTTTTATCAGCAAGGTCTTTATGAGCTGTATCTTGTGCTGACCTCCTATCTCATCCTGTGACTAAGAATGCCGTAACCTCCTGGGAATGCAGCCCAGTAGGTCTCAGCCTTATTTTACCCATCCCCTATTTGAGATGGAGTTGCTCTGATTCAAACGCCTCTGACAGTTACCCAGTGTATCTTGGCCAATCAGCTCCACTGTCCCAGGGATAACAGGATGACTCCATATAACCTAGTCACTTGAGTCCTTTCTTAGATTATGTCTTTAATAAATTATTTATTTATTTATTTATTTATTTTTGAGACAGAGTCTCACTCTGTCACCCAGGCTGGAGTGCAGTGGCACGATCTTGGCTCACTGCAAGCTCTGCCTCCCGGGTTCACGCCAGCCTCCCAAGTAGCTGGGACTACAGGCACCCGCCACCATGCTCGGCTAATTTATCTTTAGTTAATTTTTTTACTGCTATTTGATATCTCACATTGTTATGGGCAAGCACCATATGGAGAAAGGTTTAAGGAAATACCATGCCTGGGGAACAGTGGGATGCCTTCCTTTCACTGTCAATGACTGTACATGGGTTCTCAGCCTAAACTTGGTTTTGTTAAATCTGCTTTGAGGAGAACTTGAACTTCTTCCTCAGCTTGTGGTGCTTCATGTATAAAATATGGCTTATTGTTTCAATCTATTCTGCTCCTTCGGACTTCAGAACAGTTAGAGTCAATAAGGATATAATAATAGCTATGATCACTAACTCAATGAGTGCTGATTACAGGCCAGGCATTGTTTTCTGCCTTGCATGTATTCTCTCTCTCAATCTTCATAACAACCCTATGAGGAGGGATGGTTTGATATACAGCAATAAATAATGGGTACAGCCAAGAAGCCAAGGCCATAAAAGATATAATAGATATGGACCAGGTAGACAAGGATACCTGGAGTCCAGGGGCCAGGGGAGAACTGGAGGTTTGATGCCAGGTGAGCAACAGAGGTTCTCTAAGAGCATGCCTAAGGGGAAAGTCTGGCAGTCACTCATCCAACAACCAGAGAACAGGGAGAATGCAGACGCAGGCATGCAGGAGGAGAGGAGGGTCCAACACCAAGCAAAATGGACTTCTGGCTGAAGGCACTGGAAACAGCTCAAATTTGCATGAAGGCCTCTGCCTGGGGGCAGGAGCAAATTCTGAGACTTCATCAGCCAGTGCCAGGCCCCAGGCAGGAGCCAGTGATCTTGACTGGAGAATGGGAGACGGGGTCTCAGAAGAGCCCTCCCAGCACTGTCTGAGAGAAAGCACTGGCAGGTCCCATCTCATTCGCCCTCAAAAGCTTTTCTTTCCTCCATCTTGCCAAGGTGTGGACTCGGTATTTTTTCTTTCTGTGATCAGAGCAGAAAAGCAGAAAAGAAAAAGATTGGACTACAACTTTCCATCTGCACAAACACAACTATGTTTCTTTCTCATCAGAAAAAGGTTTCCCTGACAACTGTGTGTGTGTGTGTGTGCAGGCGCACACTACAAAGTGCAGGCATAGTGTATGATGTAATCTAGTTCTTTTAAAAAATAAGCCTCTGTTTCCTGATTATAAAGTAATATGTTGAACAAAATTTGGAAATTACAAAAGTATATAAGAAAATAAAATTCACCCCAGAGTCACCAACCAGAGATAATCACAAAGGACAGTGTGGTGATTTCCATCCAGCATTTTTTCGGCATGTTTTTTACATATGTTTTTAAAGAAAAGATGGAATCATACTGGATTCTATTGAATTTATACTGAATTTATATTGAATTATATTTCCTAACCTGTTTTTTGACTTATAATCTGAGCACTTTCTCACCTAGTAAATATCCTTCTAAAACAGTTTAAAAGGTTACGTAGTGTCCTATTATGTCATAATTTATTTCACCACCCCCATTGGGGGTGTAGTTGCTATAGCCTTTTTTATTATACAAAATGTTGAGGTGAACATCCTTTGACTTCATTGCCAATTAATTCCTTAATACAAGTGTCTAGAAGTCATATTATTGCCTGTTTTATTTATTTTTATTTTATTTTTTTGAGACAGAGTCTCATTTCATCATCCAGGCTGGAGGGCAGTGGTGTGATCTCAGCTCACTGCCACCTCCACCTCCTGGGCTCAAATGTTTCTCCTGCCTCAGCCTCCTGGGTAGCTGTAATTACAGGCGCGCGCCACCACACCTGGCTAATTTTTGTATTCTTAGTAGAGACGGGGTTTTGCCATGTTGAGCAGGCTGGTCTTGAACTCCTGACCTCATGTGATCCGCCTGCCTCAGCCTCCCAAAGTGCTGGGATTACAGGTGTGAGCCACTGCACCCAGCCTTATTGCCTGTTTTAAAAGATTTTGATTAATCCTCTGAAATTACCTCATGAAGTGTTACCAATTTATAGTCCTCCTTCACCAGAAGTGTATAAGCATTCCCATTTTATTATACACTTGCCAATATTAAATCATTTCACAAACAAAATCTGGCAATGATCTTTTAACTCATTTTCCCTTTCTCTTCTGTAGCATATGAAATTTGGCATGGATATAAAAGTTACTTGGCATTGAATTGCTTAAGATTACACGTTGATTGCTTTAGTGCTGTAGCGACTGCCTTGTTCATTCCTGAATCAACCTTTTAAAAGGGCTTTGCCTTTTAATTTTTTTCTAATAAATAATGAATACTTCACCTGATTGATGTGTCTTGCAGGTAATTTTCCAACAAAGTTGTGCAGATGTTTCATTCATTCATTCATTGCCCTTCCCTGGGATGCTTGCTCAAGCCACACCTGTACCCGTCTAGGGTAGAGGACAGGCTTTGTGAGCATGGATTCTGGAGTCAGATGGGCCCTCCTTGAAATGCACATTCAGTCATTGACTAGCTGGGTGACCTTGAACAACTTATTCATGAGCCTCAGTTTTCTCCTCCTTAAAAGAGGAATAACAGTACTTATTTACAGGATTGCTGTGCAGATTACATGTGACCTAAGGGCCCAGCAAATTAAGAAGGCCTAAGACATGGTCAGAAAGGTAAGACTCAAGGGCCTTGCTCTAGCTGGCCCTGAGCTGGACCTGTGTCCCTCGCAGGTGACAGTTCGTATCTTGCTTGCCAGCCCCAGCTCCAGCCACATTGGACTCTTACTTTCCCTCCTCAGGACTTTTTTCCTTGCAGTTTTCATTTGTTTGTTTTTTGCTAGAATACTGTCCCTAGATGGATATCCATCTCTCATCACTTAGCTCAAATGTCACCACTGCTCTGACATACAACTCTGTTTTAATTTCCTCAAAGTGCTTAATCCCACGAAATGATCTCATTATTTATTGTTAATTTCTATCCTCTCCATCAGAACGCAGGCAGCAAGAGGGCAGGCACTGCCTGCAGGAACCCAGCACAGTGCTGCCCAAAGCGGGTGCTCCACCAAGGCGTACTAAATGAATGGAGTAGGAATAAAGTGATTTTTAGGATCTTGTGCTGGATATATATTTTTTCTTTTTCTTAAAGTAAAGCACTGCAGTTTTATGATAGATATAGCTCTCATGGGTCAAAGCTGTAAATACAGTATTAAAAAATGAGTAAACATGAGAGCTAAGGCTGCTGTCCTGCAAGGTTTCTTTAGTATGTAATGTCTATGAAGGGCTTTGATATCAGACCGATATGGAGAGAATCTCAACTTCTCCACCCAATGGCGGTGTGTCCCTAGTGATGTCTTAACTGCTCTAAGCCTCAGTTACCCTGCATATAAAATGGGAATAATACCCACCTTAGAGGATTGGCTTGGGGATTAAATAGAGAACATATGTGAAGTACGTGCAAAGAATTGGTATTTAAAGTTAAATGCTGGCAGTTAAAACATGGTAGGTATTCTCGTGTTCAAGAGAACCAAGGACCAAGTAATGTTAGTCTTTAAGAATAAGAGATGAAAGGAATAATTAACACAGTTTTGTTTATGAATTATATTAATGAATATGAATTCATAGTCACTGTTGTTCAGATGGGCAATATTAATCTATGGCACAAGGCTTTGCCCCTAAGGCTTTGGAAAAGTCCGTCTCTTTCTGCCTAGATGTCTTTGGGTGTATACAGTTAATATTTCATTAATTATGGTGGAGGGGCGTTGTGTGTACATCAATGTCTCATATGATGCATCTAATTAAGGCACTTTTTGTTGAGAGCGGAAGAAAATTGGGCTTTCCCAAAGAAAAGCAGCTTGCTCCCAAAGTTGCTAACAGATTGCTTCTTAATTGAACTTGGGAGGTGAATTATATGGTGAATTAGAAAAAAGAACAACTCTGAATTTAGTGAATTGTTCCATAAAGGAAACTGTGGGATTGAATTGCAAATGCTGGATAGAAACATTTCAGCCGGGCCCATGCATCACGGGCCGCTGACCTCTGCTGTGTTTCAGTGAGAGCTTGAACAGGCCGGGAGCTCTCTTTTCAAGGCCTGGAGGGCATTCTTTCCCAGAGACCAGCTGTAAGCCTGGGTTTCTTATGCAAAGGAGACGTTTGAATAAACCTCTGTGACTAATGAAATCCACAAGGTCTTTGCATATCCTCTCACCGAAGAGGTAATTAAGCAAAGATCAAATACGGGGATATATATGTATTTTTTTCAAACGTTTTTTTTGTCTTGCAGTCACACCCAAGGAAAAATACATCCCCATACCCTGAAAGCTCTCCCCTCCCTGCCCTCAGTCTTTGTCTGCATCAGGCTGTTTCTCTCTTCCCTGTTCTATGGTGCCTGCAGCTGCAGTTATAGCCAGAGCCACACCTGTCGTACTCATTTGCCAGTTTTTATTGAAACGGAGAAACACTTTTCATCGATTTCGGTGTGAGACATGGCTTTTTCTAGTGTTCAAAGTGTCTGTCTCCAAGTCCATGTCTTCCATTCCTGGTGAGCTCAGGAGAAGAGAGGTTGGGAGTAAGAAAATAGCACAAGGTGAGGCTTCCTCTTACAGGGTGCTCTGAGTGGCAAATCTAAACCTTGGCTGTACCATAGAATCACCTGGGGAACTCTTTAAACTTCCCATTCCCAGGCCATGCCCCAGACCAATTAAATAAGAACCTCTCGGGGGAGGGGGGGTGCAGGTGGGACCCAGATGCCAGTATTTTTTTAAAGGCTTCCCAGGTGATTCAAATCGCAGCCAAAGTTGAGAGCCATTGTTCCAAGAATAGCTGCCTCCTTCTCTCCATAAAAGCTGATAAAGACAATTTTTTTCCAACAGTTAAGCTGAGTTAGAAATGATTGATTTCTCTTTTTAAACACTGCCTACATGACTCGTATGTCCATCCATTCATCCATCCATCCATCCATCCATCCATGCATTCATTCATCCACCTACCCCTCCATCCATCCCTTCATCCATCCGTTCTGTATTTTACTCAGTACCTGCCATGTGCCAGGCCTGGTGCTGGGTATTCATTGTTAGACATAACAAAATCCCTTCCTTCAAGATGTGAAAAGCTAAATCATGGGGGATTCAGCTGAGGAAATGGATCCCAGTACCTTGTGGAGAGGGTGGTGAATAAGGCCAGGGGCTGTGGGAACAGAGAGAATGACTTTTACCCCAAGAGGAGCAGGGGGGCAGATGATCAGAGGAAGTGGTGTCTACATGGAGACTTGAAGGACCAGTAGGGTTTGGCCAGATGAAGAGGTGGGTGTGGTTGAGGAAAGTGTGCAATAAGAAGAAAATAGAAAGCCAAGTCACTCTAAGTCACTTAATGCAGCTGAGCACAGAGTGGCAGTGGAAGGAGTAGAAGGAGAGGAGGCTTGAGGTACCTGGTGGAGGAGGCTGGCAGGGCCATATCACTAAGGGCCTCATCAGTGGTGTTAGGAGGTGGAATCTATCCCAAGGGCAGGGGGGAGCCATGGAAGGGTTTTCATCAGGAGATGAAATGTGGCCAAGCCACATTAACTCCAGGTAGGTCCCCAGTAGACAGTGCTGGAAGCATGAGATTTGCTTCCTTTCTGAGATAAAAGACAGAACCTTCCATCTCTTGTTGATAAGGACAGAGGAGGGCTCTATATTCTTAACTGCCATGGCTCCAGCCTTATCTCAAGCTGAGCTAGACCCATGACTTCATATGTCTTCTTACAGACCTCCTGGATGGGCAATGCCCTGTATCCCTGGGAATAAGCAGCCTCTACCAGGCACCTCGCTTGTTCTCTTCGTTCTTTCTGTGACTGAGGCTGAAGAGAAGGAGTACAGGCTTGGGGGTCAGACAGGACCCACCTCCAGCCATCACCTTTACTAACTCTCTCTGCTTCCTCAAGACAAGCAAGTCATTTCACCCCTTGGAGCCTTGTTTCCTCATCTGTTCATGGTCCTTTTGTTATTGGGTCTTCATGAGACTGCACATATAAAACTGAAGGTGAGGAAAAGCACTTGGCACTGTTCTTAGCACAGGGTTTGCACCATAATTGGGACTTAGTAAACACTAATTCTTTCCCCCCTCCATCACTGGGGGGCACTTGGTCTCCCCACCTATTCACTACATATTATCCCTGTCATATACAAAACCAGTGCAGTTACAAAGCCCTTTCATGTCCTCTGGTTCCCATCTAGTTCACTCGGAATAAAAGCCAAAATCCTGAATGGCCTGCAAGGCCCCATATGAGCAGATCCTCCAGACCCTCCACTGCCTGCTGACCTCATCATCTCCTTCTCTCTTCCTCACTCATTCCATTCCAGTCGTACCCACCTCCCCCCGGCCGAGCACACTCCCACCCCGGGGCCTTTGCACTTGCTGTTCCCATAGTTTGAAATGCTTCTCTCCAGATATCCACCTACATTCTCCAGACGTAAATATCTGGTTCGCTATTTCTTTGTCATTTTTTCCCCCACCCTTCATCAGAATATAATTTCCATGAAGTCAGGGTACAGTTTCTTCTGCATCGTATCCCAAGCAGCAGACACAGCGTCTGGCCTGTAGCAGGTGTTGGATAAATATTTGTTGAATGAACGAATGCCTAAACAAACCCATTACCTCATTTGGTCCTCGCAATAGCCCATTTGACAGATGAAAAATACTAACACCCGAGTTCCTCACCGCAGTTGCACAGCTGAGTGAGGCCGAGCTAGACCCAGAGCGTTGGCCCCAGCTCGCCTCCACGCCACAGGTGGTACATTCCTCTGCTGCTGAGAGATTTCATACCATCAGGATTTCCCCTGACCTTTAGCCCGAGAGGAAATGATATTGCTGCAACTGGATGAATACCCAGAGGGCCAGGAGCTGGCAGCCAACACCCGGCAGCTGCAGGGAGTGTGTGAGTGGATTCCGGGTTGGCCAGGAGGCAGCGGAACGAGCAGGATGCAGGCGCGGAACCTCCCATCTCCGCCTGGCTGTAGTGGGACCTTCTCTACAGGAGACCTGGCAGCTGCAGCCACTGCCCAGGTCACGGTCACAGAGAGGGAAAGTGATGGCCTGCATGTGAGGAGTTGGGAGCGGGACCACGTGGCTGTCTCCAGGGTCATACAGGCCCAGGGGTTGGGCTCGTGGTGCCATGTGAGCCTTGGTTGAGCAGTGTGGGAAGCCTTTATCTGTGGGGACAGGGAAGACCACTGGGTGTCTGACCAGGAGACTGTGTCCCGAGCCCCCAGCTTCCCTGATGGGCTGGGCAACCCTGGGTTAAACATTTTGTGCCTCAGTTCTCTCCTCTGGAAAATGGGGTTACACATAAAGTGTTCTGATCAGGGTTAAAGGGGAGACTGGGAAGCTGACTTGTAAGCTGTAAGTTTCTAAATAAATGCAAGGAATAATTTTTTTGTTTAAAAATAGATTGTCCTTCCGTTGCTTTGATGTGGTTTCGTGTGTGTAATAGTCTCTCCTGGACATAGTCTTTGTCCTCAAATCTGCTCCCTGGTGTCACTACCCACCCAGTTATTCAAACTCCAATGGCAGGTGGCATTGGTGGCCCCTATCTTTCCTCAGATCGAATCCACTAGCCCTACCTGCGAGTTCTGCCTATGACTGCTCCCTAACACGACAGGTCCCAGCACC
Organism: Hylobates moloch; assembly: GCF_009828535.3. Lineage (NCBI taxonomy): Eukaryota > Metazoa > Chordata > Mammalia > Primates > Hylobatidae > Hylobates > Hylobates moloch. The sequence continues at coordinate 37,250,239 of NW_026652278.1, forward strand.
TCCACTGCAGTGTCTGGTCCACGCCACCACCCTGTCTCACCTGGACACTTGCAAGGCTCCTAACTGTTCACCCCGCTTCTGTTTTTGTCTGCCTGTGTCCCAGGGCATTCTTGGTAAAACACAGATAAAAACACATTCCTCTCATGCTTTAAACCCTCTGCAGGGTTCCTGTAACAAAGAGAATAAAGTCACAAAACACAGCCTGGTTGACAAGGCCCTGTGAGCCTGCCTCCCTCTCTGGCCCTGTTCCCACTTGCCCACTGTGGCTGTCCCTCTCATGACAAGCTCAATCCCCATTTAGGCTCCTTCTGGATCCTTCCCCTGTGGAGGATGCTCTGGCCAGATCTCCACATGGCCAGATCCTTCTTGCCTTTCAGATCTCACTGCCATCCCACCTCCCTGAGGCCCCTCTCCAACCACCAGATCAGATAAGCAGCTCCTCCCATCACGTTCTATCACACACTGGTTTTGATCTTCCTCAGAGCATTTTCCAAACCTGCAATGATCTCATTCATGAATTTACTTACCTGCGGTTTATGGTCCAGCTTTCCAATTAGAATGGACACCTCTTGAGAGCAGGAACTCACCTGCCTTGTTCACTGCTGGATCCACGGTGCCTGGAACTGCACCTGACCCCATAGTAGGTCAAACAGATATTTGGTGATTGGCCACATTCCTGGTAGAGACAAATGTTAACACAGTTTATAAATGATGGTACTAGCAAACACATACAAGCATCACTGTCCTTCGTGAACAGAGTGTCTATGGAGTCTAATTTATGAGGTCAACACAGTAGGTTCCTACACGGAGGCTTACCCCACAGAGGAAACCCGAATACTGAGAGAGTACACAGGGTAACAACGGCAGCAGTCACGGGACACATCGAGTATGCGGCAGCACCGGGCACATCTCCCTGTGTTCTGCACCAGGCAGACTCCAGGCCCAGAGAGGAGCCTATTTGCATTTGGCCTTTCTTATGGAGGTGGGGAGGGGTGCGGAAGCTGATTTTGGGGTTGCCTGGTAACTTTGTAAATTTGATTCTGGGTGCCTTGAAATGATCCAGAAGAGTTATCCTTTTATTAATTTGTGACTGACGTGTGTGGTTATTAAACAAAGCAGGTTTGTTTTTGCCCTCACATCTAGAATAGTGTGGGGCCATGTGGTAAGGGCTCAGTTGATTTGTGGAATGAAGCTTACGAATCCACGGTGATTCTGATCATCCCCAGGTGACCAGGTTTGCTCCCTCATCCCTTGGTGCTGATGCAGAGAAGGCTGATGTGTTCTCATGCCTCTTTCTTCTCCATTCCTCTAGGTGGGCTTGAAGAGCAGGCATCTGAGAGCAGCCCAGACACCACTGCCAGGGACACTGGCACCAAGGAAGCTGGAAAGGGTAATGTGAGCCCTCACCAGGTCTTTGGGTACCTTGTTCTCTTTCAGTTGTGGAAAAATACACATGACCTAAGACTTACCATTTTAAAGCATACCCTTTAGTGGCATTCAGTACATTCACAATGCTATGTAACCATTACCCCTATTGAGTTCCAGAACTTTTTCATCACCCCCAAAGCAGACTCTGTACTCATTAAGCAGTCACTCCCATTCTCCCTTCCCTAGTCCATGGCCTTGGATAGCTCTTATGGAATCTTTTCCTATCTCACCGGCTGAGATGGACTAGAAGCATTGAAGTCTGTGGACGTGAGCGGGGCTGGCGTGCTGCTGGCCAAAGGGATGGAAGGGCAGCATTTGGTGGTCAGGAACAGTATAGCTCTCAGATAAACTCTGCTCTCTTGGCTGGACTTTTCTGCCTTGTGCATGGATCGTGAGTCGAAGCCCCTGAAGGCCTGGGAGGGGCAAATAATGTGGCTTTGAGAACTGAGTGTCTGAGAGAATGAATGGGTGAGGGAGGCAAAGAAGAAAAGTAAAACTGGAGTGGGGATTGTGGGGGAGGTGTAGACTAGAGACTCCATGGGCTACTAAGTGGGAAGCAGGTGAGGTGCTGGTTGGCTGTGGGCAGGGAGCCAGGAGCCTGCCCAGAAGCACCGCCACTGCCTGTCTGTATGCAGATGCTCAGACCTGAGTGTGGTCTGCTGGTTGTTTAAGAGTTTCTAGCTCGGAGATCACTGGACACATCTATTTTGGAGAAGCTTCTCCTGTTCAGAAGCAGTGCTGGACAAGAAGGGCTGCTGGACTTCCGTCTGGCCTGCATCCTGCAGGAATTATGATTCACAGTCAGCAGTGGTATTTATTCTACACAAACTTCACAGCAAAGCAAAAGGAAAAGTTTTTTATTTTTTATTTTTTTTTGAGATGGAGTCTCGCTCTGTCGCCCAGGCTGGAGAACAATGGTGCGATCTTAGCTCACTGCAAGCTCCGCCTCCTGGGTTCACGCCATTCTCCTGCCTCAGCCTCCCGAGTAGCTGGGACTACAGGCACCCACCACCATGCCCGGCTAATTTTTTGTATTTTTAGTAGAGATGGGGTTTCACCGTGTTAGCCAGGACGGTCTCGGACTACTGACCTTGTGATCTGCCCGCCTTGGCCTCCCAAAGTGCTGGGATTACAGGCGTGAGCCACTGCGCCTGGCCAGGGAATAATTTTTAAATGCCAGAATCTTATGTCTCAGGGACACCTATGTAGGAATGAAATAGAAATCATTATTTATTTTGTGTTTCAGCTTTCATGCTATTTTACATTTTTACATATATACTTGCATATATGTAATTTTACACAAATGCATAAATGCGATAATATCATCATACTTTTAAAAGTGTTATCTTCTTTTTCTTTTCTCTTTAATGTGCCCACCTCCTTTCGGGTTCTTTTTTCCACATATCAACCCTCTACGCTTTCCCAGGTTATGCATGCTAGTGACTTTGTATACAGCCTTTGTATTTTTCTCCATGCACATACATTGATATATATACAGAGATATACGTATATAAGCACACATCTAAACATAAATACAGATACAGGCCTTGTCATTGTTTTAAAACATAGGATCATATTTGATACACATTTTTTCTGCATCATGCTTTAGTCATCAATACCTCATGGGCACAACCCCTCCAAGGCACTAGTTATAACTTAAATGTATTCTTTTGAGTAGATATTACTGGTATGGACGGATCATAATTTATTCAGTGTTTTCCTTATCAATTAGCATTCAGGTCACTTCAAGCTTTTGCCATCATGAATAATGACTGCAGTAAACGTTTCTGAACATATATCTTTACATATGTAGTGTGCTTGTAATAGATGTTGCTAGGTTGTGTTTCAAAAGATGTAACAATTCACATTTCCATAGCAACTTATAAGTGTACTCCTTTCCCATATTCTTACTAGCAGTAGGGAGAACTCATTATCAGTGTTTTTAACAAGTAAGCTGTGGCTTACTGATGTTTAATTTGTACTCCTCTGACTGCTGGTGCCTTTGAACACTTTTTCCTATGTTTGTCAGTGGGAATCACCTCTTCCTGTCCTGTGCCATTTTCCTATTGGGTTGCTGATCTTCCTCTTCAATTTGACTTCATTTAGAGAGAGGCAGATCCTTTAGTCACCCATTTAACTAATCTGCATTTATTTCTTAGCTATACAGCTTGTTGTTTGGACTATGTGCAGGGCTTGCTTTCAGATCGGTGTTTTTCTGCTTTGCTTATTTAAGGGTATTTTGACTTATAAATTTTTGGGCTCCCGAGACATCTGGTACTCAATGGTCCTTCACTTGGCCACAAATGATCAGCACTTAGTGGTAAAAATGGAGCATGTGTGAATGAATCCAGCAGGGTTTGTCATCACACTGCAGTGATAAAGAGGCCACACTCATTTTTTTCTCCCTTATTTATGTGATTTATTGTTGCATAAAGACCACACCCAAACTTAGTGACTTCAAACAATGGTTTGTTATTTTCATGATTCTGGGGGTTGACTGGGTTCAGTGGGGTGGTTCTTTGGCTGATGCCATCTGGGGTCACTCACTTGACTGAATTTATCTAGCAGGTGGACTGGGCTGGAAAGTCCAAAAAAACTTTAGCTACACCTCCAGTGCCCCCGTGTGCCTCCTTGTGGCCCTGCTCTCCATGCAGACTGTCACCATTCAGTTGTCTAATCAGAAACTTTTCATAGCATGGTGATTGGCTTCCCAGAGGGACGGAGCAGAAGTTGCCAGTCCATTTAAGGCCTGGACTCAAAACTTCAAGAATGCTACTTCTGCTACATTCTATTAACAAAATAAGCCAAAAGACCAGACCAGATTCAAGGAGAGAGAAATAGATTCTACTCCTTCATGGGAGAAGCAGCATGACCTCACAGGGATAAGGGGACTTGGTGGCCATATTTGAAGACTATCTACCACCTTCCCCCCTTGCCTCTGCTCCCCAGCAATAGATATTGTCAGAGTTTTTGATATTTACTAGTTCGTTGGGTGTAAAATGACCCAACTATAAACTTGGACAGTCAGACACACTTGGGTTTGAATCCCAGCTCACCCACTTAGTAGCTATGACTTTGGATAAGTTATTTAACTGCTTGCATGAGGTTTAGAGAGAATTAGAAATAATATTTATGTAAAGCACATACCCAGGTGTCTGGAACTTAGAAGAGGCTCAAAGAATGTAGCTCTTCCATTTCCTTCTCCCCACCTTCACCTCCAGGAATTATATTATCCAGCATTGAAAGTGCATCATCTACCTCTGGACTGGGATTCCACAGCTGTGCAACAGCTGCATAGAAACACAATTACAGAGGACAGGAAGGAATACGGCGGCTGTGGCCCATTAAAATTCTGCCTCTAGTGGGGTTGTGCACAGCACCCACACTGCAACAGAAAATCTTGGGCTTTTCAGGGAGGGTGATGATAGCAGTCCCCTAGTCTGCAGTTCCCCCAAATGGCCCTGGTTTGTTTGAAGAGGATAAGGAATGTGCAGGCTAGGCCAGTCCCTCCACTCTGCATTACAGCAGCAGACAAGCATGTCTTTAAGCATCCAGGGCAGTCCTGAGGAGGAAGGAAATCTCGAAGTGAGGTGAGGGCGGGCCGTTCTAACCAGTCCCTCCATCCTTCCCATCCCATCCCTCAGGATGCTGTCAGCGCCAGCCCTGGATGCCTCTTGCTTTTATTTGAATGAAAGATAAGACACGTTGTGTCAATCTCAGGTTCCCTTTAATCACAACTTGCCCCACTTCCACCACCCCCAGGAAAAGAGACCGCCCAGGCAGGAGAAAGGATCTGAGGGAAGCGCCCAGTTTCGGCAGCAGGTTTATTTCCTGGCATTATGTGGCTCCCCTCAGCCCTGACGGTGGGGATTTGTGCCTCCAGCTTTGGGGAGGGAGAAAAGGCTGAAATGCTCACTCAACATCCCCTCCGGCAGACCCTTTGGTCAGAAGGCTCTCCGTCCTCTGGAGATGAGAGCTCAGCATGCATTTCAGGGCTGATAATGGGATTAATGAAATGGAGTGTGCAACTGCTCTGTGAATGAAGCTGTGACTGTTTTGATAGAGCCTGATTTCCAGAACCATATTCATGAAAGAGAATGGACCTTTCACTTTCAGTAACATTTCCTAGGGGCTTTGTGTGAAAGCAAATAATAATGGAATCTGGTTGAACCAGAGGACAGGCATCCCACAAACTTGGGTGCAAAACAGCACTCAACGCTGGAATTCCTAACATCACTTATGTCAGTTTACTTGGGTGTAACAACTGAGCCCCACAAACTTCAGGCCCTCCTTTTCAGCCCGTCTCAAATGCAGACTTTCATAGCCATTGTGGCAGCTCACACTGAGGCCTTACTCACCGCAGGCATTTGACATTCATTACCTGGGTCACCACCGCCCTGCAGCAGGAAATGAGGCTCCGAAGGGGAAGTGATTTGTCCAAAGCCACGTAGGTAGCAAATGGCAGCATTTATCTTGAGCTTAAGTCCCCCTGACCCCAAACCCCTTGATCTTAACCTTTGGGCTGTATCAGTGGTTCCCAAACTTCACTGAGCTTTGTAATCACCTGGGGAGCTTTAGAAACTGCAGGTGCCTTGACTCCACTCTAAGGCCAATTGATTCTCAATCTCAGAGCAGGGAGGCAGACACCAGAATTTTTTAAAAGCTCCCCAGTTGAATCTAATGTGCAGCCAGGTTTGAGAACCACGGTGCAGAATGATCTAGTCTCCCCTTTACTGAGGGGCCTTCAGCCTCTCGAGATTGCTGCAGGTGAGGTGCAAATTCACCCATCACCTTTGGGGTGAGGGTTATGCAGATGGCTGGGCTGTCAGCATGTTTACTTCCAGTGTGGGAATGACCAATTGACTAATCTAAAAATTGCACTTCCTCAATGGAGAAGGCTCGCTCAGGCCTGGTTCTGTTTATGACATGGCTGTGCCTTCAGCTGGAAATAGAAGATTGAAAAGTAACAATCGCTTTGCTCTTTCAGAGAGGACAGGGCTCACTCCCGGAGCCAGAGAATTTAAATGGGCTTTATCCCCCCTCAACCCTACCCCCAGCGTGTTAAATCCTGTCAGATGCCCTGAGCTCCTCTTCAAATGCAGGACTCTTGGCCATAATAAATAATTACATCCTTCTATTTGGACTCCGAGTCCAGATAGTAGTAATCCAAGAAAATCCAATAATGACAGTTGCATTAAGATCCTTCTTCCAGGCTAAGCAGAACATCTGTTTAGACATATTTTTAATCGGCAAATGCTTCCTGTGTTGAGTCCTTAGCAAATTAAATTTCTCACTGGACCAAAGGGGAAGCTGTCACTCAATAACCCATTTCTGGAAATCACACCCTAGCTTCTTTCCAGGTGCACTTAAGATTTTCCCATGCTGACTTGGCTGCATAAAACCGACCCTTATAATACCAGGTCACATGTATATGCAGCACAGCTTATCTGAGAAACATGGAATATCTTAGTGTTATTTCCTTGAATAGAGAAGTATTTTTGCCCATTCTCCAAAGGAGAGTTGGCAACAGAGGAAAATTAAGAGACTTGTTGAAAACCATATGGGAAATGAGTAACAAACTTCCACTTGCTACATTGCTGCCTGTGATTACTTAAGACTGGATAATTCTCAGGATGTAAACATTAAGGGCTTCAGTGTTGCCAACATTTTGGAGAGGTTTCCAACACAGAGTTGTTTGGACTGTTGGGCTGTTTATTTTTAGAACAGCTCATCCCTTCTTTAATTCGTTCATTCAAAATATAAAAATATTGAATGCTCACCACCAGTCAGGCACCGTGCAGAGTGTGGAGAATGAAGTGGAGAACAAGCTGGCAACAGTTCTTGCCCTCATGGAGCTTCCAGTCTACCAGAACAATTCACATTTGACATCTTGATGCAATTTGTAGTTTAGGGCTGGAAGAGCAAATTAGAATATCTTCCGTAGAGGGCAGGCAGGTCATCTAAAAGGTGAAGTAAGCTGAATAGGACAATGTGAAGGGGGGGAGAGATTCCAGCAAACAGAACATGTGCTCTGACTATGGAGAGCAGGTGCTTCTAAACTCCAGCCGGTTGTACTATGATGGAAGATGGGCCTGCTGTTGCCAAATCTTTCAGTTTTTAACGAAAAACTAGAAAATCTGGATTCTTATGTGAAATCCCTTGATTTTTAAAAGTTGGCTCCTACAGGGAGATTTTAAAAAAAACATAGTGTGGTCCAAAAGTGTCCAGGCCAAACAGAAACACATCTGTGGGTTGGGTTTATCCCAACACTGCAAGTGTATGACTTCTGTTCTAGAAATTCTGGTGGTAAGACAATTATTTTCAGGTTTAACAATGTATTACATACCAACTTTCTGGGTCTGGAAATATGACCAACTAGACCAACCCCTTATACAAGTAGAGGAACACTGAAAAAAATATTACCTTTTCCCCACCCCAAATGAAAAATACAGAGTTGAGTTCAAAGGAAAGAGAGGTGAATGGCCATGATCAGAAGAGAATAAGGAACATAACTCACAGAAGGAAGCCTCAGATGCTGGTGATGTTAGCAGCAGCAAATCCGAACAGGTCTGCAGCAGTTTGATTCTTGCCTCATCGGAGGAAAGAATTCAGCCAAGGAGCATAAGGCAGAGAGAGAGACCCAGGCAAGTTTCAGAGCAGGAGTGAAAGTTTATTAAAAAGTTTTAGACACCTGTAATCCCAGCACTTTGGGAGGCCAAATGGGGTGGATCACTTGAGGCCAGGAGTTTAAAACCAGCCTGGCCAACATAGTGAAACCCCATCTCTACTAAAAACACAAAAATTAGCTGGGCATGGTTGCACATGTCTGTAACCCCAGTTACTCGGGAGGCTGAGGCAGGAGAATCTCTTGAACTTGGGAGGTGGAGGTTGCAGTGAGCCGAGATCGCACTGCACTCCAGCCTGGGCGACAGAGCAAGACTCAAAAGCACTTCCAGGAGGGAGAAGTGAGATGTACGAAATACCAGTGAGCAAGGGAATGGATGGATATGAAGGCAGATATCAATCTGTATTGCAAACAAACACAAATAAGCCATCAATAATGGTGACTAATTTGGGGTCTTGAAAGGAAGCAAATAATAACATGAAAAGTTGGAGGGTGTCTTACAAATTAAAATATTTTAAAAACCTGTATTTCTTAGAACGAGGCTGTGGTTTCTGGTTTCTTCAGATCTGTCTTCTTTTTTTTTTTTTTTTTTTGAGATGGAGTCTTGCTCTGTTGCTCAGGCTGGAGTACAGTGGTGTGATCTCGTCTCACTGTGAGCTCCGCCTCCCGGGTTCACACCATTCTTCTGCCTCAGCCTCCCAAGTAGCTGGGACTACAGGCACCTGCCACCATGCCTGGGCTAATTTTTTGTATTTTTTAGTAGAGATGCGGTTTCACTGTGTTAGTCAGGATGGTCTCGATCTCCTGACCTCGTAATCTTTCTGCCTCGGCCTCCCAAAGTGCTGGGATTACAGGCATGAGCCACTGCACCCAGCCCAGATCTGTCTTCTTAGTTCACTAATTCTTTATACTTTAAAAAGTCAAGTATGAATGTTAAACATGAAAGGCGATATTAAAGAATAGAAAGCACATAATGGAAATAAAAAGTAAATATACAAAAATTTCTTAATCTAATAGAAAGCAGGAAAGGAGAATAAAAGGAGGAAAAGAAAACAAAAGAATAAAAGAAAGCATAAAACAAAAGGAAGGGAATAAGTCCAGGTATATCAATTATAAAATAAATGTAATTCATCCATTAGAAGATTCTCAGGTCGAACAAGAAAAAAATCTAGCTGTTTGCTGCTTGTAAGAGACACCCCTAAGGCTGGGCGTGGTGGCCCATGCCTGTAATCCCAGCACTTTGGGAGGCCAAGGCGGGCAGATCACGAGGTCAGGAGATCAAGACCATCCTGGCTAACACGGTGAAACCCCGTCTGTACTAAAAATACAAAAAATTAGCCAGGCATGGTGGCGGGTGCCGGTAGTCCCAGCTATTCGGGAGGCTGAGGCAGGAGAATGGTGTGAACCTGGAAGGTGGAGATTGCAGTGAGCTGAGATTGCACCACTGCACTCCAGCCTGGGCAACAGAGCGAGACTCCGTCTCAAAAAAAAAAAGAGACACCCCTAAAACCTAATTAAACTTACATGCAGAAATCCTTAAAAAAATTAGCAAATGAAATCCAACAATGTATAAAAAAGAATTATACAGCATAACCCAGTGGGATTTGTTCCAGGTATGCAAGGCTGATTCAACATTTGAAAATCAATCTATAGAACATGCTACATCAACAAGCTAGTAAAGAAGAATCCTATTATCACAGCAATTGATGAAGAAAACATATTTAACAAAATCTAACACCTATTCATGATAAAAACTCAACAAATTAGGAATAGAGAGGAATTATCTTAACTTGATACAGAATGTCTAGAAAAAAACCTACAGCTTACATTATACTCAGTGGTTGAAAGACCAAACGCCTTTTCCCAAGACCAAGAACAAGGCAAGGATGTCTGCTTTCATACTCTCATTCAGCGTAGTTCTGGAAGTTCCAGACACTGCAGTAAAGGATGAAAAACAAAGAAAAGGCAAACAAGTTGGAAAGGAAAAAATAAAACTGTCCCTGTTTGTAAATGCCACGTTTGTCCACATAGAAGATCCTAAGAAATCTATTAAGAAAAAAGAAAAGCCCAAAAACCTCCTAGAACCAATGAGTTCAACAAAATTTCAGAAATACAAGGCCAGCACATTTCTATACTGGAAATATAAAATTCTATAATGGCTCACATTTCTATATTCTAACAATGAACATGCAGAAACCAAAATTAAAAACACAATGCCATATACACAATCACTCCAAAGAAGATGAAATACTTGGATATACAGTTAACAAGATTCGTACAGGATTTGTGTGATGAAAATTAAACAATGCTAATGAAAAAAATCAAGAGAGATCTAAGTCAGTGGAGAGACATGCTGCATCCCTGGATTGGAAGATGCATAGAGTAGAGGTGCCAAGTTCTCTCCAGATTGTTCTATAGATTTAATGCAATTTCTATCTCAACATGGTTTTTTATTTTCACTTTCTGCAGGCATAGACAAGCTTATTCTAAAATTTATATGGAAAGATAACTAAAACAATTATGAAAAAGAAGACTGAAGGTGCCTAATCACTCTACCCCATATAAGGCTTACTCTGTAGCTACAGTAATCAAGATGGTATGGCATTGGCAGAGTGATAAACATGTAGACCAATGGAATAGAGAACCCAGAAATAGACCCAATTACTATATGACCCAGTAATTCCACTCTTGGATATGTATCCCAGAGAAATGAAAACTTACCTTTACACAAAAATCTGTACATGAATGTTCATAATGGCTTTATTTGTAATAGCAGGAAACAATCCAGATATCCTTCAACAGGTGAATGGGTAAACAAACTGTGGTTCATCCATACCATGGACTACTACTCAGCAAAAAAAATAAACTATTCATACAGGCAACAACTTAGATGAATCTCCAGGAAATTATGCTGAGTGAGAAGAGCATAATTATTATCCCTATTATATGCTGTATGATTCTATTTATATGATATTCATCAAATGACAGAATTTTAGAAATGGAAACAGACTGGTGGTTGCCAGAATTTTGGAATGGATGGAGGAAAGGGGAAAGGGGGGTAGATATTGTTATAAAATAACAACATGAGGGATACTTATGGTGTTGAAACTGTTCAGTATCATGAATGTGGTGGTAGATACACAAAACTGTAAGTGTGATAAAATTGTCTTACACACATACACACACAAATGAGTACAAGTAATGCTGGAGAGATCTGAGTGAAATCAGTGGCTTGTATCAATGCCCATATCCTAGTTGTGTTATTGTACTGTAGTTTTACAAAATGTTACCATTAGAGGAAATGAAATCTCTGAAAGGAAGGTACATGAAATCTCTGTATTATTTATTACAACTGCATGTGAATCTACAATTATTTAAATAAAAATTTCAGTTTACAAAAAGCTACTTTATATACCAGAAAAGATAATATTGAACCTCAATATTATGATAATTGCAAAGCTTGATGTATTGTTTGTTGTGGGAAATGCAATTAGCTCAAAGAATAACACCCATTCAATGACTCACTTTAACAAAAATAATTATACAAAAATATTGAAAATGGATAGAAAAAAGCTATATGAGGCAAACACTAACCAAAATTAAAAAATGTATAGCAGGCCAGGTGTGGTGGTGCATGCCTGTAATCCCAGCTTTCTGGGAGGCCAAGGTGGGCAGTCGCTTTAGCTCAGGAGTTTGAGACCAGTCTGGGCAACATGATGAAACCATGTCTCTACAAAAAGTATAAAAATTAGCCGGGGGTGGTGGCATATGCCTGTGGTCCCAGCTACTTGGGAGGGTGAGGTGGGAGGATGGCTTGAACCCAGGAGGCAGAGGTTGCAGTGAGCTGAGATCGTGCCACTGCACTCCAGCCTGGGTGACACAGCCAGACCCTGACTCAGAAAAAAAAAAGATATGGCAATATTTATATCAGACAAAACAATCATTATTATGAATGAATGTTATTATTATAAAAAGGATTATTAATGATAAGAGAAAAATTTATCTGGAATGTTTAACAATTCTAAACTTGTCTTACTTAACCAACATGGCCTTGAACGATCTAGAGCAAAAATTAAGGATAGAGAAAATGACAATTCATAATCTTAGTTCTGGAGGTTTTGCTTAAAGCACTTTTCTTAGTAACTGATACATTAAGCAGCCAAAAATTTTTGTAAGTAGAATATTTGAACAACATATGAAACCCATCAATTAGACATCACACATTATTATAAGAAAACATGGAACATTTATAAAAATCAATCTTGTATTAGCTTACCAAGGAAGGCCTAAATACCAAAGAACTGATACTTTAGAGCAAGGGCTAGCCATCGATGATCAGTAGGCCAAATCCAACCTGCTGTTTTTGCAAATAAAGTTTTATTGGCACACAGCCATGTCCATTTATTGACATATTATCTATGGCTGCTTTCCCACTACAATGGCAGAGTTGAGTAGTTGTAACAAAGAATATATGACCCCAAAGCTTAAAATATTTACTATATGGCCTTTTATAGAAAAATTGCTAACCCCTGCCATGAAGAATAGGTTATTAGAACACAGTGCAGTGTTAGAAATCAATAACACACACACAGAAACAAATGTTTAGAAATTAAAACCCATACTTTGAAATAATTCAGAGGTCAAAGAAGAAAGTCTAAATGGAACTTAAAGAATGTATCAATATCTAACATTGAAAATGTACATTTCAAAATGTGAGACACAGGAAAAGACGTCAGAGAGAAATTTAGCCTTGAAAATGTTAATATTTATAAGAGAGATGTAAAATTAATGTGCCAAGTATTCAACTCGAGAAGCTAGGAAAGGATAGCCAGTTGATTTTGGACAAGAGCACCAAGACAATTCCATGGAGAAAAACTAGTCTTTTCTACAAATGGTCCTAGGACAGTTAGATGTTTACATACTAAAGAGTGAAGTTGGAGCCCTACCTCACACCATATACAAAAATTAACTACAAATGGATCAAAGACCTAGATATAAGAGCTAAAACTGTAAAACTGTCGGAATAAAACATACGTATAAATCTTTGTGATCTTGAATTAGGCTATGGTTTCTAAGATATGACACCAAAAGCACAAGCAACAAAAGAAGATCATAGATAAATTGGACTTCATTCAAAACATTTGTGCTTCAAAGGACACTATTATAAAAGTGAAAAGACAACCTACAGAATGGAAGAAAGATTTGGAAATTATATATCTGACAAGAGCCTGGTATCTAGAATATATAAAGACTAATCATAACACAACAATAAAAGAGGCTCATGCCTGTAATCCCAGCATTTTGGGAGGCTGAGGCAGGCAGATCATGAGGTCAGGAGATTGAGACCATCCTGGCTAACACGGTGAAACCTCATTTCTACTAAAAATACAAAAAATTAGCTGGGCGTGGTGGTGGGCACCTGTAGTCCCAGCTACTTGGGAGGCTGAGGCAGGAGAATGGCATGAACCCGGGAGGCAGGGGTTGCAGTGAGCTGAGATCATGCCATTGTACTCCAGCCTGGACAACAGAGCAAGACTCCGTCTCAAAAAAAAAAAAAAAAGAAAAAAAAGGAAATGAATAAATAATTTGAATAGATATTTCTCTGAAGAAGATACACAAATGACCACCAAGTACGTGGAAGAGATGTTCAACATCATTAGTCATTGGGGAAATGAAAATCAAAACCAAAATGAGATTCTGCTTCGCACCATTAGGATGACTATAATAAAAAAGATTGACAATCACAAGTGTTGACGAGGATGTGGAGACATTGGAACCTGGTGTATTGCTGGTGGGAATGTAAAATGTTGCCAATGTTTCGAAAAACAGTCTGGTAGTTTCTCAAAAGGTTCAACATAGAGTTACCATATGACCAAGCAATTCCACCCCTAGGCATGTATCCAAGAGAAATGAAAAAACTATGTCCACAAAAATGTGTACATGAATGTTCATAGAAACATTATTCCTAACAGCCAAAGAGTGGAAATAACCTAAATGTTCACCCACTGAAGAACAGATAAACAAAACGTGGTATGTGCATACAATGGAATATTACTCACCCATAAAATGAAGAACTGATTCATACTACAACATGAGTGATCCTTGAAAACATGCCAAGTGAAAGAAGCCAGACACAAAAGGCCACATGTGGTGTGATTGAATCTCTAGGAAATATCCAGAATAGGCAAATTCATAGAAACAAAGTTGATTACTGGTTGCCAAGGTCTCGGGGAAGGGAGAGATGGGGAGTGACTGTTAATGAGTACAAAGTTTCTCTTTGGAGTGATGAAAATACTGTAGAATTAGATAATGGTGATGGTTTCATGACTTTGTGAAAATACTAAAAACCACTGAATGGTATACTTTAAAAGGCTAAATATGGTGAATGAATTCTATCTCAATTTTTTTAAATAAGAGAGAAAAAAGCTAGGAAGGAAATGTCAGCATAAAACAAGTGAAAATAGAAGGAAGTAGTAAAGTAAATAACATTAATGTGATAAAGAAAAGTGAAAAGAATTGGCCAGGCATGGTGGCTCACACCTGTAATCCTAGCACTTTGGGAGGCCTAGGTGGGCGGATCACTTGAGGTCTGGAGTTTGAGACCAGCCTGATCAACATGATGAAACCCCATCTCTAGTAAAATACAAAAATTAGCCAGGCATGGTGGCTTCCACCTGTTATACCAGCTACTCGGGAGGCTGAAGCAGGAGAATCGCTTGAACCCAGGAGGTGGAAGTTGCAGTGAGCTGAGATCACACCACTGCAACCTGGGTGATAGAGTGAGATTCCGTCTCAATAAATAAATAAATAAATAAATAAATAAATAAATAAATAAACAAAAACAAAGAAAAGAGTCTGCAAAAACAAAACCTGATTTTTAGGGGAAAAAGTATAAAAACCAGAGTGAAAATGCTCCAAGTTAGAATAATGAGGGATTCTAAGCAAGCCAACTGAAAACAAAATTTTAAATTATCTGACTGGTGAATGAAATGCATGCGGATTCAGTGACTGGTGTCCATGGATTTCAGCGTTCTATTCCACCTACCTACCTCTGCCATTGCGGGAGGCCCAATGCGTGGACTCAGAACCTTCCATAGAACCTCCTTGTGTTTCCCACACTCCTGTCTTAAGGGTACAGATGCCAAGAGTTGGGGGTTTTAAGAGGGTCTGCTTTTTCCAGGGTTTTTCTTATACATAATTTTTCCAGTGTCATAGACAGGTTCACTCTCCTTGTTATACTGGCCAAATTATTTCGAAATGTGCAACACTGACCATACTGGATCAAGGCAAGAGATTGACCCAGTTTGTTCCCCAAATGCTTGTGATTCTGAGCAGAAAGTGCACCCCAACCTCAGCCCCACCCAAAGAGCTGTGAAGTATCCCTACCCATTTGATTCTGTGGCCCCATGTGACCTCTCTCAAGGCCTCAGACAAGCCAAACCCACTCCCTTCACAGCCCGGTACGTTTACTACACGTACTCTTCCCCCATCTGGAAAACTGCCACCCAGGGCTTCCAAACCCTGAACTTATGAAATAGCCCCTTTGGAACATGTTTTAATACCCCCTTTTTGGAATCATGGATAATACAACCTCAGCCATAATTCACAGGAGGAATCAAAGGGCAAAGTCAATATTAACCTGACTGTCTTGCAGATGGCCAGGAGAATACCACACTCCTGCACAGCCCCGGGACCTCACATGCCGCAGCCGAGACCTCTCCCCGGGTCCGAAGAGCCACAACCTCAAGGACAGAGAGGATATGGCCTGGAGGAGTCATCCCCTACGTCATTGGAGGGAACTTCACTGGTCAGTAGCCACAGACAAGGCCTGCTTTGGGTCAGGGTGCTTTGTCTCCCTGGGTTGAGACAGTCTTTCTAGGAAGGACCCGGGTGGGATGGAGCAGATGTTTGGGACCGCAGCAGGCCTATAGATAGTACCCACCTCTTGCTGGCAAGGCCTGACCCACCAGTCCTGGGGAAATTGCAATCTCTGTTGGGGCTATGTCCTCAAAGTTGGTTACCTTGCTCCCGATGCTTCATGTGGGGAGTGACCTGGAAGGACCTTGAAGGATAAGTGGGGTTTGCATGATGACTGTTTGAGGACAAGCCCTCCGCATAGAAGAAAGTCCCTGAGCAACTGCACATGGTTAGCTTCCCTGTCCTCTGCCCGGATGAGCGTCCTGGACTCAGAGGTTCCCTGCCACTACCCACAAGCAGTGTTCCATTCAGTGACCAAAGGGACCAGTGGACATGGCTCGACTCCCTGGGTCCAAATCTCAGCTCCAGCACTTGCCAGCAAAATGCCCTGAGGAAATTAGCCTCTCTGTGCCTCAGTTCCCTCTTCTGTAAATGGGGATGATAATATCTTCTACCCCATCTGGTTGTTTTGAGAATCAAATGGATTACTATAGATAAAGCGCTTAGAGTGGTGCCTGGCACACAGTAATCAGTAATTATCTGATATTAATATTATCTTTAAAATATGTGAATCATCCCCAGCTTCCCATTGCCACTAGAATGAAATTCCTGACCATGGGCCTGTAATGCCCTCCCTTGAGTACCCCACCGTCCCTCTCCTGCCTGATCTTTGACGCTCTCTACCCTTCTCCCATCCTTCATCTCTATGCTCTGGCCTCACCAGCCATGTGCCCATCCCAAGACGTGCCCACCTCATAGGCCCCTGAGCACTCACACTTGAACTTGCTTTCTGTCTCCCTTGGATGCCCTTTCCCTAGGTCTTTGCATGGCTGTCTTCTTCTTATCATTTGAGTCTTATGTCAAGGGACACATAACAGGAAGACCTTCCGCCCTCCCCCTGCCAGCGCCTCCCTGTCCCCAAACCCTGCTTTATAACATTGGCAGCACTTACCATGACCTGAACTCTTTACTTCTATTTCTGTTTCATTTATTTTTGTCTCTGTCTAAGCTCTGTGGGAGCAGCAGTCTTTTTTTTTTTGTCTCATTTCTGCTTCCATGTCTCCAACACCTAGACCAGGGCCCGGCACATCCTAGGCAGGTAGCAAATATGCCCACTGCGTACCTGCAGCCAATGTCAATGGAAAGCCTGGGTGACAAGCCACACCGAGAGACTTTCCCAGGCTCTCAGTGCCACTTACAAGTCCTTCCCCTCCCTGTGGCTCTGTGACCTCTACTCTGAGAGGTGGCTGATGAAGGCAGATTCCCTGAGGATTTGCCAAAGCCACTGAGAATCGCTGATGAGTAAGTTAGGGAACGGTGAAGACTTCAGCCGCAGGGCAGCGGAATTCCTGCAGTTCCCTTTCCCTCCCGCAGCATTAACCCACGGTTTCCTAGTGCCAGGTGCTTAATTAGGGATTGGTGGTAAAAAAGATGACTAAGATTTCATCCTGCCCTCAAGGAGGTCTGTTCTCACAGCAGAGAAAGGTGAATGCCTAAAGAAAAAAACAGAAATGATAAACCGCTACAGACTTTTGTTCCTTGGTATCCTAACTGTGTTCTTTCATATCTGGTGTGCTTTTCTGACCAAAGATTTATATTATTTTCATCAAAGTTAACATAGGAATTTTGTTGACACAAGTATTTCATGTTATTAGGTAATTAGTAGGGTTGCTATTTTTGGTGAGTGATTGAGCTATAAACAATTTGAGCAAAAAATGTCAAGATGTCAGAAAAAAATGGACAGCTAAGTTATTCTATTTTTTGTTGTTGTTGTTTGTTTCTTCTTTCTTTATTTGTTTGAGACAGGGTCTTACTCTGCTGCCCAGGCTGCAGTGCGGTGGCATGATCACACCTCACTGCAGCCTCAACCTTCCAGGCTCAAGCGATCCTCCCACTTCAGCCTCCTGAGTAGCTGAGACTACAGGCCGTGCCACCAAGCCCAGCTAATTTTTTTTTCTTAATTGTTTGTAGAGACAGGGTTTCACCATGTTGCCCAGGCTGGTCTCAAACTCCTGAGCTTAAGGGATCCACCTGCCTTGGCCTTCCAAAATCCTGGGATTACAGACATGAATCACCATGCCCAGTTGTTATTCTTTATTCTATATGAATGTTTTTGGGGACAACAATATGATACCATCCCCACATTCTGTAGACAATGATGGGAGCCTCCCCCACTGCTGCTGTGCTAGTCCATTTGTGTTGCTCTAAAGGAATACCTGAGGCTGGCTGGTTTCTAAGGAAAAGAAGTTTGTTTTGGCTCACGGCTCCGCAGGCTGTCTGACAAGCATGGTGGCAGCATCTGCTCCTGGTGAGGCCTCAGGAAGCTTGCAATCATGGCGGAAGGCAACAGGAAGCCAGAACATCACATGGTGGGAGGGAGCAAGCGAGAGGTGGGGGAGGTGCCACACACTTTCAAACAACCAAATCTCTCATGAACTCAGAGCGAGAGCTCATTCACCAAGGGGATGGCGCTAAGCCCTTCTTGAGGGACCCACCCCCATGACCCAAACACCTCCCACCGGCCCACCTCCAACACTGGAGATTATGTTTCAAAATGAGATTTGAAGGGGACAAACATGCAAGTGATGTCAGCTGTTTTGTTTTGCTTGTAATTTTTGTTTTTGTTTTGCAATGAGAGCCCTGTAGAACTCAGACCTCCAACTCCCACCATCCTTCATACTTCCCAGGCAACTGTTTTTTCCTAGATCCTTCTCATTGCTTCTAGGAAAATTTAAACAGTCTTCCTTCTAGATTTTGAAAAGAACTGACTGACTATACGTAACTGTCAGCCTGGAGTTTTATTATTCAGCAAATTTCCACTCAAGGAAATACCAAGACAGGTTCAGAGAAAGTATGAAATTCACCTATTTTCAAAGGCCTGGAAGAAAAATTAGGCTCAAGGATTCCCCACAAGACACTGAAACCCCGTGCAAAAGTACACAGATATATATGCAAATAGAAATTTTAGAGTGCATGGGAGCACCCTCCTACAGGTCTAAAAGAAAATGAGGAGGTGAAGTGCAGTGCTGGTGAGCTGGAGTTGACTCCCCCCTACTTCAAAAGCCTGCAGTTTCCAAATCGAAAAACCTGGATAAGGTTTTGTAAAAGTTTGGAAAATACTTTCAATACAAAGGAAAATTTGGGAAGCCCAGGATATTTTGAAAATCTATTTTTACCCTCCCTTCCAATCCACAAACTCCTACTCTCTAGGTTTGGCAACTCAGAAAAGTTACGTTGTGTTTTTAGCAAGGGAAATCCTGATTCCTGAAAATTCCTGGAGTATTTCTATTCTGAACAAGCTTTTTTTTTTTTTTTGAAAATATTTAATTGACAAATAAAAATTGTATATATTCAAGGTATACAACGTGAAGATTTGATATATTATGTCTCGATCACCATAATCAAATTAATTAACACATCCATCACCACCCATGCTTACATTGGGGGGCTGGTGAGAGCACAAAATCTGTTCTTTTATCAAATTTCCAGTAAACAATACAGTATTATTAACAATGTTTTTTTTTTTAATTGTTGGAACATCCTTTGTCTTAACTCAGCATGCTTTAAAGCGTCTAAGGAGGCTGGGTGCCCTGGCTCACACCTGTAATCCCAGCACTTTGGGAGGCCGAGGCTGGCAGATCACCTGAGGTCAGGAGTCGAGACCAGCCTGACCAACATGGAGAAACCCCATCTCTACTAAAAATACAAAATTAGCTGGGCATGGTGGCACATGCCTGTAATTTCAGCTGCTGGGGAGGCTGAGGCAAGAGAATCGCTTGAACCCGAGAGGCAGAAGTTACAGTGAGCCGAGATCATGCCATTGCACTCCAGCCTGGGCAACAAAGGCAAAACTCCCGTCTCAAAAAAAAAAAAAAAAAAAAAGCATCTAAAGAAAGTATGGACCCATCATTGAAGTCGAGTGCTTGCCCTGTTGTTTCAGGGAGCCAGAGGGCCATTTTTAAGCAGGCCATGAGACACTGGGAGAAGCACACCTGTGTGACCTTCATAGAAAGGACCGATGAGGAAAGCTTTATTGTATTCAGTTACAGAACCTGTGGGTAAGTAAACGAAAGCGAGGCCACTTCTGCAGAATCAGATGGCTCATGAGTCTTGAGTTTTCTCTGTAAACCTAAGTATTTCCAAAGAGCTGTTATTTAGAGGAGTCCAGGGTTTGCTAGAAACTTTCTGCCCTCGGTGAAATTACAATCCAGTGGCAAAGCTGGTGGGTCAAAAGGAAGATTCCAGGAGACTCCATGAAGACGAGGGGTCCTGCCCCTAGGAGAGCAACAGAAGAACTGGTGGTGTGTCACGTGAAGACTTAAGGCAGTGGTTCTTAACCTCTTGGGGTTTGTGTCCCCATTTGGAATCTGATGAAGCGGTGGGCTTTCCTTCTTCAAGAATAGATGAATATGCATGTAAAATTTTGCATTTAATTTGAAGGACTCTACAGGCTTACAGACTTCCTTCAGAAAACATAATATATAATAAAATGACTGGCTTATGACTAAAGTTACCTGTTACGTTAATAAATATGTATGATATACTTTCCTACTGAAAGAAAAAGGTTCTCATGTTGGATCAAAAACCCAAACCCGGCCGGGAGTGGTGACTCACGCCTGTAATCCCAACAGTTTGGGAGGCCGACGCGGGCGGATCACCTGAGGTCGGGAGTTCCAGACCAGCCTGACCAACATGGTGAAACCCCGTCTCTACTAAAAATACAAAATTAGCCGGGTGTGGTGGCACATGCCTGTAATCCCAGCTACTTGGGAGGCTGAGACAGGAGAATCACTTGGAGCTGGGAGGCAGAGGTTGCAGTGAGCTGAGATCCCGCCATTGCACTCCAGCCTGGGCAACAAGAGCAAAACTCCATCTCAAAAAAAAAACCAAAACAAAACAAAAAACCAAACCCAACTACATGGTCTATACGTAAGATGATTACTGAAGAAAACAACCTAGAGAGGTTTAAAAGTAAAGGGAAAGAAGCCATACAGGTAAATGCTAACAAAAAGAAAGCTGGGATCACAATTTTAGTCATTGACTAGGTTTTCATTGTTTTGTCGTTTTTGTTTTTAAAGTCAGAAAATGTTAAAACAAAAGCTGAGACACTTTATAATGAGAAAGGGTATAAGCGACGGTGAGAATATAACTGTCATAAATCTTCATGCACCAAATAGCATAGCATCAAGGTCATAAAACAAGCCCCAGGGAATTCAAGGGGAAATTGACAGAAATGCTCAGTAGCCCGAGACTTAATTCATTTCTGTCAGCCCAAGTAAGTCAGTGTCACGTTGACCAAAAAATAAGTAGAGATTCACAGAGGATTTGAAAAATACAGTTAATAGAGTTGATTCTATAGGTCTGTCAGATTCTATAACCTCATAACACATTTTTTAAATGCCCATCTATTAAGCATTAAGAACATCTTAATGAATTCTAAAAGGCAGAAATAGCATTAAGATATTTTCTGATTGCAAAGCAGTGAAACTGGACATAACATAATAACAAAAATAGAATAAACATTAGCTGGTAAGTTAAAAGTCCCCCCATGCTTCCATTTTTATGGCTCTTAGGTCATAAAAACAGCAAGATTAAAATTGCAGAATGTCTAGATAATGAAAGCCCTATGGTTCAAAATAAAAGAGATATAGCTAAAGCTATGTCCGGACAAAAACCCACAGACTTAAATATCCACATCACCCGTTGACAATAGTGACAATGAAATATTCAATTCAAAGAAGCTAGTAAAAATAAATACAACCCACCACCACCACCACAACAAAATAAACCTAAGGAGAACACAAGGAAACAGACAAGGTGAAACATTTTAGGGCTAACAAATTCAAGAGTAAATTATTTGAATAAACAAACAAACAGAAAACAATAGATAAACCACTTGTTAGTTTAATTGAGACAAAATATGATCACGTAGAAATACGTAAGATTAAAAATGAAAATGGGAGAAATAGCCACAGATTCAGCAGAATCACAAAGGAGTAGTTTGCAAAACTCTAGGGCAAGAAGGGTGAAAATGTGGATAATGTGAAAGTCTTCAAGGTAAAAATAAAGTACTGGTACAGACCAAGAACTTTGAATGAAATTGAAGAACAGAGGGAAAAAGCCATCCCCCACAAAGCACCAGACCCAGAGTTTCACAGGTGAATTCTTTCAAAACTTCAAAAACAGATTATTCTGGTATACTTAAACTTTTTCGAGCATAGAGAAAGATGAATGCTTTCAAATTACTTTTGAGGAACTGTTATGGCATTGGTACCTTGAAATGAAAAGGATGGCACCAAATAAATAGAGAAAGAAAGGAAAACATGATAAAAAAGATAAGAAAGAAAAAATTATAGACTCATCTCACATGTGAATAGCCATGCAAAATCCTAAATAAAATGTTAGCACGTAGAATTCAGCAGCAGAAGAAAAGAAGAGGAGGCTGCCAAATACATTTATCTGGGGAATACAAGATTAGTTCAACATTAGGAAATCTATTCCCAAGATTGGTTGGTCAAAGAAGAGAAGCTATATTCATACCTCAATAGATGCTAAAAGGCACCTGTACAATACAACATGCAGTTTTTGTTTTAAAGAAGTAACCAAGGTAGCACAGAAATAGATGTCAAGGATAGATTCTTGCATTATATATATATAAGTATACATATACATTTATATAAATAACTTCCAACCAAAAGCCAATATCATGTTTATTGATGATACTTCTAGAAGCATTTAATTTTAGTTAAAATCATGAACAAGTTTAAGATGTTTAGGGTTACCACAATTATTTAGCATTGTTTTGGAATTACTAATTAATATAAACTAGACAAGAGAAAGAAAGAAACACTGTGAATATTGGCAGGAACAAGGCAATGTTTGCACTGATGGGAGGTAATGTGATTGTCTGCCTAGAAACCCCAGAATATCAATTGAAAAGCTGTTAGAAAAACAAGGAGACTCTATTAAGTGACCACAAAATTAATTAATTAACAAAAATAGGTGACTGCTTTTCTTTATACATGAAATAGTTTGATACACTTTTATGATGGGAAAAAATCACAACTTTAATAGAAACATAATAGATACTATATCTAAGACTAAACATAAATGTGCCAGACCTATAGGAAGAAAATGCTAAAACTCCCAGGAACCTAAAAAAAAAAAAGTAAAAATAGAAAGCATATTGCTTCCTGGTGTAGGGATACTCAACATAGTAATGATGTCAGAACTCCCTAAAATAAGCTGTACATTCATGCCTTTCTGATTTAAACACCAACATTTAGAGATATATACGTACATGTGTATGTATGCATACATATTTTTAGAACTTGAGCAAATGATACTAGAGTTTATCTGGAGGAACAACCATGTAGAGATAATGAGAGAGAGAGACAGAGAGAGAAAACAGTAATGACAGAGGTAGCTATCTAATGGTCTAGCCAAACATGCAGAATATTAAAATGCAAAAGGAAGATAATAACAAAACAGTTTGAAACTTAAGGGAAAAATAGATATATACAGAAAAGGGTCCAAAATCAATATACCTATACACAAATTTGGGTAACATTTTAAATGAGTGGGAGAAAGATCAATTAGTCAACTGGGATATTTGAATATTGGGGTAATTTAGATAACTCTGTGAAAAAAAAAAAAAACTGGAAGAAAGAAAAAATCCAAGAGTATAAGAAGGAAACAAGAGTAGATTTTATTTATAATCTTGAAATATGGATGACCTTTCTAAGCAGCACATAAGAAAATGAAGACATTTTATAATACTAATATTAAAAACTTTTATAATGCAAAAAGAAAACAAAGCAATACACAAAAACAAAGTCAAATGAGAACTAACAAAGTGAGCAAAATACTTGCAACACTCTTGACTAGTTTCCCTAATTTACAAAGGGTTCTTAAATATCAATCATAAAAAAATGGACAACCCAAAAGAAAACAGGGGTAAGAGGTGATCACATAGTTCATTAGTTCACAGAAAAAAAATAAAAATGTCACTTAAAATATGTGAAAAACTATCCAGCCTCAATGCAGTGAAATCCCATTTTTTACCTATCCAATTGGCAAAAATAGTTTGATAAAACCAATGTTGGCCAGGGTGAGGGAAATAGGACTTAAACATTTTTTTAGCTTCTGTGAGTAAACAGTAGGTGTATATATTTGTTGGGTACCCGAGATGTTTCGATACAGGCATGCAATGTGAAATAATCACATCATGGAGAATGGGGTATCTCTCCCCTCAAGCATTTATCCTTTGTCTTACGAACAATCCAGTTACGCTCTTTTAGTTATTTTTAAATGTACAATTAAGTTATTATTGACTATAGTCACTCTGTTTTTTGGTCAAATAGTATATCTTATTCATGCTTTCATTTTTTTTTCTTTACCCATTAACCATCTCCACCTTCCCCACCAGTCCCCCACTACTTTTCCAACCTCCAGTAACCGTCCTTCTAGTCTCTATCTACATGAGTTCAATTGTTTTAAGTTTTAGCTACCACAAATAAGTAAGAACATATGATGTTTGTCTTTCTGTGCCCGGCGTATTTCACTTAACCTACAGTTCCATTCCTGTTGTTGCAAATGACAGGATCTCATTCTTTTTTATGGCTGAATAGTACTTCATTGTGTGCTTGTACATATTTTCTGTGTGTACACATTTTCTTTATCCATTCAACTGCTGATGGACACTTACGTTGCTTCCAAATCTTAGCTATCATGAACAGTGCTGCAACAAACATGAGAGTGCAGATATCTCTTCAATAGACTGATTTCCTTTCTTTTAGGTAAAGAGAAAAGGGCTTTTAATATCTTACTAGTGAGTATATAAACAGACAACATTTTGGGAGTGCAATTTGACAGTATCTATTAAAATTTCAAATGCACATATCCTTTTATCCATGAATCCCATTGGTAGAAATTTACGCTACCATTTCTTTGTTTCATTTGCTGTTGTTTTTATTTGTTTTGCTTGTCATCCTCTCCCCCGAGGCCTTGTTAAAATAGCAAAAACTAGAGTTACAGCCCAGATGTACATTAGTAGAAGACTGATGAAATAAATTTTAGTATTACAAAAATATATATAAATATTATTTGAAAAAAATGATCGTGCCCAGAAGGGAGTCATCTCTAAGGCTCCTCTGATAATGACACCAAGTTGCATGCATTATAGACACTCATCTGCCTTCTTCCCCTGACTCTTCTCCTTTTCATTAAAAATGGCCCAGCAGGAACTCCAGCACCTTGCAGGTGGAGGGGTGGAGTGTGGTATGGACTTTATGTCAGAGACAGACCATATCTTTTGTCGGCTTTTCAAGAAGATTCATAACCACAAAAAGCTCAAGAACCATTTTTGGAGGGAATTTCTGCATTGGGTCATTGGGTGGGAAGTTGGACAATGAGAGCACTTTCACCTCTGAAATTCTGTTTCTTTTCTTTTTTTTTTTTTTTTTGAGATGGTGTTTCATTCTTGTTATCTAGGCTAGAGTGCAGTGGCGTGATCTTGGCTCACTGCAACCTCTGCCTCCGGGGTTCAAGCAGTTCTCCTGCCTCAACCTCCCCAGTAGCTGGGATTACAGGCACACACCACCACACCTGGCTAATTTTTGTATTTTCAGTAGAGACAGGGTTTCACCATGTTGGCCAGGCAGGTCTCAAACTCTTAACCTCAGGTGATCCGCCCACCTCGGCCTCCCAAAGTTCTGGGATTACAGGCGTAAGCCACTGCACCCGGCCTGAAATTCTGTTTCTTTTACATGCATATATGCACACACATACAGAGTGGGAGGGGGGACTTGCCTCTTGCTCTGAATGTCTTCTGACCTGCTGACCTGGGTATTCCCGCAATTGTCCAGCTGTTGCTCCTATGTTGGGCGCCGAGGAGGAGGCCCACAGGCCATATCCATTGGGAAGAACTGTGACAAGTTTGGCATTGTGGCTCACGAGCTGGGCCATGTGGTTGGGTTTTGGCATGAACACACCCGGCCAGACAGAGACCAACATGTCACCATCATCAGGGAAAACATCCAGCCAGGTAAGGAGGCCTGTGTGGAGTCTGGAAGGCACTGGTCGAGAAGGTGGCAACCTCAGGGACAGGAGGGAGGGAAGGAGGGGACTTGCTGGGAGCTGAGCAATGCTAATTGCCGAATATGGAGCAATGACTGTATTGTGCAGGCCCTTCTCACCAGTCTGACCACTGTCCATCTGTGGCTTCCTGGGAGGTCATCTGCCATAGCTTGTAGGTTGGAGCAGAATTTTCCGTGTTTTAAAGGACATGGAAATCTAACTCCATTTCCTGAAAGGAACACAGTCGACCAGAACACTGTTACAGCATCAGAGCTGATAAGCCAAAAAAAAAAAGAGTTCTCCTGGCTGCTTTTATGAGTTATTTTTGCTGACTTAGGCAACATATTTTCTGAAACTGAAATACAATTAGGACATGAACACACGTGAAAACAGTGTTTCTGCCTAGAAGCATTCTGCCCCAAGGCAGATAAAGTGTCTAGATAAAAAAAAAATACTTTCTTATGTCAAATAATTTTATATGGAAGTTAATATTGAGCATGAAAGTAGCTAGTTGAAGAATATGATTGCCTTACAAATGCTTTAGAGAATCTAAATTGTGAGCTATTTAGGATTGAACTTAACTCTCTGATTCATTTTCTTTTGTTTCTTCAAATTGCAAGATCAGGTTTTTGTTTGTTTGTTTTGTTTTTTTGTTTGTTTGTTTGTTTGAGTCTCGCTCTTGCTGCCCAGGCTGGAGTGCAGCAGCATGATCTTGGCTTACTGCAACCTCCGCCTCCTGGGTTCAAGTGATTCTCCTGCCTCAGCCTCCTGAGTAGCTGGGATTACAGGCGCCCGCCACCATGCCCAGCTAATTTTTGTCCTTTTTTTTTTTTTTTTGAGACGGAGTCTCGCTCTGTCACCCAGGCTGGAGTGCAGTGGTGCGATCTCGGCTCACTGCAAGCTCTGTCTCCCGGGTTCATGCCATTCTCTTGCCTCAGCCTCCCAAGTAGCTGGGACTACAGGTGCCCGCCACCACGCCCGGCTAATTTTTTGTATTTTTAGTAGAGACGGGGTTTTGCCATGTTGGCCAGGCTGGTCTCAAACTCCTGACCTCAGGCGATCCACCCACCTTGGCCTCCCAAAGTGCTGGAATTACAGGCGTGAGCCATGGCACCTGGCCCAGAGTTTTTTATTTTTATTTTTTATTTTTTGTGGGGGCAAGCAAGTTGATAACTAATCTGTCTGCAAACTTACTTTAAGAGGTTTGAGTGGCATTTGGGGATAGGTCTTGGGTGGTGAGGTTGGGAGAACACAGGGCTTGCTGGAAGTTTCAAATTTCTAAGTATTAAAAACAACAAGAACCACTACAAGCCCTGTTATTTGACTGATTGGGCCAAGAGAGCCCTGGGAAGTTGTTATGGGCCCTCCTTCTCCTTCCTCTGCCTCCTTTCAGGTGCCCAACTTGGTTTTCAAAGGGCTTAACACAGTGTTGTGTCACAGGTCAGGAGTATAATTTCTTAAAAATGGAAGCTGGGGAAGTGAGCTCTCTGGGAGAGACATACGACTTTGACAGCATCATGCACTACGCCCGGAACACCTTCTCAAGGTCGGAATCTATGCTTATGCCTCGTCTGTGTTTTACTGTGCCTGCGGCAGGCTTGGGTTGGATTCCTGGAGGTCTGCGGAGAGTGGGTCTCTGCATGCTCCTAGCACGGCTGGCCTGTCTGTCCTTGAAATACAGTGGCCTCTGGGCTGCAGTGAAATATAATCTAATCAGGTTCCTGTTAATAAGATTGAATCCCATTGTGAAGCTGGCATTCCATCACGCCCTAATGTCACAAGCAGCAAACTGGAAAAGGGAAATTATCGAGAGGTTGGCTGGGATAATAACTTAGAGGCTCTGTGTCAAATTTCCAGTGGGTGGGGGGAGTCTTTTGTAGAAGCATGGTGGTGCTCACCAATTCTCCTAGCAGAGGTTTGGTTTAATTGGAAACTAGGCGGTGTCAGGGCTGGGAGGGCTGTAAATCATCGATTCATTTTAGAGGTGAAGACAATGAGGCTCCAGCCAGCTCTCAGATGCACAGGTAGCTGAGGACTGGAGTGAGAGCAAGGACCCAGGTTCCCACCTGCAGATCACAGATGATGGAAGCTGCTGTATTCAAGTAGGGCTGGGCCATTTATTTATGGCTGGCATAGGCAGGTTCTGTTCTGATGAGCTGTTCTGGTATGCTGTGCCTAGCAGACATTGAAGATTTTCAGTATTGTCCCTGCTTCTAGACCCTGTAAGTGCTTTGTGTGCAGAAGTTTTTCCCTACTTGTCCCAGTTTTGTAGTTCTTTCTACCCTTGAGTTAAAGGAGGCACAGAGAACAACTATTTTCTCTCTTGGTACTTTCTCTTCAGTCTCCTGTTAAAACCAGCTGTTTGCTTGTTTATTTATTTAATCATTTCCCCAAAAGGATCTGTGGTGACTTCCAATATACACATGAGATAACAAAGATAAATAATAGGTGAGAAAACTGGGGGAAAGGAAAAGGAAAAAATACAGCTAGAAAGCTAAGTTGAGGCCCAGAATAAGTTTAGTGCTCAGAGTATATGCTGTGAGGTCATGTACACTTGGTTAGAGTTGGCAGCAAATCCTGCCCTGTGCTTCCTAGCAGTCACAGCAAAGAGGGAAATAATCCATTCCATGAGTCTCTATGTCCATAAAGATGAAAGGAATTCATTTGCTCAGAAAACATATGGCTCTTGGGAGTGAAAGGGAAACTGTTTGCCAAGGGCTCCTTGGTTCTTGGGTAAGGCTGCCGAAAGCATCCTGTTGATGAGTTTGTTGATAGGACTATGGGAGAAATCCTCTAAATCTCAGCATCCCAAGTTCTCAAGGGGTACTGTTCCTCTGGCCACACAGCTGCTTTAGTCATGATCTCTATCCTGCACCTAGAAATGAGCTCTAATGGGTGGAGTTGTGTTAAAGCTGGCATCTTTGACAGCACTTGGGAGTGGCATGAAATTGAGCCTTCTTGGCCTCTTTGACCTTCTCCTGGCTCTTTTCCAAAGATAGTAGAAGAAACATGGTGTGATGAAGAGACCACCAAACTGAGAGGCAGAAGCCAGGTTCTAGTCCTAGTTCTCCTGTGACCCTTGCCTTTGAGGGAGGCAGACAGTAATTAGGGGCAGCTGTGTGATGGTTAAATCTCCACCTCCACAGTCCTTGGTTTCCTTGTGAGCGGGTTGGACTAGATGTTCTCTGAGCCCCTTCCAGCTCCAACCTTTCATGTTGCAATTTCTCAATCTGGTGCAGATGGGTGAGGGGTTGACAGATATGATCTCATTCACTGCCATACAGGAAATCCGAAGCTGGAAGGGCCTCCTCTTCCAGATTAGGAAACTGAGACATTGAGGGATCCACCCTGAGGCTGTATGCAGGGAGTCTCAGGACGCCAGTGCGGTGTGCAGATATCCAAGGGGGAGGCGGTGCTTGGGTCTTGGGGTGGGCTGATTCACCTGTTTGGGAAATGGTGCAGGGAATAGCCAAAGGCCCACCCCATCATCCAGGAGTTACAAGCTGCTACTAGAGACCAAGTGTCAATTCTGTCAGGGAATCTACGTTAAGTTGGCCCAAGGGAGAAGTTTTTCCTTGGGTCTTGTTTCTGTAGCTGCCATAACTCTTCATATTGCTTTTTAATTTATCTATTAATAATTATTAATTTATATATTCATATGTATCTGTTGTATTCTCTTCTCTGGCAGTAGACTGAGATCCTTGAGGACAGAGACTATCTCATTCTTTTCTAGTCCCCAGCACCCAACATAGTGCCTGGCACCTAGTAGGTATTCAATAGACATTTGCTAAATGAATAAATTAATGAATGAGTTCAAAGGGGCCAGGAGGACCTGCAATTTTGGGGAATAGGTGAGGGTAGAAATTTCCATTATGCTCACTGCAGTTCTTTCCATGTGCTCACAATGCGATGGCTACTTTATTAAGGTGAATCTATAAGTCTGTACCATGTAGGGCATTTGTGTGCTATAGGAACTGTACTGCCTTCTCACTGCCTGCTCCCTGCCAGGCACTGCCCAAGCTCTGGAGCCAGAGGCCAGGACAGGATGCAGGCAGGGGATCTTCCAGCACCAGCGTTTCTTTTCTTGTCGTTCTTTTTGAAATATATATATGTATTTTTTTTTCTAGGATTGCTAGCTCATAATGCCATGCCTTTTGTCCCTCAGGGGTTAACCATTTCTAATGCTATTGTCAATGTGAACCATCAGCCCAGACCAGTGGAAATCCATGGGCCAAACCCATGAAATAAAAATTCCTCATCAAAAGTCCCCAGAATCTCTAGGAGGGAGATCAGCAGGGGCAGCATACGGGAGGATGGGCAGCTAGGAGCAGAGCAGCTCGCCGAGGGCAGGCGGCCCCTCCTGCTACTGTTACATTAGCTACTGCTGCAGAGCAACTGACCCCCAAGCTTAGTGACTTAAAACAGTAGCTTATTATTTTTGATGATGCTGTGGGTTAGTTAGTCAGGCTTGTTCTTCTCTGGTCTTTCCTGGGATCACTCACAGCAACAGTCATCTGACAGATTGATTGGGCTGGGGAGTCCAGGATGACCAGTCACACGCCTGGCACTTGGTGCTGCCTGTTCATGCCCTCTGTTCTCTCTGGGAGCCCCTTGGTTCTCCTTCATGTGGCCTCTCATCCTCCAGTAGGCTAGACCAGGCTTTACACTGCATGGGGACTCAGAGTTCCAAGAGGGCAAGCGGGGAAGCTGCAAGCCTCTTAAGGCCCCAGCTCTGGAACTTGCATGACATCACTTCTACCACATTCTATTGGTCAAAGCAAGCCACAAGGCCAGCCCCAAACTCAAGCGAGTGGAGAAATAGACTCCACCTCTTACTGGGAGGTATGGCAGCTTCACGTTGCAGTAGGATATGGCTATTAGGAGGAGTGACTTTTTATTTTAACAATCTGCCACTGCTGCCTTCTCACCTCTGCCCCAGAGTTCAGAATGGTTTCAGCAAATCTGTTTTGTTGCAGGTGGATAATTTCATTGTCCTTTCTGCCAACTTTTTACCTGGATTTTCAGAAAACAATTTTGTTCACTGGGTTTTTCCTGGGGGCTTTTCTATTGGCATTTTGTCAATAGTTTCCCCACTCCCAACTCCATGTCATTACTTCTGGTCACAAAGACCCTGAAGCTGACCTGTACCTCATGTTGGATTCTGTAAAAGAGCAGAATAGAGCCCATGGAACATATGCTGATCTGGGGAGGTGGGCAAATGCTATACCCTGCTGATGGGAAACTCAATCTTTGTGTCTCTTTATGATTGAGCTGTCTCCTTCCAACTTTATTCTCTCTAGTTTATTGCAGTTCTTCTCCCCTCCCCCTTGGTTGGACCCAAGCTGTGGGGAGCGGTCTCTTTGGAGGTTTTGCTGGGCAAAGATCCAGGAGATGAGGAGACAGTTCTCTTGTACAGGGGCCTCTTTGTTTCAGAACTCAGAGCTGACAGTTTTATTCCCGGAGGCATCTGCTGAACTCTGTCTTAGCTTAGCAGAATGTCAGTGCTAAGAGTTGTCCTACATGAAAGAGGGAAGGAACGTCACCGCTGTGGCTTACCCAGGGGACGGCTCTTGTAGTAAACAGCTGGAAGCTCTTGCTGGCAGCTTACGATATGCAAGGGAGGACGTCCAGCACCAAAGAGCGGTCTGAGTGTGAGCCAATGTTGTTCCTGATGTTTTGGTTTTTGAAGTCTGCAATGTTCTTAGCTCTATAATTTAATGCATCATAAGGCCTACTGTTCCTTGGGCAGCAGGAAACACTGGCTGGAAGGAGGAGGATTCCCAGAGGTGAGCTCCAGGCCTGCCTCTCCATGACTAGCTCTGTGCTCTGGGAAAGTCACTTAAGCTCTGCAGGCTCAGTCTTCTCCCCTGTAGAGTGAGAGCTCTTGTGATAATGGCACCTGACTCCTAGGGTGTTATGAAGATGAAATGAGATGGTGCAAGGAAAGTGCCCAGTGCAGGGCCTGGCACATCGGAAAGTCCTATGAACGATGAGTAAGTGCAAGAACATGGCCTCTATGCCCCAGGCCCACTGGCAAAGTCATCTACGTGATGTGGCCAGGTAGCGTGGGGTGCTTAGAGACTGTGTGATCCCTATGCTTGTGCTGCAGAATGCCTTTCTGCAGGGGAACCAAGAAAATAATTACAAAAGGACACACCTTTCGTTAGGGCAGAAGTGCCTGTTTTTGGAGTAGCTAATGATTGAATTTAGGATTTTCTGCAGAGTCATCACTTGTGGTTTAAAATGTGGTAAAGTCAGTGAGGGAGGACAAGCATTCCACTAAAGTTTCTCTACAGGAGTCCAGACTCAAAAATGAGGCTATGGGAGCTAGAGAAAGACAGGTCAAGGGTTACATGTTGGGTACAGAGATGCTGAAAAGGAAATCAGCAGATGATCTAGACTCCCACAGGCTAAGGTTGGAAAGTGAGCTTGAAATCTGATTTAGAAAAAAAAAAAGTCTGCACAAAAACAAAAAGATAACGAAGTGATGTAACCAGGAAGAACCAGGGGTAATAGGTATTTTCTAATGTAGTGCAGAATTTAGGGAAATAGAAACAGTGCTTGAAAGAGACAGAGAGAGAGAGAGAGAGAGAGAGAGAGAGAGAGAGCAAGTATGCACAGCTAATAGCTAGGTGACGTATGTACATTTTTGCTTCCATTTTGGATGTAAATAACTATTTTGCAAAGTTTTTAAAAGACAGTGCTTTATCCTGGTTGCATAATTTAATTCAAGAAGCATTTTTTTGAGGTCTGCTGTGCTCTAATTTCTAAGGACAGAGATAAAACACCCAGTCTCTCTGCTTGAGGAACTTATTTTTAGCAAAGAAGACAAATACCATCACTCCTTTAAAAAGACAATACAGTATGATAAGAAGAGACTACACAAATGGATAAGACCCAGAGCAGGGAATGACAAACTCCAGATGGGAGGAGTAGAAAAGGCTTGGGGAAGACTTTTAATCGAGAAAGACATCTGATGGGGTTTTGGAGAATGAATAGGAGTTTACAAATAGACAAAAAAACAGAGGGCATGGGCAGCCTAGGGAGTGGATAGCATGTGAGAGGACATATTTGGGGCCTACAAGGAGCTTAGTGTTGCTTAAAATAATGACATATGCTTTATTTGTGTTAAGTATTCTTTTGGTTATGGGATTAAAGAGTCAGGCTGGAGAGGAAGGCAGAAGTCAGTGAGCAAACAGCCTAGAGATCCAAGTGGTGACTGGAAGTTGGTGAAGCATTCTAAGCAAAGAAGGCACATGCCTCCCCTTGCATTTGGGGATGATTCCATTGCAGCATTGTGGCCAAGGGGAGCAGTAGAGTAGAAGTGGCTGAGTCTACAGGGAGGGAGGCCAGTTAAGAAGCTACTGGAAAGAGTTCAGGAATGGGGTGTTGATCACTTGAGCTATGGCAATGGTCTGGGAACAAGGAGGAGGGTATGGGTTCAAGGGGTGCAAAAAAGGTATAGTGGGCAGGACCTGGCTCCTGGTTTGGTAGGAGAGTGTGAGGGAGAGGGAGGAGCTGAGAATGCCCTCAGATTCAGGCTCAGGAGACAAGGATTATGGAATGAGCAGGAGAAGGATGGAATTGTGATAAATTTGGTTTTGAGCATGTTGGATATAAGAGGCCCATAGGACAGCCCAGGGGAGGTGTTACGAGGCATCTGGGGCTCAGCAGAGGATCCTGGGCTGGAAACAGAGGATTAGCTGTGAGGCTGCAGATGATGGTTAAAAGCCATAGGAGCAGATGGAACGTGGAAAGAGAGGACAGAGGGAGAGGGCAGAAACCCAAGGGGCATCATTGAAGGAGAAGCAGAAGTGGTTCTTGTCTCATTGCTCAGAGAGAGCCGTGGTCTGAACCCAGGGAGAAGACAGTGAGGAGGGAGGAGGGCATCGGAAGTCCCAGTGCTGGAGAGAGGGCAGACGGAGATTGGAAGGTGTCCACTGGCAGATGAGTGGTGACCATTGCTGATGGGGTCAGATCACAGTTGGATTGAGGAATGAATCAGAGGTGAGCAGTTGGGGATTGGAGACAATACTTTCTAGAAACTTGGTTAAGAAGGGAGGGAAAGAAACAAGGTGGTGACTGGAGGAGGTGCTGATTCAAGGAGAGGCCTAACATCCAGGAGAGGCCCCAGATAGAGAGTCTGGAAGCAGAAGAGGAGGCTCAGAGCTGGCAGCAGACAAGGCAGCAGGCGGGGTGTAAACCATGCCCACAACAGGGCCAGCGCTCAGCTGGCAACCTGGTTTCCACTTGTCTAGTTTAGAAATGAAATTGTCGTTTTAGATTTCAGTCAAGTAGGAGTAGAATAAGATGTTAGAGATAGAAGGGGCTGCCATGACCATCTCAACAGATTTCTTATTGTTTAGTGGGGTAAACTGAGACTTAGAGAGGCTCAGAGAGGGGGAGGGTCTTGTCCAAGCACACGCAGGCCTAGTGTAGAAATCTCTAGTCCAGGGCTCTTTTCACTACTCTTATTCTCTGCATTTATCTCATTTTCCATCTGATTTCCCTCTTACCAGCAGGGCCTCCAAACTCTGACCACCAGTTCATCAACCTGCACTTGCTGACCAGCCCCTGAGAGTCTCACATTGGACCAGTTCCCAAGCTCTCCCTGGGGTGGCTCCAGGACTTACCTACTTAAGTACTTCCCAATGCACAACTGCAGGGGGCGCCACTCACACCATGATCTCTCTAAGTGGAGCTCCCTGCAGTTGTGCAGCATGGTGGCTCCGGGGCCTGGACCTGTCGGGGCTTCATGAAAATGCTCAGGACACATCCCTAAGGAAGCCCCTGGGCTACTGCACTAGGGCATATTTTTACACTTGGCAGAATCATCTTCCCACTGGAAAGCGAGTAGGCAGCTGATGAGATGGAATGTGAAAATGCTAGCATGAGCGAAGGAAACCTCTTCAGTCATGCCAGCCCGGGAGAGGCAGGCCAGGGGGCAGGAATGTCGTTGGGGTTATGGGCAAGGGCATGAAGCCTGGAAATCCCAGCACGGACAGCCTAATGGCCTTGACTTTTCTTTCTCTCTCTCTTTTTTTCCTTCCTGTAGAGGAGTTTTCTTAGACACCATCCTTCCCCGTCGAGATGACAGTGGCATCAGGCCAACCATTGGCCAGCGCGTGCGGCTCAGTCAGGGAGACATAGCTCAAGCCCGGAAGCTGTACAAATGCCCAGGTAACTGAGCCGTGGGGACTGCCAGCACCTACCTAGCATCTCCAAAGCACAGTCCCTGTGCTGGGAAAACAACTTGGGGGACCTAAAGGGACTATTCCTTGGCAGCTTTAATTTCTGG
Organism: Hylobates moloch; assembly: GCF_009828535.3. Classification (NCBI taxonomy): domain Eukaryota; kingdom Metazoa; phylum Chordata; class Mammalia; order Primates; family Hylobatidae; genus Hylobates; species Hylobates moloch. The sequence continues at coordinate 37,285,584 of NW_026652278.1, forward strand.
TGTCCCTCTGGTAGGAGGTACTAGGCAGTACAGAAAGGTGAAATGGTGACATGGTGGCAGGCAGTGAAGAGAATAATAGGTCTTAGAGTCCATAGGCAATTTCATGAGAGGCTTCAGACTTCTCTGGCAAAGCCTTTGTGTCCAGAAGGGGAAGAAGGCATAACAGAACAATAGTAAATAGGAGTGTACTTCAGTGTGTGCCCCAGAACAGTAAGAGCACCTCTCCTATCTCTGGGACTAGGGGATGTGGGTTTGGAAAAACAAGAACCAAGCTGGATTTTGCAGGAAGACAAAGAGTGAGGGAGAATGCTTTTGGGAGGATGGGGGTCAGTTTCCCAAATGCTACAAGGTGGAGGGAGTCTCAGTGCTATTAACGAGCTTGTTGCTTTGGTCTTGGGGCTTTCCTGGCCATCCAAGGTGCTGGTCAGTGGCCAGGAGTCTGCCACTGAAGATGGGACAATACGCTGGAATTGGAGCAAATGCCTATTCCCCGGCCCGTGTGGAAGCGTTCCTGCCCCTTGAATTTGTCCCACTTGTCTTCCATCCCCTTGGCTTCAGCATCATCATCATACACACACCATCTGAGCTCTTCTAGACCCCTTTCAGCTCTTGAGCCTCAGTGTAAAGCACTGGTTAGGGCAGCTGAGTTTTTACTAGTGATGGGTCAGAATCCATTTCAGTGGTTTTAGGAGGATAGAAGGAAGTTCCATTACCAATAGCCTTTCCCAAACTTCCAAACCAGACACAGAGTTTGATCATGGGAGGAGGTATTTGAAGTGAGGACCATCTTAGAAAATCTGGGCTGTCACATTACCTTACTAAGCAGGACCTGAGGGATGCAAAGGGCTGTGTGGGGCTTGCTTCCTCAAGAAACTTTAGAAAATATGTCCATCCAGCTATTAGTCATCTGGGGTCGTGTTAGGGCTGAAATACAGGACACACATATCATATAACCTTGCTGAATCGAATGGGAAACCTTATAGCATACCCTGGGAAATGCCATCGTATTTATTCAGTTATAACATTTATGCTGCTCACTTCCCAAAAGGATTCACAGCAAAATACCGTGGAGCCACACAGTAATGTATCTGTTCTTGCAGAATGTTGATGATTATTCTAAAATAATTTCCATGGAACTCTTGGGGGTGTTGACTGCCAGGCATAATCCTCATGATGCCTGGCAGTTGTTCAGTAACGTGATACTGAAGCCCCGACATCCAGGATTTCCTGAGGCCGATAATGGGCGGTTCTCCACATATCCCTTCCTGCAGCTCCAGAAAATATGGAGCTTCCAGTAGTCCCGAGTAGTAACTGAAAGCTCAGTCAGTTGCCATGCAAAGGTTGAACTGCATGTAAGGAAAAGATACCTAAGGATGCTGAATCTCCACATGTTAGGGTTGGCCACATAAGAGGAGGGGCTCTCAGCAAACCAGTGTCTTTGTCTTTGGAGTCTGAATCCCTAGGCATTAGAGAAATACAAAACCTGTAGTTTCCAAGGATTCATACAGGTACCCTTCATTTGTGAGGACAAATTAGGGGAAATACTTTTCACATACATAAAGACTAGGTTCTAGACTCGTAACCAACCCTCAAACATTCAAGGGCAGAATAGCCTGCTATAGAAGATTCCAGCTCCCTGTGCCTCTGCATTTTTTTGTTTTCTTGACTGCTTGATAGTTCTTTCAGAAGTGAGTAGCAGAAAAAGAAGAGGAAAGATTTAAACTAATAGCTGAAATAAGTTTCAAAGCATTTTTTTCTTTTCGTCTTACCTACTTGCACTTTTTTTTTTTTTTTTTTTTTTTTGAGACACGGTCTCACTCTGTCACCCAGACTGGAGACTGGAGTGTAGTGGCGCAGTCTTGGCTCACCGCACTCTCCACCTCCCAGCCTCCCAGGCTCAACCGATTCTCCTGCCTCAGCCTCCCAAGTAGCTAGGATTACAGGTGCACCCCACTACCACCCAGCTAATTTTTGTATTTTTAGTAGAGATGGGGTTTCACTATGTTGGCCAGGCTGGTCTCAAACTCCTGACCTGAAATGATCCACCTGCCTTGGCCTCCCAAAGTGCTGAGATTGCAGGTGTAAGCCACCATCCCTGGCCTCTACTTGCACTTTCATGTTCTCTCTGCCACCGATATTATTATTAGCAATAATAATGGCTACTATATATGAAGCACTCACTATGTGCCAAGCACTGAGCTGATCCATTTTATGTAATGCACACGATTTCACTAAACCTCTCAGGTATGTCCTGCCCATCTTACAGATAAGAAAATGAAGGTCCAGCAAGTCTAGGAAACTTGCCCAAGCCACACAGCTGGCCAGAGAGCTAAGATTCATGACTTCTAGGCCATGCTTAGTCCTGAGAGCCTCAGAAGAAATTCCTGGGCATTCCTTTTTGGCTCCCAGGTCCTACTTGTGCTTTTGTTAGCCAGAAAACATCAATCTGCTTGCTACACTTCTCACCAACCTGTTCTGAGGGCTTTGTCTGGTAAAGGGGTATGTTTGCTCCGCTGCCCTGTGCAGGAGCTGCTTGGGCCAGGAGAGGTGCATATGCCACATCACAGTTGTGATTTTGCTTGTGCAGCGTGTGGGGAGACCCTGCAGGACACAACGGGAAACTTTTCTGCACCTGGTTTCCCAAATGGGTACCCATCTTACTCCCACTGCGTCTGGAGGATCTCGGTCACCCCAGGGGAAAAGGTAGGTGGGAAACCCCTTCGGCAAACGGGACAGCACTCCTTGAGTTGTGTGAGGTGGGAGGAATTCTTATTGTCAATAGTAAAAATAACAGCTGTTTGGTTATGAGCACCCACTGTGCCAGGCATGGTGCTGCTTGCTGTACGTTCATTATTTCTGGACTTCTCAACCAGTTTCACCCATACAAATGAAGGCTGGCATGTACTAAATATCCACTGAGTTACAAATCAAGCTCACAGTTCCTCCCAACCTTAATAAATACACTATTATAATATCCTGGAATTTAGAATTCTGTGACACCTCAGATTGCTGCTCTGGACAATTGACACGGGGAGCCCACAGCTGGCTTTTCTTCCCCCCAGCCTCCATCTCACTATTTGGGGCTTAAAGAACATCCCTGTTGACACCCTAGCCCACTTCCCTGAGCATCTTCCACTCCTCTTTTGCAAACAGCCACTCCTTGGCTGCCCCTCCAGCGGGATGGACTGGCCAGGCGTGCAGTCTATACTCAAGAAGATAGATCCAGGGCAGAGGCCCTTGCATGACCTGGCAGTGGGCTCAGAGCTGTGTGGACAGGGAATTCCTGGGTTCCTGGAGTGTGGCGTAGGAGCTGGGCAAGCTCTGGGTGGACACATCCCTTTAGTCTTGAAGATTCCATGACCTCCTAGAGCTGAGCCCAGGGCAAGGATCTCTTTCACTCTAGTCCAAGGGTGGTATGTTTTCAACCCTACTGCAGGGCACGTACTCTTATATCCATTATCTGGATAAGGAATTTGAGGCTTGAACATTAAGGAAAGTGCCAAAAGTCCAAGGTAAGATATAGAACTAGAAACTGAGAACTGAGGTTTTGCTCTCCAAAGCTTATCTTTTTGCTACATGTCTCTACAGATCTGAGTGTTGTTCAAGTTGTCTCAGATTAGATGCAACTATCTTAGAGAAACTCATTTCCCTAGGTCTAGGTTAGGGGATACCCCCAGTGCCCCCAGAGCTCTCTATAATAATCATACCTGTTGTAGCATGTCTCACGGTATTGTCACTACTGGTTTATTTGTCCCCCTTCTAAATCTTAAGCTCATTAAGGTTGGAGATCATTCACCCCCAGGGCCCCAGCACTCCACAGTCTGTGGCACAGACTGGTCACCTGATAAGTATTTGTTGAATGGATATGTGGATGGATGAGGGGCTGAGTGAAAAACCTGCAGCTAGGGTTTTTCACTAGCAGTTAGCAGTGGGTGTGATGGAATTTTTCAAGCACCTGTAGCCAAACTTCAGGTATTTCTAATTTATAACTTTTTAAAGTGTCCATCTAAATGTCAAGTTAAGCATAGTGTGCTAACTAGAGACAAATGGCTAGGAACCATTGTGAGCATTTTCTGTGGACCGGATACGATCCTTAGCATATCATGTGGATCATCTAATTTAGTCCTCACATCAACTTTGTGAAATCGGTGCTGTTACCATACTTATTTACAGGTAAGGAACTGGACTTGCCCAAGGCTTCTAAGTTTGTTGCAGAGTTGGGATTTGAACCCAGGCAATTGGACTCTGACAGCCTGAATGCTTGACCATCATCTTATATTATTACACAAAGGGGCCAGGCTAGTAGATAGACATCTGAATGTGCATTTATACACATACGTGAATGCACATGTATGGGCACACATGTATACATCCTTCCTTTGGCTCTAAGCATTTAAGACATTAAGTATGGCTGTCATCTTGTGTCTGAGACCCCAGACCTGTCTGCCTTAGGTAGATGTGAAATCCATGTGCCTGCTGGAGGCTAACAGGAGGGAGGCAGAAAGGGGGAAGAGAAAGAGGTCTGGTCTGGTAATTTCTAAATTATTGAATTGGGTGTGTGATATGTTTGAACTGTGTAAACTTCATCAAGCCTTAATTATTAGTGCTAACTGGGGACAGAGAGAATATACATCATTGAAATTTCTGCACCAATTATTTCCATTTCTGCTTCACCCAGCCTTCCCCAGAGCTGCAAGTAATTAGCAAACTTGATTGATTTGAGTATCACCTCTTGTTCACCACCTCTTTCCCCTATGGTCTTTATGGTTCACTAACGTACTTAAAATAATTAGCCTGAATAATTATCCCATTCATTCAGATCATGAATGTGTTACCAAGGAAGTTGTGCTAACATTTCCTTTCTGTAATTTTAAAAAAGCAAAGGCTAAAGAATTATTGTGCAACCAGCTTACAGGTGTTACTAAGCTCTACCACCTGAATATGAGCACGGTGTGGGATAGGACAGAAATCTAAGGCACACCCCTGTCTTAAGACTGAGTGTTTATTTTGGGTCCCCCTCCCCCCACTCCCAGGGAATCTGATTTAATGGAAGGAAGGATGTTTGCTTGGTACAAGCTCTTTTCAAAGCTTCAAAGGTGATTTTAATGTACAAGTAGGGTCGAAAAACACAGTCTAGTTTGAAAGAGGAGTGATAGCGTGTGCACACACACACACGCACACACATGTGCGCGCACACACATGCATATGCTCACACATGCACGCACGCACCTGCGCACGCGCGCACACACACAATGACACAAGGTGAGCTGACCTGTTTTTTCCTAGCACTGACTCTTCATTTCCTAGGAGATCACAGGGCTTTGTGGAAGATGTGATTTGTCCTGAGACAAAACATTGGGTGGGATGGGCCCAAGGGAAGGGATGGGCACTCAACAATAATCAAGATGGGCAGCCTGCGAGGTGTGGTTAGTGTTAGTTGTGGTATGCTAAGTGTACACTCAATGTGGACTGCCTGGTATTTTAAGTTGCTATTTATCAAGTGCCCATGATGTGCCAGGCATAGCAATATACACTCTATATATGGTTTCTCGCACAGTCCCCTCAATAGCACAGTGATGTGTGTATTGTGTTACAGATGAGGAAACTAGAGGGCAAGTATTTCCCAAGACTCCAGAGCTAGTAGATGGAGCTGAGAAGCAAATCCAGATCTAGGTAGATCTAAAGACACCGACTCTAGAATCATTATAAGACAGAGGGTGGGGCACTCCAAAGAGGCAAAGATCAATCGTGTTCATCAGGGCAATTAGACACAGGCTCGAGGAGGGGGACACTTGAGCAGGCCTGGGGAGGGTTTCCCTGACAGGGGACTATCAGGGAACACTGGACAGGTTGCACAGGACAGACTCTGGGGGTGTGGAAAGTAAGCAAAATTTAATTCATGAGATGGGGACACAGGGAGCCACTGAGGTTTCCTGAGGGGGTTGGTCAACATGATATATGAGTGGAAGATTGGGAGGGGTCTGGTAAACATGAGATATGAGTGGAAGATTGATCTAGAAGCCCCAGTGTGTAGAAAAAAATGGGGCCACAGCAGGGAGCAGTCCAGGAATCGTGTGGGAGCCATCCAGGAGGGGGTGAGGCAGGAGGAGCGAGATGGAGTTAGAGGGGAGGGATGCGGATAGCTTAAAAAGAGCTGCAGCATGGATGCGGAACAGATATGGGGGATCAACAGTAAGGATGAAGGAAAGATAAAACCAAAGCTTGGCTCCTTGGCCATCGGGGCAATGGCATCTCCTACAGTGGAGGAGGCTGGAAAGGAAAGGCTTTGTTTGGAGGTTCTCTCACCTAGTAGGGAGCAGGAAGGGCAGAGGAGCAAGAGCAATTGGGAGAAGATAGGCCAGTGTGGTGAAAACCAGAAAGGATAAGCTCTGGGCAGAGGGGTCATGGGGCACAAGGACAAATAACAGTCCTTTAGATTTGATGGGGAGGGAATGGGAACCTTTGAGGAAGCCTTCCAGCCTAAGGGTTTACTTAGAGCTAGAGGGCCCCGGGGCTGTTTGAATATAAAGAAGTGGCTAGTGGAGGGGCAGCGATTGGAGATGCTGGAGAGAGAGGAACCACTGAGAGCAAGGTCCCCCGGGGTTGGGAAAGGAATAGAGTCAGGGGTGCAGGGGCTGGGTCAGGGCTGGAGATCAGGAAGAGTGGAGACATAATGGAGCAGAGGTGTGTGGGGCATGAGGAAAGGTGAGCCTGGGCCAGACAAGCCACTGAGCCTCAGGACAGTGGGAGGAGCCACAGGCACCTGGCTTAGTGGAACTTGCATGGGGGTGAAAGGCCAGGGGAAATCTGAACTCTCCTCTGGGCCATCTGCCAGGGGAGCCCCGAGCTGGTGGGCTGCAGGCGGACCAGAGCAGCCAGTTCATGGGTACAGCACCTGTGTGCTGAGGCCCAGCCCGTGGGACCACCCAGCCCTCCCCTTCCCCCTACTAAGTAGTCACCTGTTTGCCCATGGGAGCATCCACTACCTGACCCTAGGGATGTCCAGACAGGGCTGCCAAGATGCTCCTCATGACAATCCCTCTCTTTTCCGTGTTTATACCATAGTATTTCCACTGGCTTGGCCCATCTGCCTTTCCCCCCTTCTCTGGGCTCCCCAAAGGCAAAGGACCCTGTCTTACTGATCTTTCTATCTCAATTGGCCAGCACAGGCTGACACTCAGAAGGTGGTCAACAAGCAATGGTGGAGTGAATGAATGAATGGACTAACTGTAGGAAGGTCATTAGACACACCACACCTCAGGAGAGTGAGGTCATGGCTGAGGGAAGGTTGATCACAGAGATGTTCAGATGCACTCGGGCTAACCCCAGACCCTTTGGAATGATTGATGATGTTATAAGATCTTCTTGTATCTCTGAACTTCGCTGACCCCTTACCTCCTTCCAAATCCCCAGTCTCCATGAGCCCTGGCCAGTGTTTTTAATGCATCTCGCTTTCTGTAAACCACCTAGTGACTTCAAAAGCTCAAGTGATTCCCCAGACAGAAGCGAAGGACCCATCTCCTTCTGTTTACTCCCCATCCTACTTAAGGTTTATTATTTAATGTCCTTAGGTTTCCTGTGAGCATGCTTTTGAGACAGCACTCCTACTGTGGTCTGAGAGTTCTGCATGCTAAAGGGTAACGTGAGAACACCAGTATGCAAGATACATCTTCCCAAACTCCTCAGGTTTTGCTGCCAAAACTCACTTTATGGTAATTCTTTACAGATTGTATTAAACTTCACATCCATGGATTTATTTAAAAGCCGGCTGTGCTGGTATGATTACGTGGAGGTCCGGGATGGTTACTGGAGAAAAGCCCCCCTTTTGGGTAAGTTGACTTTAGACACCGTTAAGAGGGGAGTGATGGGATGTTCCCCAGGATGCTGTTAATGTCTGGAAGGTCCACCTTGACAGCGGCCACAGGAAACTCTCAAGGGCCTCTGTCATTGTAAAACTCTGAGCACTCCATTTGGCCACACATGTTAAAAGCTTTTAAAACTGCAAATACCCTTTGACCCAGCAATTCCACTTTTTGGAATTCATCCTAGGGAACTAATTAAGGAAGTGTGCAAAGCTCTAGCTACAGGGATGTTCACTGAAGCAGGAAAAATTGCAAGCAATTTAAATGTTCAACAGTAGGGTTTGGCTGAATAAATTATAATCCATCTTTTTAACGGAAAACTTCCCAGCCATTAAAAATGAAGTGTAGTTGACTACTGATATGGAAAGGTGTTCATAGTACACTGTTACACACAAAAAAGTATGTGACAAAAACAGAATAAGCAGTAGGATTCCATTTTGATTAAAAAATATATTTATGTATTTTATATGTGTATATATATATATATATATAAAATGCAGGCATTGCAAATGTAGATGGCTTCAAGGATAACATGTAAATGAAGGAGATGGGATTTGTGTAATAAAATAAGGAATGGTGGGGGGAGTGTGGTGAACTGAACACCGAATTTCCTGTCCAAAATTATTCAAACCAAAATGACTTAAAACGTGTACAGGCTGAATTAACTAGAAGACACCACTTTGTGATCTGCAATATAAATCTCAAGTAAAATTATAAATATACATAACACACTGATTATTTCAGGGTGATAGAGTATTTTTTAAATGTATTCTGTTGTTCTTGGTTAACTATATTTCCAATTTTTCTATGATGAGCGTGTATTGTTTTGGTGAGATGAATAGGGCATGAACTCACCCATGGAAAGTTAGCTTGGAGCTCTGAGTGGGACACAGTGGGCAGGTGGTGTAACAAGAAAGGTTAGTTCACCCCAGAGAGATCTCTTGTGGATGACAGGGGAGGTTAGCCTTGCCTAGAGGACCAATGGCTCCAGTGTCTCGGGAGTAGACACTGGGACTCATTCAGCCCAAGAATGGCAGCCGTGGTGGAGCTGGTGAGAGAGGCAGAAGTGACCGGGAGCCAGATGGGAGGGTCTCAGCTGAGAGTGTATTGTCCTTACTCGTAGAGGGGTCTGTAGGGTGGGCTCTGGCTTGGACAAGTCTAAGCGCTCAGTGAGGACTTTGTCCCTGGTACATATTCATGTGAGCAGAAAGCCCAACTTGTTATGCTGCAACTGACGAGCCTGAGAGTGAGCTGGTATCGGGTGGTTGGCCGAGATGGAGACAGGAAAGAAGGGAGAGGGCTAAGCTGTGGGGTGTCACTGCTAGACCGAGCCCTGACTTCATGCCAGATTCTGGGGAGCCAAGGCTGAGGTAGGTCAGAAGAGGCTGGACAGAGGGGTTGGCTGGACTCAAGGTAGCCTGGCAGACATTAATCTTTCGTATGACTGAGGGGTCCCAGGCTGCCAGCATTAGGAGAAGTCAGTCAGGTAGTCAGCTGTCCAGGTAGACAAGCGAAGAAAGTGATCCCCAGGCCAAGCACGGACAGGAGCACGTCTACTGCAGGACCAGTGGAGACCGCCCACAGTGGCAGGGCGGAGGATGCCTGCCTGGATTTCTGCTTCCTGCCTACCATGAGCAGGCATGGTGCTCTGTAGCAGCCAGAAGGAGGGTCTGGATTTACAGGTAGCACTGTTTGCTTGTGGCAAAAGACAGAGGGCTGGATTCCCAGTAGCAGAGGTTCCCAAACCTGGCTGGACATCAGAACCTCCTGGGAAGATTTCTATGAGTACAGATTCCTGGGAGACCATGAATTGGAATCCCCACAAGTTGGGTCAGAGAATGATCCTATTTACCTTTACATAAAAGGGCATGTGCCCAAATCTAGTACCACAAATGTAGAAAGAACCACAAATATGCCCATCTAACTGCTGAAGGTGATTACCTCTGAGGAAGGAAGCGCGGAGGTGGTGGGCAGCTTCAAAGTTTGTTTTGTATACTTCTCCATTGTTTGAATCTTTTGTAAGAACACATTCAGGTGTCAATCTATAATGAAATAATAAAAAGAGCTATGTGGGAAGAGTTTCGTGAGAACATCGGATCACAGACCCTGCAACCTGGCAGAGACCTTACAGTCACTTAATCCCACACTTTTATGAGAAAACCAAGCTCCCCAAGTGTGGACTAACTCAAAGGCCATACAGCTAGTGGCTGAGATCAGACCAGAATTCTGATGTCCTGGCGAAGGGGAGAGGTGACTGCTGAACCAAGGGGGTGCCAGATAAAATACATTATTTGTTGTTTATCTGAAATTCAAATGTACTGGGCTTCCTTGAGTTTTGTTTGCTAAATCTGGCAACTCTCTACCCCCACCTCCCAGGAATGGGATAGATTTAAAGGCTTAAGAGGAGGAAGCTGTCTGTTACTGAAGTTCCCCAGAGAGGGCCAAGGCACGTTCCTGAGAATGGGCACAGGCAGAGAGATTTCCAGGAGTTCCTTTTTCTTGAACTTGAAACAAGATTTTTCTCATTATAGATCCTGGTATTTCTGGCTACATTTCATTAATGAATTGGGACTTTTGCCGTTTGTTGGTGGTGGTGATGGTTTGTTTTGTTTTTTGTTTTGAGGTGGTTTTTTTTGGCTCATATTTTACCCACTTTTACTGTGTGTGTGTGTGTGTGTGTGTGTGTGTGTGTGTGTGTGTGTGGAGTGCCAGCGCCTGTAACCATCATTCTTCATTTGCAGTTCTCCTTTGCCAACTATTTGGCCTGCTCTGATGTTTCCAAATGCAGTTGTTAGTGAACTTTTGTGTTTGGAACAAGTGCATTGTGTCGGCCGAGCTGGTCCCTGGGAGGGGTCAGTGCCATGAAATCTGCTGGGAGGAGGCAGGTCAATGCCCCTTTGGCAGGAGGGAGAGCGGATTAGGGTGGATTGTGAAAGTATGCATCTTGCTCTGAAAACTGTGCATCGCATTTTTTCCCAGGGCAGTGTGTGAAAATCCAGGCATAATGGACGCATAACTTTTTATGAATGAACCCTTTATGACTCCCCATGGAGCCCACTTGTAGTGTCCTCATCTGCATTTCCTCTTCTTGATATCCTTATTAAACTCCTCCTCTAAATCCAGGAACCGGATTTCAGTGCAGGAATCTGACACCTTTTCTCTAGTCCAGTTTCTCTCCAGCCTGTTTAGTCTCCTTGGAAGGAGGCTATTTTTCGAGACCCAGGTTTTCACCTAGTGATTAAAGGGAAAAGTCGATTGAGAACATTTCATGGCTGGTTAAAGATATCAAATTGTTTTGTCAGTTTTGGGGGTCACTTATGATATTGCACCTAAAGAGGGGAGGAAGTTGGCTGCAGAGAGAACTCATCCAGTGATCTTAAATTCCGTCCTGTAAATTGGATTCCCTCCCTTATTTCTGTTAGAGGAATTACTCTAACAATGCACTTTTGTATGCAGAACTGTCTTTGGGCATTCTGTATCACCACAATGCACACAAAAGCCCTTTTTCCCTCTTTCCCTGAAATAGGGAGAGGGAAGTTCAGAAAGGCCAGGCTGGCCAATCAGTGTCATGTGGCCTGGCTACTCAGGCTCCCTAGCCAGGGGCAGCCTCCCAAATGGGCAGAAATGATGCAGTGAGTCAAACAGCCAGGCCTGGCATTTCCACAGAATTGCTTTATGGTTTGACGCTTTGATCTTCATTCCTAGTTGTCTGTTTCCAAACTGGGAAATGGGGATGACATCTACATTACTAGAGAGTAGATGTGATGTCTATCTATCCAAAATTGTACAATGTTCAGAACCGTACCTCAGTCAGTGAAGGTTTTTTTTTTTTTTTGATAGTAGTGGTGGTGATGATGAAGAAGGTGATACTGATGATGAAGAAGGTGATACTGATGATGAAGGTCTCAGACTGCTCCGGTTCAAATCCTGCTCTTACTTATAGCTTTGAGACTTAAATTCTCTGACCCTCAGTTTTCTCGTCTGTGAAATGGGATTAATAATAGTACCTAATTCAGAGAGTATTGGGATGAAATGAGATAAACCATGTAAAGTGCTTAGGACGGTGTCTGGCATAGACATAGTCAATAAAAAAGGGGCTTTTATTAGAACCATTATGGTGAAGATGAGAACACGGAGACATCAGTTAAGGGACAAAGTAGAGGATTCTAGTTAAGAGTGACAAAGTGATTTGGGGAGAGTGCCTAGGAATAATTTGTAATTTGTTCTACGAAGTCTAGTTTTGCCAAGGCAGTAAGATATACCTCAGGCTGCAATTCCTGCCTCCTGTCGAGTACTCAGCAGGGACAGGCTGTCTAATGGCCCTTGGGTGGTGGGTGGTTCATCTCATCTGCTTAGGTCCTTAGGAGGCGAGGCAGTCAAAGTCTCCCTGTCTTTTGGAAACAAGCCTCAGTGGCTGTGACAGCTGGGTTTTAAAAGGAGAAACTTGGATTTGGAACTTGGGCTAGGCTAAGAAGGAATTCCTTTTGTGAACCGGCACTGTCTAATTGCTCCGTGTCCTCATTGGTAAGCAGTACTTCCCCAGGCTTGCCTGTCTTTTTCCAAAAATCACTTGACACTAATTGGCCGTGCCAGAGAAACCATTACTGAAAATTTAGAGGCTTCTGGTGGATTTTTTCTTGCCAAATTCTTGGCAGGAGTTTCACCTCATCTCACTTAATATTAATCTCCCCAAATCCAAAAGGCTACAGGTGGTCAGAATTGGAAGGAAGCAGAGGAGATTAGCAGCCTTTACCCCCATGTTTCCCCAAAACATGTACAACACAGCTGGCCCTTAGGAGATGCCTACAGTGGCCTTTACTCCTCCCCTAATCTCACCTGCTCATAGCCTCAAGTGGCTTGTCCACTGCCTAACATAGCACTGGCAGTAAGAGTACCCACGACATATCTGTTAAATGGACTTTAAAAAAAATTCAGATGTAATTTCTGGACCATACAATTCACCATTTAAAGTATACCAGTCAATGGTTTTTAGCATGCTCAGAGTTGTGTCACCACAATCAATTTTAGAATATTTTCATCACAGCCAGGTGCGCTGGCTCATGCCTGTAAACCCAGCACTTTGGGAAGCTGAGGCGGGCAGATCATGAGGTCAGGAGATTGAGACCATCCTGGCTAACATGGTGAAACCCCATCTCTACTAAAAATATAAAAAATTAGCTGGGCGTGGTGGCATGCGCCTGTAGTCCCAGCTACTTGGGAGGGTGAGGCAGGAGAATCCCTTGAACCTGGGAGGCGGAGGCTGCAGTAAGCTGAAATCACGCCATTGTGTTCCAGCCTGGGTGACAGAGCAAGACTCTGTCTCAAAAAAAAAAGAATATTTTCATCACTCCAAAAGAAGACCCATACTCATTAGCAGCCACTTCCCATTGCCCATTGCCCCCAAAGCTAAATACATTCTCTGAGTGACTCATGCGATAGGTGCTTGGTAGAACCATGGTCTTCCAGTCCAAATGGACCATGGCTGGCCTGTGTTCTGAACCAGTCAGTAAAGATGAACCCATCTCCCACCTCGCCCTGGGCTGCCATCCTGCCTTGGCAGTAGGGATTAGATGGCCAAGAATGACCAGGTACTGGGAAGACCAGGCCTCTGTGGAGGCTCAAGATTTCAGACCATGCACCCAAGTGTCTAAGAAATACAAATGTATTTTTTTTTCCCAATAACAAAAGTTTGTCTATGATGATCCCCCTTTCCATCAGGTAGTAGGGACTTGATTTTGGTCACTTTGTGTTTTCAGTTTTGGTCAATTTATATGTCCTAGTTAGGGGCATAGTTTATGCCAAGGCGTGGTGGTGGCGGGGGGCATCTATCCTGTCACCCTGACTGGCATTGCTGGGATATCCTCATCCCCAACCAATGAGTCCTCTGTCCAGATAGAAGCTACTGGGCTTCCTCCTTGTATCAACCCTAGGCCTGTTCAGAATGGTGCAGGTCTATATTCCCCTAGAAGCTTGGGAGACATTCTATGGCTCCCCTAATCCTCTCGGCTATGGGAAAGTCACTTCCATCCCCCTCTTGGGCCTGGAATCATGTTGCTGCCATCCTGCCACACTTTGCCTGAAGAGCTCTGCATGCCTGTCTCATGGCCAAATGTCTGGACAATCACATAAACACTTCTATGCTGACCTTCGGGGGTGGGCACAGCAGGGGAATCCAGGGTCTTGCTGCCACTCTGGACTCTGCCCAGGGACTGAGGACACAGTTTTCTGCTTCTCTTAGATTCTTAAACCTACCTGGGATCTCTTTCTCAAGGTGAGATGGGGAATGGGTCCTTTTAGGGGCTCCCTGGTGCACTCCCGCTAGTCCTGTCACTCCTCCATCCTAGGAACCCTCCTACAGCTACCAGGATGGGGGAAAATATGGTGCATCCTTTCAAATCTTTGCTATTGCAACTAGGCTTGTGAAATGTAAACGCCAAGATGGTTTTATTTCTTTGCTGTGTATTCCCTGGCATCCCTTCCCAAGGCAAGGAAAGCAGAATGTCTAATGCCCCCAAAAGGGAAGGGTATACATGCAACAGGAAATACCAGGAAAGGAAATCTGCGCTACTCTCTCACCATTCTTCCCCCGCCTTACCTTCAGAGCCTCAGCAACACCCCTCGGCAGGGGAGAGGTTGCCTGGGTTCTTCTCTGGATGCTTTGATGGGAATCTGGAATTCTGAAGTCAGCCTGAAAAAGAATTAAGTCACACATTATTGTGTGACTCTTCCAATCCCATCTTTTGATTCTTTGTGTGCTACAGGATAGATACGTTGTCCCAGCCAAGGTTATTGCTCATTTCAAACCATGTGTGAAGAAGAACCTCGGCTTCCTCCTAGCCTGAAGCCAGTGTCTTCTTGCTGTCCCCAGGCCTCCTAACTGCTTCTTTTTCCACTTTCCAGGCAGGTTTTGTGGCGATAAGATCCCAGAGCCCCTTGTCTCCACGGACAGCCGGCTCTGGGTGGAGTTCCGCAGCAGCAGCAACATCTTGGGCAAGGGCTTCTTTGCAGTGTACGAAGGTTTGTGCGTGGTGAAAGCAGCCGCTCGGTGGCCCCTCATAAACTCTGTCCTTCCCAGGCAGCCCACTGTCCCTCTCCCAGCCAAACACTCCAGGCCAGAGCCATGGGGGTGGGGGCAGCCACTGCAGGGGGCAAGCTGAGGATTCCACAGCCCCTCCCGCAACATTCTGGAAGCAGAGGCCGGCTGTGCCCACTTCAGAAGTAGTGCCATCCTTCTGACGCCATCCCACTCAACCCTCATTCCAGGCCAGCTGAGGAGTCGGCTTCCCCCATACAGGATGGTATTGGGGGGATCTAGAACCCTGTGGAAATGATAGCAGCCTCTGAATTGCTGTGTGAGCCTAAGCAAAGAATCTGACCTCTCTGGGCCTCTGTTTGTTTCCTTTGTGAAAAGAAGACTTTGGGCAACATCAAGGAATTTCCAACTGCGTTTCTTTGAAGGGCCTCTGAGGCCACCCTGGTGGCTGAGTAGAGGGAACCAATAGGTCTGGGCTCTAGGCAGCTGCCACCAGGCGATGGTGCTTCTATTTCTTCTATGTCTTGAGCTTCTCTGGCTCATTCCCCACCCCACCGTACCCTCGCCAAAAAAAAAAAAAAAAAGGGAAACTACCAGAAAATTACCAAGGGTCCTTTGGCCTTACATTACCAAGGGTCCTTTGGCCTTAAATTATTACAATTTTAGAGAGGCCAAAGTTTTGTCTTTGTAAAGTAAGTAATGTGCATGTGTGCGCGTGTGTGCGCGTGTGTGCACGTGTGTGCGCACGGGTCCCTTCCTGCCAGCGATCCTGTACTTTCTACCTTGAATCACCTGGGGAACTTCGCGGCTACGCAGGGCTCCCCCACAGCCACTGGAATCAGAACCTCTGGGGGGTGTGGCCCCAGCTTCCACAGTTTGCAAACTCCCCCAGGCGATTTTGATGCACAGCGAAGGTAGAGAACCACTGCTTTACGTGGTTTTTTCTTTATATGAAAAAAAATTCACAGTTAAAGGCAAATGCAGTCGTGCCTTTCTGGAGGCACGGTGTTTGTGGGGTGGAGATGAAAATGTTGGTGACCGGAGCCACCTAGTGGTGACAAGCGCTGCTTCCCCTCCTCCCCCGCGCCAACCTTCCTTCCTAAGATCTGACCAGGGCCCCCGTCTTCCTCTCCTGATGTCTCTTTCTAAAGCTACCTGCGGGGGAGACATTAACAAAGATGCCGGTCAGATTCAATCTCCCAACTATCCGGATGACTACAGACCTTCCAAGGAATGTGTCTGGAGGATTACGGTTTCGGAGGGGTTTCACGTGGGACTTACCTTCCAAGCTTTTGAGGTGAGTGCTGCTCAGACCGGCTTCCCAAGGAAACGACAACTTTTGCTAGACACCCTCCACTCTGTAAAGATGGGTTTTCATTTTTGGCTAAAAACGGGAACCTAAGAGGCCATTCTCAAGCCCATGGTGAATTGTGCCTGGACATCTGACATCAACATCTATGCAGGCTTTGAAATGGGGTTCGCCACCTTTCTGAGGGCAGTAAGAGAGATTGAAAATAATAATCAAAGTGAAAATTCAGGATGAGATCCAGGGAAGTTTGGTAGAATTGTTCTTCTCTGTTTATCCTCTTAGACTCTTCTCAGCTTGATTCACCCTTGACTTCTGCAAGTAAGGAGCGAACTAGGAAGCAGCATGGAGAGACCTGGGACACACTTGGGTCCTTTGGTCTCTTGGTTAGATTTTGAAAGTGATATTTGGGTTCTCTTCTTAAATCAAAAACCTTAAAGCGGAACCATCTGCCATCCACCTTGCCTCTGTTTCTTCTTTTAGATTGAAAGGCACGACAGCTGTGCATATGACTACCTGGAAGTCCGGGATGGCCCCACGGAAGAGAGTGCCCTGATTGGCCACTTTTGTGGCTATGAGAAGCCGGAGGATGTGAAATCGAGCTCCAACAGACTGTGGATGAAGTTTGTGTCCGATGGCTCTATCAATAAAGCGGGCTTTGCGGCCAATTTTTTCAAGGGTATGAATTAGCAGTTTGTTTCCACTTTCAGGCACAAGAAGAAATATTGCTCCCGCTGGCCTAAGACACACAAAACTATATGGAAGCTTACCACCAAACAAGGCTCCCTGCAGAGAAAAGGCAGCGACGCATTTTAGAGCTGGGTGTGAGCCCCCAGCAGAGTTCCCAACTGATCAGGAGCAGGCTCAGCCTTGGCTTCCACACGATAGAAAGTTCTATACTTGGAAATTAGATCTAATAAGTTTACAAGGGCAAACTACACGGTAGTGAAACTGAGCATGGAATAACAGCAAATATTTGGATAGCAGCTATCATTAATTGATCACCTACTGTGTACCAAGAACTGTGTAAGGTACTTGACTTACATAATGTCATTTAATTCCCCAAATAACCCTGTGAGTTAGATTTGGATCAGGGCTGGGAAGGGCTTCTCAGTATCATGCAGGTAGTTAAGCGGCAGATCAGGGATCTAATTCAGTCGGCCTAATTCCTAAGCTCAAACTCTTTCTACAACATTGCCCCTATTCCTTGATGTGGGCCAGAGAGGCAACCCAGGTGTTCAGCTCCTGGAACATCAGTGCCCCTAGACTACATGCTTACCCCCACATGATGGGAGTCGGGAGGAGAATAAGGGGTGGCACTCTGGGAACAAATTTCCTTGTTGCCCTGGGGACCTGCTGCTCTGTAGGGTCCTGATGGAACCAGGCCCAGAACGGCATGGGCAGACCCAGCTTTCCTGGCCCCAGAAGAGCCAGCTTCCAAGCCTCCTTTGAATGGGCAGGTCCTCCTTCTCTGCCGTCAGGCCCCTGAAAGCCCTGAAGACCACACCCTAAGAGGGAAGCATGGCTGCGTCCCACTGCATCGGGCCTGGGTACCCAGGAGCACAGCAGCAGCCTTTGAGTAGAGACATTCGGTGCTCTGCTGCTGTGGCCCCTTAATCAGTGACCCCACTCCCCCAGCCCCCCTACAACTTGTGCTTGCCCAGAACCTGCTTTCTCCTCTTCCCTCCTCTCCTAGGACTCCTGGCTGAGCCAGCACAGAAATCCCAGTCCCTCCCTTGCTTCCATTCTCCCTTTCTGCCCCATCTTAGACCTCCTCCCAGGTTCTACGTGAACAGCCTGGGTGTCAACCCACTTCTGCAGTGTCACCCAGAGCAGGCAGCCATTCATCCTTACTGAAGCCTCAGTTTTCCTCTCTGTAAAATAGGAAGAAGGACATCTACCCATTGTATCTAAGCAATTATTGTGAAGCCCCAAAGAAAGGACGGCTGTGGAGGCACTTAAAAGCTGGCAAGTGACAAACAAGGGGTGGGGCTGTTATTTTTTCCTATTTTGAGGCATCGGGGAAGAGCAAAACCCAAACAGCAGCAGAGGAAGAATCATGATGGCGCTGAAGGATTGGAGACAAAATTGAGTTGCTTCTTTCTCAAGGCAAAAAAAAAAAAAAAAAAAAAAAAGCCAGGCCATAGCAAGTGTATTTTGAAAGCAGGTCAGCTTGTGATTGCACAGGGAAGATACGACAGCCTTAGTTGAGATGCCTGGAAATTCACGGCCCCCACCCCACCCTGGCCCAGCCTGCACATGCTTGGTGTCTCCCAGCCTGGAGTGGCCCCTGTCTGACTTGGCAGCAGTGACACCGGCTGGGTGGCCTCAAGCAAGTTGCACGATTTCTCCAGTTGCACAGCTTCTGTTGCACAAGCTCCAGTCTCTCTACCTGGAGAGACAATGCTGCCAGGTGATTGCAAGGTTGTCATCAGGAGGAAATGGAATAGTGCAAGTCAATACACCCGGTGTAGTGTTTAGTTCCATTCATTGTCTTTGCTAGGGAAGGAATCTTTGAGGTGGTTATTTTTTCTGGAAAAACTGATGCGACAATCTCTTCTTGCTATTGTGATGGGCTGGTTTCCTATTCTTGCTGTAGCAATTTACTACAGGCTTGGTGGCTTAAAACAACGCACACTTATTATCCTACAGTTGTGGAGGTCAGAAGTCTAACATGGGTCTCACTGGGATAAAATCAAGGGGATGGCAGGGCTGCATTCCTTCTTGAGGTTCTAAGGGAGAATCTATTTCTTTGCCTTTTCCAGCTTCTAGGAGCTGCCTGAATTCCTTGGCTCATGGTCCTCTTCCATGGTCAAAGCCAGTAATGGCCAGTGTGTCATTCTCATGCCACATTCTCTCTGCTGCATCACAGACCTCTGCTCCTGTCAGCACATCTCCTCCTTCTGACCCTAACTTCCTTCCACCTCTTTCCCTTACACGGACCTGGTGTTGACATTGAGCCCACCCAGATAATCCGGGAGCATCTCCTCATCTCTAAGATCCTTCATTTAACCACACCTGCAGAGTCCTTCTTTCACCTAATTAAGATCCTTAATTTAACCACACTTGCAGAATCTTACATTAAGGTAACAGATTCACAGGTTGCAGAGGCCAAGCTGTAGACAGCTTTGGAAGGCCTTATTCTGCCTACCACGTCATGAACGATTATGAGGTTGTCATTTTAATTCTGTTTATTCTAGTCCTCTTGGCCTTCTCCTCCCCTGACTTTCACCCCAGGTTCTGTAAGTTGGGTGCTGGGGCTCCATTCCAGGGGGATAACTGGTAACCACTGACCATCCACACCTCACTGCTGATGCTGCTGGTGATCAGCAATGCAGAGTTTTGAGAGTACCAGCTAAAGCTGGAGGTTAGGCTTGTCAGGTTTAGGAAATTTAAAAAAAAACAGGATGCCCAGTTACATTTGAATTTTAGATACAGAATGATTTTTTTTTTAGTATGTGTCCCAAATATCACATACTGTGCTGAGAAGTGATTGCTGGTTTATCTGAAAGTCAAATTTAACTGGACCTCCTGAATTTTTTATGGAAAACTTACTGGAGCAAATTTAACTGGACCTCCTGAATTTTTTATGGAAAACTTACTGGAGGTGCCAGTCAGGGCAATGGAAGGTATTTCTCTGATGCTAAACTGGTTTGTAAGAGACCGAGGAAGTGCCTGGACCTGCTCAAGTAACCATGATAGGCGGCTCCATTTGCTGGTTAGAAGACGCCACCTTCTCCCTCCTCTTCATCTCGTGTGCATTCAACATTCATCAGTCTGTGTGTTGGTGCTGGGGCTGGAGACGCCGCGGAAAGCACACAGTGGTTATCCTCAAGTGCTCAAGGTGGTGAAGGAGATCAGCAGCAAATGTGCGATGACATTGCCGTGTGGGTGTGGACCTCGGTGGAGGCTCTGAGACTCAGTCTGCAACGGGGCCCAGGTTACCCAGTGTCCTACTTGGAGGGCATTTCAATTTGCAAACATCTTTTTTTTTTTTTTTTTTTTTGAGACAGAGTCTCGCTCTGTCGTCCAGGCTGGAGTGCAGTGGCGGGATCTCGGCTCACTGCAAGCTCCGCCTCCCGGGTTTTGCGCCATTCTCCTGCCTCAGCCTCCCGGGCAGCCGGGACCACAGGCGCCCGCCACCACGCCCGGCTAATTTTTTTTTTTTTTTTTTGTATTTTTAGTAGAGCTGGGGTTTCACCGTGTTAGCCAGGATGGTCTCGATCTCCTGACCTCGTGATCCGCCCCCCTCGGCCTCCCAAAGTGCTGGGATTACAAGCGTGAGCCACCGTGCCCGGCCGTAAACATCTTTTCAGATGCCCGTCAAAGTGTAGACTAAGGCCCACCCAAAGTAACTTAGTGAACAGACCCAGCCTGACTTTTTTTATGGTTAAAACAACTGCAGAGAACAACATTTAGAAAAGAAGAAATATACAACATTGACCTTGACCATGAATCTTAAAGTAGGAATCAGGATTAACAGAAACCTCATCTAGACCTATTAAATCAGGGAAAGGACATCTACTGAATGCTGGCCACATGCCAGGATCTAGGTTATCTCACTTGTCTTCATTACAATCCCCTAGTAGGAATTATTATTGTCCCCGTTTTCCAGTTGAGGAAGCTGAATTCCTAACATGGCTGGGCTGGAACTAGAACCTGGATCTGTAGGATTCCACAATCCACTCTCTTTCCACTAAGGAGACCTGAAAGCCACAGGGACGGAATGTGAAAGGGGTGGAATTTTTCCTTAGTGTTTGTGATTAATTCTGACTCTGGTCACCTTTCTACCTTCCCGATACCACAGGGGTGTAGGCAAAAGGGCTCTGGACGTGGCAAGTGGAGTTTGAGGCGCTGGTCCCGTGTTCCCTACTAGCTATTCACTCTCTTGCAGATCGGCTTTCCTTTCTACGACCGGCCCATATCTGCTTTGCTCCTCACTGTGGTCCCAGTGCTTGGCACACAGTAGGCTCAGTAAATACCTAGTGAGCAATGAAAGAATGGATAGATCAATGAATGAATGGGGCTCAGTTTCCCTGTTGGTGGAGTGGGCATCCTGCTGCCTGCTCTGCCTCCCTTGCAAGACTCTCCGGAAGAAGAGTGGGTGAGAGACCACAGCCTTGTGCAACACTGTCCAGCAGAAATGGGATGTGAGGCACAACCAGAAGTCACATAGGTGGCCTTGAATTTGCTGGCAGCTGCCTTACAAAAAAGGAGAAACCAGTGACATTGATTTCAATGATATTTTTATTTAATGTACAAAATAATATCATTTTAATATGTAATCAATATACACAATATTAATGAGAGATCTTATGTTTTTCATACTAAGTCTTGGAAATCCAGTGTGTGTTTTATGCTCATGGCACATCTCCACTTGGACCAGCTGCATTTCAGGTGCTCGGTAGCCACGTGTGGCTGGGGGCTGCCGCATCAGACAGAGCAGGACAGGAGACTGTACCCAGCTAGCTTCCCCAGCCCAGCCTTTTCCCAACAAGGCCATCAGTCAGATGCCCTGTGAACACAAAGTACCTAGCGCGTGTGTCAGAACTTCTCCAGTGAAAGAAGCTGGAAGAGGAGCTCAAAGGCCCAGCAGAAGAGCTGGAGCAAGCCAAAGAAGCTCTTGCCTTGGTGCCAGTTGGCAGGTGCTCTGCCCAGGGCCCAGCTGGCGCCTGATCCTGGTCAGGGTGCCAGTTGGCCTCTGCACCTGATTCTGGTGCCAGATGGCAGCCCCTCTCAGAGCATACTGGCTGGCAGCAAGCAGAGCACCTTACAATTCTGGTTACTTTGGGAGAAGGCAGCAGCACTCAAGGGCTGGCAGGGCCATTTTGGTCCTATGCCCCCACATAAAGAATTAAAGGATTCCCACCTCGATCCCTCCATCCCCCTATCCCAGTGCTGATAGGTCACCAGGAAGGGCTTGGTAGGGGGACTGGCTTCCCTCAAGGGATTTCTTCAAGAGCCTAAGAATATGCCCTGCTTTCCCTTTCCTTAACTTTCTCTGAAACAATTTTTGGGATCCTGCCTGAGCCATCTCATCATCTAACTACTTCTTCCTTTCGCTAATTCCACCTGGACCATGAGACGACTCCAGAGCTCCTGCTATGCTAAGCTAAGCCCTGCTTCCAGTCTCTTCTACTGCCACGCTCTCCCAGATTTTTCTGGGAGGCTTGGCCTTGGCCTTGGCCTCTGCAGCCCAGAGCAAGCACGAGCCAGTGGGCTTGGAGCAGGTGCTGCTTTACCGCAGTGGGAGGCCCCATGCACCTCTGTGCCACCCAGCCAAGCTGAAGCAGGGCTGTAACCGGCCAAACATCTCACGGCTCTTGCTAGAGAGAGCTCAGGTGTAAAAGCATGCCTTTCATCTACCTCCCAAGGCCAAGCACCTTACCTTCTAGTCGCTGGAGGAATTATATTTTCTTTGCTTTCCCCCCAAGTCCATCCACTGGGCTCTCTCCCTTCACCTGGCTAAGATGGCGCCAAGAGACTTGCTCCTCTGTGCGCCTATTTCTTGCCTATGTGTCCTGCCTGTAGCCACAGCATCTTCTGGTATCAGAGTCTCCTGCAGACCCCAGCCTTGGTCCTTTGTCTATCTGTCTCTCCCAATGGGCTCTTTCCTCAGTTTCCTTCTGCCTCCTCCCTAGGTCCCCCAGCCAGTGTCTTGAGTTCTTCTGCTGTGCTGCCCTCCTGCCCATCCATCTTCCTCCACTGGCCCATCCTTGAAGCATTTTCCTTCTTTCTATTCTTGCCTTGTCTCCCTTCCCTCCTCAGGCCTGCACTGCTCCACTCCCACCTGGTCCAGGTATGCCCAGGGAACCTTATCTTTTCACTGCCCCATCATTGTGTCTCTCTACTCACTGGAAATTTGAGGGCAACTCTGCTGCTGTTTATTATGATGGCTTCTGTGTGTCGATGGTCTGTATGCCGGGTACTTCACATGCATCGTTTTCAGTCGTCACAACCCTGAAAGTAAATATTATCATTCTCACTTTAAAGCAGGAGGGAGGCTCAGTGAGGCTAAATCACAAGCAGTCACCCAATTTATTGGAGGAAGATCCACTGGAGGATCCACCCCAGGTCTGACTCACTTTAAAGCCTGGACTCTTTCCACTACTTTTTATCAACTATTTTCTTCTTTCTATACTTTTTAGCAAATGTCTAAGAAAATACTTTCAATATGGTAAGGTGATAAAAAAGTAACTGCACACTTGTTACTATTTTAGCATACTTATTACTTACATTTATTTGAGGCGATGGGCAACTTCAGCTCCCTGCCTGGATTGTCTCTCTAAACCCAATCTCCCGTAATAAGCAATTAATTTATGTAAGTTTTTATTGAGCCCAAGAGTACATCACCATTAGAGTTACCTAAGTTCACTGTCCACTATGTGAAACGATGGGATATTTACAAACCCTCCTTTACCCAGTAAAGTGCAACCAGGTTAATGAGGAGTCTGTGCATCACAGACAAGGACGACTGGAAGGAAAGGGGTATATTTGAGTTGGAAAAGGGCAGGGTAGAGGGAAGCTGGATGATTGGAGGGTTTGTGTTTTCTGAGGACCAGTGGATTGGAAGTTGTAAGGAGTCAGACTTTTGACCCAATAAATACCTTTGAAAAGCAGTGAGAGTCCTGTCTCTGGGAGTTTTCAAGCAGGGTCTGAAGAGCCATCTCTCCAGAACGTTATTGAAAGGATTCCTGCCTGAGAGGGCATGACTGGGTAACTTTTCAGGTCTTTACCAACTCATAGATGTTCTTAATTTCTTTTAGTTTATGTGTAAAGAATTGTTTCAAGATCTGGTGAACAACTTTTTTTGTTGTTGTTGAGACAGAGTCTTGCTCCGTCGCCCAGGCTGGAGTGCAGTGGCGCGATCTCAGCTCACTGCAACCTCCGCCTCCTGGATTCAAGCGATTCTCCTGCCTCAGCCTCCCGAGTAGCTGGGATTACAGGCATGCACCACCACTCCCGGCTAATTTTGTATTTTTAGTAGAGATGGGGTTTCACCATGTTGCCCAGGCTGGTCTCGAACTTGTGACCTTGTGATCCACCTGCCTCGGCCTCCCAAAATGCTGTGATTACAGGAGTGAGCCACCGTGCCCGGCCAACAACTTTTTACTTACTGTGTTCCTATCTTCCGTGGTGCTGTGGACCAGAACTCTCCTTCCCGCTTCTCCCCATATCCTTTCTTCTTCCTAGGTTCAAATTTTTTGAAAAAGATGTCTCAGTGTTTAGTTATCCCTTCACTAGACTCCTCTCTAGGTCTGCTAGGCCACATCCCACATGCTCTTTCAGGGCTAGCATAGCTGGCAACAGGTAATCATATTTTTCCTTTTATTTCTAATATTTGTTTTGGTTTTTCTTTTTTTCAGTGGCACATGGGTTAATGTGTCTGGGGAGCGTCTCTAATGACTTCCAGGTTCTCCCTCTGAACAGCACCGATGGCATGCTATGTGCTGTTACTTAGTCGCCCCAAATGCATCACTAGGCACTTGGTGCTGAATCCCATCCAACACCCCTGCTAATTCAGCCTCATTATGGCCTCTTCCTGCAGGTTTTCCTGGGAGCATTGGCTAACCTAAGAGCCCGTGTTTTCTGTAACCTTGAATATCTCCCTGTGCATACCTCTCTTAAGAGTATTTCTAAAACTCCTAAATAACAGATTTTGTCTCTAATGCCTAGAGAATACTGACACATTTTCATTTAGCAACGTGTTCTTTGTCTTCACCCTTTATTTAATATCTCTGAGAAGTTGCATATTTATGGGGGCAAGGGAAGTCCTCAATTCCATGGCTTTAAAATGGATAAGTCTTTGGTATGGAATGTTGTGAGATTTTTTGAAGTCTCAAATGGCCAATGACCGAACACCTTAAAGAATTCACTTCTCCAGGCCTGGCCTTCCCTTGGCAGAGCCCACCCCAGCTAACAAGGTGTTCCTGCTCGTGTTGTCAGTGTCCTGCCTTCACTGTAGCTGCTGCCTGGTTTTCAGAGGTGGACATGGCACTCTTTGGGAGGTGGTCACCAGGAGTGGCTCCTGTCTCTTAGAGGACACTTGCTGGTGACACTGGGATGTGGAAGGGTTGGGAACAGCCAGGAGGCTTCATGACAATGTAACCGGGGTTACCTTCCTTCCCCACTAGAGGTGGATGAGTGTTCCTGGCCAGATCACGGCGGGTGCGAGCATCGCTGCGTGAACACGCTGGGCAGCTACAAGTGTGCCTGTGACCCTGGCTACGAGCTGGCCGCCGATAAGAAGATGTGTGAAGGTTGGTGTGGGACCTGCCAAGCTGGAATGAGAGGGGATATGGGACAAGTCTTTGGGGAAGTGGGGCAGAGATGGGGCAACCAGCTGGCTGTGTAGGAACGATGGGCAATGGGCAGACATGGTGGAAGACCCACCTACTTCCTAGAAGGAGAAACAGCCTGACAGCTATCACAAATGTCAGAAAACTGCCCAAATTACGTAGACTCTGCCCTAGAGACTGAAATCAAGGCCATGGTTTATTTTCTTCTATGATTGTGTGAAATTGACATGATTATTAAAGTAGGAAACAAAAGCAAAGAAAAACCATGAGCACTCCAGTGACTCAACCGATAGCACTGTTCATCCATCCTATTTCTACCTGGCTTGTGTTCCGTCTTCCTTGTCCACGTGCATGAATCTGCTTGTTCATGCAAGCTTGGTATGGTGAGTAGCTTGCTGCAAACATTTCTAATTTTCCTTTGGCCCCCCCAGCTCTGCCACTGGGTGAGAGGAAAGCACAAATGCATTCATTGTTCTTAAAAGCAGTAAAGATTTATCCCCAATTTTGTTCCTTCAGATATTCAGTTGAAACCATTAGTTTTGAACAAAGGATACCGAATTAATCAGTTCAGATTGTCTAACATTTTAAAATTATTATTACAGAACAGCAGGGCTCTATTGCTCCTGGTGGGAAATCACAGTCACCTGGAGCCAAAGCCAGATGAATCCTGTTTCTGTTTCCCCTGTGCAGTGGCCTGTGGCGGTTTCATTACCAAGCTGAATGGAACCATCACCAGCCCTGGGTGGCCGAAGGAGTATCCCACAAACAAAAACTGTGTCTGGCAGGTGGTGGCCCCCGCTCAGTACCGGATCTCCCTTCAGTTTGAAGTGTTTGAACTGGAAGGCAATGACGTATGTTTCCATGCTCTAATTGATTGGGGACTGTATTGAGGGGTGACTCGGAGCTGGAAACCAGTGAGGGGCTGGGAGGGCAGGGAGATGGCTTGTGTTGGAATTGAAGCGTTGGACAGTTTTAGGACCTGCGCTAGCAGAATCTGGGGGAATGTTTTCTCCAGCAGTTTCAGCCACACGCCCTCTGCAGATAGAGCACCTCCAGCCCTCTTGTCGCTGATACATCCAAGGAGAATCAGGGCAAGAGTGGAGGAGGCAGATATTGGGGATGGGAGGTGTCAGGACTGGGCTGTGAATCTGGGGAGCTGGTGTGCAGCTGAGACGAATAAAGGGGGTGAGGATCAGCTAAGGACAAGGAAGCTACAGACAGCCCGTTTCCTCTTTCGGGCAGTGATCATGGATGATCAAGTTAGTTGAGGTCCAGGCAGCGCCCTATAGCTGGAGTGCTAGTCAGGCATGCTTACGTCTGCACCTTGGCTGGAGGGACACCCTGGGACACACAAGCCATTCCTGAGACTCCCTCCCCACCCCAGCTGAGCTGGGGGTCTCACCCTGAGAATAGTACTGGTGTAGCGTTCACCTGATCAGGCCTTTGGGGTACTGGAAGGAGACCTCAGTGCTGATGACCCCAATACATGGAGGCCATGGTGCCCATGAGGGTGTGACCCCAAAGTGAATATTGTGCAGAAAAAAATAATCCTTGAAAGCAATTGATAAGACCCCTTAGCAGTGAAGTTCTTTTTAAGAAAAATCATTGCCACAGCAGGGAACATGAATTCCACCACTGCTGAGCTATGTGACTTCAGACAAATGTCTTTCCTCCTCTGAGCTTGTTTCCCTGCCTGAAAATGGAGTCAGATTCTGTCGGTGGTTTGCAGGTTTTTCCTCCTCCTCTTCCTCTTGCTTTTCCTTCCTCCTCCTCTTCTCCTTCTTTTCCTTCTCCTTCTAGCAGTGGGGCCCTTTCTTCAAGTAAAATTTCATGTGGAAGCCCGATATATAAAATAAATTAAAGCAAGGCTACAATTATGGGGATGCAGGTTTGGGAGCCCTGTGCTCTTGTGCCAGGTGATGGCACCCCCACAGAGCCTCAGTGGGAGAGCCAGGGGTCCTCCTGTGCCCTCTGGAGCTCATTCAAATAACCGGCATAGCAAGAGTCAAGGGACCCCCCCGCACACACACATGGCAGGGTGAGGCACTCAGGAAGCAGGTGCAGCAGTGTGCTGGCGGTCTGGGGTGGGGACAGGGACTCTGGGTAGCTCCCCATCGTGCTCCCTTGCAGGTCTGTAAGTATGACTTTGTAGAGGTGCGCAGCGGCCTGTCCCCCGAAGCCAAGCTGCACGGCAAGTTCTGCGGCTCTGAGACGCCCGAGGTCATCACCTCGCAGAGCAACAACATGCGCGTGGAGTTCAAGTCCGACAACACTGTCTCCAAGCGCGGCTTCAGGGCCCACTTCTTCTCAGGTATGCGGGTTCGGAGGTGAGGCTGATGCAGTGCGAGTGAGGCGGCTTTGCAGACTCCAGGCTCTGGGGTCCCTGGCCCCCTCCTCTCTCTCTCTGCGTGCTCCTGCATCCCTCCAGGTATGGCTGCCTTGCAGGGGGCGTGCCGGATCCAGGGTTTTTATATATCTGTTGGTGGCTGTGTTGGTTTCCTAGGGCTGCCATAACAAATTACCACAAACTGGTTGGTTTAACACAACAGAATCTTATTCTTACAGTTCTGGGGGCCAGAATTCCAAAATCCAGGTGTTCGCAGGGCCATGCTGCCTGGGAAGGTTCTAGGGCAGAATCCCTCCCTGCCTCTTCCTAGTCTGTGGTGGCTCCCAGCAGTCCTCGGCATTCCTTGCCTTGTAGCTACATCATCCTGATCTCTGTCTCCATCTTCACATGCCCTTCCTTCTT
This sequence comes from Hylobates moloch, assembly GCF_009828535.3. Taxonomy (NCBI): domain Eukaryota; kingdom Metazoa; phylum Chordata; class Mammalia; order Primates; family Hylobatidae; genus Hylobates; species Hylobates moloch. The sequence goes on from NW_026652278.1 coordinate 37,313,833, forward strand.
CTCTGGGTCTCTGTGTTCCCTCCTTTTCCTAGAAGGACTCCAGTCATTGGATTTAGGGTTGATCCTAAACCCAAGATGATTTCATCTCAAGATTCTTAACTAATACTTCTGCAGGACCCTATTTCCAAGTAAGATCACATTCTAAGGTTCCACATTGTATTAGTCTGTTTTCACAACATACCTGAGACTGAGTAATTGATAAAGAAAAAGAGGTTTAGGCCGGGCGTGGTGGCTCACGCCTGTAATCCCAGCACTTTGGGAGGCCGAGGCAGGCAGATCACTAGGTCAGGAGTTCTAGACCAGCCTGGCCAACATGGTGAAACCCCATCTCTACTAAAAATACAAAAAAAAAAAAATTAGCTGGGCATGGTGATGTGTGCCTGTAATCCCAGCTACTCGGGAGGCTGAGGCAGGAGAATCACTTGAACACAGGAGGTGGAGGTTGCAGTGAGCCAAGATCGCTCCATGGCACTCCAGCCTGGGTAACAGAGCAAGACTCCATCTTGGGGCAAAAAAAGAAAAGAAAAAGACGTTTAATGGACTCACAGTTTCACATGGCTGGGGAAGCGTCACAATCATGGCAGAAGGCAAAGGCATATCTTACTTGGCTGCAGACAATAGAGAACGAGAGCCAAGTGAAGGGGGAAACCCCCTATAAAATAATCAGATCTTGTGAGACTTATTCACCACCACAAGAACAGTATGGGGGAAACCGCCTCCATGATTCAATTCTCTCCTACCGGGTTCCTCCCATAACACGTGGGAATTATGGGAGCTATAATTCAAGATGAGATTTCGGTAGGGACACAGCCAAACCATATCACATATGAACAGGAATTTTGGGAAGACACTACTAAACCCACTACAGCAGTACATTGGACCCTACTTCTCAAACTGAAGGCCATGAACCCTCAGGGCCAGTACAGCAGCTGTAGAAAAAGCCCGTTCTCCTTAGCATGGCATCTGGTGCTGGACACTGCCTTGGCTCACCTGTCCTGCCAGCCACATTCCCTCTGCAGATGCCCCGTGCTCTGATCACAAATAATCCCCCCACTGTTCACCCACGCCATCACCTTCTACTCCTAAACCCCCATCCCATTCTGTCTTCATAGCCCCTGCCTGTGGCATTCCCTCTCCCTGGAATATCCTTCTTCCTTCCCTACTTAGGAAACTCCTACTTCAACCTGAAGACCACAGTGTCACTATCTGTAACATTCTCTGGCTTCGTCTTATTCCTCTATCTTAGTCCATTTTGTGCTGCTATCACAGAGTACCACAGACTAGGTAATTTATAGTGAACAGAAATGTATTTGGCTCATGAGTCTGGAGGCTGGGAAGTCCAAAATCAAGGGGGAACATCTGGCAAATGCCTTCTTGCTGTGTCATAACAAGGTGAAAGGCACCACATGGGTGAGAAAGAGCGGCAAGGGGGTCAAACTCATCCTTTATCAGGACCCCACTCCTGCAATAATGAGCTCTCATGACCTAATCACATTTAAGGGCCTCATCTCTCAACACTGTTGCATTGGGGATTAAGTTTATAACACATGAACTTTGGGGGACCCATTCAAACCATAGCACCCTCTTAGCACATTGATTATTCTTTCACCAGTATTCCCATAGCACTCTCTCCTTCCCTTCCATAAGGGCTCTTATCACTAGGGCCAGCTCCACGGACCTGTGGCCTGTGCAATAGCACTGAGCCTGTTCTCAGAAGCCCCACACTAGTTTAAGGTTCTGTTGTCATCATCTTGAAATTCATGGCCGGGCATGGTGGCTCACGCCTGTAATTCCAGCACTTTGGGAGGCCGAGGCGGGTGGATCATGAGGTCAAGAGATCGAGACCATCCTGCCCAACATGGTGAAACCCCATCTCTACTAAAAATGCAAAAAATAAGCTGGGCGCAGTGGCGCGTGCCTGTAGTCCCAGCTACTCAGGAGGCTAAGGCAGGAGAATCGCTTGAACCAGGGAGGTGGAGGTTGCAGTGAGCCGAGATTGCACCACTGCACTCCAGCCTGGGTGACAGAGCAAGATGCCATCTCAAAAAAAAAAAAAGAAAAGAAAAAAATTCATCATAGTGTTTGAACAAAGTTCAAATCTTGCGCTGAGCCTTGCAAATTGTGTAGCAGGTCCTGCATGTCACGTCATATTAGAGTGTGAGCTGTTTATAAGCAGGAACTGTACTTTGGTTATCTTTATAGTCTTAATGCTTGGCATAGAAACGACCCAATTATTTGTTGGTTTTATAGATACCCAGAGTTCCATCTTCATGGGGTTTTTTTTTGGCAGTCTGTCATTGAGCAAGTCATGTTTTTTTTTTGTTTTGAGTGTCTGCTGTGGGCACAGTACACTACTAGGCTCAGAGCTGTTGCCAGGAAAGTGACCCCAACCCCGGACAAGCTTACATGCCAGCTAGGGAGGCCAGGGATACACACCCTGCTAAGTCCCAGCCTGGAGCACTGTGGGGTTGGCTGGTGCAACAAGGGCTAAAAAAGATAGAATGCAAAAGAGAGGCCAGGCGCGGTGGCTCACGTCTGTAATCCCAGGACTTTGGGAGGCCGAGGTAGGTGGATCACCTGAGGTCTGGAGTTCGAGACCAGCCTGACCAACATGCAGAAACCCCGTCTTTGAAGAAGAGAAGCCCATGGTTGCCTGGAGCAGCGGGTGAAGACTTTTTGCAGGATTTGGGGTGGTCTAAGCCAGGTTTTAAGGGATGGAAGACATGGAGGTGGAGATAGGATGATTAGAGAGAAAGTAATCGGGTCCCCAGTAGGGGAGGCAGTGTGAGCACAGGTTAAGGTCTCAACAGAGCACAGAGACAGAGATGAGATGGGCCTGCATGGAGCCCTGATCCATGCTGGGAAGCCAAGGGCATGAGATGGGCCAAGCTGGAGAAGGCCAGGTCATGAGGGACCTTAAACGCTGGGCTGAAGAGTAGAGACCTGATGAAACAGGAAGGGGGACTGTTTGCAGGTTCCTGAGCAGGGGAAGCCTAAACTTGTCACCTGACCAAGCCACGCCAGGCAGTGTGAAGCTGGGAGGGCCAGGTGGCTGGAGGAGCAGGCCAGCAGGGTGGGCAGGAGCCACCTCAGAGGAGGATGTAGCAGAGCCTCACAGGCAGGGCAGCTCCACATTTGCAATAGGAAACCAGAGCACAGGGGAGAGGGTCAGGGCAGGAGTGAGGACCTGTGAATCATCTGCAGAAGGACTCAGAGGAAGGAAGGGAGAGAGGTGGGTCAGTGCTGGGTGTTGGGTGGCTTCATCTCTTTTGCATTCTTTTTTTTTTTTTTGAGACAGAGTGTCACTCCTGTTGTCCAGGCTGGAGTGCAATGGTGCAATCTCTGCTCACCACAACCTCCGCCTCCTGGCTTCAAGTGATTCTCCTGCCTCAGCCTCCTGAGTAGCTGGGATTACAAGCATGTGCCACCACGCCCAGCTAATTTTGTATTTTTAGTAGAGACGGGGTATCTTTATGTTGGTCAGGCTGGTCTCGAACTCTGGACCTCAGGTGATCCACCCACCTCGGCCTCCCAAAGTGCTGGGATTACAGACGTGAGCCACCGCACCTGGCCTCTCTTCTGCATTTTTTCTTTCTTTTTTTTTTTTTTTGAGACGGAGTCTCGCTCTGTCGCCCAGGCTGGAGTGCAGTGGTGCAATCTCCGCTCACTGCAAGCTCCGCCTCCTGGGTTCATGCCATTCTCCTGCCTCAGCCTCCCGAGTAGCTGGGACTACAGGTGCCCACCACCACGCCTGGCTAATTATTATTACTTTTTGTATTTTTAGTGAGACAGAGTTTCACCGTGTTAGCTAGGATGGTCTCAATCTCCTGATCTCGTGATCCGCCTGCCTCGGCCTCCCAAAGCAAAGGGTCTTAAAGGGCTCTTAGTTGTCCGGATAACATAAGCGGGTGAAATACAGTGTTCAAGGAGACATTAACCATGGTCAACAAGAGGATGTAGAGAGGGGAGAAAGACAGGGCTGACCCCTAAAGTCATTCTGGTGACGGCAGGGAAGCAGGGGAGGGAGGCTGATCTTTGGTAAATGCAGGAACAAGTTGGCTTAGAATAGGGCTGCATACAAGGACCACAAGTTTAACAAGGGCCAGCACTTGAGTTCTCACATAATAATTACACAGCTAACACTGTGGGCTGGATGCTGCTCTAATTAATTTACCCCTCCCAACAACCTGTGAAATGAGGATACCATTATTGTCTCCATTTTACAAGCGAGGCAACTGAGGCACAGAGGGCAGGAACTGCCCATGGCCACAAGGGCTGGAAGTGGTGCGGTAGGGCTGGCCCTCTGCTGTGTGTCCCCAACATTCAGCTGCTCCACGTGCAGAGGGCGGAGTGGAGTCGCGGCACTTGAGCCCAGGCCACAGAGGATGCTTGCTCACTGAGTGACCTTGATCACATTAGCCATTCTCAGTGTCAGTTTCCTTACTTGTTTTTGTTTTGTTTTGTTTTTGAGATGGAGTTTCGCTCTTGTTGCCCAGGCTGGAGTGCACTGGCGCGATCTCCGCTCACCGCAACCTCTGCCTCCCGGGTTCAAGCAATTCTCCTGCCTCAGCCTCCTGAGTAGCTGGGATTACAGGCAGGCACCACTACGCCCAGCTAATTTTTATATTTTTAGTAGAGACAAGGTTTCTCCATGTTGGCCAGGCTGGTCTCGAACTCCCGACCTCAGGTGATCCACCCGCCTCGGCCTCCCAAAGTGCTGGGATTACAGGCATGAGCCACTATGCCTGGCCAGTTTCCTTACTTGTAGAGACTGGCAGATAGACAGCTCCCTCCTAAGGTTGGATGAGAATTAACTTAGATAATGCATAGAATGCTTGGGGCTGTGCCTGTTCCATAGCAAACACTCAGTAAGTGGGAATTACTGTTATTATTGTTACTATTGTGATTAATACTAGCCTGTCCTTTGAGGAGCTCCTTGTTTTGAGCAGGGAGCAGGGGCAGAGAACATACATAAAGTATTTGGAGAATTCAACACATACCAGGGCCAAGTGCTTGGAAATTAAACAAGTACATACCCAAGAAACCTGAGGTGAAGGTGCTTCCCGCTTCACTCCCCCAGTGAGGGAACAATCAGAGGGGGAAGGGGAGCAATCAGAGAGGCTTCCCAGAGGAGACCGCTTTTAAGTGGGATTCTGAGCCCTGAGGGACTTTCGCAAGTTGGCGGTTCCTCTTAGAAGAGTTCATTGATCTCCCCAGATAAGGACGAGTGTGCCAAGGACAACGGCGGGTGTCAGCATGAGTGCGTCAACACCTTCGGGAGCTACCTGTGCAGGTGCAGAAATGGCTACCGGCTCCACGATAACGGGCATGACTGCAAAGAGGGTGAGGCTGGACCTCCAGTGGTTGGGGGGCAGGCTGCCCTTCGCCGCACCCCATGCCCCTGTGTGCATGTGCACGAGTAAGGGGGTGCGGCGAGGAGCTCTTCCACCTTCTGAGCTGAGGCCCAGCAACTGCGTCCTTGCGGGAGAGTTTTCCCCAGGGCATCTCGCTCCTTCAGGAGGCACCTGGGGGCCTCAGGCACTCTAGGCTGTTATTTTTGTAAGTGATTAAGCTTTCAGGCTCTGGAATCCAACTACCTAGGTCTAAATCCTGGCTCTGCCGTTCCCTAGCTGTGTGACCTTGGGCAAGCTATTTAACCTCTCTGAGCCTCAGTTTTTTCTTTGGTTAAAAGGGTCTAAACGTACCTCCTTCTTAAAGTTTTTGTGAGGATTAAAAGAATGCCTAGAAAGTATTTCAGACTCTCTGACACATAATATGTCCTCAAATGTCAATAAAGATCAGCCATTTATGTCTTTGTCATATATTAATTACCATATGCAGGTCCCATTGGAAAATAGGATTTGGGGAAAGCTTTGCTCCTTTCTCCATTCACTGTAGGGAATTCTTCAGGGCCAGGTGGCTTTTACTGTCCAGTCATTCTGGAAAAAGCCTTCCTTCTGTTCTTACCCTGCCCAGTGAAGGGAGTTTGAACATTGATGACAAACACACAGGCTTCCAGGCCTTGGCTCCAGCCATGGAACCCTGCAAAGGAAGTCAAGGGTGGAGGAAGATGTGGAAGACACACGCCCTGATCTCTGGAATAAACAGTCTGGAGTTAGGAGATTTGGCTGGGTGCCGCAGAGTCTGGTCAGGATCTGCCTAGAATGTTAAAGGAGGCGCTGGCACATCTTCAGGAGGAGGTGGCCACACTCCAAGCCCAGCCCTAGGGCATGGTCACAGGTGGCAGAGGGGCTGGGTGGGAGGCTGCTGGAAGAACCAAGCTGGGAAGGAACAGTCAAGCCCCTGTGAGATGGGCCCGAGCCAGGCTTGCCTCCTGCAGCGTGGGAGAGGACAAGAGTCATGTCAACTCTCCCAAGGTCCCACCCCTGAATAGTGGCAGCGTTCATGTGAGTTGACCCCAAGGGCAGGGGGTGTCAGAGCAAACATCTCAGGAGCTGAGCAAATGTCCCAGGAGCCGAGCCACTGCCCCTTTGAGCACCTGTTCCCTGTGTGGCTGCAGAGCAGATGTAGCACTGAGCAGAGGCAAATCTCTTTGGAATGTCCTCGAAGCTGCTTCTTCCCCTTCCTCCTCCCGGCCCTCCTCACCTATCTCTCCAGCTTCTTCAGTGTGGAGACTCCGTGTTTGTGATACAGTCCACCGTGCTTTCTAAGCAGTGGTAGCACTGGCCTCAAAGCCAGGCAGGCCAGGTTCGAGTCCCAGCTCTGCCCCCTATCAGCAAGGCACTGACCCTCTCCAAACCTATTTTCTTATTTGGGAAGTGAGAAGGACTAAAGGAGAGGATGCATGGAAAATGCTGACCACAGTGCCCAACACAGAAGAAGAGAAATGCCAGCTATTGGCCAAGATGCCAGGCATTGAACAAGTTGTGGGACCACTCTTGAGAAATAGCACTGTAACCAGGACAAACTTGGTAGACTCCAAATAAAGCCACTTTGAAAAACTAAAAGAAGCTTATGGATGGATGATGAAGGAGACCTCTGTTAGCCAAGATGCCCTGAGCACTTACCATGGGCTGGCATGCCCTAAGCCTTTCCCATGCATTATCTCATTCGATCACATATCACCCTGACTAGAGTGGCACCCTTTTACAAATAAGGACACCGAAGCTAACATAAGAGCCTCAAGTCCCACAGATTGTAGGTGGTAGAACCAGGACATGGGCCAAGGCCCACCTGACCCCACTGCCAGTGCTTTTAACGTATTTGCAAGGATAATTGCGATGTGGATAGGAATAGAAAGATAGCCTGGCTCCCGAGCCACAGCCAGGAAGGCAGAAAAGCCAGTGCAAGTAAACCAGCACATCCCTGAGCCAGGAGACGCCTGATTCAGGATACCCCACCCCCACATTTGATAAAGACCCTGAGACAATTAGGAGAGAGGGGAGGAGACCCCCCTAGAATCCCTCTTGTGCTGCCCACAGTGAATGACTTCTCTCTCTGTATGTGTCCCCCTGCCACCCCCAGCTGGCTGTGCACACAAGATCAGCAGTGCAGAGGGGACCCTGACGAGCCCCAACTGGCCTGACAAATACCCCAGTCGGAGGGAGTGCACTTGGAACATCTCTTCGACTGCAGGCCACAGAGTGAAACTCGTGAGTCATTTTTGTAGTTTACTGAGAATGTGGACTTGAGTATCAGGCAGATGTGCGTTTGAGTGTCTGCTCTTCCACTTCCCAGCTCTGTAACTTGGAGGTTACTCAACATTTCCAGGCCTTAGTTTCATTATCTGGAAAACATGGGTACTAATGAAGCCTGCTTCATCGGGCTGTTGTGCAGATTAAAAGAGACAACGCACAAAAGCTCTATAGGTCACACCTGGGCACAGTGGGACCAGCAAGAGGCGGCATCCATCACCCACATCTGCAGTGCTGTTTGAGATTCACTTGTTTCTAGTTTTAATTTTTTACAAGACAATACAGTCTCACAATTAAAAACAAGATGAATCAGTACAGGAGGTTGGAAATAGAAATCAAAAGACCCCAGAGCCCCCATTTCCACTCTAGAAATGACCACTCTAAACACATGGATCCTTCCAGAAATTTTCTGTGCACAATCATGACTGTCAGTGCACAGGGAAATATATATGTTTTTGTTACTCAAATTCCTCTAATAAAATCCCATTCGTAATTTTTCTACAACTTACTTTTTTTTTCCATTAGTAATAGGAGACTAAGTTCTTTATGCAAATTCCCTCTTGAATTAAAATTTTTTCCCCAAGCCTTTATTTAAAGTCTTTTTCACGTATATGATGTGTGGTTTGCACAGTTATTTCAAAGGAGAGTTGAATCTCCTAGGAGTCTCATTTCTCAACCCCCAGGGACTCCCACACTTTGGAAAATAAAGAAACCCTTTTGCCAGCTGGAGAATGTATTGTACTTCAGGCAGACGGACATTTTTTAAATGGGTTTTTCTGACTGTAGAGGTAAGTAGGATTGACCCTATGAACTGTGGACGATAACTCAGGGAGAATGGAAGAGAACAGAGAGGGAGAAGTCCATGATCAATGGACTATGGCGCAGGGACTTGCAGGATGTTTATTGGTGAGAGCCATGAGTGAGGAGCAGAAGAGGCGAATGGGCCCCCAGGGTGTCGAGGGGTGAAGACAGGGCCTCTGACCACAGGGTGCTCCCAGCGGGCAGTTCACATGCTGGGCTGCCCGTGGGGAAACTGCTGCTCTGCTAAGAGCGGGTGTCCCGGGCCAGCCTTGAATCTGGGTGAGGATGAACTGGAGAGCGCCTTAGGGACAGGCATTGCTTCTCCAAGACCGCCATCTGCTGGGAAATGTTCGCAATGGCAACATAAAGCCCCGAGGACCTCGGGGGAGGCTCCCTCTGGCGTTGGGAGCACGCAAACGCACAACGGGAAGCGTTTGCCCGAGGCTCATATGGGAAACGGATGGTGGATATACTGATTGCGCTCTTTTCGCTACCATAAAATGTGAGTTGAATACTTCTCAAGGAAGCTGGTGGTGTTCACTGCATGGGGATGGCGACAGGGCGCCCATGGACCTCCTGGGAGCTCCCTGCCTGCTGAGCCTAAGGCTCCCTTCCACTGCATGGCCGTCCTGGTGCCACTGCTCCCCTGTCCCGTGTCTCTACCCACCACCTTGGCCCCAGCGCTCCCTATCTCACAGGCGGGAGAGCTTTGCCCAAGTGCGTTAGTGTGTGGGAGTCATTCTTCTGAAAGCCTGCATTGCCATGCTGGTCCCGTTTCCCCCTCCCAACCTCCGTCTCAGCGCTGCCAGGCCAGTACCGTTCTTTTGAATTGAATCCACCCCCCCCCCGCCCCCGCCGGCCAACTAATGTCCTGTCTCCCTGTTCTGTCATTTGGTCCAAGTCTTCATCTAACACCGTCCCCGCTCACCTTATCCCATCTCCCTTGACGCTGGGGCTGCCATCAGTCGGCCATCTACCCAGCACCTGCATTCAGGGCTGAAATGCCTGGAATGGTGGGGCTCCCCTGGCCAGCATTAGGGGACAGTGCTTAGGGGGATCAGGGAGAAGTGAGGCAACATAACCTGGTGATTGAAAGCAGTGGGGGCTGGAGAAGGCTGGCTAGGGTCAAGTTCAGCTTCATCTGTCTTCAGCCGTGTGAGCTTGGGCAGGCCAGCCAGCTTCTCTAAGACTCATTTTCCCCTGCTGTATGTTGGAAATAACAATAGCTCTTCCTTCACAGCGTCACCAGAAGTAAGTGAGAAAATGCCCATAAATGCTTGGCATGGAATAAACACTCAGTGAGTGTCAGCCACCATGAGGGTGCTGCCTGGAGCAGCATGCACCTCATACAACCTCACTAGCGTCATTTGTACTGAAGGATCGTGCAGCGGAGTGCACAGGTCAACAGCAGGGTCTCTGATGCCAGAGCACCAGATCATGGCCCAACTCTCAGTATGTGACCTTGGGCAAGTCATCTGACAGCGATGAGCCTCATTTTCCTCACCTGTAAAGCGGGGATTAGACACATCACAGGAGTGTAAAGATTAAATGAGGCAATACTTGTAAAGCATTTAAAACAGCTGCCGACAGAGTGGGCACTCAGCCCTTGCTGGCTCTTAGCCGTAAGTGAGAGAGAAGCTGTGTGATGGGATGGAAGGAAGACAGATTTGGGCTGTGTAAAGCCTGGTTCTGTCGCTTAATGGCTGTCAAAATGTCAAGCATTTAATCTCTGAACCCCTGCTCTCTCATCTGCAGTGTGGTCATTGTAGCAATATCTCACGTAACTACATAGGGCCCACTTGCTGGACCAAAAGCAAGGCGGAGGTTGAGACCCTCTCCACAGATGTCCCCAGGCATCATCATGGCCACACACCCCCTACACAGCCAGCTGGACGTCTCCCTGCACTGCCTCGCCCCTTCCTCTCCCAGAACTGGAAAGGAGGCCCCCACCGCGCTGAACGTCAGGCCCTTGCCTTACTTTCTGCTCTTCTGTCCCCAGACCTTTAATGAGTTTGAGATCGAGCAGCACCAGGAATGTGCCTATGACCACCTGGAAATGTACGACGGGCCCGACAGCCTGGCCCCCATCCTGGGCCGTTTCTGTGGCAGCAAGAAACCAGACCCCACGGTGGCTTCCGGCAGCAGTATGTTTCTCAGGTTTTATTCGGATGCCTCAGTGCAGAGGACAGGCTTCCAGGCAGTGCACAGCACAGGTACCTGGGGTGGGACACTGGCTTCCAGTTGATGAGCACTTGGACAGGAGACAGAGAGATGGTGAAGGCAGGACAAGGACTGCCTTTTATTCTGACTGGGGGAGGGCGAGGGGAGGAAGGTGCGTGATAAAATGTCCTATTAAAATGAAGCATCAAGCTGGGCACAGTGGCTCATGCCTGTAATCCCAGCACTTTGGGAGGCTGAGGCAGGCGGATCATCTGAGGTCAGGAGTTCGAGACCAGCCTGGGCAACACGGTGAAACCCCGTCTATACTAAAAGTATAAAATTAGCTGGGCATGGTGGTTGGTGCCTGTAATTCCAGCTATTCAGGAGGCTGAGGCAGGAGAATTGCTTGAACCTGGAGGCAGAGATTGCAGTGAGCCAAGATTGTGTCATTGCACTCCAACCTGGACGATAGAGTGAGACTTTGTCTCTAAAAAAATAAAAAAATAAAATGAAGCATCAGCAACCATAGGGAAAAGGGCCATCTTCTTTCAATGTCCTTAATTGACACAATTTGAAATGGACAACCCTTTGTTAGTGCCCCATTTTTTCCTGCCTCCTTCTTTCCTTCCTTTCTTCCTCTCTTTTAAAAATATACTTTGGCTGGGCACGGTGGCTCACACCTGTAATCCCAGAACTTTGGGAGGCTGAGTGGGGAGGATTGCTTGAGCCCAGGAGTTCAAGACCTGCCAGGGCAAGATGGTCACACACCCCCTCCCCGCCATCTCTACAAAATAAAACTAGAAAACATAGCGAGGTGTGGTAGTCCCAGCTACCCGGGAGGCTGAAGCAGAAGAATCACTGGGGCCCAGGAGTTCAAAGCTTCAGTGAGCTCTGATCACGCCACTGCACTCTGGCCCAGGTATTTTGCTGGTCTATGAAGTCCAGAAGTTGGGTAACTGAGTGGTGAAAACAGCCCTTTTATCCCTGTAAGGACCACTTCTGGAAAGTGAAAAATGTTTCTGTTCCCCATGATTTTTTCTTCCACTCAAAATGTAAATAGCACTATTAGGTCCTTTGGTAGGAAATGTACGCGCTTATAACTTATATTATCTACTTCGTTAAGTAGAAGAATGTCAGGAAGAAATCCGGCTCTGCTCTTTAGCCATTAAAATGTTACCACCTGGGACTAGTGCCCACGGAAGCAAATCTGACCCTTTGATCCTGATGTACAATTGTGTCCTTTGTCAGAGCTGGTGACCACCCAAAGCCCACTCTGCTTCTGTAATGCTGAGTCTGAGCTCACGATCATGGGACCCTGTGATCCTTTTAACAGCCCCTAACTCCAGATTTTTTTTCAGTACCAGAAAATATAAACCAGGTCAAACAAAATGGCAACCAGCATCCTGAGGCAGTTCAGCCTCCCCTTGCACAGCAGAAAACACTGCATGGTTTGTGGAACCCTGTCAAACTCCCTGAGGAGTTCTAGCTTCTAGTTCTAGCTTCCCCCAGGGAAGTTTAAAAGCCCTTTTGTCCCTGCAGATAGAGACCAGGAAGAACAGAGGTGCTTCAGGGCCCCGGCAGGAAATGGGGGCACATTCAGAGTCATTATTTGAGGAGAAGTTAATAAAGAGACAGGTTACAAAGGGGTGGGAGAGTATGGGACACCGTAGGACAGTGAAGCCACCAGAGCTAGGAACTGCAACTCCAGACCCAGAGGATGAGATGGGGGAGCAGTTCCCGGAAGCTGGAGACAGAAAGGGCTGCATGCAGAGACCCTCTGGCTGCAGCTGTGACCTAAGTGGAAGAAAAGCTGTGGCAATCAGGGGACTAAATACCCTGGCCTCTCTCTCCTCCCTCCCTCTGATCTACTGGGGCTCCCCATGGCTGAACCTGCAGCAGAAGGCACGGGGGTCATCGATGTAGGCCAGGGGTCCGCCTCACGGGGCCCAGGCAGGTGGGGAGAGTGGGGGCGTCCGATGGGATGGAGGGGAGGTGTCCCGCCCTGCTCTGTGCTCATTTCATGACCACCCAGCTCTCAGGAATTTGAAATTTCCCAAAGACGGGTTAGACCTGTAAGACATTCTAAGCCAGAGCTAACACAGGACTCAGAATGGTCAGACAGGACTGGGGCCAGGCAGGGCGTGGAGCTCCAGCAGGGCCTAGGAGTGTTAGCAGCCAGGCGGCCCAGAATCTGCAACAGCATTTGCCTGGGCCCCTCGGGGCATGGAGCACATGGGGGAGGGGCCGTGCAAGAATTTCTGGTGCTTGCTAATCTAGACCAGTCTTATCTATCTATTTTATTTATTTATTTACTTTTTTTTTTTTTTTTGAGACGGAGTTTTGCTCTGTGGCCCAGGCTGGAGTGCAGTGGCACAATGTCAGTTCACTGCAACCTCCACCTCCCAGGTTCAAGCGATTCTCCTGCCTCAGCCTCTTGAGTAGCTAGGATTACAGGCGCCCACCACCACACCTGGCTAATTTTGTATTTTCAGTAGAGACGGGGTTTCACCATGTTGGCCAGGCTGGTCGCAAACTCCTGACCTCAAGTGATCCACCCGTCTCGGCCTCCCAAAATGTTGGGATTACAGGCGTGAGCCACTGCGCCCGGCCAATATCCATTTTATTTTATGTGGGCTTAAGTGTCCAAGACACAAGGTACTATATGTAGGACCAGGGCCAACCAGAGTTACTGTCCTTGTATAATTAAAAAAACCCAGAAACAAAGGCTACAGAATACAAGCCCAGAGCCTGAGGTGCAGCTCACCTGTGACACCCACAGGGACCTCAAAGTTGGCCGATAGTCAATGCCCTCAAATGCAAAAACCAGTTAATTAGGGTCTGAAGTTTCCAGGGTTGAAAGCTTACCCGCGGTTCCTATGTGCTTTTATCGCCCTCTATGGGCAGAAATGACAAATTACAGTCAGTCGGTGGGGCGAGTGTGAGCCCTTCTTAGATGCATCCAACACTTCCAGGGCAAATAGATCCACCCACATCCCAGCGACCAGTCAGGAGAACCATCCATTGGCTCCATGTCTCCATAACCGGAAAAAGCAAAAAGCAGCCAACTCTTTTCAATGGCATGCTCACGTATTCTCAAGCTGGGAACAGGAGACCTTGGCTTGTGAGGGCCACTTTGCACCCCCGAGGGAGCCCTGACCTGGGAGCCAGGGGCCTCTGTGTACTCCTCCATCAAATGGGCTGACAAGACTACCTGGCCTCTCCTGTCAGGCACGCACCAGGCTCTGTAGAGAAAACTGAGCAGACGCAGGCGGGAGGCACGAGGGTGTCTTGTGCTGAGGGAACATCTCCTTTCTCTCTGCTCCAGAGTGTGGGGGCAGGCTGAAGGCTGAAGTGCAGACCAAAGAGCTCTATTCCCATGCCCAGTTTGGGGACAACAACTACCCGAGCCAGGCCCACTGTGACTGGGTGATCGTGGCAGAGGATGGCTACGGCGTGGAGCTGACATTCCGGACCTTTGAGGTTGAGGAGGAGGCCGACTGCGGCTACGACTACATGGAAGCCTACGACGGCTACGACAGCTCAGCGCCCAGGCTCGGCCGCTTCTGTGGCTCTGGGGTAAGTCCCGGAGACGCTGGGGCCGGGGCAGTGTGATGATTCACAGCATGAGTTGTGGAGTCAGACACACCCAGGTTTCAGTCCTGGCCACCTCCTCCACTTAGGAGCAATGGCGAGGAGGCACGTTCTGCAGAAGTGGAGTGGGAAGCGGGAGAACTGTCAGGGAGGAGGTTCGGAGGCAGCCAGGGACCAGTCCTTGAAGGCCCCTTACTGAGGCCAGCCATGGAAGAGCACTTTTCCTTTTGGGACTTTCCCCTATTTTTGCAAAGGCTTTCCCTCTCCCCTCTTTTTTTTTTTTTTTTTTTTTCCGAGACAGAGTCTTGCTCTGTTGTCCAGGCTGGATCTCAGCTCACTGCAACCTCTGCCTCCTGAGTTCAAGCAATTCTCCTGCCTCAGCCTCCCAAGTAGCTGGGATAACAGGCATGTGCCACCACGCCCACCTAATTTTTGTATTTTCAGTAGAGACAGGGTTTCACCATGTTGGTCAGGCTGGTCTTGAACTCCTGACCTCAAGCTCCTGATCCACCTGTCTCAGCCTCCCAAAGTGCTGGGACTACAGGCGTGAGCCACCATGCACAGCCGCTCTCCTCCATTTTTATTTGGCCTTCAGGCTTTAAAAATATTTAATTATGCTTTTATATATTTCTTATATTCACATTTCTCTCCTCAAGCAAAACCAAATGACTATGAAAATTACAAGTCACTTACTATACACACAGCAGTTGTGCTCAAGGTCATTATCAATGTTCTCATTATTGACTTTTTTAGTGGGCCTACTGTGTTTGCTGTTTCTCCAGCACCCGACATAGGGCTTGGCATATAGTTGGGGCTTGGCGGGAGTTTGTGCGCTGGCCAGTACAGTGTCCCGGTCACTCCCCTGGCTGCACCGCACTGCACACTGCCCATACTGGGCACCAGCCCCCTCCTTTCTGTTGCCTCCGGGCCTGGTCGCTCAAGCTTCTTTGCTATTGGCTGGACTTATATCACATCATTTTTGAGTCACCAGTGCTCCTTGTACTAAACAGAAACTCAAATTGGCATTTATATTTCTTTGAATAATTCCCTTCATCTTCTTTCACCCTCTAAAAAAGGAAGAATGACAAAGTGGCACTTAACCAATACACTGCCTTTGATAAAATCTTTCAAACTGTGGGGTCTGTGGAAAGGGACCCCTCGGAGGTTCCTGAGCAGTTAACTGTGGGGGAAGCCCACTTTGGCTCCACTAGAACCTCGCAGGCAACAGCCTTGGAACGTGGCTCCCATTCACAGACCACCTGGCAAAACCTTTCTGACCAATGTGGTGGCTCCATCCCATTTTTTTGTCCTTGGACGGGGCAGAGGCCTGAACCATGGTCTTTGTTTCAGGTCTCCTGGGAGACACATCACAATGATGACCCTGGAGCTCGGTGATTCATGGTGCATCCTTTACTGTCAGAAGGACCTAAGCTTGGGTCCCGCCTACCTGCGAGAACTTGAGTCTCAGTTTCCTGAAGTGAAAAATGGGGATAGTACCTGCCTTATAAGGTTGCTGTAAAGTTCACATAAGATCTGGAATTGTCTAGTGCAGCACCTGACCCACCTGCGTACTTAATAAATAATAGAGTCTATATGAGCTATGCACCTAGGATCATCTTTGGAAGAGCAGGGCCTGCAAAGCTCCCTGGAGCAGAATTTGCAATGTTTTCTTTTGAAAAGGAGCTTGTTTGGATGCCCTTCAGAGTCTCTGGTACCAGGGACACATCCTGTGTCCTTGCATAAGATCCTGTCCCATCCTCCTCATTTTCAACTCCAATCACAGCTAAAGTCCTTCTCATTTCCCTTTCTTCTTTCCTCAGCCATTAGAAGAAATCTACTCTGCAGGCGATTCCCTGATGATTCGATTCCACACAGATGACACCATCAACAAGAAAGGCTTTCATGCCCGATACACCAGCACCAAGTTCCAGGATGCCCTGCACATGAAGAAATAGTGCTGATGTTCTTGAAAGACAGAAACTGAGAATGTTTTGTTTTGTTTTGTTTTGTTTTTTACAACAATAGCACCTTGAAAATCTGCCCTAAAACAGTGTACAGTATTTTTCTCAAACAAAAACTCAGAATCCAGCCTTAGAGGTATATATTTGAATGAAAGTCATGTAAGTTTGGCTAACAAGGTGGAGAGAAAATGTTCTTTTGCTTCTGTCTGCAATGTTATCACTCATGAACTGTTAAAGTCTTAAAGATTTGGATTGAAGTCACTGACCATTCAAGCTATGCTTGTTCATACCTATTCTCCTTGACCCTTGCTCCTATGTGGCAAAAGGCCAGCCTTGGGGTTGGCCGTTCCTCTGATCTGGACTTGTTTGCAAAGGTGCCAGGCTGTCTTCTGTCTATGTTGGGCATAAGGGATGAAACCTTAGCTGAGACTAATGTGTGGCTCACAGCTTTGGCTGGAATCATTTTCTTTCTCTCTGCCAGGGACATGTCAACCAAGAAACCTGAAAATATGGATGGATGTCAGGACTAAAAAAGGCATCACAGTGAGCAGTGAGCACAGAGGGAGTTTCGAGTATAAGAATCATTGTCATGAAGTTAGGAGACCACAAAGCCATTTCTCAGAGTCATTCGCTCTCCTTGTCCCTTTGGTTTCCCCCCTTCCCTAATTGCAGTGGGGGCTAAGGCATCCATTATGAATACAGCAGAACATTTGCTGGCGAGAGTCCTGTCTGCTGAGAAGACAATATTGTGGCTCGTCCTGATATTTTTTCATTCATTGACTTTGAGAAGACTCCACCTGTGCTTGGAATTCCAAGGGCTTCGAAGAACATTTCTTCTTTTAGCTTTGGATGCACTTGCCGTGGCACACCTGGACTCCTTGACATCCAATTCAAACTGCATTTGCAAAATGTGCAAAGACATGAGGGACCAATTCAGGTCCCTTATGGGGTGAACACTGTTGAAGACTGGTTAATTATAAGTTATGTAAGAATCATCGCCTTGTGGAACAAGTCCATCAGCGACTAGCTTCCTGTAGCCAATCAGGTTAAAGAGTGCGTTGGTAACTTTGCTCCGATTGACTAGTATTCAATCACCAACTTGCAATCAGAATTCATAACACTTGGCACTTGTTCTAGAGAAGTGTAGAGGATGATGTTTACATAATTTTAGCACCTCAAGGTATAATTTAAACAGTGAGGTAGTTTTGAATGGCATTTCATTAAGGCATCTATGGGCATTATGAGCTAAAAGCTGTGGTATGTTAGCTTTAAAAGAGTATTTATGTTGGAATAATTTTTAAATAATGTTTACATAACTGTAAGTCCTGTTTGGTTGGTGTTGGACGCAGGGCAGCACATGAGTGTTTTTGGTTAGAGCCAAGATAGCTCCCATGCTCCAGAATTCCTTTGAGATGAATCAGCATCATTTTAGACAAAATATTTGTAAAAGGTGAAAGGTTATATTTTTTACAGATCAGAATATGGCACCAGAGGACTGTGTCTCATTAAAGTGATTGCTGGGAGCAAAAACTAGAATGATACAAAGAAAGGTCAGAGAAATGCATGGGAATATTTTTTCCTTAAAACAGAAAAAAATTAAAGTATTATTAATAATATATGTCTGTGTATATGTATGTATGTATGTATGTAAAAGATCAGCTGTCAAAGCCTTAATCAATGCAGTGTGGAAAATGCCAACCCCTGGTCCTCGCTTTACTGTGGGCCCTGCAGGACTGGCTCTCCATTTCCTGCCTCTCCTTTCACCAAGCTCTGTTTTGGCCTTTCTCGGCCCTGGACTGAGGCTCAGCCTACACGGTCATATTGTGCATATGGCAGACCCTGCCCAGCGTGCGCTTTGATACGGCAAATGGAGCAGCTGACTTCATGGCTCCAATCCCACCTGCCTGTTAGGGTAGATTCCATTTATCTGATTTTTGTACTTTCTGAGGTTTTATTTGGTCTCATCTTGTCTATGAGAGTTGAAACTGGAACTGGGATACCTAAAATGGGTATTATGGTTCTTTCTCCAAGGAAATAAAAATTCTGCAGTTTTAACCTTTAGAAGTCTAAGCAAAATTAACAAATTTCATAGAAAAGTGGGATGGAGTCAGAAACAGAGTTGGTGCTGCTCAGCCGGACAGTGAAACAATGATACTTCTTTTTATGTCTTTAGTATGAACATTTTCAAAAACACACAGCTTCAACAATTGTCACCATATGGCCAATTTGCAACAATGGGACTCCTGTGAAAAACCTTTATTTAGGCCTTCTGTGTGACGTATCTGCAGAAAAGAGAAGCTCTGATTCAGCTGGGGCTAGCTGGGCCGTTCCTCTGGAAGCCCACACTTGTGGGGACTTGGGCATGACACAAGTTCTTGCAAAGAAACTAGAGGCTGGCTTCACTAGAGAGAGTCCATTCAGCAGAAAGACCCAGGCCTCTGCCTTGGTGCTTCCAATTGCTCAGTGATCTGCCTGCAAGCATCCCCAGAAGCAAACAACAGAGGTAGAAGATATCACTGCAGCCTGCTTTGTGCTTTAATTGGGTACCAAACTTTGGGGATGACAGTGAGTTGCAAGAATAGTTTTAGTTCAGAGAATTGTCTTAGGACAACAGGCTAATGAAGGATTTGGGGTCTGGGTTTTTAGCCTGGCTCCGTTCTGGTGTAACCTGGTCTAGCAAAAGCTAAGCCTGGATTGCAGGGCAGGAAAAAATCTGGAATTAACTTTAGCCAGTGGAATTTCTTCAAACAGAGAAAGAGAGGCTGTTCATTGATCCACTATTCCCTCTTATTTTCCTCTAAGGTAAATATTTAGAGGTATTTACCTGTAAGTTACAGTTTCTTCTCTCTTTCTATTTTACAGTTTCTCTCTAAAGCAAGCTTGTCCAACCCTTGGCCCAGGACGGCTTTGAATATGGCCCGACACAAATTCGTAAACTTTTTTAAAAACATTCTAAGATTCTTTTTGTGATTTTTTTTTTTTTCTCATCAGCTATCGTTAGTGTATTTTATGTGTGGCCCAAGATAATTCTTCTTCCAGTGTGGCCCAGGGAAGCCAAAAGATGGGACACCCCTGCTGTAAAGTTTCATGTCACTCACGAATTGCTCAGCTGATTTAAATAATTTGTAAAATCCTGCTAACTAGCAAATTCACATTGAGATTTTCTACTGATTGGGTCCCTTTGATAGCTTTCAGAGTGGTATTGTTAGCGTTCCATTTGTGAACGAATGTTCCCTTGGCTTTAGCAGATGTTTTTAGAGTTTCTTTTGTGGACCGAACTTCTGAACAGTAATCCCAAATGCCTAAAAGTTTTCTTTGTAAAAAGGAAAACTGTTTTAAGTATTATATGTAAACATATGGGTATTTTTTATTTTGTGTAATTTTACATTTCTTGAAATGATGTCAGTTTCAAAGAGAAAGTGGAGAGGACCTAACATATGTCTCTACCTAGAAAGGATGGTTTCATTAGAGAATGTGGATTTATTGATGTGTCTTGCGTTTGTATTGCTAATTCAGACCAGATGGGTCCTTTTAGTGGTAGTTTTCTCCAATATCACAAGAGCTTGGGAGAGAGTACTAAAAGGGGGCCCTTCTCTACAGCCTTCCACTCTCTGGTTAGTACCCAAGTACTCCAGAGCAGGGTTCACTAATGGACCCAGAAAGTCATGAGCAAAGCTAAAGATGGCTTTCAAATTTGTTCCCTTTCTTACACCAAAACAAGCTGAAAATCTTACAACCTAATTGTGAAGATAACTGCTGCCAAAACCATCCAGATGTGGTAGACATCTTCCATTTGCCCCTCAGCTCCCATCGCCACCCTCCTCTATCTGGACATGTGTCTGAGGACTACATCTGACACCCGAGACTGAAGGTCATGGCTCCCAGTAGGTGAACACTCCCCTCCCCATTGGGAGCCCTGGAAGTTCCTCCTTCCACTTGCCACTTCAGGCTTAGGGGTGGTAATGACACCCTGCTTGTCTAACCCCCAAGGGAAACCTTTATAGGTAGTCATTTTAATAAACCCTTTTCGAATGTAGTAATGAGTGTACATTACTTGTCTCCTGCAGGGAACCTGACTGATACAGGGTTATTTCTGACACAAAGACAGGGACTCCATCTGATAAAGGACACCCTCTTCAGGTTGATTAGATGAAGAGGCTTTGGGGTATGTTTGGAGTTTTGTGGGTTATATTACAGAAGGGCAATTATACAACTGGGTTTTTAGAAGCACTCAGATTGCTCTCAAATGCAAAATCCTTTAACACATGCAGTTGTTCTGTGCTATACATAGTCTCAAGATTTTATGACTTTTCTGCCCATTTGCAGTCACCAATTACATAGAGATGATAGATAGATGATTGGTAGATGATAAATAGATGATATAGGTAGATAGATAGGTAGATAGATGATAGAAAGAAAAAGAAAGAGAAAGAGACAACGAAAGAAGAAAGAATGAAAGAAAGAGAAAGGAAGAAAGAAAAAGCAAGCAAGCAAGCAAGCAAGCTATAGATCTTCAGCAAGGTTTATCTTCTGTACTTAACAGTGAGTCCCAGTGGTGCAAGGGTATGAATGCTGGTATATCAGTCAGCATAGGCTAGCTTATGCTGCAACAACTATCCCCCAAATCTCAGGGGCTTTACATAAGATTTATTTCTTGTCCACACTACACGTTCATTTCTGGTCATCTGGAAACTCTTCCATGTCATCCTCAGTCAGGACAAGACTGATGAAGCAGCAGCATCAGAACATTGCTGGGTTTTATAATACAGGGAAAGAAAGGGTGGCACATGACACACTGGCTCTTAAAACTGCCTGGAAATGATATATTATTTCTACTCATTTCATTGATCACAGCAAGTCACATGGATGTCCTTAACTTCATGACAAGAACAAGGCAAACTAGCAACATTGGTGGGCAGCAGTAATGACTCTCACGTGTGACATTTGTAGATAGGAAAATGACTATAATTCTTCTGTTTGTTTTAAAATTTCACTTTATCCCTACCTTATTATTAATATTTTAGATAAAGATTTCTAAAAATTAGAACAAGGCCACCACAACAATGTTTGTATACCCACAAAATTCATATATTGAAATCCCAGCCACCCATGTAATAGTATTGAGAGGTGGGGGCTTTGGGATGTAATTAGGTTATGAGGCTCCAGAGAGATCCCTCAGCCTCCATGTGAGGACACAGACAGAGGACAGCTGCCTAGGAACCAGGAAGCAGGCCCTCACCAGACACTGAATCTCCTGGCACCTTGATCTTGGACTTCCCAGCCCCAGAACTGTGATAAATAACTTTCTGTTGCTTTTAAGCCACTCAGTCTGTGGTGCTCTGTTTTAGCGTCCCAAACGGACTAAGACAGCCACCTGTCATTTAGAATGGTCCAGCTTTTTTTTTTTGAGACGGAGTCTGGCTCTTTCACCCAGGCTGGAGTGCAGTGGCGCGATCTCGGCTCACTGTCAGCTCCGCCTCTCGGGTTCACGCCATTCTCCTGTAGAATGGTCCAGCTTTTTAAGCTGACCAGTTGTTGCAGGGAAGACCATCCATGTGATTGGGCTTGTACAAATTTAAATGGTGACAAAATATAAATGATCCGAGATTCTCAGAGTTGGTGGCCCCAATCTTTCACCCACTAAGGGCATTCCATCTATGGTTTCTAAGGAGATGATTCTCAGGCCCAACTTCCAAAGAAGGAGAGTTTACTCACTTCATCCATTTCTTCTCCTTTAGGTAACAATGCCAAATTCATTTTGCAGAACCACCTCTTCTTCCATTGGAGGGACCCTCACTGGGGGGACTGTTAGCCAGGTGGTACATCATCCTTGGCCATATGAACCAAGCCAGACCAACCAAATCCTCTTCCTGGGACTGGAGTCCTGATCAGAGAGGCAAAAGGGCTGAGATATTTTGGAGCTCAGTTTCCCTGGAAGGACACCTCCAAAAGACTGTCTGGGAGTTGCTGCTGCCTCACTCTGTCTTTCCAGAGCCTGGTTCTCTAGCCCTCTCTCCTTTCTGAGAGCTCCACTATACCCAGTCAATAAATTCTCCTGTATTGTATTGTATTGTATTGTATTGTATTGTATTGTATTGTATTGTATTGTATTGTTGTATTGTATTTTGAGATGGAGTCTTGCTTTGTCGCCCAGGCTGGAGTGCAATGCATGATCTTGGCTCACTGCAACCTCCGCCTCCCAGGTTCAAGAAATTCTCCTGCCTCAGCCTCCTGAGTAGCTGGGATTACAGGCATGTGCCACCATGCCCAGATAATTTTTGTATTTTTAGTAGAGATGGGGTTTCGCCATGTTGGCCAGGCTGTTCTCGAACTCCTGACCTCAGGTGATCCACCCGTCTAGGCCTCTCAAAGTGTTGGGATTACAGGCGTGAGCCACTGTGCCCGGCCAAATTTTCCTTTCTAAAAAATTAAGCAGAGTCTGGTTTTGATGCTTGTGACTGGGCAATCATGACTGATGGACACTTAGGCAGGGGTACCACTTGCCTGAAGATGTCAACAATTCTTCTAAAGAGATAATGTGTCCATCAGAAGGCAGAGTTATGGATCAGTGGATGCACAGCAAACAAAAGTGCCAAAAAGGACCTCAATGGCCCTCCCCATCCACAAACAGCCTTGCCAGAGAGTGCTGGGGTCATAAACTGGAGTTCTGTGGTCCAGGTTGATTCTACACCAGTCAAGGAAAATTAAAAGCATCATTTGTACGAGCTGTGCTGATTCAAGTAGTCTAATTGCTGTAAATTGTATCATCCCCGCTTTGTAGATTAAGACTCAGAATGGAAGAAGTTATTTCACTTGCCTAAAACCATGCAGCTTCCAGTAGGGCAGCTGTGGCTCTAAACAGAGGTCTCTCTAGACCATGTTGTCACCAGTAGGTTCAGTTTAGGCTGTCACTGTGGAGTCTTGGAAACTGGAAGCCCACGAGGCAGAGGCCGCACTGGTCTTGTTTAGGATAGCATCAGTGTCTGCCATGTTGCAGGTGGCTGATTACCACAGTCTAAGAACTGATTAGAACAGCAGCTGTTACCCCTGACTGCTCACTAGCACCTCCTGGGGATGCCCCTGCCTCACTCTGATCAATTAAGTCAGAGTCTCTGGGGGCGGATTCTAGGCATCAAGAGTTTTTATAACCAGCCCCTACCACCACCTAGGTAATTCAGGTGTGCAACCAGGATGGAAAAACTACCTGATTAAAGGCAATCTGGTCTCCACTGTGCCACTAAACTGCTCTTGTCAAGGCCACCAGCAACCCCCATACTGGGAATCAGAAGGCTCTTCTGACCTCTTCGGAGGCTACCTCTCAGCAGCAGTTGATACAATTAACCAACATCCACTCCCCTTCTTGAATCAAATTTCTTTCCTGTGACCCCCAAACTTCTCTGATTTTCCTGCCTCACTCAACTCTCCTTGCTAGTGACACCCCCTCTTGCAGGCTGCTAAATGTCTGTGAACCCCTGGCAGCTGTCCTGGCCCTCTGCCTTGTCTACCTGCTCCTGCACGCTGGTGGCTTTAAAACCATCCACAGGCCGGCCACTCCCAAACGGACGTCTTCAGCCCCAGATCCCTTTTATCCAATCGCCTACTTGGCACCTACATTTGGACAGCCCCTAGGCTACTCAGGTGTAAGGGTAATCTGTTTCCCCAGTATTACCTGCCTAAGCCAATAGTGTCTCCATTTTTGTTAGTCAAGCCCCAAACCCAGGAGTTGGCTTTATTCTTCTCTTTCCCTCACCTCTCCCTTCCCCTGCCCCATATTTTTTTCATCATCAAATCCCAGCGGCTCCACCTCCGCAGTAAGTCGCACACTCATTCACTGCTGTCTTCCTACAGCAGCCACCTTCATCGCTCACCTGGACTCCACTAGCCAGCCACCTGCTTCCATTCTCTTCCCCTGTAATCTTTGCTCCGCAGAGAAGCCCTAGCAATCCTGGTCACCAGCAATTACATCATGCATCTCTCCCACTGAAAAACCCTTGGGAAAGGCTCTAAGGATGAAAATCTTACCATGCCCTTCCATGCCGCATCAAAAGGGCTCAAACTCACTCCATCCTTAGCCCCTTCTGGGCTCACTCGCTGGTTTATGTTGCTCCAGCCAACCGGCCTCCTTCCGGTTCTGCGAGTGCATCGAGATTGCAGGGCTTAGCATTTGCTGTGGCTTCTGCCTGGGACTCTCCTCCCTCAACCCTTCACATGTCTGCCCTCTTCTCATCTTTCATGCACAGCTTCAGTGCCATCTCCCAGAGTCATCTAAAGCAATGGCCTTTTCTGTCACTTGAGTCACTCTCTCCTTACACTCCTATCTGCTCCTCTCACAGTGGTTTTCATTTCAATGGCCAAATTATTGGTTTAATTCTGTTGTTTTATTAGCAACTCATTCACCATTTTAAAGAGGCAAATCCCTAACAGGGAAATTGTAAGTTACAAAGCAGCCCAAGTCCATGGCTTCCTCCAGGTCTAGAGAGCTTCCCACCCAAAATACAAAAACAGGGGGTGAGGCCAAACTCACACCAGGCAGCTCATTGTCCAGTGAGTGCAGCACCTCGTGGTGGCTGGAGCCCCCAGCAGTGTGACTCCCGCAACAGAATGGACCCCCACCCCTCCTCCAAACATCCTGAATGTCCATGCTGTTGTCCATGTAACACAATGACTCCGTCATGATCAGTAACATGGTTAATGTGGACTCCTGTCAGCTGGGGATGGAGCGGCCAGCCTCAGCCTTGTGTAACCCATTGTTTCCAAAGGGCTGCAGGCTGCAGAAGCCCCCAAGCTCTCAGGCCAGCTGTGGCTTCTTTGCTGAGATGGAGGTATAGCCAAGAAAGCAGCCTGAAAAGTAAGAAGGACAGAAAATCAAGGCAAAGAGGGTGGGTGAACCAGGCCATACACGGTGGCTATGGAGTGGCAGCCCATCTTTCCTGAAGGATGGACTGAGGGCTGGCTACACCCCTCACCATAAATGGCTTGGCCAGGGTTCTCTTGGAGCCACCTCTCAGCCTGCCTCTGCAGCTTTGTCAGCTAACTGTTCTACAAATGAAAGACGCAAGCCAATAAAGCCAGTGAGAAAGGAGCTTGCCAAAGGCAGTGTACGAAGAAGGTTCTTGGGAGACTGTCAGAAATGGTGAGTGAGAGCTGGCATCTCTTCTCAATCGAACTTTCATTTCTTACTATAAAAAACCTCCAAATTCAATTAAATGTACAATGAAGTAAAGGGACTTGATTTTAAATTATTTTCCTATATGCAAAATACTAATAATTTTTTAAACTTCTCACCTAATGTTTGCTGATCTTGTGTTTTATTTTGATATTAAGGTTTGTTTTTAAACCCCCACATACAGGAGTACAGAGTAGATGTTTCATCTATGTTCACTTTCTAGTTGAAGCAATGGATCTAATCAATGATTTTATCTGTCTTACTTGTTTAATCTGGTTTTTGTTCCATTATCAGCAGCATGGATGGTCATCATTGATCAGAAATTTTCCATCTTTCTTGTTTACTTGTGATATATATTTGATTGTGACTCAATCAAATGAAGTTTGCTAAGTTAGAAAACAGAAGAGGGTTCTGTGATTTACTAAAGAATTATGGAAACAGCCTAGGTGTCCATCAGTGGATGAATGGATAAAGGGACTGTGGTTTATATGTATATATAGAACTGAATATTAGATTTAGAATAGGAGGAGACCCTGCCATTTGCCACGTTTGTCCTGTTTGGACCTGGAGGACATTATGCTAAGTGAAATAAGCCAGACACAAAAAGAAAAATATTGCATAATCTCACTTTCTTGTGGAATCTTTTTTTAAAATTTTTTTATTTTTATTTTTTTATGTTTATTTTTTACAAAAAGGATTATTAAAAGTAGTAGAGCTCGGTCTTTGGAGTTAGGAAGATCTGTGATCTAACCTGATCTCTACCACTTATAAGCTGGTGAGCAAAAACCTATCTTGGTCTCAGTTTCCACAGGTATAATATAGGAATAATAGTGCTCCCTTCATGGGGAGGTTGTCAGTATGGGGTCTTATACCCAGCACACCTTCAATAGCAGTAAGTTTTTATCCTGTCTCTTCCTCCTTCCTCTCACAAACTGCAAACTTATAATGAAGGACGTTCAGCCACTGAGATCCCAAAATGCCTTCAGAGTTATCGTGTAGATACTGCATAGTGCTCAGATTAGCAGTAAGCAATAATTGCATTGTATCAAATTCTAGTACTTTGATTATCGCTAACTCATGCTTGCAATTCCGTTCCACAAGAACTTTCCTATCCTTAGCCCTGTGCTGGCCAGGCCATAAAGAATATGCTACCACGTGATCCCTAAAACACAGAGGGTGTTTTACAGTTTGGGAGAAAGGAGCTGCCGCAGATGACATTACGGTATTCCCTTGTGAAGCGGGCAAGGCAAGTTAATAGTATCCCATTTTGAGAATGGGAAAACTGAGCCTTGGAGAATAGATTTGTTGTGAGAAAATGGAGACGAGAGGGTTTGAGTGACTTATCCAAGACTACACAGCTCCTAAGTGGCTAAGTCTGGGCTCGAATTTAGATCAGGTGGCTCCAAGCTCAGGGTTGCATCACCCCACTCAGCTGTGTCTCTGAAGGGCACTACATCAGATTCTTCTCCACCCCAATTTGTGCGATGTTTTTCTCTCCATGAGAGCACTGTACTGTGTTTCTACAAAATATGAGTGTCTTTCTAAAATTGGCCAAAATCTCCGTCATCCAAATCTTGATAAACAACACATGCAATGGTCCGCTTGTTGCTGCACCCCCTCTTCTACTGTCCTCCCAAAGGAAGCTTTGTCTTAGGGCTGCTGACATCAGTCCTCAGTGCCCACTGATGAGATAAGGTTCTGGGCAGCTGCATTCAGTGCAGCGACCATCCAGTGTCCTTGCAGCACCTGTTGGTCTGGTGCTAGCGTGAAGAGCAGTGGTTAGGTCCCTTGAGCAAGAGGACCCTGATCTAAGAGGCCCAGACATCCCTGTGTTCCACCGTCATCCCAGAAGCAGAGGTGCACAGTGCTGTCTGCCTAGGTGCTCTGATTCATCCACAGAGACTACTGGAGTTGCTTGGAAGCCCTGCAGAGTGGTGGAAAGAGATTGTCACCAGGACGCTCAGGTTCTGGTGACAGCTAAGTAGTTGTTTGGACTTGGGAAACCTGTTCAAATTCTTGAGGCTTGGTTTATTCTCTATAAAATGTGGGTGTCCTATTGCCAAGAGACAGAGAAATGAGCAGAGTCACCACTGAAGCGTGGTAGCCGAGCAGGGCCACCTTGATTGAAGGACATAATATTTGGGGCAAAAGCTAGGGGGACTTACACATTCTAGGTGCTTAAAACACTTCTGGTTCACAAAAGATTTTCTTGTTCATTAACCCATCTGAATTCCAATCCGTCAGTAAGTCAGCTGAAATAGGTGTTTTGTTAGTTTGCATATGTCGGGACAAGCTCCTCCGTTACCATCTTTCGGGTTGGGGTTGAGTCATAGACTGGGGCCCATTGGCCAGTTTTGAGACATAGGCTCCAACTGTTCTCATTTGTCCATGAGGTGATTTCTGATGAGTCCCTGGGTTTCAGTTTCCTCTGATGGAAAATGAGGGTTTTGAGAGAGATGATCTTTCAGGTAATTCAGGTGTGAAACATGATCCTTTTGGATTCTTTAATGTTTCACAACATTCCTATTGTTGGATAACATTTAGTTTTAAAACTTAGTAAATGCATTGTTTCTAGAATGACAGAATCTAGTCTTGGGATGCTGGAAAGATGGGAAGCTGTGGTGTAGACCAAGCCCAGGGAAATATCTGGGGGTCAGGGAGACCGAGGCTGAAGGAGGGCCCAGCCAGGACGCATTAATCCAGGGTGGCTGGACCCAAGGGGCTGAGAGTTCAGAAAGTGGGAACAAGACAACTTCCCGCCAGGGAAAGAGGGAAAATAGTTTCACCGGCTGAGTCAGAACAGGTCCACTCATCATTCCAATCTAGGTAGGGAAGGGACTTGGTAAGGAGCAGCCTGGAAAGGCTGGAGTAACAGGGGCTGGGGACAGGGAGGAGAAAGGAGCCACCTGAGGCCCTGGGCAAGCTACTTGGTGCTCCATTGAGCCCACGATCTTTAAATTTGGACTCCATATTTGCGGGAGAGGTGAGACCAGCTACTAAGTGAGGGGAGGAAAGAGAAGGGTTTGCCGCTCCCCTGTCCTCCTGGCCACTTCAGCTCCAGCAGCCTAGAACCTCTGCCTCAGTTGCAGCAAAAACAGAAGCCTTGCCTTTCCCAGGTAAGGATCAGGTGTTCTCGTTAGACCATGCCCTTTGGGGGTCTTACCTTCTACTCCAAGGAGAAAACACAAAATACTTCTAAATTCCACAGTTTTCTCTCTCAGAGGAGTTCTAGGGGAAATAAACATAATTTTAGCCTTTTGCTGAATCTCTAGTAATGTGTTTGCTGCCCTTGTGAATGGGACCCCTCAGGCAATAGCCTTGCAGGCTGCCTCTTCATCTGATCCTGGTCGGGCACCTGGCTGGGGGCGGTGGCAAGACTGACTTGATGCTGAGGGAGGAACTCATGACAGGCTCCTTGCCTCCCCTTCCTTCTTTTGGGACCAAGACTGTGCATGATGATGGGGGCTGGCTGAGTGTATAGGATCAATGACCTCTCGGAATCCACCAGGGTCAGTGAGTTTGAGGAAGTCAGGAGCTGGCTGACTGTCCCTGGGAGCTTTAATGTTTACTTCTATCTTGCAGAGTTTTTCACTGAACTTCACCCTGCCGACGAACACAGTAAGTACAGCAGCCCCCATTCACCAGGCAACGCAGAGAAGACCAGTGCAGAATTTACAGTAGGTCTCCAGAACTCACATAGACCTCACACACGGTGATAAGTTACACAGACTTTTTTTTTTTTGAGACAAGGTCTTGCTCTGTTACCCAGGCTGGAGTGCAGTGGCATGATCTCGACTCACTGCAACTTCCACCTCTTGGGTTCAAGCGATTCTCCTGCCTCAGCCTCCTGAGTAGCTGGGATTACAGGTGTGCACCACCACGCCCGGCTAATTTTTGCACTTTTTAGTAGAGACGGGGTTTTGCCATGTTCGCCAGGCTGGTCTCAAACTCCTGACCTCAGGTGATCCGCCCACCTTGGCCTCCCAAAGTGCTGGGATTATAGGTGTGAGCCACCGTGCCCGGCCATTTACGTAGACTTTCAAAACGCACTCAGGAATAGTTGAGAGATGCTGAGAGAATTTATTTCCATTGTAAAACTTATAAATACACATTTTGAAAAGGAAAATAGGAAAACAACAGCAACAATAAAACACCTAAACTCTCATCAGCAGAAAACTGGTGTAACCCCTTCCTGTCCTGTTTGGCGCTACATAAATTTTGACTTTTGTTGCCTTTGTACTATTGTTTTCTTACTCTACATATAATTTTATATCTAAATGTCTTCCACTAGTCTTTATAACCATAACTGTTATATGGTTGATCACATAATATTTTTTCAAGTTAATTATTTCTTTAGTGGATTAACTATCATTAGGAACAGCTTTGTGATACATGGCATTTTAGAGAATCCTTATCTGCATTTAAGATAATTTCCTTGTATGTATTCTAAAACGGGAATGAGTGGGTCAACAAGAATGAACATTTTATGGCTCTTGATTATGGCATTTAGTTGCAAGACAAAATTGAGGTTTTCAATCGTCAATGGTAGAGTTTCAATCCACAGTTGATCCTCCTTCTGTTTGCACATTGCGTATAGATAACACTAAGAGCCAAGGTTGTTATCTGATCAGTAGTGCTGCTATGGTTGAGCAAGGCATTTTTCTGGCCCAGTTTTTTAGTGGGCTTGCCTGTGCCATGTTTTTCTGATAAGTTTTATGGTTATTCAAAGAGAATAAACTGAATCTTACTCGTAAGAGGACTCCTAAGCCAGTGCTCATTTTACTGAAACATGGGGGCCTAGTTCTAGAGAGTAGCATAAAGTTAGAACCTTGTGACTTATGGCTGGACCTGTGGTGCCCACCATTGTCTGCCCAGACCTCTGTGAACTGAATACACTGGCACCTGCTCCAGCGTCTGGTGGGGGGCACTTCTGAACCTCCCCAACTTGCTCTGCTTCCCTGCTTCAGCTTCTGCCTGTTGGCTTCAGGCAAATTCCTTAATTCTTCCTCTTTTTCCTGTCAAAACCTTTTCCTTCAATCACTGCTGGAACTTTCCTCTGGCTGTTGGAACCCTGCAGGTCCATAGACACTCCAGGTTCTGTGTTATGTTGGCCCATCACATCAAGAGAATGCAGAGAAGCAAGACACCATTTCTTGGGGAGTGGGGGTGAGTGGGGTGGAAGAGGGCCCTTAGTGGCCAGTCATCACCGTTTGGAGTACTCTCTTGGTTAACAGCTCGTTTCTCTGAGAACTGTCTCTTCACCCCTTTGATCCTGTGTAGAGCAACCAACCATCTTGCTTTGCCTGATGTTGTCTGTTTTTAGCACTGAAAGTCCTGGGCAGCTCTCTGGACAATGGGGTGGTAGGTCATCCTGCCTGGAAGTCACGTTTCAGCTGCATAACCCTTCCACTTCAGTGCAGCCAGGTAGCCTGGGAATGCCAGTGCCCTGGGAAGTGGGACAGAGGTGGGCATCTGGATCTCTCTCTGCGGAGAGTTTGGAACAGGGCTCCCTGCTGGCCAGTCCCTGCTGAGGACTGAAATGTCAAGTTCAGTCAATTTGTCAGTTCAGTCTATACTGAACTGTCAAGTATGAAAAATGGGGCTAAGACTGCATTAGGCCATGGAGGCCATGTAGCACAGTGGTTAACAGCATGGATCCCAGAGCCAGACTGCCTGGGTGGGTGTCACCTAGGGCTGTGTGACCTTATACAAGTTACTTCACTTCTCTGTGCCTTGCTCCTCTCGTCTGTAAAATGAGATCATCATAGTCCCATTACTATTCACTGGCAGTTGTATACAATAAATAAGTCAATATGGGAAAAATTCTTGAACAGCCTGGCACATCCTAAGTGCTCCATGGCATTAGCTGGTACAATTAACAGGAGTTTATGAGGGCAGAAAAATCCATCTGGAGAGAAAGAGAGAAGCAAACATCAGAGAACAGTACAGGCAGAGGCTATGCTGCTCTGGAGTGAAGGAGAAAGGAGGGTGCCTTCAGTTCACACAAGTTCCCCATTCCGAGCTCCAG
Source organism: Hylobates moloch (assembly GCF_009828535.3). Classification (NCBI taxonomy): domain Eukaryota; kingdom Metazoa; phylum Chordata; class Mammalia; order Primates; family Hylobatidae; genus Hylobates; species Hylobates moloch. Next base: position 37,345,195 of record NW_026652278.1, read on the forward strand.
TCCCTGGAGAAACCAGCTTCCCACCTGTCCTTGGGCTCCATGGGACACTCCCATATTCTTAGAGTTAACGACTTCCTTTTTTTTTTTTTTTTTTTTGGTCAAAGCCACCTTAAGTATATTTCTATACTCTGAAGACAGGGAGCCTTACCTGAAACAATGGCTGATTCTCCCTACTACCCTTAGAAACAGAACACCTTAGGGAAATGCAGGATTAAAGTAATGTGGGGGTGGGGGTAGGGGAGATTGTGATTAGGTCAAAGTACAACCATTTAAGTACCAAGTACCAGTGCCTGGTCATCCGAACTTCTTTTGATGGGAGCTCTCTGGGAAAGAGGTCTGGGCTTGGAAGTCAAATACCCAAGTTCAGATTAGAGATATGATTATCTATGAAACCTTGGACAAGTCCCATAACTTCTCTGAGATCTATTAATTTTTTTTTTTTGGTAAAATGGAGTTAATAATTGTCAAAAGTCCAAGCCCCAGGACTCCAATATACTCGATGAGATTGCTGAGAGTATTAAATAAATAACAGATCTGGACAGAGCTTTGCAAAGTGTAAAGGGATATCAAGAGTTCATACTTCTGCTCCTCATTCGATCCTCCTAACAACTCTAGAGGCAGCTACTACTATCCCTGTAGACATTGTGTAGATGGAGACATGCAGCCTCTTAGCTTGTGAATGGAGAAAAGGCTGTTCTATGGCAGGCAGTGTGAGCCCAGGACCTGTGCTCTTAATCCCACAGCATACCACTTGGTGTAGTTCACATAGTTTCTCATGCAGAACTTTGTTCCTTTAGATTTCTTAATCAAGGTAAACTCTTGCCTGAAATATCTTATTGATGAGTGAAATCCAATAACCTTGCTTAAAAGGTGGACCAGAAACATGTAATACATTCATTTCATGTGGAATTATCCCCAGGAGCATGGATATTTGACAACTTCCTCCATTTGTTTCATCACATACTTACTTGAAAACAAGCAAGGCTTCCTTAAACAGCCTTGCTTCCACCAGTATTTATATGTGTTTCCCTTCTAGCAATGGGGACAAGTAGGCCCAAAGTGTGCCAGGTGTGCTGACTAGGGACACGAGGAAGCCCTTTTGAGTTGTAAAATGTGTCACGGCACATCCATAGGGTGAATAATGAAGACATTGCCTGAATTTCCTAATTCTTTTCTCCTTGTAGCCAAATTTTATTCCAATTCTTACCTGGGAGGCAATCAAGTTAGGTTCTGTTTGGTAGTTGTTAACAGAAAGTTTAGCAAAGGGATAAACTTTAGGCCTTATAGCCTAACCTTTGTCAGATTGTCTTGTATAATGTGTATTCTATAGACTTTTTGTTCTTTTACAATATATTTTCTTTTTCCATGCAGACTTCCTCTCCTGTTACAGGTGGGAAAGAAACGGTAACTATATCACTTAAATTTATAAAATGGGGATAATAATAATGCTCCATCCATCTTGTGCGTTTGTTTTGAGCTTTAAAGTTTGATAGGTGAACTGTCACTAAGCACAGAACCTGGCTCAACAATTATTCTTGACCAGCTCAGCTCAAAAGTGAGGGAGAACGTGCAAAATCACAGATGGATTTCACAAAGTGTTCAGCAAAAGAAGCCAGACACAAAGAGTGCATATCTTATATTTGCATCTATATGATGCTGAAAAACAGACAAAACTACTCTACAGCAATAGATTTCAGAATAGTGGTCACACACAAGTTGGCTGGAAGGGACTTGAGGGGGATCCTGAGATGCTGCTAATGTTCTGTTTCCTGATCTGGGTGTTGATCTTATGGGTGTATTCCTCATGTGAAAACTCATCAACTTATATATTTATGATTCATATACTTTTATTATTCTTCAATAAAATCAATTACCCCCAAAAGTGAAGGTGAATCCATTATTAAATAAGAGTTGCATTTTTATAGGGATTCTGCTGATTATCTTCAATATTTCCAGATAGTCTGCAAATCTGAAAACTTATGTGACTAAAATCATGACTATTTCCACTCTGATCAAAGCAAAATAGGAATTTGAAAAGTAATTGGTTAATGCATTTAGCGCAAATACATTTTTTTTGAAAGGCTAAAGTTCCCTTTTTTTTTTTTATTATACTTCAAGTTCTAGGGTACATGTGCACAACGTGCAGGTTTGTTACATGTGTATACATGTGCCGTGTTGGTATGCTGCACCTATTAACTCGTCATTTACATTAAGTGCAAATAAATTTTTTAAAATTCATATTAAAATAGTATGGTATGGCCAGGCACGGTGGCTCAAGCCTGTAATCCCAGCACTTTGGGAGGCCAAGGCGGGCACATCACAAGGTCAGGAGTTAGAGACCAGCCTGGCCAACATAGTGAAACCCCATCTCTACTAAAAATACAAAAATTAGCTGGGTATGGTGGCACGCACCTGTAGTCCCAGCTACTCGGGAGGCTGAGGCAGGAGAATCGTTTGAATCCAGAAGGCGGAGGTTGCAGTGAGCCGACTGTGCCATCGCACTCCACATTGGGCGACAGAGCAAGACTCCATCTCAAAAAAAAAAAAAAAGTGTGTTATGTAATAAAAGTTTTTATTTTTAGTCAAACAGGTGAAAATGGCATCTAATTCTTGCTTTGAATTGTATCTCAGCTTTTCCTATGTTGAGGAGACATTTGTATTTCTGTTCTAAAGAATACCTGTTCATATCCTTTGCGGATTTTTCTACTTGATCATTACCCTTTCCAATAGATTTAAACTGTTTAAATTAAGTCCTATGAAAGTAAGTCATTTGTCATGCGTGTTACAAACATTTTTGCACAGTATTTCATTACCCTTTTGATTTCGTATGTGACGTTTATGATCCATGCAGATTTTTTGTTTTATTTTTATTCTATTGAACTTTTCCTTTATTCTTGAAGACTCTGGGCTTCCCCTGACCCTGTGCTTTTCATTCTGTGCCAGGACTGCAGGCCCTCTCTTGGATTAGCGGCGGGCATCCCATCCCTGGTGGCCACAGCCCTGCTGGTGGCTTTACTATTTACTTTGATTCACCGAAGAAGAAGCAGCATTGAGGCCATGGAGGTGATTACCAGCTTCTTTGGGTCCAGATGTATAGGCAGGCATCAGTATTTCAGTGAACTGGCTTTTGGACTAAGGGTGTCAGAATTCGGGGCCCATGTCTATTTCCTGAGGACAGGATGCTGGAAGTTTCTGGGTCATAATTTCTACTGCAGACACGACATTAGGCACCAGACAGAGCTGATTTGTCATAAAACCTTCAGGTCAGTTGAGGAATTCCTGGCAAGGATGGTATTTGGGGTAACAAAAAGTAGCAGTGGAGAGGGATGTCTGTTGCCATGGCAAACACATGTCTGTACAGTGGGTGTGCTTTCTAAAGTTGAGAAACAAAAGCACACAAGCTTCACAAAGAGAGGATGGAGATAACGTTAAGAAAGATAGGAGATGAAGAGGGGCTGAGGTGTCCATGGTAGGGATGTATCCAGAAGTACGTGGCTCTATCTGTCTTTGTCTTTTTCACACATCTGAAAATGTATCATTCACAAGGGAATCTATATCCTCCCCATCCAATCCACCCCTCCAATGCCAGACTGTTCTGGGGACTGTGCTTAGAATTCAAAGGCCACCTAGACCCATATCCAACAAGGTTCCATGGTTGTGACACAACTGTGTCATGTGGACTCTGGGTTCTAATTCCATTCTCTATTTATTGACATTCATGGTTGTTATCATATGGGTAAACATTAATTAAGGGATGGAAAATTGAGGTTCTAAACCTGACTCTGCCACTTTATGATTTATATGATCCTGGACAAGTGACTTAACATTTAATATGTCTTGGTTAGTTCAACTCCAAAACAGGAGTCATGGAAACTACCCTCCCTATTTTAAGAAGTAGGGAAACTTATAAGGATGAAATGAGATAATGGATGATGAACAGCTTTACATGTGAAGACGTGTTGACAAGCTGTAAATTTTAAACACATCAAGAAGTATTGTGGTTAGTGGTGGTATTGTTTAAGTAATAGTTTCTCAACCTCTAGTGCACTTTAAAATTATTTAGGAAGCTCAAAATTTTCAATCACCATAGCCAATTAAATCAGAATTTCTGGATGACAAAGCTGTGGCACTGATCTTGAAAAAACAAAAACAACTTTTTAATTATAATTCCAAACATATACTAAAGTAGAGAGGATAGTGTAATGAACCCAATTATTAACTCATGGCCAATATCGTTTCATCTCTACTCTCACCCTGGATTATTTTTGATAACTCACAATGATATTTCTTGGCTTAGGTATGGGTTTGGTTTGGTTTGAGGGGGGATGTTATTAGATGCCTCTGTGTTTGTTTTGTTTGTTCTAATGTACACTCAGATTTAAAAACCACTGATTTTAATCATAGTTATGGTCAAATGCTATAACCCTTCACTTCTTTTTCTTTCTTTCTTTTATTATTATTATTTTTTCCAATTTAGGAAAGTGACAGACCATGTGAAATTTCAGAAATTGATGACAATCCCAAGATATCTGAGGTAAGAACTCTTGGTTATACTCTGTATATACCATTCACACAGTAAACAAGCTAAGTGTTTGAAAGCCTTTCACCAAAAGAAGCACAGTATGAGCACATGTGGAAAAGAGATGACCAAGAGGAAGTTCAAGCACAATGGAGGTTTTCAGTGCATTTTTATTGGCTGAACAGAAATTCAAGCTCCCTTTAATATTAGACAATCAATTTAATGTAATTTATTTTACTGACAAACTAAAATGGAAAACTCATGTGACCATCTCAATAGGGGAAGAAAGTTCAAAAAAATTTAACAGTGATATGAACTCTCTGCAAACTAAAAATAGAATGGGAACTTCCTTGACTTGAAAGACGTCTTTTTCAAAAAATTACAGCTAACATCATACCTAACAGTAAAATGTTGAAAGCATTCTCTTTAGATCAGAAATAAAACAAGGATCTTCACTAACACCACTTCTATTCAATATTATACTTTAGATCCTAGTTAATGAAGTAGGATTTTAAAAAATTAGAAAGTATAGGTCTGGTGCAGTGGCTCACACCTGTAAGCCCAGCACTTTGGGAGGCTGAGGCGGGTGAATCATCTGAGGTCAGGAGTTTGAGACCAGCCTGGCCAACATGGTGAAACCCCGTGTCTACTAAAAATACAAAAAATTAGCTGGGTGTAGTGGTGGTCGTCTGTAATCCCAGCTACTTGGGAGGCTGAGGGAAGAGAATCGCTTGAACCTGGGAGGTGGCGGTTGCAGTGAGCTGAGATCACATCATTGCACTCCAGCCTGGGTGACAAGAGCAAGACTCCATCTCAAAAAAAAAAATTAGAAAGTGTAACACTGAAAAGGAGGAAACAAAATTGTCATTATTTGCAGATGGTATGATTGTCGACATAGAAAAGCTAAATCTGGCTGGGTGCAGTGGCTCACGCCTGTAATCTCAGCACTTTGGGAGGCCAAAGCGGGTGGATCACCTGAGGTCAGGAGTTCTAGACCAGCCTGGCCAACATGGTGAAACCCCATCTCTACTAAAAACACAAAAATTAGCCAGGTGTGGTGGCAGGTGCCTGTAATCCCAGCTACTTGGTGGGGGGCTGAGGCAGGAGAATTGCTTGAACCTGGGAGGCGGAGGTTGCAGTGAGCCGAGATCACGCCATCACACTCCAGCCTGGAGGACAAGAGCGAGACTTCGTCTAAAAAAAAAAAAAGAAAGAAAGAAAGGAAGAAAGAAAGAAAGAAAAGAAAAGCTAAATCTACAGACAAATTACTTGAATTAACAAGAAATTTTAACAAGTTTACTGGATACAAAAATCAATATACAAAAGTAATTTACACTTTCAACATCAACAACAATTAGAAAAAGTGATTTTAAAAATTACCATTTGTGATGGTAATTGGTATTAAAATATGTAGAATGCTGTGGAATAAATCTAACAAAAATAGGTAATACCTTTATGGAAAATAATAAAACTTTGGTTAAAAAACCCAGTAAATAATACCTAAATAATGGGGGTTACATACCATGCTCCTGGATAGAAAGTGTTAATAACATAACGATGTCAAACAATGTTGATCTATATAACAGATGTAATTTCAATATAAATCCCAATCAATTTTTTTCATGGAACTTAATGAGGTTCTTCTAAAATCTATATGAAATAAAGTAGAAAAAGAGTTAAAAAGACACAGCAAACAGATAGGTAGAACAAACAGAAAACAAATAGCAAGATGGTAGATTTAAACCCAACCATATCAATGATCACATTAAATGTAAATGGTCTAGATACCCGAATTAGCAGGAAGAGACATTCACATTGGCTATAAAAACAAGGTCCAATCATATGATGCCTACAAAACTCACTTTAAATATAAATACACAAATAGATTAAAAGTTAAAAGGCAAAAAATGAAAAACTTTGTTAACAATAAACAAAAGATAGTTGAGTGGCCTGAAAGCTCTCCCAAAGCAGTAAGATCAGGCAATTGTGGGTCTCTCCTCATTTGTTTTCTGTCTCTCCAGGACCATTGTCCCTCCTTGCCTGTTGTCTAGTGTCTTGAAAACTATTGCTTCAAATGTTGTGTCTGATTTTGGTTATTTCAGGTGGGAGGGTCAATGTGGTTGCTATTAGTCCATCTTGTATGGAAGAATTGTCTGTTGTAGTTTTTAAAAAACCTATTTGTTTCCTTAAGAATCCTAGGAGATCACCCACACATGAGAAGAACCCAATGGGAGCACAAGAGGCCCACATATATGTGAAGACTGTAGCAGGAAGAGAGGAACCTGTGCATGACCCTTACCGTCCTACTATAGAAATGGAAAGAAGGAGGGGATTGTGGTGGCTTGTGCCCAGACTGAGCCTGGAATGATGCAGCTCAGTCAAGGAGCAGACCTGGCACTGGAACAGGGTTGAAAACCCAGGGTTTTGTACTTGGAGAGGAGAGATGCCAAGCTGCTTCTTAATCAATCCAAATTTCATTTACAGCTCTGGAACACTTTGGGGCTGATTTGTCTCTTTAGGGGACATCCCCAACACGGTTAATTCCAACTCTCAGATCTTGTGCTTTAGTTAGTACATGTGACTCACCAGATGGGGTCCTTAGATCCTGTTCCAGCTCCCAATGGGAATTTGCTTTTCTTTGTCATTTTGGGAAAGGGGCTTGGTTTCTGAGTGTTTTGCCTTCTCATCTTTTTTTTTCATATCCTTTTTCTAAAAAAAGCCATCAGATCTGACTTTCATGGAAGTGTTACCGAGGTCAGCCTGGTGCAAGTTGGGATACAAATGAAACTTACGCAGGATGTGTGAGAGGAAGCAGTTAATTGTTTCTGAATATCTCAGGGTAGAAATCATGTGGAGCCACACATTCCCGACCACAGGGAAGCACATGGCTCAATCATGCCACACAGCAGCGGAAAGAATATGGACTCTTAAGTCACACCTACCACTGAGCAGCTGTACGACTTTGGAGAAGTTGTTTAACATTTCCAAGCCTCAGTTTTTGCTTTTTTAAAGGAGGGAAATATTTGCCTCATGTCATAATTGAAAAGATTAAATAAGAAATAAAGGGAAGTATCTGCTACTTAGTTGCCAGTCAAAATGTTAGTTCTCTCTCTCTCTACCCCCTTCCTCCTACCTCTTCCCATATTGCTTGCCTGGTAAAATAGCTAATCACCAGCATTTGTTCCTCATAGTCACAGGGTCACACAAGGGAACATTTAGGGCAAATTTTCTCCGTGGCCTGTGATCCAAATTGTGAATCTTCCAATCTCGGTGTGATCGTGTCCTCATATGAATCAGGAAAAGGCACGTTCTTTCAAGTTCCAAATTCCAAATACAGAGACTGGTGGTGTTACCTTTAACCTTAAAGATGTTAATATTGATGGAAATTCATGTTTCATATTAAAACAACACTTTGTCTTTACAATGAAACATTTTGCTTAATTTTTAAAGTAAGACATTATGATACCTCTGATGGCAGTTCCTCAAATAACTTTAACTTTTGTGCTTTAGGGATAGTTGTTAAAGTTACAGCTTCTTTTATTTTAATTTTTTAAAGGCTTCAGATTAAACAAGAGCCCTTAAGCCCATGCATAGCATTGCCGCTTCAGCTTGCTGAGGACTCTCTCCAAGGAGGCCAAATGGAAAACGAGAGGCCACTTCAAGTGGTGTTGGCCCATTGAGCCTATTGGGCAAACTATAACCAGGTTGCCTTATTTTGTGTGGATTACTCCAGGATAGGCCACCCTCCAGCTTTCTCTTATCCCAGTAACTCCTCTTCCCATTTTCCAATCCGTCCCCAGCCTTTTTTTTTTTTTCTTCTGTACTCTTCTTTTGCCTTCAATATGAATTTCATTTCCTCAGTGACTTTGGGCAGACTTCCTTCTAGCATGTGTCAGCTACCCTACCACCCACCTGGCCTAGGAGACGCATCATTCATTGCTCCTACTTGTGTCTGTAATCAGAGAGTATTTAAGGAGGGCAGTTCTGCCTTGGACTGTGTGTGTGTTGAAAGTAAAGATGGGGGGGCGGGGAAGGCAAGAGTTTCCCCAAGAGATTATTAGAAATGAGGGCTGTATCTACTCTGTGGGAATGGAGAAAAGAACCAAGTTCTTGGATATCATGGGGAAAGCTGTTTGGCAGAAAGAAAAATCAAGAGGACCCAAGTGGATGGAGACAGGACCACAGGAATGGGCCAAGGACCAACGTGCCTGCCATTCAGCCAGCTTGGGACAAGCTTTCACTTTCACTCCCATGAGGAGGCTTCCAGGCAGCCTGGTTCCCCCATGTATAGCCATTGCCCTCGAGCAGGCCAGGCCTCCCAGTGGGAAGGCCTGGGTCCAGGGCATCTTAAGTTCATCCACCAGCTCCATGAGCCACACAGATATCCTAGAAAATATTCCTTTCTCACACAGGGCTTCTGATTACTCAGAAACATGCCCCTCTTCCCTGAATAACCAAAAACATGTTCTATAAATCCAATCTCTGCCACATGTCAACACCTGCTCTTCAAAGCCCCTTTTGAAACTCAGTTTTGTGCCAAGTCCTCTGGATCTAATTACCTTAAACAAGCAGATTTAGCCATTTTTAAACAGACGCTCCCAGTCATCCTGGTGCTTGTACTTCTCCTACGTGTCATGACAGACCTTGGATTTACTGAGAACTCAGCCGTGGCCTTAGCTTTGATACTTATAGGTGTCAGCCCTTGGGCTGATTGTTGATCATCCAGAGCCTCAGTTCTGTACTTGTAAAGTGGAGACAGCAGTTCTCATCCTCCTAGCCCATGGGGTGGTTGTGAAGCTGGATTGAAATATGCATGTGACTAAGCCATGTAGCTATAACGTGAGGGATGATTTGTATTTTAGATCAGTTATTTTAATTCTACTTATAATTCATGGCTTAGAATCTTTATTTAAACGTTGTTTCTATTAAACTAGAAAGGTCCAGCATTTCTGTCATTTACTTCTGCTATGATACACAAGAACTTATGTTGGAATGAAGTGAAAAGTAAAATGGCCATTCTTATGAACCTACAAAATGTTTGTGGCTTTTCTTTGCTTATATTAGAGAACATTGGCCCTGTGCTTGGAACCAAGATTATCCCAGGGATATTCCCGATATTGGCACTTTCTCTGCCAGGCTAGAAGACGTTCAGTCTTTCATGGAGGGCAGCCCTGTGTGGTAAGCAAAATGATGAGACCCAAAGTCAGAAGCTCTGCTTCCCTAACCCAGGGCTGCTGGTAAGTTAAGAGTGACCTTATGCAGGTTGCACGATGTGTGTGGGTCTCATTTCCTCCTGTATCATCTGGTGTCTGAATTGGTTTATCTCTAACGTTACATCCATCCAGTCCAAACATTCTACTTTGATTTTCCCCAAACCCTGCAAAGCACTCCTTCTGCCTGCCTGTTCCTCACTCCCATCAGCACAGCCTTCTATACACTCTGTGATTCTTCTCAGTTCCTGACTTTGCTGGTGGAGACAGATACTCACTTCTTCTTTATTTTGCCAAGAAATAACAATTATTAGTTTTGCTTAAGGTGTTTCTCCCTGCAACATTGAGATGTTAATTGAAGACAAAAAAGCGATAACTAGTTTTTGAAAGATTGCAAAGTCATATAATCTTCGCACTCCCACCATCTTGATGAAAATTACTGCTTAATGTGTGAATTGATTTAACAAATGTAGGCCGGGCGCGGTGGCTCACGCTTGTAATCCCAGCACTTTGGGAGGCCGAGGCAGGCGGATCACGAGGTCAGGAGATCGAGACCACGGTGAAACCCCGTCTCTACTAAAAATACAAAAAAAAAAATTAGCCGGGCGTGGTGGTGGCGCCTGTAGTCCCAGCTACTCGGAGAGGCTGAGGCAGGAGAATGGCGTGAACCCGGGAGGCGGAGCTTGCAGTGAACCGAGATTGCGCCACTGCACTCCAGCCTGGGCGACAGAGCGAGACTCCGTCTCAAAAAAAAAAAAAAACAAAAAACAAAAAACAAAAAAACAAATGTGCACTGGCTTCCTTCCAATGTCAGACAATCTGCCAGGTCCTAAGACAATGTTGGGGGCATAATGAAAATGCTAAACTGGGTGTTTGTGGAAACGTTTCTCTACCCAATTGAATGTGACTCTCCATCCAAGGAAATAATATCAGGAAAGCCTTTATACAGGTGCTTTGCCTCTAAGCTCAAAGACATAAAACTCTCTCTCTCGGGCTCAAATGAGATAAGAATCTATACTCTCCTTCTTTTTCCTTTACCCGAAGTTAGAGGAGAAGGAGAAATGGGCATAGCACTGCAATCCTCTGAGAATTCCAAGTGGCTGAAAAGTCTGGTTATGTCAGGGCGTACATTAAAGTGCTGTACCTCCAAGTAAAACTCAGAAAAAAACCTCTCTCCTCCATCCTATAGAGAGGCTACCTGAACTCCAATAAGTTAAGGGGTGAAAAATACTAAAACTGGACAGGTGAGACTGGGGAACATTTTGGAAGTTGGCTGAGTCTGTCCAATAGGCTGTAGAACTATTTCTAAAACTGAAGGGGGCCTCTGGAGGACAGGTTGAGTGTAACCTGGGGCTTAAAATCTGATTTGTAATGACAGAGAATCAATTTATCATAGACTTTCATTTCCAGGCTAAAATGATTTGAAAGATTTGATTGTGAGGGAGAACAAACCATGTTGAAAAAATTCTACCATAAATGTGACTGATTTTGTCATGAAATGTCAAACAGTGATTACTGTTGACTCACCTGGCCAGGGATTACCCACTTATGCAAGCCAAGGTAAGGATATGGGTCTTTGTTTTGAGAGCTGGGGAGAGTCTAGTCTTGTGTCCCACCTCTTCTAGTTTCTCTGCTGCAACCACTTAGGCCTCCTCTCTGCCCTTCAGATGCCATGGTCTGTTCACAAATATAGGCTTTCTCTCTGCAACTCAGACACGTGGGAACCTCCAACTGCAAGAGCTTTCTCTCTGCTCATTTTATGCCATGGCCCTCCTGCCATGTGGGCCTTTTCTCTGATACCATGGTCCTTGCACCACATGGCCTTTGCACATGCTGTTAGTGAGACAGAGCTGGAAGTCCATGGAGGCCAAGGTGAATAGAATTTGCAGGGCAGAGTACTGGAGAGAGAGTTGCACAGAGACAGAGGAGACCTCTTGATTATTCTATTGATCAGCATATGCATGTGAGAAAACTACCCAAGGCTGAAGAAAGAACCACACAAAGGGATGAGAGGGAACAATACCCTAAGCTCTAATGGGCCAGGCCTCTCAGTGGGAGGCCAGAAACAGTGCCTGTTCCCAAACAGCCAGAGTAGAAAACATCATAATTCACCAGGCATCAGGCAGAACACTGAGAAAAGTATTGCCTCAGTAGTGGGGAAGAATATTAACCCCGGATTAGACTACATTAGTGCTGCCTAACAAAGCTCCAAAGTAAGACGAGTCCTGCCTAACAAAGCTCAAAAGCAAGATGAGGACACATCAAACTGTTTCCAAGTAAATTAATCACATCCTGGAACAAAGTTAAAGAATATTAACAGGAATACAAAAATATCCAGGAAAAAAAATCACAATGTTCACAATGTCTAGAATCCAATATAAAATTACCAAACTTGCAAAGAGGGAGGAAAACGTGACCCATAATGAGGAGAATACTCAGTTAATAGAAACTGACTCAAAATTGACACAGATGATATCATTAGTAGACAAGGACATTGAAATAGTTACACTATATTCCATGTATTTAATAAGCTAGAGGAAAAATTGAATATGTTAAATAGAAGCATGGAAGATAGTTTTTAAAACCTAACTCATACATCTAAAGATGAAAACTATAATGTGTGAGATAAAATACTGGAGAGGATTAATGAAACTAGACATTGCAGAAGAAAAGATTAGTAAACTTGAAGATACAGCAATAAAAACTACCCCAAATAAAACACAGATTTAAAAGGCTGGGAAAAAAGTGAACAAAAGAGCATCGGTGATCCATGGCTTCTTACATATAGTTCCAATGTTTTTAACAGATAATCCGCTTCCTACTTGATCTGCTGTATCATACTGTGCTTGCCTCCAAGAGTTCTTCTGTCAGCCATCAGAGGGCGCTCTACTCCCAAAGTAGGAGGCACTGGCGAAGGCCGAGTTCTGGTAACTAGTCACAATAATTGAAAAAAAATTAGGCCTACAGCAAAAAAAAAAAAAACATGTCCAGAACTGATAAAAATTCTGGCTTACAGCAAAAAAAGAAAAAAAAAGGCATGGGCATTTGTGGAATCTCCAACAGGCCTTTTCAAACAAGGAAAGCAGCATTTAGAATCTGTGAGGTTCTCTGATGGGGAAACTCCTCTGGCATGGACCTCCTGGGGCTATTGTGTGCGGGGGACCTCCAGAGAACAGGGCTGGGGAGTTGCTCAGTGAAGGTGACAAGGCCACCTGCACATTTCCCAAATGTCAGCCACCTGCGTCCCTCTCTCCTCATTCTTGCCACACCCTCCATTCCACTGGTAATATTTCCGAAATGATTTCCCCGACCTTCAGTCGCTTTTCTTATATAAATAAGCCTACTCCAAAAAGGAAGCTTTATATCACTACCATCAATAAGGAACCATTTTCTTAACACCTTTCGAACACAAATAAACACCTTTCTAGAACATAAGCTTTATGCTTATAATCATACAGGCAGAGATTTTTGACAGTTTTGTTATCTTTTCTATGCCCTGTGCCTGGAAAAATGACTGACATGGTAAGCACTCAATAAATATTTATTGATCATGTCAGTATGAAAATATTCATCTACTTACCACCTGGAATAATCCTGAATATCATAACTGGGAAACACTGGGCAGCAGAAAAGACTAGAATACTTTGTGGATTTTGGGATTTGAGGCCAGTGGGGGTGGCTGCTGTCCACCCTCTTGTTGTCCCCAGCTTTTTTTAGCCGTCAACTCAAGATGTGACACACACACACACGCACAACCTGAGGCCCTTTCAGTGTGTTAGTTTCAGCCTGGACTGTCTTTGGGTTCCAGGATGGGCAAAAGTTTTCACCTGCCACTTCACACCCATTAAGACAGCTATTATTATAAAACAGATAATGCAGAAGATAACAAGTGTTGAGGATGTGGAGAAATTGGAACGCTTGAGCACTGTTGGTTAAGAATGTAATATGGTGCAGTTGTTATAGAAAACGGTACAGTGGTTCCACAAAGAGTTAAACATAGTAAGAATAACCATTGAATCTAGCGATTTTATTACTAGGTCCCTACCAAAAGGATTGAAAGCAGGGACTCAAACAGATACTTGTAGGCCAATGTTCGCTGCAGCATTAGTCACAATAGCCAAAAGGTATTGTATCTCCCAATATCCTCTTCCCAGAGGGACTGGAAGGAAGGGAAAAGGGTTGTCCTGGGCCTCCCAGCTCTTTAGCAGGCTGAAGACATGATGCAGCTGGAACAGATGACCTGTTAATTCCCTTCAAGGCAAAGGGTCTATGCCACCTGGAGGAGGCAGGAGGAAAGAACGGGTCTGGAGCCTGGGAGTTCCAAAATTTCCCTCAGCCAGGGCTCCCTCCCTTCCCTTGGGTGCCCTCAGATGAAGAAGCCAAGAGAGATTGACTTCCTGAGACAGACTGAGCCATAAGGTGTAGACAGAAGCTCCAAGATGGAAAAAAGAGGGAGATCTTTCTTTGGTGGTTTAGGACATTGTCTTTCCTTCAGCACGATGGCAGGGAGAATACATCCTTTATGTGGTCCTGTGCTGGGATGCTTAGGGAACCAGCTGTACAATGGCCAGGAAGGAGCAGGCACTGAGCCGAGCTGAGCCAGTCCAGAGGCAGCACTCCTCCTCCACAAGCTCCAGAAAGGACCCAAATCCCCTCTGGAATCTCTGCATCTTCTAATTAAACCTGTTTGTCCCCTTAAGACAAACTGTAAGCTCTTTATTCTTCCACTTGGTTACACTTGTGTTTTAAAATAGTTTATAATATTTGAGTGAAGAAAAACAGATTCCATCATCTTGTTTCCTCGTGTTTTTATTAGAGATAGACAGTATTTCAGCTACACTGTGAACAAAGTGGGCTTTGATGAGCTTCCCTGAATGAGCCACCAATGACAACATCGTTTCTCTTGAAAAATGCATTGTGAATTCTATGCAACAGTCATAAACACGGCCTATTAGAACCTTACCCATTACCAGTGGCGCCTTCCCATGTTTCCAAAGCTATATATTTCTAGTAGCAATCTGCATTTCAATAAGACCTAAATAACCCCAAACCCTCCTATGGCATCTTTTACTAATATGAAGCATAATTTATTTAACTTGAAAAGAATAGGAAAAAAATGTTGACAACACTTTCCTAGGCATTTCTTTCCCACGGTTCAATATAATCCAATCCCAGATGCGCAAAAATTTCTTCTTCACTTTCTGCTTTGAGGAATATCCTCTGAAAACATAACAAGAAATATGTGCATTCAGATATTTTTCATAAGCACCATGGTGTGGACACAGTGAAAGTGTTACTTATAAAACTGCCTTGTCAGAATGAATTACAGCCCAAACATAATTCCCTGCTTCTGAGTATAAAAAGTCATTTTAACTGACTTTCCAAAATATGGCACTAAATGAATTAAAGTAAAATCATAACAGCTTTAACATATTCAGCAAAGGCCATTTGGATATTTTTTCTACGGGCTGTAGTTCTGAACCACAGCTGTTTATTAAAACAACCTGATGGAGTTTAAAAAATAAACATTGAAGCTTGAGCCATATCCTAGCCCAGTGAAATCAGAAGCTCAGGAGAGGTCTTGTAATCAATCTATTTGAACACACTGGGTAATTCTAACATGCAGTCATAATTATGTAGTGCTGGTAATTACAGGATACTTGCATGTGTTGGGTTTTCCTCTAGCTTTCCATGCTTGCCTCTAACCCCAGCAGGATCCCACCCTGTGATCTCTTTAAGACCGAGCAGCTCTTCTCCTCCATCCCTTCTTGTACATAGCACAGTGCTAGGCACAGAGAAGGTACTTGCTTACATTGAACTATTTAGAATGTATTAATTTGTAAGTGTTCCTTCATTGTACTTTGTGAATCTGCCTTCACCCACACGCTTAGCATCCGAGGCTTTCCTGTCAGCATCCACAGCCCCCTCTTCTGTGAGCAGCACCTGGATTTTTCTATGGGAAACCACTCCTCTTGACTCTTAGTCCAGGAGGGTTAGGTGGAGCTGCTCCCAAGTCCAAGAAGAAGCACATGACCCAAGTCTGGCCAATCAGAGCCACAGTAATGGCTTCAGGGATAGGCACATGACCCAGGCCTGGCCAATGAGCATCAGGTAGGATTCTTGGGGGAACTATTAGGAAACAGGCTCTTCTCTGTTGAAGTAACTAGAAGAGTGGGACTTATGGGAAAACCTGCCTGAGAATAAAGGCAATACTGAGGGAAGCCTGCCTGAGCACCCATATTTGGCTGCCCCTGAACCCTTAGATATTGTAGTATATAACCCAAGTTCCCTTTTTTGTTTATGTCACTTTAGATTTGATTTCTGACATTTGTAACTGAGACAACTCTAACTGAATACACCTCATTTAGACTACAAGCTCCTAGAGGGAAAGGACCGTTACTTTTTTTTTTTTTTCTGGCACAGATTCTCACTCTGTTGCCCAGGCTGGAGTGCAGTGGTATGATCTGGGCTCACTGCAGCCTCCGCCTCCCGGGTTCAAGTGATTCTCTTGCCTCAGCCTCCCAAGTAGCTGGGATTACTGGTGAGAGCCGCCACACCTGGTTATTTTTTGTATTTTTAGTAGAGACGGGGTTTCACCATGTTGGCTGATCTTGAACTCCTGACCTCAAGTGATCCACCCACCTTGGCCTCCTAAAGTGCTGGGATTACAGACGTGAGCCACTGCGCCTGGCCAGTACCATTACTTCTAGTTATTTTGAGTTTTCTTCCCCCCGGAGCCTATTTTGGTGTCCTTGATCACTGTAAGAAGAGTAGCCCTTAGTACTGTGGATTTAACAGTTGGATATTTAACTCTTCATAACTTCTACAGGCATCTATCGTTTTGCTGAGGGATGAATTGGATCATGACCATGGTAAGACTAGCACGCCAAATGAGTGACATGGCTAGTGAATGAGACTAGCTGGATACTCATTTATGTCTCAGGGTAGCTCTGTTGCTCTCTTTCTTGCAGGAGACTGTTGTTAATGGCCTACATGGCCACTCAAAATGCCACTGCCCCCTGCATTTGAGGGGTACACAAGTAGTATTTGTGATTTCTGGGGATCTCTGGTTTACTTTGGAGTTACTCATTGCCAATACCAAGGATATACCAAACCCAGTTAATGTTCACTGCTGGACTTGTTCTGGAAGCCCAATTAGCTCATCATCTTTCAGCCAAAAGCTCTCAAAGTGCATTCTGGGCCGGGTGGAAACTATGAATCTGTGGAAATCTTTCCTGCTGCCCTCAACTACGATCAACTGGAAATAGAACACGCATAACAAAGGAAACCATACCTGGATACTAAAATCAGTTCATGAAAAGAGCTCGGGGGCCAGCCTTGGGGATGAGGATCAAAGTAGCCCATTTTAGGAAGAGAACTGTACCTTGGTCTTGTCATATAAAGCATGGTTATCCAGAATCATCTTCCGCTCATGTGTGGCATAGCGCCGGAGGTCTCTCTCAAACTGCTGGACAGGAGATAGTTAAAATAAATTATTAACACATCTAGAATGTCTTCAGTATTAGGTGGCTACATCCCTCTAGTGAAATATCTAACTCCACTAAACATTCTCAAAGTGATTTTCCTCCCCCAGGGCCAAGTTCTCTGGTGACAGAAGTCCGTGCTCCCATGAGCACACTAGAATGTAAGCTCTGTGAGAGCAGGAACCTGGTTTGTTCTGTCCACAACCATATTCCCTCAAATAGTGCCTCGCATGTAGAAGATGTATAGCAAATGTTTTATTGAACGAATAAATAAATAGCATGAGCATTGTACCAGAATAATGCCTGGTCCAGAGTGAATGCTGGATAAATACTAGTTTGGTGGGTTTTGAATGATTTGGAATATTATTATTGTAAAAGAGAATGGAGGAGTCAGGGAACCCATTCCAGCCTGGATTTTGTCCCTACCTGGCTGTGCATCTCCTGTCAAGTCATCCAGACTCCCTGAATCTTGGTTGAGTGAATGAAAGGATGGAGGAAGGACATGATTAAGACTCCCTCTGGCTTTAACATCCTTTCACACTGAGATGCCATGAAACTGATCGTCTAAGTCAACTGCTCCTGGATGACATCTCCCACAGTCAGGAATGGGCGCTGAGACTGAAGGGAGCAATACATGAAGCCTAAGACAGAGGACAGGAACACCTTGGGAAAGGAGGGCAATGAATTGTCATCAAGACTAGTTTTCCTGAGAGAAACACAATCTAGAAATTTTGTCCCCTTCATGTGGGATTAGGGAGCAAGCCTGGGATACTGGTGCCCTCTAGTGGTAAGGAACAATTTGCTATTTTAGGAAAGCTAACCCTGGATGGGTGAGGAGATGGACTTTGCAATCAGAAGTCCTTTATTTGTTTAAAGTCAGCCAGCTAAAAAGCAAAAGAGCTTAGTGCTCTGCCAGTGCCTTGCAGAATCAACAGCAACAATTTCTGAGAACTTGGAGAAAAGAGACTCGAATGTGCTGAAAACATGTCCATCTTAAAAATAAAATGGGCAAAGGTCAACCACTTCAGCCAGTGATGCTTAACTGGCATGACATTGCATAACCAAGGACTTCTTTCTGGAACTTTCCCCTTTCTCAGTCAACTATGTGTTCCCAAAGATTTATGTCTATCAGACAAGTTGCATTTATGATATATGTTTTCTTTTCTTCCCCCTTTTTTAAGAATGAAAGAAGCATTTAGTTGTCAGTCAACATTTGCGATTAGAGTAAGAAATCCCAGTGCTAAGATGCTGTGCTGAATTAGTTCCAGTCCAAAGCAAAGACACCTGACATTTAACCCAGGGCTGAGAACAATTAATTTGTGTTGTGTCATTCATCTGTATAAAAAACCCTCTACGAACTCATTACACTCAAAGCAACAACCAGCTACCTGGGAAAACAGGAGAAACAGGGTGAGGTGTTTAGTTGGGAGGGTGGAACACATGTGAATGGGACTCAAATCACAGGTGTCCTCTCCTGTGAGTGACAGGAGATGGGAGCTACTGCTTATCCAGTACTGGCCACGTGCTGGCTTGGTGCTGAGGCTTTGAGAACATCATGTCACCTAATGTCTCTGCAACCCAGGGAAGTAGCTAAGGTCATCGTCCTCATTTTCCTGATAGGAAAATTGAGTTTTACAGGATATAGGGAACTTGTCCAAGATCACCCAACAGTAAGAAGCAGAGCAGGAGCTTGCAACCAGGTCTGGGATGAACTCAACTTGTGCTCTTTCAGAAAAATTTTATAGCTTGATTTTATTTTTAATTAACATATAATAATTGTATGCATTTGTGGGTTATAATATGATATTTTGATACATATATATACATTGCAGAATGATAAAGTCAGACTAATTAACATGTCCATCACCTCAAACATCTACCATTTTTTTGTGGTAAGAACATTAAAAATCCTCTCTTTTAGCTACTTTGAAATATACATTTTTATTAACTATAGTCACCATACTGTGCAATAGAACAGAGTTTATTCCACCTGTCTGACTGGAACTTTGTACTTATTGACTCTTTTCCCTGTCCATTTTCTGCCCTCAACCCCCAGCCTCTGCTAACCACCATTCTACATTCTATTCTCTACTTCTACGAGTTTGACTGTTTTAGATTCTACATATACAGAAACGAGATCATACAGTATTTGTCTCTCTGTGCCTGACTTATTCCACTTAACATAATGTCCTCTAGGTTCAACCATGCTATCTCAAATGACAGAATGTCCTGTTTTTGAAAGGCTGTGTCATACTCTGCTGTGTATATACCACGTTTTAAAAATCCATTCATCTGTTGCGGATGCTTAGGTTGTTTTTATATAATATCTTGGCTATTGTGTATCATGCTGCAATGAACACGGGAGTGCAGACCTCTCTGACACACTGAGTTCATTTCCTTTGGATATATACCCAGAAGTAAGATTGCTGGATCATATGGTAGCCCTATTTTTAGTTTTTTGAGGAACTTCCATACTATTTTCCAAAATATGTAATTTACAACACCGCCGACAATATAAGAGGGTTCCCTTTTCTCCATAGCCTCACCAACACCTGTTGTCTTTCATGTTTTTGAAAATAGCCAATCTGACAGATGTGAGATGACATCTTATTGTGGTTTTAATTTGCATTTCTCTGATGATTAGAGATGTTAAGCAAGATGGCACTATCTGTTTGCCATTTATATGTCTTCTTTTGAGAAATATCTATTCAAGTCCTTTGCCCATTTTTAAATAGGGTTATTTGTTTTCTTGTTATTGAGTCTTTTGGTTTCCTTGTATGTGCTGGATTATGGCCCTTATCTGATGTATGATGTGCAGATATTTTTTCCCAATCTGTGAGTTGCCTCTCCACTTTATTAATTGTTTCCTATTTCAACCCCTTGCTGGTTTCTGTACTTCAGTGATTCTCCTACTTGAGCTGCATCAGAAACACCTAGAGGCCATTTCCAAACACAAATTTCTGGGCTGAAATCCCCAGAGATGCTGATATGATTCCATAGGTTTGGAGTGGGGTGAAGAATTTCCGTGTCTAACCTGTTCCTGGGTAAGGCTGCTGCTGCTGGTGTTGGGGACCACACACTGGGAATAACTGTTCTAAATTAATCTGTCATACTTTACCATGTGTGGACAGGACGCCTTGAGTTAAGAGTTTTCTGGTACTGGCCCCTCCCCTGTCACCCGGCCCCTGTTGCCATCATCTCTCCCCTGGGCCCAGGTAGACTCGACTTACGTCTTTCAGAAAGCTAACGTCATCCCATGGGTCCATGTAGCACTTACCCGGGAGCCAGTCCATCCCAACAGGGCGAAGGCACGACGCTCGTAGGGGCACAGTACTAAATCCACACGGATGGCCTTCCAGGTCTTTCCATCCTGCCAGCTGGACTGGTCACCGTCTACTCTTTGACGAGGCAATTTGAAAATCAGAAAGCACTTTTGAAAATGATCCAAAGCATCAACCTTCCTGCTAGGCAACCTGAGCTTTTCAAATGTTGACTCCACAAGGTCATAATATAGAAGTAATCCCTGGAAAGAAACAGAATGGTGTCAGGAAAAGGCCCTGATGAAGAGGATCTATGATTTAACACTGGATTCTTAATGAAATCTTCACAGATTTGAGCAGAACATGGATATGTGTTTGGGCTTGCATTAAAGGCCCACCTGCAAACACTAGGAGAAAACACTAAGAAAGTCGTTGCATTATCTTCCCTTTACGGAATAGGAATTTAGCGATGAGAGAGGCTGAGGCAAAGCCACTTAATGACAAAACTGCAAGAAAATCTCCCTCTCCACTTCTCCACCTCAGCTAGTGCTCTGGGCTCTCCTCAGTCCTTTAAAAACAAACCAACCATAAACAAAAAAGCCATGCTGCAGGAATCTGAGACCAGCCTGGGTGACATAATGAGACCTCATCTCTACATAAAATTTTAAAATTAGCCAGGGAAGATGGCATGTGTCTATAGTCCCAGCTACTCAGGAGGTTGAGGTGGAAGGATCCCTGGAGCCTGGGAGGTTGAGGCTTAAGTGAGCTATAATCACACCAGTGAGATTATAGCCTGGGAGACACTAGCCTGGGAGACAGAGCAAGACCCTGTTTCAAAAATAAATAAATAATAAAATTAAAAAAATCATATTGTTTCTGGGGGGGCAGCTTTGAGTTAGTGTCTGCTATAGTTTGGATGTTTGTCCCCCTAAACCTCTTGTAGAAATTTGATCCCCAATGTTGGAGGTTGGGCCTAATGGGAGGTCTTTCGGTCATAGGGGAAGATCTCTCATGAATGACTTGATGCCGTCCTCATCCTCACGGTAATGAGTGAGTTCTCACTTTGTTAGCTCCCATGAAAGCTGGGGGTTGCAAAGAGCCTGGCCCCTCCCCACTCTGTCTTGCTTTCTCTCTCACCCTGTGAGCTCTGCACCTGCCAGCTCTTCCTTGCCTTCTGCCTTAAGTGTAAGCCCCCTGAGGCCACACCAGAAGCAGATGCTTGGTGTCATGCTTCTTACACAGCCTGCAGAACCATGGGCCAAGGAAACGTCTTTTCTTTATAAATTACCCAGCCTCAGGTGTTCCTTTATAGCAATGTAAATGGACAAAGGCAGTGTCCCTTTATATTATACTGATGACCAGGTTTAACAAGTTGAAAGCATTGTGGCTGGAGGCTGAGTCTAACTTTGGGGCAGGATGACTTGCTATTTCTAGGTAGCACTTGGGAGGCTCTTTCTCATGAGAGTGTTACTCCACCTGCCTTGGAGAAAGTGGGATAAAGTTAACGACACATGTTTCACCTAAAGTTGCCTATCCAGAAAGTGGACAAGTGATTCTAAGACGTGCCCAATCAGGTTGCCGTTCTTGGTGGGAGTTCCTGATGGCACAGGGCAGATGTGGGGACGGCAGAGAGAAACATGCTAGCAACCACTAAATCTGGCAACAAAAACAGCAAGTAACCCTCAAATAATGTCATCAAGCTACTGGGATGTGTGATTTGTTACCATGTACTCTTTAGGTTAGATGTTTAAAAGCTCTATCATCAGAAGCATTTGGAAGGTTTGCTAAAGCGCAGTTTGCAGGGCTCTGTCCCCAGAGTGATGCAGGAGGGGCAGGGAGGGCATTTCTGACAGGTTCCCAGGCAATGCTGGTGTTCCCGGGCCAGGGACCACACTTTGAGCATCATTGGTAAATTGATTATTGTTAGGAATCATGCTTTGCCTTTCTTCTACAAACCTGCACAAGACATTATTTCAATTAAAAAAGATAATTTTTATTTTGTTGACCTCAATAGAGGGAATTCTTCACCCTTCACCGCCTTGAAGAAAAAACACCATTTGAAGGGGGAAGCACTAATGTTAGGAAGAACCTCTGGAGGAGGTGGTAGATGTTGCCGTAGTTAACCTCTAATCACCAGCTCAGGAAAACACAATTCCACTTTTTAAGGAAACTTGCTAAAACTAGTACAGAATAGCAGCTTTTTGTGTAAATTTCAATTATGTAAATTTGAAAAAGGAGATATAAAAAATATGAACAAGTCTCACATGAAAGCCAAATTTGTAATAACACACCTTCCCTTAAAAAAAAAAAGCCCACAAAGCTGGATTCCTAACAGTAAACTGTGCTTGTGCTATTGCCACATGGTGGAGTCACTTGGTGGCTAAGAGAGAAATGGGCCATTCTTTATTGGGTTTTGTCTTGAATTTTGCAAGGTGTTTGAGAATGCATCCTTGAACGAAATGCTCCTGTCTGCATATTCAGAAGATTGTCTGCAACAGGCCACAGTTGTCAAACATGCACATAACCCCTGCTGCCACCTCTAGATCTCCAGCCCTGGCTATCTACAGGGCAGCCCTCTGGGCTCTGGCTTCCCCATCAATACCCACTGGTTGACTGAATATTTACATCAGCATGTTCTTTTATTTTTCCTACTGGACACTGAGGAACTCCTGACTAGGAGGAGGCATTTCCCTGCCTCTCCGTCCCTCCCATCCTCCCCAGGGTATAGAGCGGCCAGTTCTCAGGAAGAGAGCTGTGGGGCAGGAGGGAGATGCACTCAGCTTCAACTCCCACAGGAAGGCTCCATCCGAATTTAGTCTCAGGCGCCTTCTGAGGAGGGTTGCAAGGCTGAGTGTGAGGCTCTCTAGCCAGGATCCCTTCCCTGCCCTTCGCTTCTAATTCCCTCCAACTCCTTCTGGGAAGACTCAATGCCCAGTATTCAAACTCATGTCAGTTTCTCAAAGTGAATATACTCTTTACCCTCTAATGTCTGTCAATACATTCCACCTCCCAGCAGTTCCATGAACTGGAGAGGTGGCCACATGGAACAGTTAGGGTTCTATACCCAAGGTCTCACCCACTGGGCGGGAACCAAGACCAGAGCCATTTAACCTCCTCTCTTTGGGTTGAAACACTGGTGCTATTGAGAACTCAGGCTAATGGAGTCTTTGGGGATGGCAGCCCTCCCCGTAAGATCAATATTTCCAAGATTTTTGCTTCCCTGTCTCCCACCCCTGACCAAGGGGTTTCCTACAAAGATCACATTCAGACTTATCTGATGGGTGACTTGACCAGATACCATTGGTTATTCACTATGCTCCGCAGGTGTTTTGAAACATTGGATGCACATGTTATGCATGTTGTGACAGAATGTGCATGTGTGTACCTGCATAGACTTTATAATCTGGAAAGCACAGCTTTTGGTAAGCATGGCAGGGCATGGGAGTGAGGCAGAGGGGGAAATTAAATAAGAAGAACTCATCTGCCGATTTCACAACCGAGGTTTTGTGGGCAGGCCTGGAGCTGCAGGGATCTAGTCAGGGCTGAGACAGCAAATTGCAAACAGCTTCTCTCTGCTGTCAATGTTTGTCAGTGAGTGAAGGGGAAGGGTAAGCCCCTGCACATTCCTGAGTCTCTCTGCCTGGCACAGTGCCAGGCTTTCAGGCCGAGTTCAATAAACAATTGTGCATAAAAGATCATGATAACAGTCAGCACCATTTGTTAGGCTTTTACCATTCATCAGATACTGCACCAAGTGCTTTATCTAATTCTTTCATTTAATCTGCTCCTTTAATGAATGAAAGAAGCTTGTTACCTCTGTTTTACAGATAAGGAAAGTGAAACTTGGAAAGATTAAGTAACCCATCCCAACTCATATAGCTAGTGAATGGTGGGGCCATGCTTTTAAAATCCCAAATCTAAAACCCACGTGCTTACATTGACATCAGCCTCTGCTGCAGCACCTGCATGTAAAATGCCCATCCCTGCTTGGGGACCAGCAGTAAGCATGACTTCGTTGAAACTAAGGAAAGACCAATGGAAAGAGGACTCTCTGCTGCTATCTCTACCCCATTCCAGTCTTTAATAGTGTCGGCCTGGGGAGGGGAGGGTGCCTATAAGCCAAGGTCAGATAGGTCCATTTTTGCAGGGCCTCCACATAAGGAGCCAGACAGCCCACTTTCCACCAGGCCTCAGCTAGCAGGGTCCACAAGCCATGCTCCCTTGTCTATCAGTGAGAATCTTTCATTGATAAGAAAGATTATAAATGAAATCTTGAGCAGACCGGTGGGCCACTTCTCTGACCCTTCCTTGTGCTGCCATCCCCTGGCTTTGTCTATTATGTTCACTCCTAGGGCCACAGGCTACCTTGTGTTCATTCTCCTGAGAGGGACAGAGTGGGTTGGGGATGGCTTCAGAGATGAATTTGGATCTGGTTCTAAAGTTGAGTCTTCACTTCCAGTGCCCCTGGCCCTAGGTTTGTGTTTCTAGCTTTTATTTTCACTTTACCTGAGGTTTTCCTTTTCTGGGATATCAGTAAGCTTGGTCCACACCCAATAGATGCAAACTACTCAGGAAGGATGAAGCTGTGAGGAGAAACACCAGCCCACCCAGACCTATCTACAGGTCCCAAGGGTAGGACCCTCTGGTCTCTCCAGGAAGTGAGGCTCTCACTAGAGTTGGACAGGAGTCAGGGCCTGTATGTGGCTCTGGCTGCAGGTTTAGCTTAGCTTACTTTGGTTTCCTACACCAGGCAATAGGCCTGTCACAAGTCTGATCTCTGCAATGTATGGGGGCTTCTGAGCCATGACCTCTGCAGGGCTCAGCTTGCCCTCATTAGTTTCCTTCATTCCATCTCAGCACAAAGTCAAGATGGTAATTGACCAGCATAGAATTCGAGGCACTATCAACACCTTTTAGACTGATTTTATCCCAGTCTTTGCAGTCCTGCCCCCTCACCCAAGCTTGCAGCTTTCCGGCTCACATTTCCCAGGTCTTCATAGTGCATACTTTTCACTTTGTTTGGGTACTTTAATGCCTCTGCATGTCAAACACAAATGCATAGCCACCCTTGGCCCTGTTGGCAATAGGATAAGTATAAATAAACAAGAATACAGGACATATTCATAACATGTACTCTGGGACCCAGAACAGGAAAGTCTTATTGTAGGTCATATGGCTTTGTATAAGCTGCTGCAATTGATTAGATGGTCATTACACAATTATAAGGCAAGTAATGTGCAAAATTCAAGTGTTAACATAATGTTTGAGTGTGCATGTATTTTTCATCTTTCTTCTTCTCACCTTTTTTTCCCATAAGTTCATCACTTTTTGCAAAAGTTGCTCTTCGTCTTCTGTTGCTCCTGGGCTGGTAATTAAAAAATCTACATCATGCCCCATCTTCTTACCCCTAATTTTCAAAAGCAGTATAAAATGGAAATCAATTAGATTTTAGTCTTCATTTTTAAAAAATCACCTTCGTTTCTATGCCTTATGCTTAAGATTTGCAACATAGAAGGATCTTGACCTTTTTTTAAGAAACAAAATATCCTTGGTTACACATCTCTATTCCTTACAAAATAAATTTATGACACAGAAAAAGTCATATATAGCATGTATGTGATTATGTATATCTGGGCAAAAAATAACAAAAAATTATTTATTCTACACACTCACACAAACCTACATGCACCCACACATACACACATGGAGACAAGCATGACAACAAGCAAACCAAGAATTGTATTCACATAATACAAGGTAGTATTCTTGGAATTATGACATGGAGTAAAGGCGGTATCTTAGATTTAATCTTCTCTTACTTTCTTCCTTGCCCCAAACCTATTTTGTTAGAATGGCCAACAGCCACCAGGTAAGAGGGCTGGAGAAAGAGGTGGAGGAGGCTGTTGGAGGAAAGAAATCCCTTTCTGAAATGTAGGTCAGAACACACACACATCCCTGTGAAGTGTTCACTCATTCATGAACTCATTCAGTCAGTCATTTATTGACTCAAGATTTCTTTGTGCTAGGCATCATGCACTAGTCTTGCTGAGAACTAAGCTCTACAAACTTAGTGGAGAAACCATACACAGGAACAAATCACTGTAACTCTGTGGATCAAGGGCTTTGCAGGTATTCAGGGAGCATGGAAGAGGGGGCACTAATTCAGCATGGAGAAGGAGGGAGTCAAGGAAGGCTTTCTGGAGGAGGTGCCATCTAAACTGAGTCTTAAAGAATGAGGGGAAGTCAGCCAAGCGAAAGTTTGAGGAACGCAGTCAAAGCAGAAAAGTCTGGGTAAGCAAAGCAACAAGGCAAGAAACAGCTCTGAATGTGCAGGGGATGACAAGCCATTTGGGGTTGCCGAAATGAAATGTGAGGGGCAGGAGATAAAGCTGCAGAAAGAAGCTGGCACCAGATCACAAAAAGCCTTTTGTGCCATTTCAGATGCCTGTCCGAGTCAGGGAGCCACTGAAGTATTAGGGCAGAGGAGGCAAAGCCACCCAAGTTATTTACCTCCGGAACCCTCCGGTCATAGTGACGAAAGCATCCGGAAGAAATGCCCAGACAGCCTCTTTAACCAGCACACTGACGGCCTCTGCTTCTGCCCTGGTCACACAGCTGACAAGGTCTTCATAATACAGAAATCCTGAGAGGCCATATGACAGGTCAATGGAGAGAGTGATGCGTGTGTGAAACAACCAGCCCTCAGTAGAAGGGGATTCTGTCCCCACAATAGAGCTAACATGACTACAGGCATCAACACCAAACTCCATTCCCATAGAGACAGAATAATCCATGTGGTTCTCCTGGTTGTGAATTTTTCAGGGTAACAATGGTTCTTTGTTTTCTAACCCAGAGGCTTACAATTTCCTAAGAAGGAGACAATATATCACATCCCTCTGGAATCCAAACTGTTCAGATCTGACGTCCTACTGAAGAACCAGCGTTCTTGATCAATAAGCTGTGTCCTACTATTTTTCAAAAGGTAACGCATAAAGATTTGGGATGAGGAAGTTTAGAGTTGGAAGGTGATGGATCCATTAAAAAATTAAAGTCAAGAATAGGAGCGCGGTAGATGTGTGTCTGAAGCAAGGCAGGAAATATCTTAGGTGGTTTAGCTTGTTGCTTCTTTGCCTGACCAGCATGAATTAATGAAAGTTCAGAGTTGTTATGATGAAAAGCTAACTTGGTGGTTCCCACAGAGTGGTGTGGAGGGAGATTTGGAGGGAAAGAGCAAAGGAGAAGGGAGGCTTATCTCCAAGGATTGGGGTGAAGTATTGGCGAGGAGATGAGCCCGGTGACTAGATCCATAGAGCCTGAGGGACATCAAATCAAGCGTCAGCATCACTGCTTTCCTATCTAGGGTCTCCAAGAGGGGGCCATTCAAACTCTGCTTGACTCTAATAATGGGGAACTCTGATACCTCCAGAGGAGCCTGTTTCCTAATTGTAAACTCCGTTGTGCCAGTTCTTTCTTTTGAAAAGCCCAAGTACACTTCTTTGCGATCTCACCTACCACTGGCCCTCTGAAATGACAAGAGTAAAGCTATTGGTCCTTGTTTCTCACCCTGGGATTGTGGAAGGGAGGCAGCAGGGTTGCATTTGGCTTGCACACCCTGCCAAATTTCCCATGTTATCTCTAATGGGAATAGTCACAGAAACATGCTGGCAAGACCAAGAGAAAACGGTATTCATATGAATACACCTATAAACTGTGTCCAATACCAAACCACACCACTTGTGGAACACTACTTTCTTTATTTCAATATGATACTTATTTTTTATTTTTATTAAAAAGCCACATTTCTAAAAATTATTGCAACATGGCCATTTTTGTGAGCATGAGGAGTTTGATCTAAGAAGCAATGCTCTATTAGGCTCTAATACAGAAACTGTCATCATGACTAATATTCAAAGTACAACTCACTGGGTAACCACAAACGCCTGTGCTTATGCAGTGATATGCATGATCCAAAAGTCAGGATTCACAACTATTTCTTTTTTTTTTTTTTTGAGACAGAGTCTCGCTCTGTCGCCCAGGCTGGAGTGCAGTGGCGCAATCTCGGCTCACTGCAAGCTCCGCCTCCCGGGTTCACGCCATTCTCCTGCCTCAGCCTCTCCGAGTAGCTGGGACTACAGGCGCCCGCCACCATGCCCGGCTAATTTTTTGTATTTTTAGTAGAGACGGGATTTCACCGTGGTCTCGATCTCCTGACCTCGTGATCCACCTGCCTCGGCCTCCCAAAGTGCTGGGATTACAAGCGTGAGCCACCGCACCCGGCCTCACAACTATTTCTTTAAGAAGATATGCAACTATCAGGAATGAACATGTAAGACTATGATGATTTGTTGACATCCATGAAGGTAATTTAATTGGCTCTCCTTTTTGGTATGGCAGGGCGACTAACTTATTACAGGAAACTTGTCACACAGTATAAGGTTAAATATATGCTGCTATAGTTCATAAATTGACTTTTCAAGGCAAACGTGGCATGTGCATGCTCAAGCCTCAGAGAACTGCAATCATGTGCAAATATAAGTAAAACCGAATCAGGTTATCCATCTGACTCATGAATTGTCCTTTCAGTATGTTCAATTAGCTTACCCTTCACAGTATTCTAAGCTATTCCCATTATAGTGGCAATTCCATTCATTGTAGTGCTGCTCCAAGGGGTGCCTATAACTACTTGTGGGGTTATAAGTATAATGGGAGGGCATCCCTTGATTTCTGCATAGAACTGGTAGCATTAAACAGTTCGATGGAAATCACCGATTGACTAAATGAATAAAGCTGCTTCATTCAAAGGGTTGGAAAAGCTCAACAGGAAGAGCAAAAATCCAGTTTACAAAGCTAGGGAATTGGAAGCCCTTAGATCCTGAGAGCACCAGACGTCATTTGATAAGGGTTTCATCCAAATGAAACACTATATTGCCTCCCAATTTCTCTGTAAGCATTGAGTCTTTACTCATCATTCCAAACCATTTACTTGCTACTTATGTTTAATACTTATTTAAATTTCTTTTGAATGGCATCTTGAGAACTGGTGTAAATCATGCTTATTAAACGTGTGCTTTCTGGGTCCTGGAATATAAATACTGGATCTTTTTTTCTTAGACTCTTTTATTTCCTATGTGGCATTGTATTATTAGCAATCTTTCAAAGATTAGCAACTTTACAAAAAATGAGTAGGGACTGTGGCTGTGATTCACTTTTGAATCACAACTGTATTGTATTTTTATTGCTTGTTAAAAGTAAACATTTTTTTAAACACACAATTGTTTTCACACTGTATTGCCATTCCTTCATTTTTAAAAAACTTACTGGGAGCCTCATAAATGGAAGTGACCAGGCTACCTTCAACCTCTGAGAGGCCGTGCCAGGCTTTCAGGTGGGTGACGACAGCACTCGTGTCCCACCACGGTCTTCTCTTAGGCTAAAGAGTCCTGGTTGGGTATATCAACCCTGTGCCTAGATTTCCACCATTTCCCTTCTATTTTCCTGGTGTTTTACAGTTTCTAGAGCATCTTCACATTTGTGCCAGGCAACAACTCTAGTTTGTTCAAGTATTCTTTAGCAGCCAACCCTTCTGTCTTTGACTCTTCACCCACAACTCTTACCCAGGGAGACAGCCAGAACCCAATGTCCAGAAAAGTCAGTAAGGACCAGATCAGCAGCACAACCTGGCTTGACATTTGGGTGAAGAACCACCAACAGCCACCGTGGAGGGCGCCTTTGCTCAGTGCCAGACACAGTGCTGAGGCATTGCCTGCATTATCTGATTGACCTCTCAGCTAAGTATCAATGTTATCTCCCTTTCATAGATTAGGAAACTAAGGTTCAAAGATTTTAACCAACTTGCTCAAGATCACACAGCTGAAACTGCTGGAGCTAAGATTTAGATCCAAGCATCAACGGACCTCAAAGAAGTGTCCCAGCTCTCCCAGATTGGAGTTGCAGTGTAACTGACTTAGAGCTCCACCACGACCTGACCAGCCCATAGCAATAATGACTTTTAGGAGAGACAATTTACCTGCTTTCTGCATTTGTGTAAATTTCAGGCTTTTGTCCGACCTTACTTTACTCAGAGTTCTGAAACCCATCCTGAACCACTTCTCAGAAGTCTTCAACCCCACTCCAAATACAGAAGTAAAGAGCTAAAATGGGGAGAAAGGCATGCCATCAGTCTCTAAGATAATCATTATGACATCCGAGTCATGACGCTTTCTAGGTCTCAGGCAAGGAAGAAAAAGTATAAGCAAATCTTTGACCTAGTTTCTCCTGAATATGACGAGCAGGTGTGTGATGGTTATTTTTAAGGGCATTTTTTATTTCAGGTGAGTCCTTTCTTGACATGTGGCATTGCAAAATGAAACCCAGAAGTAACAAGCAGGTTCTGGCACCTGTGCAGGGCTTAGGTATAGTCAAATTGACGGCCTGCCTGTACTGTCCATGAGTGATACGCTATCTCTATAGGGCTCTCCCCTTTGCTGGGTCTCTTACAGACACTCATGCTCTTCATAGGTACCCTCACATTTTGAAAAGAGATGCTCATGTAGGTTATATAGTTTCTCCACCATCACACAGGTGGGAAGTGGCACAGCCCAAACTTAAACCCCGGTCTATTTACACTCTAAGCCTGTGCTCCTGCGCATGGCCATATTTTAGGCCTGTACATCACTTTTGCTTTGAAGGAACTGGTGGAAGTCCCTTCCACCTGCAAGTCTAAGGTAGGGAAAATTGGGAGGTAATAAACCCTGCTTCCAAGTAAATGGAGATGCAGTAAGGAGATTTTCAGACACAAATCTGCTCTTTAAGAGCAGTTCCGTCCTGTCCCCACCAACCCCCATGGTCCTCATGTCCCATGATGTTTGTACCCATGAGTGACAGACTCTTGGAGGGTAAGGCAATTTGTACATCACGACAGCATGGCAATAATCTGGGCACGTGAATTTATTTAGGCATTTTCTTCCTAGACCAAAGCTATGGACGGAATTCCCCCTCCCAACCCAATTTGTATGTTGAAGTCCTAATCCCCAGTATGACGGCATTTAAGACAGGGCTTTTGAGGTCATGAGAGTGGGGCTCTCATGACGGCATTAGTGTCTTTTTGTTTGTTTTGTTTTTGAGACAGTCTCACTCTATCACCCAGGCTGGAGTACAGTGGTGTGATCTCAGCTCACTGCAACCTGTGCCTCCCAGACTCAAGCGATTCCCATGTCTCAATCTCCCAAGTAGCTGGAATTACAGGCATGCCCCACCACACCTAATTTTTATATTTTTGTAAAAAGATGGGGTTTCACCATGTTGGCCAAGCTGGTCGAATTCCTGGCTTCAAGTGCACCCGCCTTTGCCTCCCAAAGTGCTTGGATTACAGGCATGAGCTATGGTGCCCGGCCCAGGATTAGTGTCTTTATGACACCAGAAAGATTCCTTGTTCTCTCTGTCTCTCTCTCACCACGTGAGCAGGGGAGCATGTGAGGACACAGCAAGAAGACAGAAAGAGAACCCTCACCAGAAACTGACCCTGCTGACATCTTGATCCAGAACTTTTAGCCTCCAGAATGGTGAGAAAATAAATTTCTGTTGTTTAAGCCACCCCATCTCTGTATTTTGTTATCACAGCCCAAGCTGACTAATACAACCAGCCAGAATAAGTAATAAGATTAACTGAAAAACCATTTTCAATAAATATATGTAAAATCACTTACTTTGAAGGATTGATATCGTTCATCATTTAACACAGCTTTAACTTCAGAACTTTCTCCGTCTTCAATAATCTCCTAATGGACAGTTGAAAAATATTTTAAATTAGTGATGTTGGACAATTACTGTCTAAGACTCTCAAATTCATGGACCTAGTAGTTTGGTTTCTCATGAAGTGTGCATGCATCACATGCAGGGGTATTTCCCTAATTGATCTGGAAAAAACAAGACATTTCCCTAAAATCTTGAAAATGCTAGCTCATCATATATCCAAGGACCCCTTTACGATCCTTGGGAACAAAGATACAAATGGTTAGGATCCAGATCTACAGAATCCCAAACCAAAATATTCACTGAAAAATGTATGTCCAAATATTAGTGATAATTTTCTCTTCAGTGAATATGACCTTACTGAAATAAGAAGACTTTTCCATTGAGAAGGTTAATTTTGGACCCACAAAAAAGCCAATCTACATTCAAGCTCTTGTGATGTCTAGCTCAGAGCCCCCTTCCTCTGAGTAGAGTTGGGATAATTGTCCTTGAATAATATACCTTGCACTTGACTATACAGAAACTTACTACCAGATGACCAACTTGCTTTCCTGGGGAATCCCTAAACACCGTTCATTAAATAAGCACAACCTCTGGCGCTCTCCCTGGAGAGCTGTAGAACCACCTCCACTTCATGTCAAACGCACCACTGCTCTAAGGTGGCGCCCCCAGGTGGAACTGACGGAAATCAGACCATTTCCCTGCTGTCAAAATTTAGGCCACTTGAAACTTTCACTATGATTAATAACAATATGGGAGAGTTCCCTTTCTACTAGCTGGTTCCGTGTAGCTCCAGCTGTGATAATATTAGGGTATGGATTATAAATGACATGCCTTTATCTATTTATATGTTACAGTAGGTAGCTAGTCAGGGATGAGTGGGGCAGGAGAGGGCTCCCCCCTCCAAACCAGGAATGTCAGGCAACTATCAGGTGATGGTCCAGCAGTTATCACAGTATCTCTCTAAAATGGTAATTAGTTGCAGCCAGTGCTAGAGAGAGGCAATTCCCTGATGGTCTGGCAGTTGTCACCCTATAAAATGATTAGTCACAGCAAGTGCCAGGGAGAGGCAATTTCCCAATAGATAAAAACACTTGAAATTGGTAATCAGCAGCTTCCATTA
Organism: Hylobates moloch; assembly: GCF_009828535.3. Taxonomy (NCBI): domain Eukaryota; kingdom Metazoa; phylum Chordata; class Mammalia; order Primates; family Hylobatidae; genus Hylobates; species Hylobates moloch. Next base: position 37,378,542 of record NW_026652278.1, read on the forward strand.
AAATCTCAGGAATTGGGCGAGTGGGCATGAGCATGCACATTAAGAAACAAAATGGCAGAGTATGACTTTCCGGAGCATTCCACGGGAAAAGGGAAGAATGCCTCAGGTGAGCATGCATACAACTCCAGTAGACACACTGGGCATGCTCCCCTCCCAAGCACAAGGCGGGCACTGTGCATGCGGGTGGCTCACCCTAAGGGAAGAATCATGGGAAAAGTGACGCAGGACCCCGGAAGTATGCCAGCGTATAAAACCCCAAGTCAAAAGGTCAAACGCTGCACTTGTCCTCCAAGTTGCCCACTTGGGTCTCTTCCAAGTGTGCTTTCGTTTCTTTCCTGCTCTAAAGCTTTTTAATAAACTTCCACTCCTGCTCTGAAACTTGCCTCAGTCTCTTTTTCTGCCTTATGCCCCTCAGTCGAATTCTTTCTTCTGCGGAAGCAATAATTGGGGTTGCTGCAGACCCGAACGGATTCACTATCAGTAACTCTGACACCTGCCACCACTAACGTATTTTGGTGCCACGTGACTAGGATATTCACAACCCCTAACATATATATATATATGTGTGTGTGTGTGTGTATATATATATAAATAAACACAGAGAGAGAGAGAGAGAGACAGAGGAGAGAGAGAGGAATATGTATAAAGGAAAATTTGTGATGTACACCACATCTACATAGTTGACAGGAAAATCCGTTAGCTACATCTCTCTCTCCCCCATCCCCACCTACCCATTGGGAAGTGGGACAAATCCCATTTCACACTTACCTCTATGATACCCTTCTCCTTGGACCCCAGGCAGGGAATTCCTTCTGTGTCCTTCATACTGATGATTGTGAATGGCAGAGATTTCAATACAGAAGCTGCTCTCATAAATGCCACACAGGAGTCTTCATTTTCTCTAAACTCACAATTTTCAGCCAATATATCAAAGGCATCCTGAAGGATAAAACCAGATAAGCGAGAGATCTGCTTCCAAGCCCCTGAGCCAGTGGTCACTCACAAACGCCTCTTGCCCTCCTTTAAATATTGGAATACCACTTGCATGTTTCCATCTAGGTCAGGAGGGGGTCTCCCATACCCTTGTATTCCTCTCTGGTGGCATGGAGTAGAGTTGAATTGAAAAGACAGGTACCAGAGTGCATTATACGGAAACTTGGAGTACACTGCTATTAAACATTCACAGATGATTTAACTAAAAAATGCTTTGGTGCTCACAGCATCTTGCTAGTCATGACTCAGCATAATCCCTCCTTCTGTAGTATCTTCCCACTAGCCTGTGGCTGGAATTCTGCCTTGATCACTGAGTATCCCCATAAAACACAGCACTTAACACAGGCTTGTTGAATGAATGAGTGTAGTCCTAGGTCACACAGACCCAGAGCCAAGATTATTTAAGGTAGGGCATGTTTGTATTTCTAGCAGGTGAGGAAGCAGCTGTAGCTGCGTGATCTCATGCTCGGCATATCCAGTAGCTACAATTTCCTGGTCTTTCCAACACAGACATGGAGCTGGAAGTCTAGAAATGAGAAGCTCTGTATTGATCTACTACTACATGTTTCATCCAGCTAACCACTTACTCTAGGCTAGCAGACAAGCACTTGTGGGTTTTAGGGCCATTCAAAACACAATCACCAATATGAGGGCTGAGTGGAGCTTTAGATATGATCCTTCCAATTTCTTTTTGAATAAATGAGGAAACAGACTCAGAGAGAGAAATTGACTTGCCCAAACTAGTGAATATCAGAAAGGCTAGGTTTGTTCAATTTTTTGGTTTCTCCGCAAAGGCTGTTGATGCATTGTTACCATTTCTATGTAATTTGCTCTTGCTATGTTTTGGACTAATTCCAGTACTTGGTTTTTCAGAATATTTGCCTTTGACAAGTGTTGTGCCCATTAATGACAACTCTCTGTAAATAGTAATCCGCTGTCTCTAAAGAATATAACTTAAATGTATTTGTCCATTTCCAGGAAGGAAGGAGACCCATTCTCGATAGAAAGAAGAAGGATAGAAGGATCAGAGATCAGGCTAGGGCTGTGGGTAGACGGGAGGAAAACTTTCCCAGGTTTTCAGAAAAATTTATAATTTAATTTGCGGTCCACAGAAAGAAGCTGCAAGCCCTTCGTTTGCCCTGGGTGTTGATGTAAAGTCCCGTTACCGTGAATATCTGGTTACAGTTGTTTAAAGTGGTTCTTCTCTGACACGCATACTGGGAGATCTTTTGTACAGCAATTGGTGGAGTCTTCGGGGGGCCTGGGTTGGTGCTATCTGAATAGTCTCTTCTCACCTAGACAAATGCATAAGCATCCATTTTCAATAAAAATTAATAGTAATAATAGATATGTATGGAAAAAATTTGGAAGTAGTTGTCTGTGGTTGGAGGATAAAATTATAGGAGACTCAAAATTTATGTTATATACATCTCTAATATTTGAACTTGCTATTATCAACATGTATTATTTTTGAAATCAGAAAAATAACATGAAAAGACCTATCAATTAAATATCATCTTCCTTTTCTATGAACTTATGTAGTTATGGTCCAAGCCCTCTTCCCAAAGATTCTAGCACAATTGCTCAAATATTTGGAATTGAGAGCTTAACTTTTTGTTTTGTTTGTTTTGTTTTGTTTTGTTTTCTGAACGATCACAGTGAGAGAAAAAAAGGAATCTCCTGCTTTTCTTGCCAGAATATCAATTTAAGCCAGAATATCAAGGCTTAAATGTTTTGAAATATTTTTGTATAAATGTGTTAAGGAAAATAGCTACCGCTCATTAGATGCCTACTATACTTAACACACTGTGTTAAGTGCTTTACATGTATGTTATTCTAATCTTCATGACCACTTTGTGAGGCTGGCATTATTGTTATGTCATATTATAAAGGAAGAAACTGAAGCTCAGTAAAGCTAAGTGACTTGCCCAAGGTCACACAGGAAGTAAGCAGAGAATCTAGGGTTTACCCCACCTCCGTTGATTCTAAGCCTATGTTCTTAACCATCAAGCAAAGAACAGCGAAAATCACATCCATGACACTTACAACAAGCTGGTGTTTTCCTGTCATCTCCACTGGTTTCCCTGCTCCTATACATTCTATCAGCCAGGAGACATCAAGGAGCTCTGGTTGTGAGCTGACTTGTATTTTCTGTACTTGAAGCCACTCCAGAACATCCGAACCGGAGTTGTTCTCTGCTACGATGTGGGTGACAGAATCACTGCAAAATGCAAGACAGAGTTACCAGCTGAAGCATCTTTCAAAATCAGAAGCTCCCCTCTTTCCTCAAGGTTTCCGAGCATTCCATCAGATGGAAAAAGACACATGCTAGACCTAACCATAGGTGTGGAGAATTTAGGCCTCCATGCAAGGGAATTCTCTCTACATTAATTAGTATGGCAACAGTGGTCTGGGGGTTACATGTCAGATGCATGAAAAATAAAGACAACATTAGCAGGACTGAGGTGTTGGTGGAAAACCAAGGTCCAGAGAAGATGGAAGATGAAATTGCTCTTAAAGTAGCACCTAGCATTTCACATGAGGTTTTGGCATGCTCCTCCATTTTTACTAGTGGAGGACTTTAATAATCTAATGGCTTTCAAACTTGTTTGACTGTGATCCACAGTTAGAAATACATTTTATATCATGATCCAAAGTAGACATAGAAATAGGTACAGATATAGCTATGCTTATATGGATTAAGCAACTGTCTTAATCCATTTAGGCTGCTATAACAAAATACCTTAGACTGAGTAATTTATAAACAACAGAAACTTATTGCTCACAGTTCTGGAGGCTGGGAAGTCCATGATCAAGGGGTCGGCAGATTTGGTGTCCTGTGAAGGCCCATTCTTCATAGATGGCACCCGCTATGTGTCCTCACATAGCAGAAGGGAAAGGCAGCTCTCTGGCCTCTTTTTTAAGGACATTAATCTCATTCATTAGGTGGAGCCCTCGTAACCTACTCACCTCCCAAAGGCCCCACTTTCTAATATCATCGGCTTGGGGATTAGGTTTCAATTTATGAATTTTGGGTGACACAAATATTCAGACCATAGAAACACCCCATTAAATGATCTCACTGTTTATTATTAATAATAAATTAATTATTTATAACCAGCCTTCAAGAAATTTTGCTTTACATGTTTTCAAAGCATGGACAGGGATCTTTTTCTTAGCAGGTGCTGAGCACTTACCATGTTTAAGGCATTGGCCAAGTGCTTTACCTACATCATCTCATTTAGCTCCTCAATAAGTATTACATCATTCACACTTCAAAAATGAGGAAACTGAGGAACAGAGAGGTCAAGTGACATTCTAAAGGTCACACAGCTGGTAAATGATACTCATCTTTTTTTATTGTTTTCTCTGGGCCAGGTATGTTATTTCTAGCTTTTAATAAATCTTCACGGTCAGCATTATATTATTGGACCCAGTGATTTTTAAGATCCTTTCAGTTCAAATAGTCTATAAATCTGAGCAATAGCATGAGCACACAACATACCCAAGCATTGAAGAGAAAACATAGCAATATTTTCTCTTCCTCCTCCTATTTCGTTTTCTTGATTTCGTCTTTCTCCATCTTCTTTTTTTTTTTTTTTTTTTTTTTGAGACGGAGTCTTGCTCTGTCACCCAGGCTGGAGTGCAGTGGCGCAATCTCGGCTCACTGCAAGCTCCGCCTCCCGGGTTCACGCCATTCTCCTGCCTCAGCCTCTCCGAGTAGCTGGGACTACAGGCGCCCGCCACCACGCCCGGCTAATTTTTTTGTATTTTTAATAGAGACGGGGTTTCACCGTGGTCTCGATCTCCTGACCTCGTGATCCGCCCGCCTCGGCCTCCCAAAGTGCTGGGATTACAAGCGTGAGCCACCGCGCCTGGCCCATCTTTTTTTTGATAGAATCTGATTCATGAGGTATTTTTTTATTTACTATTATATGCACAACCCTAGATTCCTTGTGATAGTGGTGGTGGTGACGGTAGTAGGAGGTTGGGTACCAAAGAAGAAAAAGGAAGTTCCTGGACATTAGTATGTTACACAAAACAGATGGCTTATGATGTGAATTATGACAAGACATGAGGCATGAAGATCTGCCGTGTTCAGAGAAGGAAAAAGAACACGGTGTGAGCTGGGAGAGGCAGCTGGTTGGTGGAAGAGCTGGGATCGTGTCTAGTCCTGAATGACACACTTAAAAGGCAGAACTTAGGGTTCTCCTGGAAGAAAAGGGTCAGGGGCCAGAAGGACAGGGAGGAGAATGGCCTGGGTTGGAGTGGAGAGTTTATATTGGGAAGTAATTGTAGATGTGGCTGAATTCGTAGGGACAACTACATTCTAGAGGGTCTTAGAAGCCTGTTGAGGAGGTTTGATCTTCTTTTCTGGGGTTGTGGAGCCAGTGAAGGCTTTTGTGAGCAGAACGTTGATAGCACTACAGTGTTATTTTAAAAGACAAGTCTGGTACCTACAATGATTTGGAGGGGAGCATAATGAGGTAAGGAGGGTTGGGGAGCTACTTAGGAAGATGAAACGATAGTGTAAGTGTGAGATGATTTTAACCCAGTCTGGCACAGAAAGGCAGAGGAGAAACATGGTGGACATCTGCATCAGCTCATCTATGAAAGATGAAGTCAGGGAGGGAGTCAAATATTACTCCAGCATGTTAATTACAGTAAAGTAATGGCACTTTTGGTAGAAATCGAGATTTAGGGAGTTGTGTCTCTTTGAGGGAAGGGGTGGAGCGGTGGAATTGAAGTTTATTTCAGGCATGCTGCATTTGAAGGACAGCAGGAGATCCAAGTTAAACTATCTGGTTGACAGTTGGGATCTGAGGTTGGTGCTCGGAGAGAGGTGTGGGGCTGGGGTCAGAGCTGAGACCATCTGGACGGCAGGATGTGCAGCAGGCCCAAGCAGAAATAAGTCATGGCAAAGCAACATTCTACAAGGATTAAAGGAAGACGGATAACCACTTCCCTATTGTAGATCCATATTATTTCAAAATTTATTTATAATAAAATTCCTGAAGGATTCTTTGGATCAAGGATTAATAGGAAGTGTTATTCCATCTATATTTTCCATCTATATTTCTGCCCTTTGGAGGGAAAAATTATTATTATATTATTATACTTATGATACATTATTATTTATTATAATGTTATTACAATAAATAGAGTTTTACCTAACCCTGAGAGGGAGAAGGGCATGTTAAAGAGGAACCCTGGGACCCCTAACCACCTACACTCTTACCACTTCCCCTACTGCCCCTTCTCCTAGGATTCTCTGAGACAGTGTGGGAATGTCCGCGATCACATTGTTGGGTGAGAACCATATGCATTTCTTAATTAATACAAGCAAATTTATGGATGACAGGCTGTACGTCATATGAAGGAAGACTCTGATTCAAACACCCACTTCCTGCTCATTAAGGAACTAGCAAACAAAACAAAATAGCAACATAATCTTAAGCACACACAAAAACCAAAAAGTCAAACAAAACCTCTTAAGCCAATGCTACTCAGAGCTCAATATTGGTTGCCACTAGTTCCCAACAAGGTAAGTTCAGAAATTGTAAGTCAGCATTTAGGAACTTTAACTGTAATTTGACATCACCAAAATAGTTTCATTGTGGCTTAAAAAAAAAAAAAAAAGAAGCAGCATTGGTCTTCAAAACATTTTTTGAAAATTGGTCCTTTGCCAAAAGTGATTTAAAGAATTTTGTTGAGAGAATAATCTCTGTTGTGGCCCAGACGATATTTCCCATCGTCTTGTATTGCCTGAGTTCAGCTGATCCTCTGCACGTGGCCAGCTAGATCTGGGCTGTGATGTGCTTCCTTGTGTCGGGGTTGCCATCGGCCGCTCACAGACAATTCACAGTCTCTGTGTTTTGTTCACTTTCAGCTCCGAGCCCTTACCGAGCAGTATTACTAAGGAGACCCACAGCCTCTAGTGTGCTCTACTGATACTTTCTTATCACTGTCTTGTGGCAGCTGTTTGTCTATTTGCTGGTACAGTGGTTTTCTCTCTGCTCTGAACCCTCCAATACTGAAAATGTTAACAATGTTAGAATACTACTATGTGCTAGATACTCTGGTAGGCACACTTTATACATCACTTCATTTAATTATCAATAATGCCATGAGATAGATATGATCATTCCCATCTAAAAATGGGAAGAGAGGCCGGGCGCGGTGGCTCACGCCTGTAATCCCAGCACTTTGGGAGGCTGAGGCGGGCAGATCATGAGGTCAGGAGATCAAGACCATCCTGGCTAACACGGTGAAACCCTGTCTCTACTAAAAATACAAAAAATTAGCTGGGCGTGGTGGAACACACCTGTAGTCCCAGCTACTCGGGAGGCTGAGGCAGAAGAATAGCTTGAACCTGGGAGGCAGAGGTTGCAGTGAGTTGAGATTGTGCCACTGCACTCCAGCCTGGGCGACAGAACGAAACTCCGTCTCAAAAAAAAAAAAAAAAAAGGGAAGAGACAGCCTTGGAGACGTTAAAAATTTCACCCAGTGAATAATTAGTTGGTGGAGCAGGGATTTGATCCTATGGCTGTTCTCATCAAAGTCTATGTGCTTGGCCATCCATGACTTTGTGTTCTTTGGAAAAGGAGGGAGCTGCTCACTTCCTCTTGTTGCAGAGGGAGTAACATCTGGATGGGTATCATAATAATAAGAAAACCGATTTCCTCCCAAGGGCAGAAATACAGATGGAATAGCACCTCCTATGTAACACCAGTAAATGTATTGCCTTGCTGCTGCCACGTAGAATTTGTGTTTTGCTATTTTATGTACAATATTATATGGACTAAACTAGACTACAGGACATGCAGAACTGCCCCAGAAAACCTCAAAGAATAGTTGCCATAGCCACACATCAAGACGGAGCAGCCACGGGGGGCTGTCAGGCTCTCTGAGCTCTAGGTTTTCCCTAAACCTCTGAGGGAGATGGATGTGCCAAGGGGGAGCCCTGGACTCATTGTCCAAATTCTGGCCTGTCACCATCCACTCCTACCCCCCCGGCTCCATCGCCACCATCTCTTCACCTAGGATTCCTCTGGACACAGCCCTGCCTCTGATGGGAACATTAGAATGCTGGGGGGTACAGAGGGGTGGGGGCTCAAGGCACTATTAAGTAACCAACAATAAATACTGGCATATAAAGGGAATCAGACTAGAAAGAAATACTCGTGACTATTAGCAAAGATAATGATAACGACATACACCCACGTGCAGATATTCTTACTTAATCCTCACAACAGTCTTGCACAGTAGGCAATATAATCACAGAGGGGAAAACTAAGCCTGGGGGAGCTTACATGAAGCTGGGATTCAAACCCAGGTGTGCCTGACTCAAGCAACCTCTTAACGTTCTGCTAGACTGTGGTTAAATGCCTGAGGGGGGCTTTGTTTGCGTGTTTGAAATGCTTTTCTTTATTTTCTCATTTTCTGTAATGAACTATCTATGGTCACTTTTCTAGTTGGGGGAAAATATACATGAATGTCATTTTCAAGGGCAAATAAATCTGTGATTGTGGCTGAAGTTGTTTCTGCCTTGCCCACAGAGACCTTGGCTTCCTTCTTATAATAAAAGATGACAGAAACCCTCCAGCAGCCAACCTCAACCTCAGAGATTCCAAGGTTCTACTGAGATGGCTATTTCTGAAATATCAATGAATTCAATCTTCTCCTAATTTCTTGGCCACGACCAATTGTTAGTGCTTTGGACTAAGTTTGGGAGGTCTTGAACCAATTATAGCAATTCTGAGGGAAGTGGCATTGGTCCCTCAGCCTCCTACAGGGAAGAAGATTCAGGGTCTCCTCCTTCAACTAGTGCTTGACTGTCAGGTGCCCAGCTTGGTCCTTGGTGTCCCTGAGAGCAGGGACAGTGGCATGGTCTCTGGGTTATGCCTGGAGCCCAGCACATGGCCAGATTTATACTAATGGTAAAAAGATGATGGTAGACTGGATAGATGAATGAATGAATGAATAGCTCTAAAGGAATGTCTCTCAAACTCTAGTGTCTACCAGAGACATCCAGGAAGCTAGGTTAAAATTCAGATTACTGGGTCCCGTTACCAGACTTCAGAATCCCTGGGGAATTGCACCTGGGGCCCAGGAATATGCATTTTGACAAGCTCCATTGGTGATTCTGATATAGTCAGTCTGTTTTCGTTATCTACTGTTGCATAACCAGTGATCCCAAAATGTAATGGCTTAAAAAGGCATCTACTTTATTATATCTCACAATTTTGTGGGTCAGGACTTCAGGCAGGCTTGGCTGGGTGATCTCTCTGCCCTGCATTGTTCTCCTGAGGTGCTGATGTTCCCTGTGGTTCTACATTTTGCCACCTTGGTGAGGATGGCTGGCAAGCTGGGCTCAGTGCAGCTAGGGACTGGGGACCCAAGCAACTTTATGTGGTCTAAGAGGAGACACCAATGTCTTACATGAGTCTCTGGGGTCCCAGAGCTTGTGTTCCAGAGAAAGTCACACAGTGTCACTTCCACTGTACCTTACTGGTTGAATCAGTCACCAGCCCTCTCAGACGCAAAGGACAGGGAAATCGCCCCTCCCTCTCCACAGGAGGACCTATGTTTTAAAACCACCCCACAGCCCAAGAACTCCACTTTGAGAAACACCAGTGTAGAGAAAGATCTTTTCTATTGAGCTGCCCCAGCCTAGATTTGACTCCCACTCGAGTCTTTGGCCTCAATGGCTGCTGTGTTTTCCAAATGGTACTCATTTCTCTGCAGGTACGTGACATAATTTTAGGAGATATACAACGGAACATTTAAAAGGCCTATGTGTTTATTTATATCTATATTTTAAATTATGCATCTCAGATCATAGTTTTTATGGATATTATTCCTTAGAACAAGGCTAATTTTATTTGAAATGACTCAGTTTAGGGACAATTAAAAGAAACACACTGGCCAGGTGTGGTGGCTTATGCCTGTAATCCCAGCACTCTGGGAGGCCCAGGTGGGCGAATCACTTGAGGTCAAGAGTTCAAGACCAGCCTGGCTAACATGGTGAAAGCCCGTCTCTACTAAAAATACAAAAATTAGCTGGGTTTGGTGGCCCACGCCTGTAATCTCAGCTACTCGGGAGGCTGAGGCATGAGAATCGCTTGAACCCAGGAGGTGGAGATTGTAGTGAGCTGAGATCCCGCCACTGCACTCCAGCCTGGGTGATAGAGCAAGTCCTTGTCTCCCCCCAAACAAACAAAAACAAACAGAAGAAACAGATTACGTATATATTATAATAACAGATGTGGTAAAAGATATTACGAGAATCGTGACTGTGGCACTCAGATGTCTGAAAAATTCCTGGGTTATGGAATTAACTCACAGACTTCAGTTCTGCATTTTTTTCTTCAGGCAACAATTTCCCTGTTCTTCCTGTCTTTCTTTTCCTAGTTGGTCCTGCCTCTCACGAAGTATAATTAGAAAAACCCTCCACGAGGAAAGTGGCAGCTATTTTTATTTGCCTGGGTATAGACTCCTTCCCACCCTCTGTCTGACTTTCTGGATCCTCGTGGTTGGTCACCTGCTGTTTTCTTCCCAGGGAGAGGTCATTCCTGATTCTTCCCATCTGAGATAGAACTTATTTGTAAACAATGTCTTCAGTGGTCATTTACAGTTAAACTGACCTGTTTACAGTTTAAAAACCCTTCTACCAATTTCACGTAGCAACTGATCTGTTTCAGGATCCTTGGAACAGAAAGATCATGCAGTTTTGTTTGGTTTTATCGCAAACTCTTACTAGCACCTAGCACCACTAAGGACAGGTTTCTGTCTCCAGCCCTGCTGTACTTATGACTGAGACGGAGGCCCACCTTAAATGGGATTAAGAAAATTTTTATTAATTGAAAGCCACAAATTTTGAAATACAAAGTAATTTGGATCAGAGCAAGAAAAAAGTTTACATCCCATGCTCATGCTCTTGAATTTATAAAAATAAAATATTTATTATGTTGCTGATGACAAAAGTAATACTCATGCATTGCAGAAAAAAAATTCATTACAAAAATTACTCTTGGTAAACACAAGTTCCTTGGGCTGGTTTTATATTCACCAGATAAATCATTCTCTGAGCAAATATTTCTTGAGGCCTCCTATGTGAAAGAAAATTGTCTAATGTCTGTAGATGAGGTCTACACGTGGCCTTGTGGAGTCAGAGAGGGGTAATTGGATGAGATTAAGAGCCTTTGCTCATCAAAAGGAAAAGCTGGGAGCCCATCCTAGGCAGTGACTCCCACCAGCATTCTAGGGAGGAAGGCTTCTCTCTGGGGGCTTTCAGGAGTCTGAGGTCTGGGAAGCAGAGAGGTAAAGGGAGAAGGCACTCAAGGTGGTGGGGAAAAAGCAAGAAAAACTGTAAAGAAAACCAGGGAATCTGTATTTGGATTCTGGGCCTGGCCTGGAGAGTGGCCAGTTCAACTTTTATTTTCTAGAGCAGGTAACTGACCTCCTTCAACTGATGTTCTGTTTATTTTGCAATGACTTTGAATATTTTGATTTCAGACACCATAAATTTGAAGTGTAGAATAGAACATTGCCAAAGATTAACAAAGCTGACACTAGTTAAAGTGGGAAGGATGGTTATATTCAGTCATAATGATGGCAATAGGAAAGAGGCTCCAGTGTGCAGTGAACTCAACTTTATGGGAACAAAAGGCATGAGACTTTTAAAAACTGGGGTATGCTGCTAGGGGAAGGGTGTGCCCCTGAGGGGTAGTAGGGGGGTAGTCCCTGTGACTAGGCCATCTGGGTTTGTTAATTGGAGCTTATCTGGAGGAGAAGCAAACTTTTGTGGTGTAAATTAGAGCAAAGTCCTCTGAAGTTAGGCCCTCCCTCCCACAGAATCTGAAAGTCAGAGTTATCTCCTTGAAGGGTTGCTTTTCTCAGATCCTTGGAAGACAGTTCTGGATGGTTAGAAGATTTACATCTCAAAGGGACAGAGAAAGGATTTATCATTGCAACTTTCTAAAGTAACTGCTTTAAGAGAGGGTTCACGGGCCAGCTGCCTATTGCCAGCGTTTGGCTAGAATAAACAGGACATTCTCCCGGCAGTGATGAACTTTCTCAGGCAGGCATTTTAAAGGGGGCCATCCTAGGCACATGGCCTTAACTGCTAGAAGCCATGCTACAGTTTGGTCAAGGAGAGAGTCTTTACCAACATTCAGGTGGAAAAAAATAATGCATTTTACTACCATGAGATTGCCAGGGACTTTTGGAGGCAATGGTTTTGAGATAATGAGTGAGACAGAATCCACATGTCAAACATTATATAATGACTGTATGGAAAGGGCAAGCAGCCAGTTTAGATAAAACTAGACCAAAATAATACTAGAAGACTAAAAGTAAAAAATGAGCAGGTAAATTCTATTTTTTTTTTTTTTTTTAGAGAAAACTTGTTCAAACTTGGAATATATGCTATGCTACTTTTTTAATTCCAGGTGACAACAAAGGTACAATTCCTGACTTCCCTGTCTGACTGTAAACTCCTTGTTTGCAGGACTCATGTCTTCCACTATTTTGTGTCTCCACAACCTGACAAATACTGCACAGAGTGGGTACTAACAAAGCCCTTTATTGGTGATGACGTGATGCTGCATCTTGCTTTCATTGAAGACAATGCCTTCGAGTGGCACCCTTGTAGATAAACTATGGAAGTCTAGGAAGGATTGTCATCCTCTGGTGGGTGTCAAGCTGCTTGAACAATGGAACTTGTGTTAAACAGCTAGGTAGATGCAAAGGTGGAGAGCCAACCTTCCTGGCCGTGCATTTTCTTCCTCAACATCAATGATTTAGGTCTAGACACAGAGAGTAAGCTTAACTAATTGTCAGGCCTCTGAGCCCAAGCTAAGCCATCATATCCCCTGTGACCTGCATGTATACATCCAGATGGCCTTAAGCAACTAAAGATACACAAAAGTAGTGAAAATAGCCTTAACTGATGACATTCCACCATTGTGATTTGTTTCTGCCCCACTCTAACCAATCAATGCACTTTGTAATCTCCCCCACCCTTAAGAATGTTCTTTGTAATCTCCCCCACCCTTAAAAAGGTTCTTTGTAATTCTCCCCACCTTTGAGAATGTACTTTGTGAGATCCGCCCCGTGCCCACAAAACATTGCTCCTAACTCCTCCGCCTATCCCAAAACCTATAAGAACTAATGATAATCCCACCACCCTTTGCTGACTCTCTTTTCAGACTCAGCCCGCCTGCACCCAGGTGAAATAAACAGCCTTGTTGCTCACACAATGCCTGTTTGGTGGTCTCTTCACATGGACTCACGTGACACTAATGTGTTTATGGAGGAGGGTTGATGACAGAATGAAATTTTAAAATAGCTCCATGTATTGGAACCCAGGATGAAATAAGAAAGTGACAAGCAGTAGGTTCTGATCCTTCTCCAGCTTGACCTGGGTGACAAATTGCTCTAAAATTTAGGAAGTTAGCCATGGAATAAAATTCACTACTCTTTTCATAAATATGCAAAAATGCCTCAAGGGTTTTAATACTTTCCCTGATCTACATTTTAAGACCAGCTTCCTATGGCACATTGAATGGCACGTATTTTGCAATATAGCATAAATGCTAGCGAAGCTCCACCCAATTATGTTGCATGCATGTTGCAGAATGAAATAGCTCCAGACAGTGCAACACTTTGAGGTACACCATTTCTAATTTGTGTGTTCAGGCCCAGGTAAAGCAGGAATCAGGTTTTTTCTCTAATTTAATCCTCCTGGCAGCCAAAGAATGTGTTAGGAACAATGAAAACTGTTGCCTATCTGCTGAAAAAACAGCTTTCTTTGTTATTTTTATTTTTAAAATACATGCTTATTGTAGCCTGGGCACAGTGACTCACACCTGTAATCCTTTGGGAGGCGAAGGCAGGAGCTAGGAGTCCGAGACCAGCCTGGGCAACATGGCGGAACCCCATCTCTACAAAAATTAGCCGGGCATGGTGGCCTGCATCTGTAGTCCCAGCTACTTGGGAGGCTGAGGTGGGAGGATCCCCTGAGTCTGGGAGACGGAGATTGCAGTGAGCCGAGATGGCACCACTGCGCTCCAGCCTGGGTGACAGAACAAGACCCTGTCTCAAAAACAACAACATCAACAACAACAAAATATATATATATATATATATATATATATATATATATATATATGCGCACACACACATATGCTTATATATATATATATATATTATATATGCTTATTGTAAAAAATATATTGGAGGGCGGGCACGGTGCTCACGCTTGTAATCCCAGCATTTTGGGAGGCTGAGGCGGGCGGATCACGAGATCAAGAGATCGAGACCATCCTGGCCAACATTGTGAAACCCCATCTCTATTAAAAATAAAAAAAGATTATCTGGGTGTGCTGACACGCACCTGTAGTCCCAGCTGTTCAGGAGGCTTAGGCAGGAGTATCGCTTGAACCTGGGAGGTGGAGGTTGCAGTGAGCCAAGATTGTGCCACTGCACTCCAGCCTGGGACAGAGCGAGACTCCGTATCAAAAAAATAAATAAATATATTGGAAAACACAGAAAATAAAAAAACAGCCATAATCTCTCCCTACTAACCCCCACCCCCAAAAAACCACTTACAACATGTTGATGGGTTTCCTTCTTATCTTTGTTCTATTTGTTGATATCATTTGACCTAGTTCATATTGTGGAGGGAGAGCCCAATTCCTTAGGGTTTTGCTGTAAAGGTCAATGGATCCAGCAATTCACAAGAAAATAATTACACTTTACATTTGTTTAACTGTTTTAATTTATCAAAGCACATTGACATGCATTATCTCATTTGGTGATCACATCAGGCCATTTATCAGGATATTAAGATCAATGGGGGGAGAGGGGACCTTGTCCCATACCCCATGGCTGGGGAGGCTCAGAGCCAGAATTTGAGGTTTCTGAATTTCTTATCTAGAGATTTTTCCCCAACAATACTTTTTATTTTTCTATCCAATTAAAGTCTATATATCTATGCACAGAAATTCCGTTTGAGACCTAGGACTTCTACTTCCTGTGGTTTATTTTTGCGCCATAGAGCACATTTGTATTTAATGTGTCTTCTGAGCTACCAGCCTGGGAACTTTGCCATCATCACATGCACAGCAGCAGTTTGCTCACCATGCACCAGTTAGCTTCCTCTGCCGCCTGACCACCTGGGCTTGGTCCCTGGCAGCAGGCATCTGGGGCATGTAGCTGCCTCTTCAGCTGTCCTGCCAACAGAAGAAACTTACCTCCCATCATCTCCCTGAGTGCCTGCCTCAGCCACCATGTATGTATTCATTGCTGGTCCTTGCTGGAAGCTTGGACGTTTCAATGGAGAGCTTTCCAGTTAGTGGTGCTTCTGGTTCTTTCCTTCCTGCCTAACCCTTGCCAAATTTCTTTACCATGAAAAGCAGTTCCATATTTGCTAAGGCTTTTAATTTCTTTTTTAAAAATCTATTTTTGGCCAGACATGGTGGCTCATGCCTGTAATCCCAGCACTTTGGGAGGCCAAGGGGGGGCAGATCACAAAGTCAGGAGATAGAGACCATCCTGATCAACATAGTGAAACCCCGTCTCTACTAAAAACACAAAAATTAGCCGGTTGTGGTGGCACGTGCCTCTAGTCCCAGCTACGCGGGAGGCTAAGGTAGGAGAATCACTTGCACCCAGGAGGTGGAGGTTGCAGTGAGCCGAGATTGTGCCACTGCACTCTAGCCTGGGCAACAGAGCAAGACTCTGTCTCAAAAAAAAAAAACAAATCTATTTTTTTTGGCTTCTTTACCTATATAATCTTCCTGTCTTCTCCAACTCTAGCCTTCTATGTAAGTCTGTAAGATTAGACAGGCTTAACAGTTAGATGAAATCTAGGATTTTCTTGGAAAGGATGTTAGAAAATGAGATTCAGAGTGGCTGTAGGTGGTTACAAAGAGGCAGCAAGAGAGAAAAGGAGGCCTTGCAAAGAGAAATCAGGTGGAAGAAAGGCCATAGGAAACTCAGGAATTTCTGAATGGGGCATTTTAGCAAAAAATGAATGAAAAGCCAACGTCGTATGAATCATGGTGTTGTGAACATTAACATATCTGAAAATTGACTTTTGAAATATGTCTCCTCAACACTTGGAAGCTGACATTTTCTTCTGCATGACATGCTTGTCAGTTTTATTTTCAAATATCAAAGACTATTTTTACAATCAAAATGTCTTTTCACGTAACATTTTTGTAGTGTTGCCTGAAAATTTGTGGTCAATTTATTCCTTGCACAGTCAAAGCAGTCAATTGCATAAATGGTTACTCCTTCATTGCAAGCCCCTTAACAGTTTAATCCAGAACCATCACTTATGTCAAGGTTCTAATACCATTTGTTTCTGGATTTTGTTTGTTTTCTCTCCATCTGTTTGAGACCAGTGAAGAGCTTATATAGCAGTTAGAAAAACAACAAGAATAATTGCTGTTCAAGGTGAGTGGATTAGTGAGTGAACCAATCTAGGTGGTCCAAATGCTTCTATTGCCTCGTTGCCTGGGCTCTGATTACATCTCACTCAGCGTGATGTCTGTCACCCCTGGACAGAGCTGTCTTAACAGTGAATAATACATCTTTACCTAGCATCTCTCTTTCTAAGAACCCCACTAGGACCACTCTTTGGAAAAATGTGATCAAGGCCACATCTGGGTGCCTGTGGTAAGCTGGCTAGTCATCCTAGCCCACCACAGATGCTAGTTGCCTTAGCACGCCCAGATGTATAGGTAAGAACCAAGCAACCAAATCATGCTTTCTGCATCAAAGTAGCCAAAACTTTTTTATTGAACTCAGTGATACTTTGTTCAATTTGGTCAAGAATAGAATTGAGTGGTTCAGCATTAAATTTTCCAGTTAGTGTTCTGCTTATCATCCCTAAATAACGCATCTTATCGGAGTGAGAAGCAAAAAACAAAAAATTTATCCCATCTTTTGGTGTCAACTAGTTTCAATATAATTGTATTCAGTCCCCACTTATCTCATTTTCCTTAACTAGTTGTTCTTTGATTTCAAATCGGCTGTTCTCCCAGTGGGAAGATCACCTCTTCCTCACCTGGAAGAAAACACAGGTTCCTTGGGTTCCCAAGAAGCTGTTCACAAAGCCCCTGCTTATTTACAAAGCGAGATCGATGCTGTCCTACCTGAGCTCATTTTCAACCCTGAACCCTTTCCTGCGGGCCAGCTCCATGAGGAACGCTCTGCGGGTGGTTCCCATTTTCTTCTCCAAAATGAAGACGACCAAATCTTGAAATTTGATATCTTGAGGAGAGGAGGCCATCAAGGCACCCGTCTGCCGGGGTCTCTTCTTCCGAGGGCTCAAGTGGGACGCTTGTGGTGGATCCATGGGAAGAGGCTGCTGCTGCCTCTGGCTGGCCCAGCAGGTGGTGTCTCCAGAAGGGAGGGAGACTGCCACCCTTCTACACGAAGGGTTTTGATGTCATCTCACCGCCAGACTCTGAAGCCAGGGCAGGGCTTCATGGGTGCTGCTCTGGCAACAGCTTCCTGCCAAAGTATGATGGGGAATTTTTATCTCTGTTCAGTTCCTTTGTCCAATATGGAGATCATAATGAAGATAGTCAATTAACTTTTGTTTTCATACACACAATCTCATTAGCTCTTCAGAGTAACCTTGTGAGGAAGGTAGGGAAGCATCATTGTTTGCATGTTATTTATTTCTAAATGTACTGAGGCCCCTCTGTGGTCTTTATTTGTTGATGCCTTTTAAACCTCCCAACTCACTTGCATTCTCCTCCTTTTGTAGACAATCATTACACTGTACTGGATGTCTGTAATTTGCATGGGTATTACATTCTGCTTGTGGTTGTTTTGATTTTACATAAATGGCATTGTTACATTTCTCATTCTGCCAATCACCTTTTTATTTCACTTTGAACTATGTTTTACAGGTCCGTATTCTAATTGCTCTGTTGCTTCTAACTGCTCCGTAGTATTTCATGGTGGGTATTACCACCTGTTCACTTACATAGGTACATTTTATAAACAAGAGAACCAAGGCTCACTTATTCAAGATCACAGAATAAGGGGCCAAGCCAGATCTTGAATTTAGTTCTTTGGATTCCAAATGCTGTATACATATATTAGTTTTTTAAGTGGATTAAAGTTGTCCAGAGAGTAGTCTGTAATAAAACCTAAAATAGATCTTCTTCAGTGGGATGGTATGACTTTTAGATAAGAATCACTACCATAAGGAGACATTTTCATAACTTTATGTGCAAAATTAAATTTGTCTTTCATTAATACGCTCTATAGATCTCATTTCCTGAGCAGCTACTACATGGCCAAGGCAAGCACCTACCAGCCCTAGCTGACAGGATCCTCACAATACCACAATCAGGTGGTCCTACCTTTCTCATTTGGCTAAACAATTTGCCCAAGGTCACAGAGCTACTGAATTTTCACAAATGAGAAATGATTGAGCTAGGATTTGGACTCAGATTTGTCTGATTTTAAAAGACATACTCTTAACCACCAAGGAGCCTTCCTCTGTATTGTCTTCTCCAATAACTAATCTGAGCTCTGCTTACCTTTTGTCCTTTTTTTTTTTTGAGACAGAGTTTTGCTCTTGTTGCCCAGGCTAGAGTGCAGTGACACAATTTCAGCTCACTGCAACCTCCGCCTCCTGGGTTCAAGCGATCCTCCTACCTCAGCCTGCTGAATAGCTGGGATTACAGGCGCATGCCACCACGCCTGGCTAATTTTTGTATTTTTAGTAGAGATGGGGTTTCACCATGTTGGTCAGGCTGGTCTCGAACTCCTGACCTCAGGTGACTGGCCCACCTCGGCCTCCCAAAGTGCTGGGATTACAGGTGTGAGCCACCATGCCTGGCCAACTGTGCCATATTATTTGAGGCTTTTGCTATCTCCAAAAGCACGCGGGCACCTCACCACCATATTAGGGGAAGAGTGATGTGACAGCTGCCTTAAGGCATGGGCAAAGCACTCTGTGTTGCTCAAGAAAGCAAAATCAGAAATCTTCAGATGGAAATTGTAGAGTAATAGATTCCAGTTCTCTGCAAGTAAGAATCGTTTAGTAACTCAGCTGTCTAAAAATATACAGAGAGCAGCTTTATACAGTTGTATGTTACAAGTCATGAAAAGTATTCAACAGATGCTGGATAACTGTTTATTGAGCTGTAACAGAAGGGAATTCAGACATCTGGTAAGGGCCTATAATGCAGCTCTGAAATTCCCGGATGCTGTGACTGTTTGCTAGAGATCAACTGGGAGATGAAAGTTCATTTTGACAATCACTATTAGGTATTTGGTTACTGAAGAGCTGAATGCTTCATGTTAGAATGCAGTCTTAGCTACCAAATGGTGCTGCAGCAGGGAGTAAGTAAATGATTCTAGCAAGAGTCTGGGATTGTTGTGTTCATTCCCAAGGTATAGCCACCTAATGGTAAAGGCACGCCACCTAAGCAGTAAAGAGAATGGGGAGGTAGTACTGAGATGTGGGTAACAGCTCAGGCTTCATCAGGCTGCCCATAAAAATTCTGTCTCTATTGCTTTGAAGCTTCAAAGCAAGTTGCTTAACTTCTTTAAGCCTCAGCTTTACCTCATCTGTAAAATGAGGACTGAGATAGCCCACATAACCTGCTGGGCGGAGTGCTTGACACAAAGGCAGCACTCAATAAATGTCAGTTAGTAGTAATTTATGTTTTGTTTTTAGAGACATTCCAGTTCAATCTGAAATCGGATATATATGTTTTGTAAAACTACTAAATCATCAAAATATCATATTAACCAATGTCATATTTAATTTGCTTTGAGTCACTGGTATTGAGAAGATTATCAACAAAAATTTCAAATGTACTGATGCCTGTCTGGTTATCAGGCTATCATCTCTCAGCTGCAAATCTACCTTTTTTTCTGGTGGATTCCATGAGGTTGAGGCCAGGACTGAGCAAATTCTCTTTCTCATTTGCCGGCTGACTTTATGTCAGGCTCTGCCAATGGTGAAACCAGAGGGAGACCGAAAGGCTGGATAAGAGGAAAGAGGTGACCTTTTTTGTTTGCTTGCTGCTACAAAGGTCAGGGTCTTCGCAGTAATGGTTCTCTACTGAGACAGCAGTGGTTGGTTCCAGTCTTTAGCTTTTTTCTTTTTATTTTCTGCACAACCAGACCTAGCCTTACTGTACCCTTCAGAGGTATGAATACCAGTTAGGTGACATCTCCTCAAAGATCTGAGTCCCAGCTCTGCAGAGGTTTCCCTATGAACTTCTATGGCACCAGGGGCAACAGGCAGCACTTCCTTGTTAAAGATCTGTGTTCCAGCTCCATGGGAGCCCTGCTCCAAACTTCCAGTTTTCAACAATTCCAGCTCCATCTCTTTGTTGCTCCAGCCCAGTGGTGTAGTGTGCTTCTTGCAGTTTCTTTCTCTGAGTTACCTCAATGTCCTCTTTTTGCTTTTTCAGCCATTAATGTCTGTTAAACCAGTCCCCTGTGGTGAAGGGAGGTGTGAAATAAGGTCTGAGAGCACAGATGTCTCATTGCCTTTTCAGGAACTAAATTAAATCATGCTCATGAAGTGCCTTGAAAATAATACAACACTATACAGAGTTCTCTTATCCTCTTTGGTATTGCTGCCAATAGCAGGAATTGATTTCTTCTTACTATACTATAATTTTCTGAAGCTCTTTGCATCAGATGTTGAGCACTCTCCTTGATCTACTAGATTGGTCAATAATCTCCAAATCTCAGTGTCTTAACAAAAGTTTATTTGTTTATGCTACTTGGTGGAGAATTCTGCTCCATTTAAGACTCTTCAATATGAGCAAGTAGAATACAGGTGTTAGGAGCCAGACTACCTGAATTCAAAACCCAACCTTTCTTTGCTTCATTTCCCTTATCTCTGCAATGGAGGTTAGAATGATTTCTATCTTACAGGTGGCTATGAGGACTAAAGCACTTCAAAGACCACTGGCATGCAAGTTCCAAGAACTGTCCATTGCTATTGTAATAGTGCGGGTTTCTCCTTGTTCCCCCTTCCCTTCCCTGTGTTCCCATATACTTTGTAGGTAATCCTGTCACAGTCCTTCCCAATGGTCTTTTGCTTTCCCTAGACTCTTCCAAAAGTGGTGCCAGCCTGCTTAGAAACAGCTGACACAGGAGGATCACTTGAGCCCAGAAGGTCGAGGCTGCAGAGAGCCCTGTCCATGCCACTGCTCTCCAGCCTGGGTAACAGAGTGAGACCCTGTCTCCAAAAAGGAAACAAAACAAGACAAAAGAAAAAAAAAAAAAAAAACAGACCCAAGACTAATGAGACCAGAGGGGTGTCCTGCAATGATTCATGAGAACACTGGTCCCATGAAGTGTTCCAGGCAAAACAAAAATTCTGTAGTGAATTAAGTGTAGGGAAACCAGAGAAACTCTATACAATGTGTGTTAGAACATTAAAGGTTTGTAATAAACTGTGTTCACCCACTGTATTCTCAACATGCTTGCCTTTTCTTTGTTTGTTTTGTAGAACACCTACAGCACCCTTTTGAATGCAACTGGAAGTATTGGTGCCTCAGGAGCTACACAAGCCTGAACCACCTGCTACTTACCAGATGTATGAGCCCGGGCCATTCCCTTACCCCATGGGGGGTTCACAGCTTCCAACATGTAAAATAGCAGTCATAGCGCCAACTTCTTCACATTATAAGTGATGAATAAGATAGCATGACAACTGCCTGCCTGGTCCACATAGGAGCTGGGCCACTGTTCTGTCCTCCCCTTCATGCTGCCACTCCCATGATGCTGGCAGATGTGACCAATGCTCCTGCCTGTTCAGGTGATGATGGCTATGAGGAAACAAAGAACACAGCTGCTCACTGGCTTCCATACTGATGCTCCCAGGCAGCCTCTTCTCCCCTTTGTTCGGGATTGTTTTTAAATTTTTTCCATTTTGGGTAATATTTAGTCTCCACATGATCATTCTTAGAGATCTTTATTGAGTACAAGTGTATGGGGCAGGAAACAATGGGGAGGATTTCAGGTTTTCCATGGTTCAGTGGAGAAGCAGGCCTCTTCCCATCAGCAAACATTATTTTCATCCTTAGGAGTCCTGTTGTTATTCTCTGTGCACACTGGAGGAAGTCAGTTTGGGAGAGAAAACTTCTGTTTCCGGCACTTTTATTTTCTTTTATTTCAAATATCTTGTATCATCTCTTCATTTCAAGGTGTAGATCTGGGACCTGTGCCATCCTCAAATGTGCGGGCAGGGTTTTGTTTTGTTTTGGTTTTTCACCGAGCACCAGCTTCCTCTGTTGCCTGAACAGCTGTGTTTGGTTGGTTCTTGGCAGCAAGTGTCTTCTGGAGCTTAGAACTGCCTTGCCAGGAACATGTGTAGAGTGTCTTGAATGAAAAATAAACCTTGGAAAATTTGTTTTATTGTCATTAAGAAGCATTTGATGGCTATATACGTTGGGTGCCTAACAAGTACAAGAAATTCTATGTTTTAGTTATAACAGGGGTTCACCTTCATCTACAACGTGAGAAGTGATAGAACAATGGAATTGATGGACAACAGCAGCTTATTTGTGACTTCTAGTCTTTATTCCAAAATGTTTATTAAACTTAGCTGTATACAAAATTATGGGTGAGAGCAGGAATATCAGCCATGGAGGGGAGAAAGTACAGGGATTTGCCTCAAGGACAAATTTGAATAGGAGAGTTGGGATTTTATCTGCAAAGAGTTAGGAGCTGCTGTAGGTGTTTAAGCAAACACAGAAAGTGATCAAAATGGTGCCTTAGGGAAATTAATCAGGCAATAATGAATGGGGTGAATTGAAGAGGGAGAAAGAAGGGAAGGAATCAGGAGACAATTATAATAAGATGTGACTTGGGGCCCCTGGAGAGAATGAGAACAGAGCCTGGGTGAGATGATAGACATTGTGCTGTGGATCAGTGGTTGGGGCCATGGGTCCTGGGTATCCGGGGGTAAAATCCTCCAGTCCTGCCAATACCCCATAACTTCCAAATCTCTATCTCTAGCCCATTTCTCTCTCTTGAGCACCAGGCCCATTTACATTCCACTGAAAAATATTCAAAATGCCTGAAACAGAACTACTCATCATCACTCCCCAAACTGCCCCTTCACTTCTGTCACCAGATCCTTTTAATTCTTTTTCTTGACCGATTATGCCGCTAAGGTAAGCAGTTAAACACATCTTTCTCTCCTGCGGCTTATGAACTGACTGCAAAACAAGCAGGGGTCAGTTGGCAGTGGGGTGCATGTGAATGTTTAGCAGCCGGCTCGCAGAGTTCCAGAACATTTAGCCATGGGTTCTTGTGAGCTGGCATGAGCTGACTCCAGCACACCACTGTGACCAGAGTCACAAGATCAGCTTTATTAATGGTAAACTGGAGAATCTGGCTTGATGCTTTAGCTCCAATCTTCCAGACATGTATTACTGAATTGAGAAGTTTATGATACAAAAATACTATCATGACATACTGGTAATAATAGTCATCTCTAAAGACGTTAGGCTTTGTGAAATGCTTTACCATTTATCCTCACCTTCCTCAGAAGACCCTGGAGGATGTTTAACTTGCCCCGTTACACTCATCTGCTGGAGGAATTCAGAGGAGGGCGGGAAAGGGCGGCAGGAACGGCACTCACGGGGGAGGGAGCCTGTCAAGGGCCAGGAGGGCTAGAAGGATTTGAGCAGATGGTGGAAACCGAGAGAAGCTAGGTTTGGAGAAGACCTCGGAGACCACCCAGAGCCTGAGCTGGCACTGAGAAGTCATGGGAGCTTCTAAGCAGGACAGTGGTAGGCCCGAGGCAGGGCCACAGAGGGGCAGCCCTGCAGTGATGTGTATGTACCATGGTCCAAAATGGGACGCCTTGAAGGTGCAGAGAGCTGAAACTGCTACTCCAGCTGGGTCACTATTGCAAATGGCCAGAAGAGAATCATGGAAGCCTCAGCTGGGACCATTCATTCATTCAACGCATATTGACTGTGCGCCTACTATGTGCCAGGCACTTCTAGGCATTAGTAATACAGAGTGAATAAAACAACCCCTGCCTCATGGGACTTACATACTTGTCTGTTACTAGAAGGAAACAGACAATAAATAAAATTATTCAAGAATCTCAAGCAGGCCAGATGGTGATAAACGCTGTAGAGAGAAATAAAGGGGACAGGGCATGCCATGACAGGGTTGGGTGGCAGTCTAAGATTATCCAATTAGGCTTTATTGAGGAGGTGACATTTTAGCAAAGATCTGAAAGAAACTAATGATGGTAGCTATGGAAACAGGCATAAATGTGCCAGACCAAGGAGGCACATCATAAAGAAATCATTGTAAAAGGAGAGAGGATGGGTACTTCAAAAATCTCAGAAATCACACCTAAAGAACTTATCCATTTAACCAAACACCACTTGTTCCCCAAAAACTACTGGAAAAAAAAAAAGTCTACCTTAAAAAAAAAATTGAGGCCAGGCTCATGCCTGTAATCCCAGCATTTTGGGAGGTTGAGGTAGGAGGATCATTTGAGATCAAGAGTTCGTGACCAACCTGGGCAACAAAACAGGACCCCATCTCTACAAAACCAAAGTAAAAAAATTAGTTGAGTGTGGTGGTGCATGCCTGTCTTCCCAGCTACTCAGAAGGCTGAGGCAGGAGGATTGCTTGAACCCAGGAGGTTGAGGCTGTAGTGAGCCATGACTGTGCCACTGCACTCCAGCCTGGGCAACAGAGCCAGATCCTATTTCATAAATAAATAAATAAAGACAGAGACAGACAGAATCTCACAATTATTTAGGCAGTGAATTGGAAAACAATAGTTTTGGGTTATAAAACCAAAATTGCAAAATAGAATTAAACCAAACCTGAAATGTGTTTGACCTTTATGGTTTGAAAGGAATCAGTTAAATATTTCAGCTATTCTTTACTGGATCTTATGGAGGACATTTTATGCTATAGTAGTATTTGTAGTGTTTATAACACTAGGGGATTGAGATGGTCTTATCAGAGTGAAATGAATAGCAAATAGAGACTGATCATAACAATATGCTTTAGATTCCCCAGTTACTCCCAGTGCCTTAGTAATGTACTTTTTTTCCCCTCGTGCTATAAACATTTATCCTTGGCCCAGGCATGGTAGCTCACAGCTGTAATCCCAGCACTTTGGGAGGCCGAGGCAGGAGGATCAACTGAGGTCAGGAGTTTGAGACCAGCCTGGCCAACATGGTGAAACCCTGTCTCTATTAAAAATACAAAAATAAGCTGAGCATGGTGGCACACACCTGTAATCTCAGCTACTCAGAAGGCTGAGGCAGGAGAATCACTTGAACCCAGGAGGCAGAGGTTTCACTGAGCCGAGATCGCACTGCAGTACTCCAGTCTGAGCAACAGAGCAAGACTCCGTCTCAAAGAACAAAAAACAAAACAACAACAACAAAAAACCACATTTATCCTTAAGGTCACAGATCTCCCACTGTAGTGGATGCTGTGGTGAGCTGCCCAGAGACCCCTTCAGGATGGAGTCACCATTCCTTCTGCCACCGACAATGGCAGAGCTGATGGCTCACTGACAAAGAGAGACATCTGCCTAAGGACAGGCCCCACCACTTATTGGTCAATGATTGGGGGAAGGTTACAAAGGCCAGGTCATCTCATTTCAAGGGGTGACAACTCTGAAGGGCCAGCCTAACTCTAGAGCATCTTATTAGATTGGCTGAAATCTATACTATAATCAAATCGTGGTTCAATTCTTTTTCTGCCCAATCTACTCCTTCATGCCCCCATAGATGATGATCCCAAGGGCATCCCCAATAGACTTCTCCACACAAACTCCTATCTCAGGGCCGCTTCCTGGGAACTCACCCTAATTACACATGGTTGATGCTTACCCTATTTTAATTGCCTTCTGCCCCTGACCACCTTCCTTTATGTAGACAAGTATGGCTCGTCTTCCCATTCAGAGTGTAACCTTCTTTGTATGCCTTCTAGGGCTTAGCACGTGTCTTTGTACATAGATGACCGGCCCGAAGTGTAGGCTGTGAACGGCATTCCTCTTCCATCCAGAGAGACCAGTGAGAATTCTGTCAATGACACACCCCTAATGCTTAGAAGGGGAGAGCTCAGGCCCACAAGTATTTGTGCCAAACCATTTATCTAACGCTGGTTTTGCTGGGGATGCAGCCAAAACTCTCTCTTATTCTTTGCCAGGAAGTGAAAGTCTTTCATCACCACCTGGGAGGAAAAAGGGGTTCAACGGCCCAGCAGAAACAATGTCACATCCTGAATTTGGTACCAAACTCAGCTCTCAATGTAACGAATTTGAGATTTATTTTAAACCTGTGTTTCTCAGAGAGAATAATTTGATGGGGGTAGGGGGATGTGGGGACTCACTTTCAACATAGTAATCTGTTTTTATAAAGCTCTGTGAGTAATTGTTCACTTTTTAAAAATAACAAAATCTCATATTCAATATTTTTAAATTGTGGAGGTAATAGTTTATAATTAGGTGCTAAATGGTGTGATTATATTTAACCAAAATGTTTTAACTTGGTAAAAAAGGGCCTAGCTCCTTTCCAAAGCTTCTGAGAGAGCAAGTTACTTATTCACAGAGGAAGTAAACCTATGTACTACTAGTAAATCTCAGTTCTATTAGAAAGGGCAGAAGAGTGTCCAACAGAAAGAACTTCTACTGGAGGAAGAGGTTTGCCTTAGACAACTTAGGAGGAGGGCACAGGGAGAGAAGGGGAAGAGTGCCAGGAAAATCCAAGAGGAGGCTGGCAGCTCTTAGAGGAAAACTAGGTGAATTCCACACATTGGAGTCTCCTAGATCACCAGGGTGTCTTAGTCATTTCGGGATGCTATAACAAAATTACCATAGAAGTTTATTTCTCTCCATTCTAGAGTCTGGGAAATCCAACATCAAGGTGCCAGCTGATAAATTTCCTGGTGAGGGCTCTGGCTCTGCTTTGCAGATGGCCACCTTCTTGCTGTATCCTCACATGGTGGGGAAAGAGATCATCTCTCTCGTGTTTCTTCCTTTAAGGGCACTAATCCCGTTAAAGAGGGCTCCACACTCATGGCCTAATTACTCCCAAAGGCATAACTCCAAATACTCCTAATCTCACATGGGGGATTAAGGCAACAACTCGTGAATTTGTGGATGAAACAAACATTCAGTCCAGAGCAATGGATACAAAGCAAAAGCAAACAAACAAAAAACCAGTTTGCCTGTTACATGAATACATTGTTACATAAATATTTGTTCTCTATGTAGAACTTTGGTTCACAACGCTGGCTACACAATAAACTACCTGAGTTTTTTAAATATCAGTGAACAGGCTCCACTGCACACTAATAGAATCTGAATCCCAAAGGGTGGGGGTAGGGTGGAATTCATGTTTTTTACAAACTCCGTAGTTATCCTCCTGTGCCACCAACCTTGAAAAACCACTGGTTTAGAATATTTGTTGAGCATGGCTGAGATGGATAACTCCACTTGTCCTCCTTCATGTAAAGCTAAAAAGATAGAGAGGCATAGACTCCTCCCCTACTCTCTATTGATATTTGGGTTTGTTAAATGAAACAACTACTGTTAATTGGTGGGGCATTTTCCTCTATAGTCTGGACAACTCAAACTTGCACCACCAAGCCCTTGCCAGTTGGCAGAAAGCAGGGCATTGGAAGGTATTGCCTCCCCATTGAGTACCAGCTCCACTTCACCAGCCAACCCATGAGACAGTGTTCTACAATGCCACAAAGACAAATAGCCACATGCATCTCCCATGTACCCGGATACCATCTTGAAGGGAGGGGACAGAACTTTGAAAGATATTACATTTCCTGAAGTTATCAAAGCAGAGAAAACTGAATTATCTGATGGGACAGTTAAAATTATTGGATTGGACTGAAATGGCAAGATGGAACTAAGCTTTAGTTCTTTTCCCACATCCCAGCAAGAAGAAAGTAAATCAGCTCTTCTATAGACAAAATAACAAAGCTCACATTTTCTCTGTATACATAAGGAAAGGTAAGGGATTTTGGACCTGAAACATGAGTTTATGAATATACACATGCATACATCCATTTGCATGTGCATATGTGGATATGCACATCCATGCACTGTAGACCAAGGCAGAGAAAACTAGGACTTAGGAGTGCAGCCAACAGTGGGCCGCACCTGGCATGTTCTGGGATTCTGGTGGCAGAGAAGGAATACCGGATTCTTGGGAGCAAATCCTGACATACACGTGTGGGAAATGCTGCAAAATGAAACTCGCTGGGCGCTGTTGACAAGACAATTTTTCTGGGAACTAGTGCAGTCATTCAGTGAGCTGGCCAGACAGCAGAGTTCATTTCCGATGTTTCTATTGTCCCAGACATGGGAGTTCTACTTGTCACCATTTGGTGTCAGTATTTTCTATCCTAAAAGGCCTCTGGGTTATAAAGCAAAGGCCCTGTTGGAGAAAGTCTGGAGTATTTTACTGTGAATAAGTAACTTTATTTCAGAAGATTTTAATATTCTTTTTAGCCTTCACTGCTTTGTTTTCTGCTTTGTAATTGTTTTTCTTTGTGCAGAAAAAAGGCAGCATTCTCTTTATCTGCAAAGGCGAACATCAGAATTACACGATTCATTCATCTGACCAACAAATCTTGAAGACCAGTATCTTGTAACACAAGTCCCTCCGCCTACAGAGGTTTTCGGATTCTAGAGGGCAGCATGCTCAGGGCAGAGGCAGCTGTTGGAGGCAGCAATTCTTTAGAAAGAAAGGCTAGCCGTGGCTTTGAGCCTGGTTTTGCCACTTAGCAGCTATGTGGCTGTGGGCAATAAACTTGACCTCTCTGAGCTGCAGTCTCTTCATACATAAAACATACATAATAAACACTTTTCTTCCAATTTTATCATGAAAATTAAAGATGTTGATGGATGCCTAGGCAGAGCACAGGGAATGTTTAGGGCAGTGAAGCTACTCTGTATGACACTTATAATGGTCATTATACGTTTACCCAAACCCGTAGAGCGTACACCAAAAGCGAACCCTCCCGTGTAAACTACGGACTTTGGGTGACAATGATGTATCAGCGTAGGTTCACCGATTGTAACAAATGTACCACTCTGGTGGGGGATGTTGAGAATGGGGGAAGCTATGCATTTGTGAGGGCACAAGGTGTGTAAGATAGCTCTTTACCTTCTGCTCAATTTTGCTGTGAACCTAAAACTGCTCTAAAAAATAAGTCTGTTTTAAAAAACTGAAGGTGTTACAACGGTATGTTTGTTGCAGAACTATTCACAACAGGAAAGATATGAAATCAACCTAAGTGTTCATCAACGGATGACTGGATAAAGAAAATGTGATATATATAATACATACAATGGAGTACTACTCAGCCATGAAAAAAAGAATGAAATTATGTCTCTTGCAGCAACATGGATGGAACTGGAAGCCACTATCTTAAGTGAATAACTCAGAAACAGAAAGTCAGATACTGCGTGTTCTCACTTATAAGTGGGAGCTAAATCATGTGTACACATGGACCTAAAGAGTGGAATAATAGACATTGGAGACTTGGAAGGGTGTGGGACAGAGGGGGAGATATTATAAAATTACGGAATGAGTACAATATATACTATTCAGGTAATGGCTACACTAAAAGCCTGGGCTTTTTATAACTATGCATTATATCCATGTAACAAAACAACACTTATACCCCCTAAATCTATAGAAAAATTTAAACATTAAAAATGGAAAATGTTACTTGCATTCATAGGTACATATTAAATAGCTGTTTAATGTGTAGGTAGAGGCTGCTCTGGTTGTGTAGTCTTCCAGCTCTGGGCTGTGCCAATAGCATGGGGATTGGAGTCAAATCTAAGTTCCATCATTTACACTTGATGGCATTTTATGACAGATCATTTGCTTAAATCTTCTATATGTGCATTTAAATTTGTATAGCTATTGCCAGTCTGCAAATTGCTCTCCATTGACAACGTACCAGTTTACACTCAGATTACACACTGGAGAGGTGATGGGCCCGTTGTCTCACGCTCATCACACACGGTGTACTGTCAAACTTTGGGTTGTTTGCAAATATGAAATGTAGAAGAAGCTATCCCAGTGGAGTTTTCATTTGGTTTTTCTTCAATATGAGTGAGGTTGTGCATCTTTTCATCTATTTAAGGGCTATGAGTATTTCTATAAACCATCCTTTCTATCTTTTGCATATTTTTTATTGAGTGTGTGGTGTTTCCTTATTGATTTGTGTGATTTGCTTATATATGACAAAATTAGTCTTCTTCCTGCGTATAGGTTTCAAATACTTCCCCCAATTTGTTTTCTGACTTCTGACTTGGTTAATGGTGGTGACTTTTAAACATGCAGATCTTTTAAATGTAGTCAAATATATCAATCTTATTCTTTGTGGCTTCTCTGTTTGTGTCATACTTAGCCCTTTCCCACTCAGAGATTCTAAACCCTAAGCAGCAGCGGGTGGGATGGGGTGGAGTGGGATGGTGAGGGATGGGAATGATGTTCTCTTCTAGGTATTTTAGGGATTTATTTTCACATTTAAATCTTTAATCCACTGGAATTTTTTTTGTGTGTATCAAGTGAGGTATTGGATCCAAGTTTCTCTTCCCCCAAGTAGCTTCCTACTTGTCCTAGATTCTTTTATTAAATAATCCATATTTTCTCCACTTATTTAAAACCTAGTTAACTTTTGAAAGAATACACGAAGGTCCATGACTTCTAAATTTGGCAGCAGGAGGATGTCTAAGCTGCAGAATGTTAGACGAGGCTCTTAGCTCTTTCTGAATTGTGTCTCTTGTTATTTGGAAAAAGAAGAAATAAAAGTGCATTGATCTGAAAATTTAATTCAACAAATAGCTGTGTGGGAGAGTGGAAAGAACACAGGCTCTTAAGTTAGAAAACCTGACTTCACTTCTCATATTGACTAATTGTGGGGAAGTTATGCAACTGCTGTGTGCCTCAGCTTTCGCCTCTGTAAAAATGGACCTAATAATGGCATCTATGCCATAATATGCTGTGCAGTTAAAGTGCATTAGTGCTTTATAAACTATACAGGGCTACAGGCACATGAGTTGTTATTTGAATTTTTACAAGGTGGTACGGCATTTCCAGTTAACTTATACAACACAATTCTAGGTTTGTGAATGTTTCACCATTCTTGAAATCCTTTCAGCTTCTTTGAAGATGGTTAGCTTCTTTCTCCTTGCTGGGGAGTATTCTGGGTTTGCTATTTTTAGTTTGGTTAAATGTGTTTTCTGACAGCATCTGAGTGGCAGTGGGGGGTTGGTAGGAAAGGAAGAGGTGACTGGGAAGTTAGAATCATCCACTGGGTTTCGAGGGAGAGGGAGCTGAGGCCGCACCTGGAAGAATGATCTGGAAGAAGGTAGAAAATAGGAAACCATAGGGAGAATGAATTAGCTTATTTAGAATCTTGTATATATAATGATTACCTAGTTAAACTTTTGTTTTATAATTTACTTTATAGCAAAGTTTTGTGGACAGTACAGAACAATGGTGAGAGTCAGTTAATGCAGTGATCGAATCACAATCCCTCTTCTTATTAATAGTTATTTAACCTCTCCAAAGCCTTTTTCTCATCTGTGCCCAAGGGATTATAAAGACTGAATGAGACAACATTCATTTCTCATGCTCATGTGACTCTAGATAGGAGGTTGGAATGGGCAATTGAGAACAAAGTGTAAATTCATGATGGTGACTTGTGTTTGCCCTTGGGAGATGCAGTAGAAGCCATCTGCAATCGAGAGGTGCAACTGGAATCCGGACACTCACTCTTCCCCGTCCCATAGACAAATGCTCCTCCCCACTTCGAAGGCAACAGAAGCCTGGGAGGAAGAAGATGCCTCTAATACCCTGTCAAGTTTGCAAGAAAGGACATGGGATGATGGGAAGGAAAAGTGTCCAGATGACAAGGGGTGGGGACAATGAGTGGGGGCTTAAGGGGGAGGGGGCATCCATGGGACCAGCAGAAGGACTGGGAGAAAGTGAAAACAGATATGGGTCACTAATTGAAGAAAAATGTGACTGTAATTTAATTTGTTGGAACCAGAAAAACCTGCTCTTCAGAGTTCTCTTCTGCAAGCCTGGCCTTATCAATACATCAATCTGGTCATCCATCCATCACATGGTGGCTGCTGTCAATCATGGTTCCCTGAGCTGGAGCCCTCCACACACAGTATTACAAATGCTCCCAGCCCTGAGGGAAAGGTGGCTCTATAATTCCTTTTCTGTTGAGCACATTTTGCGTATGCTTATTAAGTTTTAAAAATTTGAAAACAAGTTACCCAAAACACCCCACGCATCAGTTGGTCCCAGTGCTGTAACGAATTACAACAATATTTTCTCTCTGTCAGTGATGGTAAGGGAATTCTCAGGAAGTGTACTAGAAACCAGCACAGGATACTTTGGCCTTTTTGATGGGGGTCACGTGATTTAATTTTCACGGTGAATTTTTGTTAATTCTATACTAGTCTAGAGAATTGTACGTGTGTCCATGTGTATGTGCTCTCATGAATAAAAACTCATCCGCAGAGCCCGCTCCATGGACCTGGACCTGTGCAGTCACAGAGGGCCCTACATTCAGAAGACTCTCGCCTTGTCTCACAATTCGAAGAAGGGGACTCACGTCTTCATTTTGCACTGGATCTCACAACATACATAGCCGGTCCTGCTCTCCATGAAATATTTGACTTTGTTCAAAAGCACAAGCAAGTTTTTATGGTTTAATTTAATTTAATTTAATTAATTAATGTATTTATTTAGAGATGAAGTTTTGCTGTGGAGTGCAGTGGCCTGATCTCGGCTCACTGCAACCTCTGCCTCCTGGGTTCAAGTGATTCTCCTGCCTCAGCCTCCTGAGTAGCTGGGATTATAGGCGCCTGCCACCAGGCCCGGCCTGTTTTTTGTATTTTTAGTAAAGATGGGGTTTCATCCTGTTGGCCAGGCTGGTCTCGAACTCCTAACCTCAGGTGATCCACCCACCTCGGCCTCCCAAAGTGCTGGGATTACAGGCGTGAGCCACCATGCCTGGCCACAAGCAAGTTTTAAAAAATTTGATAGTTATCAGTATTATTAAAATACCTAAA
Source organism: Hylobates moloch (assembly GCF_009828535.3). NCBI lineage: Eukaryota > Metazoa > Chordata > Mammalia > Primates > Hylobatidae > Hylobates > Hylobates moloch. The sequence continues at coordinate 37,411,660 of NW_026652278.1, forward strand.
CAACAGGTGCTGGAGAGGATGTGGAGAAATAGGAACACTTTTACACTGTTGGTGGGACTGTAAACTAGTTCAACCATTGTGGAAGTCAGTGTGGCGATTCCTCAGGGATCTCGAACTAGAAATACCATTTGACCCAGCCATCCCATTACTGGGTATATACCCAAAGGACTATAAATCATGCTGCTATAAAGACACATGCACACGTATGTTTATTGCGGCACTATTCACAATAGCAAAGAGTTGGAACCAACCCAAATGTCCAACAACGATAGACTGGATTAAGAAAATGTGGCACATATACACCATGGAATACTATGCAGCCATAAAAAATGATCAGTTCGTGTCCTTTGTAGGGACATGGATGAAACTGGAAAACATCATTCTCAGTAAACTATCTCAAGGACAAAAAACCAAACACCGCATGTTCTCACTCATAGGTGGGAATTGAACAATGAGAACTCATGGACACAGGAAAACCTGAGAGTAGAATAAAAAAAAAAAATTAGAAAAAAACAAAAAAAATACCATTCATGGATTAGAAAATCATATACCAATATACAACAGTATACACAAAGGTCATGAATCTTGAAAGAACAACAGTAAAGAAATGGTTTTGTTTTGAAAGGAAAAAAAAAAAACTATAGTTAATTTTTTTTTGTTTGGGGGTATTAATTCTCACTATATCATACCCTCTTGTTAGAGGAAGTGAGAGAGAAACGAAAAGACTGAGAACAGAAGATCAGTCAAGGGTGTAGAAAAGAAATAGAGAGGAATCAAGGAGTGGGAGATTGAAATGAATCAAGCACTAAGCCCTGTCGTCTGATGCAAAAAAGCAATTTGCATGGTCACTCCTTCTGATGGGGTCACCCTGATACTGATTTATCAGGGACACAGTTTATGTACTATCTTCACTGTGTGCTTTTAAAATTTTTGTTCATCTGGGCTTGCTTTGAAAGAGACTAGAAACCTCATTGGGGAGATCTCTTTAGGTTGCTGGACTTAAAGTAAAACCAAGCTGCGCAGGAGGCTTTCATCTCTGAACTTTCCCTATGCTTGGAGGCTTGCCTCAATCTGTAATAATAAAGTTTTAAAAATAAGTTGACCTCTTTTCTTATATTGTGCAAATATATCTTTCTCCACTAAAGTTTCAGTGTTGCTTTTCTTTTGTGGCCCCTGCCGTTTCTTTCACCTTTTCTTTTAAACAGATACACGTTCACTAAAAAAAGACTCTGTTGCTTTAAGAAGAAAGAAGTTACACCCGGTCAGTGTGAAAATGCAACACCTGGCGCCCATATTTAGAAATGTTAAAACACACACACATACATACACACACACATTAGCCTTTGGCACTGAACTGTGCAAAACATTACAGGAAGCTCATTGCTTAAGGGCAGTTGAGTTTAATCATTTATTTGTAAGTCAGTTGTTTGGTACTTAAAAGCACTTTTTCCCATAGAAGCAAAGCTATAAATGGTGCTTTGGTCCCCAGGCTCAAAAGACTGTTGGAGAAACGTCTGCCCTGGAGATGAAAATAGAAAATGATTCTGTGCTGATACAGTAATTGATCCAAAAAGAAAAGCTAACAAAGCAAGGAATGGTTGGCCTTGAGTGCTTACGCTGGAAGAGGAATGGATTTCACCTGATGTGGTGGTGGAGACACCTGGAGATTTCCAACGTGCCTGTGGGTCTTTCCAATGAACCAGGCTCTTTGCGTGTTCAGTTTAAAGCCTAGGCGTGTTCTTCATCCTCCACGCCAGTCTGCATCCAGCAGTGCTTTTGTGTCACTCCCATGTTTGGGTTCCATTTTTGGCTCAGAATGGTAAAAAGAGTGAGAGAGGAAGGGAAATCTTTCTGGGGTGTCTAAGGTGTTGGAAAAACGGTGGAGTAAAGGAACCCAGGTGACCCTGTGGTACCTTAGCTCTCTGTGTTCTTTTGGAATGGAACGTCTTCTCTGTGCTCCTCTAGCCAGGCAGGAAACCTCCTATTTGGATGTAAAGGTTCAGCTCACACATGTCCTCTTCTCTGGGAGTCTGTCCCTAATTTTGTGAACTTCCTCAGTGCAGGTTTTTCATATGTCTGTGAAAGCACACTTTATATCATTTGGTCATTATTTATTTGTATATGTCTCCTCCATTTGACTAGGAACCCCTCAAAAGGAAGAAATAAATTCATTTTTTAAAAAATCTCAGGAACCTACACAACCTGTAAATGCATGCTCCATTCATCTAAGTTGGAGCCAGGCTGTGAGCATTAAAAAAAACAGGCCTGAGGGAGAAGAGAGTGGGGACATCATCCCACCAAAAAGAGAGGTTTGGGGGTTATGGGGAAGAGATCTTGCACCAGAACCTGCCCATCTCGCCCCATTTACCAGAGCTTCATTGGTCCAGAACCATGTACCTCTTATCAGTGAGGAATGAAAGAAGGAGACCTTGAGACCATGTGTAAGCTACTGCTTGACAACTATGGTGGATATACTTTGACGTTTCCCCAGCAGCCATTTTTCCCTTCTTCCAGTGACATCTCCTGATAGTGATCACCCTAAATATATAGGCTTGGGTGTGTGCTAACCTAGCTCCAGGATGGAGGACAGGGTATCACTTTCCCTCTGGCTTTGGTGTTTGGCTCGGAGATGGAAAGATGGACAAAATATCCAATCAGGGTGAATCTCATTACTTTTGAGGGTGCCGTCTTTATCCTGCTGTACTTGAACCTGAGGAGCTGTGAGTCTGGGGCAGCTGGAATGGTGGTGTGGTGGTGAATATTTAACAACTGGCTCTCAAAAAACAGCTCTGATTTGTAGCATTTGCCAATTCATGTGGTGGAAACACCTCCACCATGCTGATTTCAAGCTCTAACATAATGTTGCCAACCATTATAGTCTTTCCATTGTAGACATAAGTACAATAGATGAAACTCACCTCAAGAGCATAGAAAATATAAAATGTAAAATAGGAAGACATGAATTTTGAGTATTTATTACATTTTAAAAATATAATTTATTGAATTGTAATCATATAATTTATTGTTTACAAATAATGGCTGTGTTAACAATAGATTCACAAAATTTCTGAAAATTTAACAATTTTCTCTGAATAGTTGATATGAGCTAGATCCAGCAGCCCATTGAGCCAGAGCCAGCTGGCCACCTTTAAGGAATAAATTAGCTAAGACTCACAGAGAGTGAAAAAAATGGTCCTAGCCATAGCGTTTGGGTCCTACTGCAGCCTGCTCACATGCAGCACATTTGGATATACCAACAATTTCCTTTCTTTTTTAATCCAGCCTGAGTTGGGCTTTCTGTTACTTGCAGTTAAAAGAGTCCTAAATGAAACACAAATATTTTTTATATATTTGACATTTGTAAGTAAAACTACCATCTTATGGTATATAGTGGGTTTGATGCAGGACACGCAAGCCCTCAAATTGGGGCTTAGCCTGGGAGCCTTCCTGGCATCACCTAGGAAAGAATTCAAGGATGAGCCAGTGGTGTTAAACTGCAACTTTTATTGAAGCAGCGGTGTACAGCAGCAGCAGAGGTTCTACCCCATAGGCAGTGTGCCGAGAGCATCAGCTCAGAGATAGGGCAGCATTCATATTTATGCCCACTTTTAGGGGCGATTTGTGCAGAAATTTCTAGGATGAGGATGGTAACTTCCAGGTTGTCAGGTCATTGCCATGGAAAGGAGCAGTAACCTCTGAGTGTTGCCATGGCAATGGTAAACTGACACAGCACACTGTTGGGCGTGCCTTAGCGGGAGGTGCTTCTGCCGCGGACCTGTTTTAGCTAGTCGCTCAATTTGGTCTGGTGTCAGAGCCCCGCCTCCGGAGTCCAGTCTCGCTTCCTACCCCAGGTTGAATGACAGTCCTCCAGAAAATAAGTCTACTCCCTCACCCTTAGAACCTGTGAATGTGACATTTTTTGGAAAGTGAGTATTTGCAGATTTGATTATATTAAGGATGCCAATTTGAGATTATCCTGGATTGAGTGGGTGGGCCCTAAATTCAATAACAAGTGTCCTGATAAGCAACAGAGGAGAGACTTGGAAAGAAGTGAGAAGACCATGTGAAGACTGAGGCAGGGATTTGAGGTATGCAGCCACAAGACAAGGAGTGGCTGGAGCCACAGGAGCTGGAAGAGACAAAGAAGAATTCTTCTCCAGAGCCTTTGGAGGAAGCATGGCCCTACTGACACCTTGATTTCAGACTTCTGGTCTCCAGAACTGTGAGACAACAAATTTCTGTTTCTTTAAGTCACCAAATCAGTGGTCATTTGTTATGGCAGCTGTAAGGAACTTATACAAAGCAGTTATATTTTACCTGTACACAAAGTATGTTTCAAATTTTTACTGTAATTTAAAAATAAATCCAAAGATCTTAAGATTATAAGATTCTTTAAATTTGGAACATTTTTTAAGTGGATATGATAATCACCCAGAGAGAATCACACTTAGACTTAATATATCAGTGTGTTTTCCTTTGTGTTTGTGTGTGAGATTATAAAACCTGAATCAAACTATATGGACAGTTTCAGGCCCTGCCCTTTTTTTTTTTTTTTTTTGTCCATTGTAAAGATTTTCCTATATGGTTATAGATTATTTGAAAACATTGTTTTTAATGGCTGCAGAACATTCCACTTATGGCTATATCATAATTTATGAAGTTATATTATTTTTGAATGTTTACATCGTTTCTAATTCTATACTGGTATAAATAATTCTACACTTAGGAAAAATTAATAAAATTTTATATTTTTCTTTTAAGCATATGAACATTTTAAGAATCCTGATACCTAGAACCGAACTGCCTTCTGGGAAGTTTCTATCAATTTATTGTCCTGTCAGTGGCAAGAGCACCCATTTAACGATGCCTTCGCCAAACCTGAATTTTATAACTTTTTAAAAGCTTACTTTGGTAGGTTAAAAAGTCAGTGATATTTTATACTTGGTTTAATTTGTGTTTCTTTGGTTTAGTGGGATTGTGAGCTAGTTTATATTTTTATCAGCCATCTGGATCTCTTCTCTTGTGAATTAACCTTTTGTGTTCTTTGCTCATTTTTCTGTTGGAATATTAGCCAGTTACTTACTGATTTGAAAGACAGTAATGTTATAGAATATCTAAAAAGATTTCTTCATAAAAAGTGGTTTTCTATAAACACTTGTTACACTTTATATACAGGGTCTTCTCATTTGTAAAAAAGCAGAACGTTGAAATCACACAGATTGGCAGTTGTGGTCTGGAAGGATGGTAGTGACGCATTCAGTTCCCTCACTCCAGCTCCCCATACATTCTTTGATATTTCCAGGCTGTCCAGTCTTTGGTTTGCCATTTCTTAAGAAGGAATTTGAATTATTCCACTCAGATAATCTCAGGTTGGAGATCTGAGAATTTCCTTAAGCCATTTCATCCTACGGGCCCAAATTATTTGGCTAAATAATTAATAGAAAACATGTACAAATTTTTTTTTCATGAGAAATTTGCTTCCTTGTACTGATTCAACACATCTTGACCACAGACGTTGTTGTTTTTACACAGACACACACAAAAAAACATTATACATGGGTCAGGAGTAAGGAGATCTTAGTTCTTTCTGCTCTTGTTTTTTTCTGGCTTGGGGTTTTTCTCTAAAACAGAATTTTGAAAGTCAGTTCACTCTCTGGGCCTTGGTTTTCTCATCTCGGATTTGCCAGATAAAGGACAGGACATCATGCAATATTTGGGATGTGCTTTTACTGAAAAAGCATTGTTTATCTAAAGTGTAACTAGGCATCCTGTATTCTTATTTGCTAAATCTGGCAGCTTTCTCTCAAAGGCCTATTCCAGATCTGTCAAATTATGACTGAATGCTGGGCATAAAATGTAGTCCAATATCACAGCACTTTGAAGCCGAGGGAATCTGGGTCCCATACTGCAGGGGATACCATCGTCCAATGGAGACTGTTCCAGGGATGATAGCAAAGGAAATGCTGATGAAGCCTGGAGAGTCCAGGGATCCGTTTGGACAGTTAGGGAACTAGAAGTAGAGTTTGGAGGTAGGTAAGACGTGCAAGTGGAGTCAGAAAGACAATATGAAAGAGACTATAGTACTGGCGTTAATGACAGATGATGAGTTCTAGGAGATGGAAGTTTGATTCCTTACTCTTCTCTTTGGACAGTCTGACAAATACATTTCTGCTGGACTGTCTGCTCTGAGAACTTAGCAGTGACTTCCTGAACACGTTTTGAAAAGGACTCTTAGTTTATGACCAGGCTCAGTTGAAAGAAACACTGTGACTGGAAAGCAGGGCTTCCATGGCCATGTAGCTCCCCATTCGGCATAGGTAAACTATTAGAATTTCAATGATTTTCAACATCAATTCAGTTCCTGAGTTTGAAAAGTAGTTGCATCTCACAACTATTTTTTTTTGTTGATGTCTTTTAATAACTTCCACATTTAATTCAGAAAATATTTATTCTATACAAAGAATGGTCTAGTTTTGTGCTTGCCATAGAGAAAGACCAAAGAAATAGAATATAGTCGTTTCGAGGGGATGTTTATAATTTTATCATGGTAACAGGACATATACTTATAAAAAATAAGTCAAAACTATGGTCAAAAGACAGGGAGATAGAGGAGATCAGAGTAGAGGCCCAAGTGGACTAGATGGAAACAGGAAAAGCTTCCAAAAGAGAGTGAGCCTTGATGGTGAGTGAGATTTCCACGAGATATAAGAAAATGGTCAAGATTGGAACAATATTTGGGAGATGAGATGACTATGACACGAGAGCCCCAGCCAGGATTCTTCCTTGATGGAAACAGCATTGATGAGGAGGCCTGGGGCACCAGGCAGTTCCAATATCCCAGATGGCTCTCTAGAAAGGGTTGAAGGTTAGAGACATTTCAAGTCCTGCCATTTTTAAAACTCTTACATGAAATTTTCAAATATGTAGCGAAGTTGAAAGACTGGTACAATGAATACCCATACACTCATCACCCAACTTTGATCATTGCTAACATTGTTTTGAACCATTTGAAAATAAGTTGTAGACATCATGACACTTAAACCTTACATTCATCAGTGTGCACCTCCCAAAACTATCCGAATAAGGATCTTCCTCTACACTGCCATAGTACCATTACCATACCTAAGAACATTAACAATTCCCTAATACCATCTAGCATTCTTGATCTTCTAACATTAAGAAGACCAAGTGGTAGTCTTGTAGAATTTCTACATCTGGATTTTCAAATTATTATAATTGTTTTCTCTTAATGCTGTTCAACCTGTTCCTGTATCCCCTTTATTTCCTATAAACCTGGCAGGATCTCACATTCCAGTTTGCCTAGGAATGTCCTCTCTGTTTACACCTGCGGTCCTGCTATAATTGTTGGTTGAGTCTTCTTTCACTCCCAGAGATGCCCTACTTTGGATAATTCATTATATGTTCACTCTGTATAAGCTGGAAGTTAGATTTAAAAGTTGATTAAATTGAGATATTTCATAGATGAGATGTACTTCATTTTGCAACAGGACGCAATATGGACAATGCTGAATTTGATCACGTATCATCAGTCAGCTGTCAATTCTGTAAAGGTCAGCTTTGCAATCAGCCAGCAGCCTCGGGCATGGGACTTTGATACCTTGTGATGTCATAAGGATATGATGCTCCCCAACAACATTTTACCTACTGGTTTTAGCATTAATTGATGATCCTTGCCTAAACAAATTCTTCATTTGGGGTTGCAAAATGGTAGTTTTCTAATTCTATCATTCATTCTACATTTATTAGCTAGTATTCTGTGAAAATTGAGGATTTTCAATTTCTCCTAAAAACATCAGAAAATTGCTTTATTCTTTAATTTCCAACTGGTTTAATTTTTTAAATTTTCAATTAAAAAGTTGATGGAATAGTGACCTTCAGTGTTGGCAAATGACTTTGGTTTTGGGTTATGTTTTTATGGACTGGTGGATTTTTATTTGTTCCATGTTTTAAAATAAATTACAGTCATTTTTTATAAATGCTCAAATTGTCCCCAAATTGTCTACTGGACCCTCTTTCAAGGATCTGCTCCTATGTGCCTCTTTCAAAGATCTGCACCACATTAGCTGGGCATGGTGGTGCGTGCCTGTGGTGCCAGCTACTCAGCTACTGAGGTGGGAGGATTGCTTGAGCCCAGGAGATTGAGATTGAGGCTGCAGTGAGTCATGATGGCGCCACTGCACTCCAGCCAGAGTGACAAGTGAGAACTTGTCTTAAAATAAACAAAGAAAAAAAAAATTCCAGGGTCTCTATCTAATCCCTATCACTTCTCCACTATTTCCAGCTCCTTTTCCCTCCCATGAGTGATTACTTTTATGGCACAAGGTAGTCCAGGTTCACCTTCTATTTTCCCTGAAATCAACCCTTTCTTCAAGGAGAACCTGGTTCCTTTTAGTGGAGAATCCTTTTCTTACTATATTTGTAATTGAACATATTTGATGTATGTAAAATTTGGACCATCATTACTTCTAGGACTTTTCAGTGTCTAGTGCTAGAAAAATCATAAGTTCAGATTGACATTTTCCATTAAATTTGAAATTACCACTTTTTTCTTCTTTAATTTTATATTTTTACTTTTTTCTCCTATACCAAAAATCTTCATTCCTACTAATTTTTCATACCATATACAAAATTTCACTTCAAACAGCAAAACTCAGTTTTACTACTAAAAATAAAAATAATACTGAGTAAAGTTCAAGATTTCTTTGCAGTTATTTTTATTCTTAGAATAAGTCTCACAGAGAATGCTCACAGGACTGTGTTCAAGAGTCACTTGAAATAATTCTCTCCTCTGTGATATGTTACCATCTAAATTCATTTTTGTCTTTAAGATTTGCCTTTTTTTCTTTGCCTTAATTTTTTTTTTTTTTTAGTTTATGTCAACCGGTTACCTAGTTTAAAAGACAAAACTTAATAAAAAGATAGATCCAGGCAGGGCACGGTGGCTCATGCCTGTAATCATACCTTTGGGAGGCCAAGGCGGGCAGATCACTTGAGCCCAGGAATTTGAGACCAGCCTGGGCAGCGTGGTGAGACCCAATCTCTACAAAAATCACAAACTAGTAGCTGGGCATGGTGGTGTCTGCCTGTGGTCCCAGCTACTCGGGCACTGAGGTAGGAAGATCGCTTGAACCCAGGAGGTTGAGGCTGCAGTGAGCCTGATGCACTCCAGCCAGAGTGACAAATGAGACTCTGTCTCAAAAAAAAAAAAAAAAAAGATAGATCCAGATAGATCCAGAGAATCTATCTAATCCCTATCACGTCCCCACTATTTCCAGCTCCCTTCTGCCTCCCATGAGTGACTACTTTCATTAGCTTCTGATTTACCCTTCTGGTGTTTATTGTTGCAATAACAAGTGCCTGTGTATGTGTGTGTGTGAATACACAAAATGTATTCAACCAGTCTCCCATTGCTAGACATTTAGGTGTTTCTGATCTTTTGCTCTTGCAATAAAACTGCAATAAATGTGTGCAGATGTTGCATATGTAGTTGTATCTTCAGGATAGGTTCTTAGAATTGAGGTTGCTTGGGTTATAAGGTAAATTCAAGTGATTTTATTAGGTATTGCTGATGTAGGACAGACAAGCCCAAAATTGTGGCTTAGCTCCAGAGGGTCCTTGGCTTTGTCCAGGAAAGAATTCAAGGGCCAGCAATAGTGTTAAACAGCAACTTGTACTGAAGCGGCAGCCTACAGCAGCAGCAGAAGTACTGCTCCTTGCAGAGCAGGACTACTTATAGACAGTGTGCACAGAGTAGCAGCTGACAGGCAGAGCTACACTCATATTTATACCCACTTTTAATTAGATGTAAATTAAGGGGTAGTTTATGCAGAAATTTCTAGGAAAAGGGTGGTAACTTCCAGGTTGTCAGGTCATTGCCACAGAAAAGGGTGGTAACTTCTGGGTGTTGCCATGGCAATGGTAAACTGACATGGCACACTGGTGGGTGTGTCTTATGGGGAGGTGCTTCCAGCCTGACTTGTTTTAGTCCTCAATTTGGTCTGGTGTCCAAGCCCCACCTCCTACTTCATTGCCAAATCCCCTCCTAGGGGAGTATAACAGTTTGCAAGCAAAGGGTGTCTTTTCCTCACAGCCTTAACAACAGCATCATCAGACTTTTAGATTTTTGCTTATCTGAAATATTTCTTCAGCATGATTATAATAATCTTTCTCTTAATAGGAGTGTGGTTAAGCATACTTTTCATCCATTTAAAGGCCTCCTGCCTTTCATGTTCATGGTTTTGCCCACTTTTTGTCTAGTCGGTTTTTTTTTTAATCTCAAATTTTAGGATCTCTACCTATTAAGGAGATATTAGCCTTTGGTTCTGTGATATATGATGCAACTCTTGACTCCCAATTTATCTTTTATCTTTTGATACTGCTTATGGTGTTTTTTGCTATGAAAAAATTTTTATGTTTCTCCGGTTAAATTTATTAAGATTTTAAATCATAGATAAGGTTATAAAGAAATTTAACTGTGGTTTCTTCAGGTATATTATGGCTTCATGTTTTACATTTAGATTTTTGATCCATTGGGAGTTCACTCTTGCAAGTGATTTGAGGTATGAATCTAAGTTTTGTACTTTTCCCAATGGCTGTGCAATTGTACTGTTTATTGAAAAGCCTATTTTTCTCCATTAGATATGCCACATTCATAATATACTTAATTTGCTTATAATCTTCTATTTATCTACATATTTTCTCATTACTTCCATTGGTCATGCAGCAATACCATGCTGTTTTTATTAGAGAGGGTTCATACTGTACTTTAATGTCTAGGAAGGCTAGTCCCTTCCCATTCCTTGATTTTGTTTTTCAAGGGTTTCTGGGCTATTCTTGCTTGTTTATTTTTATACAGAAACATTAGAACCAAGTTGTCTAGATCTGGCTTGGGAGGAGGGAGAGGATCCTCTTGGTATTTTTATTGGGATCACGTTAAATTTACATATTGAACTGGAAATAAGGGAAATCTTTATGATATCTTTATGATGGGATTGGGATCACAAATATATGTTGAATTGGAGACAATGGAATCTTTAAGAACATAAAATATTTGCTCAAGCCTGCTCTGCTTTTGTTTGGGGACCCTTTGAATCCAGATGGACTGCCTAAGTAGAAAGACTGGGAGACTAGTCAAGCTTCATCAAATAAAAGGTAACAGAAAATGATAATCAACAGCCACAGCATTTGCTACTGAGGACATAGGGCAGATAGAGTGTATTAGTCCATTTTTACACTGCTGATAAAGACATACCTGAGACTGGGAAGAAAAGGAGGTTTAATTTAACTTATAATTCCACATGGCTGGGGAGGTCTCATAATAATGGCAGAGGGCGAAAGGCACTTCCTACATGGCAGCAGCAAGAGAGAATGAGGAAGAAGCAAAAGTGGAAACCCCTGATAAACCCATCACATCTAATGAGACTTATTCCCTACCGCAAGAATAGCATGAGAAAGACCAGCTCCCATGATTCAGTTACTTTCCCCGGGTCTCACCCACAACACGTGGGAATTGTGAGAGATATAATTCAAGTTGAGATTTTGGTGGAGACACAGACAAACCATATCATAGACCCTCACCTCTTGGAGGCCATGAGTGTTATCTCAGCTTTCCTCATCTCTGATACACCCATTCCTTGGACCGAAAACTGCCTCTCCACCCTTGCCTGCTCTTTGGCTCCATAATGGCCCTGACTGATGGAAATTACCTGGACTCCTGATTTCGTAAGGCCTTGTGTATCTGCTTCTTCACTTCTGGGTGGTGGTTCTGACTAGCGGCTGGGCCATGTGACTGATGAGGAGAAAAGAGTGTTTGATGACCCGTCTGACTAAAGGGATGGTTACCTGCTGGGAATTAGTGAGGAATAAGATGGACCATCGAGGAGACTCAGTCACAGTGAGGCATGAATGACATTGGTACTTGGTTCTAGAAGAAAGGAAATTCCTCTGAGGTCCTTAAGAAGGGTCAGTAGCTGGAGGCATGGGGATGAGATTGGGGGTGGATCTCACTACCGAGAAGTAGCAAGAGGCTGATCAATGAACCAAGTGGGGGCCTGGGCTATAGTGAGAGCAGAGTCAATGTGGAAATATTTCCAAGGAGAATCTTGTTGGCAGATTGGCTCTGAGGACAGAAGGCAAGGGAGGAGGTAAAGATGACACACAGGCCAGGAGTTGTCCATCCCAATATTAGGCTATTGTAATGTTCTTGCCAATAGAGGCTGGGCTGGATGCAGTGAGTAAACGGTGTTTTATCTGAGCCATTCTCTTAATAAAACAGATGCTCACTCCATGCCAATCTGATGTATGGAATGTTGACTTTACTGAACAGATAAAATAGGGAACCAGTTTGTCTCACAGAAAGTAAAGCCTTGAGCCTAAAAGGCCTTTGCCCATTTGCTCAAGTCTCAGATGTCTTCTCTTCTTCCTTCTTTCTCCCTTCCTACCCCTTGTCTCCACAAAAAAGAAGAACAGAGAAACCACTGCCAGCATCTGCCACACTTCCTTGTCTGTCTTTGCCTTTCCCTAGTCTCTTCTGCTGTTTTCCTCCACTGGTTTACCCAGGCTCCTTAGCTTCCTCCCAACCTTTTTCCCTCTGGCTCTTCACTGGCACTGGCTGAGAAAACCAGGCATGGGCCTGACCATCCGCAAGCTCCTGCCACTTTGGCCCGCATGTGTGAGAAAGCTACTGGGTCTGTGGTTGCTGCAGGATGCATCCCTGTCCCAACCCTGAGAAAGGAGGCCAGTACAAGAAAGGAAAGGAGGGTGAATGGTTTGGGGGCTAAAGGCCCTAGCTCAGATGTCAAGAAGATGGGCGGCCTTGAGTAAGTTTTGTCCCCCTTCGAGGATCAGACTTCACATCATAAAACGGGAATGACCATAGTACCCTTTGCCCCCATGGAGTTGTTGTGAAGCTGAGCCTCTTGGAAACAGGTTATAGTTCTGCACAGAACCAGACTGCATAGCACCAACATCACACCTTGCCAACTTCCTGTGGCAGTTTGCCTAAACAGGCCTTGGCAAGGGAAAAGCCATCAGTGCGTGGGTAGCAGAGAAGATAGTGAACTGTGCCTGACTTTCCAGTCCCAGTGAGGACTTGGACTCCCTCCAAGGCACTGTAAACTCCACAGCCACTGAGCCCTTCTTTGGGAAGCAGTCTAGTAAAGAGAATTCAAGACTTCTCTTCTAAAAACTCTGAGAATGTTTCCACTGGCACTAACCAGTTTCTGTGCACATTGGCAATGTCCACATTCCAAGTCAGATGGATCCCCAGCCCCTCTTTGAATCCCTTGCTCTAGAGGTAAGAAGTTGAGGTGAGGGAGACTAAAAGATTTGCCCAAGGTCATGGTTAAGTTGGTGCCTGATGCCAGAGCAGGGCTGTCTGTTGAATCACAGAAAATCTCTCTTGCAGTGGCAGAGTCTATGATTAGTAGCTTAGACTATGGAAACAGACTGGGGTTTGAATCCCAGCTTTTCCGTTGATGAGTGGTGTACTTTAGACCAGTTTACTTAGCCTCTCTCAGAATCAATTTGTTCACATGTAAAATGAATGTCATCATAGTAAAGGAAACACAGAAAGCATTCAATAAACATGGTGTTGTAGTTGTCATGCACAGATGCAAGGCAAAGAGCCCAAGAAAAACCAGGGCTGGTTGGGTCTCAACCCCAAGAAGCAGTACAATCCGACTTCTTGTTCTCAAGTCTCATCATCTCACAGAGATGGTGGATCACCACCATCTGACTTAGGTTTAGGCATGCTATCTTGACTTTGCCCCATAATTCTAGACCAGATATTTTTTCTTTTTCTTTTTTTTTTTTGTTGTTGTTATTACAACACAAGTTCAAAGATAGATCAGATATTTTAAAATTTGTGTTAAGTATATAATACCTACAATATGAATAAGATATAAAGAATAACAATAAAATGAACATTTATACCCACCATTCAACTTAAGAAATATACTACAATTGCTTGGAAGCCCTGCATGTCCCTTTGCTCCAATCCTGCTCCCTGGTGACTTATTCATTTTTCATTCCCTTGCTTGGTTTTACCATAGATGTACTTATCCTAAATAACATATTACTTAGTTTTACATGTCTTTAACCTTAATATAAATGGGATCATACACTTCTTTAGCTTTCCTTTATTGCTCAAATTATTTTTGTTATTTATCCATACTGATGCAATTGGAGTTCACTCATTTTCACTGTTGAATAGTACTCCATTATGAAAAGATGTCACAATTAATTTATTTGTTCTCCAGTTGATGGACAATTGGATTATTTCCAGGGCCATTTTTTTCCCTTATTAGAAATGGTGGCTGGGCACAGTGGCTAGGCTGGATGCGGTGGCTCATGCCTATAACCCCAGCACTTTGGGAGGCTGAGGCGGGTGGATCACCTGAGGTCAGGAGTTCGAGACCAGCCTGACCAATATGGTGAAACCCCGTTTCTACTAAAAATACACAACTTAGCCAGACATGGTGGCATGCAACTCTATTCCCAGCTACTAGGGGGGCTGAGACAGGAGAATTGCTTGAATCTGGGAGGCAGAGGTTGCAGTAAGCCAAGATTACACCATTGCACTCCAGCCTGGGCAACAGAGCGAGACTCTGTCTAAAAAAAAAAAAAAAAAAAGAAGAAGAAGGAGAAGAAAAGAAAAGAAATGGTGCTTCAGTGAAAATTCTAGCACATGCCTTTGATATACACAGTTAGGAGTGCTCCGCAACATCTGTGGTCCATGCTGGGTCATAGGTATGTATGCCATCAAATTTATTGGAAAATACCAAACTGTTTTCAAAGTGATTGCACCTTATACTTTTAGCAACAGTGTATAGGCACTCCAAATTTTCTTTAAGGTTGGGATTGTCAATTTCTCATCTGTGAATCTAGTGATTCATTAATTTCCATGTCCACTGCGCTATGTAGACCTACCTTGAAGGCTTATCATGGTGTATTGTTCTGTGTGTGCTGTGGAACCACATTGTGTGGTCTCATTCCTTTCATAAGTTACCAACTAAGACTTGGTATCATCAGTTTCCATCTTTGCATTAACCTTTTTGGTAATCCAGTTATGGGGGCCTGTCATTTGTATTTTGACTTTCATTTATGGTGCATTTGTCACATAAAAGTTTAAATTTATATATATCTAGATTTATCACTGTTTTTCCTTTTTGTGTTTTGCTTAAAAAGGTTTTCCCCAGCCGGGCGTGGTGGCTCACACCTGTAATCCTAGCACTTTGGGAGGCCGAGGCAGGCGGATCACGAGGTGAGGAGATCGAGACCATCCTGGCTAACACGGTGAAAACCTGTCTCTACTAAAAAATACAAAAAATTAGCTGGGCATGGTGGTGGGTGCCTGTAGTCCCAGCTACTCAGGAAGCTGAGGCAGGAGAATGGTGTGAACCTGGGAGCCGGAGCTTGCAGTGAGCCAAGATCGTGCCACTGCACTCCAGCCTGGGCCGTCCCCCTCCCCCAAAAAAAAAAAAGGTTTTCTGCACTTCAAAATTAGAGTCAAATAATTTAAAATTTTCATTTAGTCATGGAGCAACTTAGAAGCCAAAGCAGTTGTGGCAGGCCTGGAACATTAGGCTGTCACACTGTACTTCACATGAGGCAAAATGTCCAGTCTGGAAACGCGGTCTCTCATTTTCATCATGTTAGACTAAATACAGTAAAAAGAAGAAAGACAAGTGGCTGTAAAAAGAAAAAGCAGAAGTGTAACCTTTGCCTCTGGTCTTTTTCTCTGGGGAAATATGAAGTTGTCAGCCAGGTGTTGAGCAAAGTTGTTGGTGGAGAGAAAAGTCAAGTGACTTATGGGGTGCATTTTACAATAATTCAGAAAGAACGAGCTGACTATTATCATCTCATTCAGTGAAGCCTGAATTTCCTGATCTTTGATGACACTGTATGTGCTTTTACCATCCTAGTCTACTTGTTTCTTTCAGTTAGGAACTATGGGAGAGGAAGAGGAGGCAGGGTCTAGAGCTCCTTCAGGATGCACTGCAAGAAAATTGAGCAGCCAGATTGGGGAAAAATGAATGATGGCAGGAGACAAGCACTTGCATTTTTCTCATGCAACATTGTCTGCTCTCTTGCTGGCCTGGCCAAGTCAGCGGCCTGGCCAAGCAGAAGGGCCCCACCCTTCAACAGCTCTGAAGATTCTGCTCCTAAACATCTGGTCAAACCAGAAATTCATAGGCAGTGATGAATGTGAATAATCAAGGTTACCTGGAGAAAGACAGAACATCCATTTGTGCAAAGAAGAGGCACAGGAGGGAAGAAATCCATCCACGGTTTCCACCTCTACCATTGCAGCTGTTCCTTCTCCCCCTCTGTCTCCTCCTCCTCCGCTTCTTCCTCCTCCTCCTCCTCTTCCTCCACCTCCTTCTCCTCTTCTGTCTTCTCCTCTTTCCCCACTGTCTTCAGCCAGATCTTGGGTCTGCAACAGGAGAGGTAACTGAGAGCTCTTTACTTTGTCCCGCTGTGTATTCTGACCCAGGAGAAGACTGGTTCCCTTGATAAATGTTGGAAATGTGTACTTTATTCCACAAGCGTGAGCAGGGCATTCTCGATGGCTGCAGAAAAGTGTGTCCAGGTACAAAAGGTCCCTTCCCTCCCATTTTCTTCCTCCCTGAGCCTAGACTGCGGGCTGCTCTTTAAACAACAGATAAATCAGCATTTTTCAGATTAGGCAGAAGGAAATACAAAGTCTTCCAGGAGGGAAGTAGAGTTCTGTGAATAGGTTCAGCCCCTACAGGTATGGCTCCCTCCTCCCAGCCTCACCCCACCTGTCCGAGCTCGAGATGGCCTCGTGTCTGGCGTGTCACTGGGTGTGATGAGCAAGTGATGGACAGGACAGGAAGAGGCAAATGCAAGGAGGGGAGTGGCATTCTGCTTTTAGGACTTCAGAATGGCCTGATGTAGGAATTGCGTTGTGAAACTGTTAGATTTGTTCTCATCTGACTTTTGGGTACATCCTGGTTTGTTTGAAAGCAACTGGCTATCGGCAAGGTAACTCCTGACTCTATCAGGCAATAAGGAGGCTGCATATCTTACAATGGAGTTCATCTCCCCTTTCCTGAGTCATCCATCCCTACCCCCAGATGAACAGAGAATTGCCCATCCCATTTTAAATAGAGCTCCAGAAAAAGAGAGACTCTAATTCTCTGAGTAAACTGTTACCACCATGCCACTGCCAACCTGATATTTATTTTTAAACGTATTGCCCGCATCGGGGGGTAGGAAAAAGCACAAAAATGCCATTTTAATGTAATGGTTCTGTAAGTAGAAAAAGCTTATCCATGACTTTATGCAAATAAGCAGAAAGTCTCCAAGAGAGGTTCAGATGGACTTGATTACTCTGCTTTTCCTTGAGCCCAGGAAGTTCCCAGTTATAGCACGCACCTGCTGGAAACAGACTATATGTGTTTGGGACAAACAGGAAGTAGTGACCAGCCAGAAACTTGTCCTAACCTGGTTACAAATCTGATTGTAAAAGAAAGCAGCTGGAAAGAAATTTGCATGCCCAATAGGTTTCATTATTAAAGTTTACACAAAGTGGAGTAATCACCAAGCAGGCTGGCTATCCAGATCACATGATTATGTAGAAACATGAAACTTGATTATGTGCTCGGGCAAGTTTTACTTCTCCCTAGAGCAGGGGTGTTTGCCAGCAGCCTGCACTCTCAGAAATCAGACTTGAGTGGCCGGAACCCTTAAGACCAGAGGCTTACCATGCTGCTCCCTAGGAGGGCCAGGAACTGCTGACGTGACCACTGGACAGTTATTCGTGTCTCTTACAATTACCAAACAGAATGGACAAGCTTAATAAAATAACCGTCCCCGCCAGTCAGAAGTTGAGGTAAGATTTTCCCCACCCAATACTTACCCTTGTTCATCTCCTTTTTTTTCCCCCAATGCTCTTATGGCATCTCAGAAATACTGAAATCCTGGCATGCTTTGCTAGTTTCCAGTGAGTGGCACTTACTATAGGGAAGTGGACTGAGCTTTTGGGAAAAGCATTGGGTGGCACTTGCTATAGGGGAGTGGACTGAGTTCTTAAAGGAATGTGTAGGAACAAAAGGGACTTGCTTTAGCTGCCTCTTACAATAAAGTGTAAAGCTCTGGAAAGACAATAAAACAAATGCCAAGGGCTTAGATTCTACTGAAGGTCAACTTTTAGAATCTGAATGCAACCAACTTTTCTAAGGAAGGGTTTCTCTAAACTGAGTCCTCACCCATTTTATTGCAGGTTACTATTTAATTTTAAGGATAGCTGTAATCATTTGTTATTCATTGTTTTATTGTCTCATTTATTTTGTGGGTGTATATTACAAGTGTGTTTGGGGGGATTAGATCTGTCTTTCCAACGCCTTCATGTCAATGTAACAAGGATCTATAACAAGCCTCTCAAAAAGAATAAACCAGAAGCGGCCCCACGGGTGTGAGTCAAGGAGCTATGGAAAAGACAACTTCCCCAAATTTTGCTTTTGAAGGTCTTCTTTTTGTCTCATTGTAATAGCATCATGGCTTTCAGAGACTGGAACTTTTAAAGTTCAGGGAGTGGTTTGTTTTTTTTTTCACATTTTTTAACAGTTTTTAAAAATTATACTTTTAAGTTCTGGGGTACGCGTACAGAAGGTGCAGGTTTGTTACATAGATATACATGTCCCATGGTGGTTTGCTGCACCCATCAACCCATCATCTACATTAGGTATTTCTCCTAATGCTCTCCCTCCCCTAGCTCCCCACCCTGACAGGCCTCGGTATGTGATGTTCCCCTCCGTTCAGGGAGTGTTTTCTATTCTGACTACATATTGGAAATTAGCCAAATGTTCAGGGGGTGATGTGACACGTGTAGCAGACAAGTAATCACAGATAACAAGGAGCCAGAGAATTGAAGCTTTTGAGACAATATTTAAGAGAAAGTCTGGAATTGGCAGAGGGACAGCCCTTCACAGTAGAATACAGGTCTTATGCGTAGGAGGTGCTTGGTAAAAGGTAATGTGAAATGCACCAATGGTCTGGGATCAGTAGGCAACATCAGCTGCGTTCAACCATTTCAAGAACATTCTGTTGAGTGCTGCTGTGTGATCAGCACTGACGGGACAAGAAGGCACCTCATTCTTGCCCTTGGTCTCAAATAGCTACACCCTCATGAGGGGTGGGGGTGATACAATGGAAGCTGTAAGTGACTGAAGAAATATAAGAAGAGACAGAGTAGCGGGAAGAGGTTTCATAGAGAAGATACTTTTAAGGGGTAGGCTTTGAGAGGTGGGTAAAATTATAAAATACCGGAGAATTGGAGGAAACATGTGCTGGGAGGGAGGAAATACAGAGGCTGTCACTCAAAGCTTAACACAAGTATGGTCCATTTGTGGGATGGTGAGGAGAGTTTTCTGTCCAGCGGAAACTAAAGAGTAGGGAATGTGGAACCTGAAGGTCCTGGTATGATGGGACACATAGGGTGGGTCCAGGTTGCAATGGATGGTGAGTGCCCTAACCAAAGGAAGTTGGAGAACAGGTTATGTTGTTAGCGATGTCATGACAGTAGGCTTAAAAGAGCCTGGTAGGATGTGTTGGAGTGGGAGGGACACTGGAGGCAGGGATCTGGTGGGAGGGAGGAGCGCTTAAGTAACCCAAGCATCCAGGGTTCTAGGCCTGGACTTGGGACATGGCAGTGAGAAGGAAGAGGGAAAGGGAGGGCAGAAAGACATGGCAAAGAAACTAACTAGGCACACTCCTCTGAAAGAACAGGAGGATTCCAAATGTTTTTTTTTTTCAGACGTATTCCATAATGTAGAACTATACAGAAACGTATTCTCTTTCAGGGAATCTAGATGGGAATTTAAGTAAAGGTGCTAGAACTTAAACTCATTTTATGATTCCTCCCTTTGGGACAAAGTCCAGCTTGATCACAGAGCAGCTGATGGGCAATATACAACCATAGATTATGGGATAGACGACCAAAATTATACCATGGATAATCATACACTACACTCATCTGCTTACATAAAAGTAACTTTTTTTCCACTTGATTACTCAGTTGTCTTTATAGAATCATCCTGTCGTGGTAAAATGTACTGTTGACGTGGAACTTTTCAAAGAAATGAAATTGTAAACTCAATGGGCTCAAAGCACCATCTTAACTCTTTTCCATAATCAGATAGATGGGATGGTGAGGAGTCAATAGATGAAATACTTGCCTCCTGTGATTTGTGTCCTCTGTGCTGACTGGTTGACATCAATTCTGAACGTTGATTAACCATGTAATTATTTGGCACCAGATGACCATAAAAGTGGACAGTTATGTTTATACTCTTAGGCTTAGGTGAGAATTTGCTCAAATTCTTAGCCACAAAAATAGAAAGATGGTGAGTGTCTAACCAGAGGACTGAAAATAATGACCTTGATCCAGGGAGTATATTCCCAGGACTGACAAGAAAGTGGAGCAGAAGGAATTACTAGGAGGAGAGGGGAAGCAGAGTCGTCCAAGGAAAGGAGGGCATGCAGGATTGGAAGGAGACAAGGAATTCTCAAAATGAAGAAGAAAGGGAATGTTCTGGATGAACCCAGTTGGGGACAGGTCATCACCTTGAGAGTTTCTGCTGTATAAGAATAGAGATAGGTGAGATGGCTAAGTTGCTTGTGACCACAGAGAGGTGTGAGCACAGATTCTCATGTTTTTGCTCCCACCGAGGTCTGCTAAAGTAGGCTTCTCTGTTAGTAGGAGTCCATAGACACTTAGGGTCTTTTTGTTGATTCTTAGCCATGATTTTCCCTTAATTGTATAAGGTAAAGATATCATCAGAAACCCAGCTAGACCTGGGTTCTCAATCGTTCCACAGTAAACATTCCTATGATCATAAAGATTTCACCTTTCTAGGGGAACATTTCAAAATTTACAATCCTGAATCACTTTGCAAGTATCCCTTTTCAAATTAGTAAAACTAACTTGAAAATGACATGTTTAGTTTTTAATAACCTCCCAATTGACTCATCATCTGTGCTTGTGTATTTTTCTTTGTAGCATAAACAAACACATACCTCCTCATTTTTACAACTAGAAAAGGTCTTTGACACAAGTGCGGTCAAATTGGGTCTCCCCAGTTATCTTACTGATTAAAGAATATGGCATTTTTCCATTAGAAAAATCAAGATTTGTGTGATTTTAGGCAAGACTGCCTAATCTCCTTGGTTTCCTCACCTGTAAGATAAAGATAATAATAACAGTACCAATGTCATAGGGCTATTGTGAGGTTTAAATAAATTTTTCTGTGAAGCAACTGGCACATAGTGATTATAGGATTTTTAAAATAGTAGCTATTAATATCATTACTGTTGTTATTCTAATTCTATAGTTGTGTAATTGATTTTCTGAAGATAAACAGGGGCTTTCCATTGATCCCCGATAAGTTTCATGTTGGTTCCATTTCTTCTTTCTGGCTATTTTGACTATTTTGTCTATCGATTCTGACATCTGTGACACTTGGCTTTGCACGGACTGCAGATGTGACAAACATTCCTTCTCTGCCTTCATCTAAGTGACTGATAATATTAAGCATGACAGAGCCCTGCCGTGGGTGTCTGGGTCTTCCTGGTAGGGGTCTCACTGAGACCTTATCTAATGGATTCTGGGACATGCCTTCTCTTCTCAGGGCTTGGAGTTTTCAACTGGAGTTTTTAGTTCCTTGATTTTTCTGGTTCAGTTCTTCAGAAACAAATTCACCTTCTTTTCACCTTTCCACAACTAGCTGCCTCTCAGATCCTCCCTGTTTGGTCGATGGTATCCTCGTCAGCCCTCACACAGACTCACCCTTCCCTCTCCACCTCAGCTGACACCCACTCACGTACCACACCCTGCAGGTTTTCTTTATGGCTCTTCCATATATGCCTTTTCTTTCCTTTTCTTCCACAACACCCCGGATAGGTTCTTAGCTCCCCCATGTCCCCTATGTTTGTTTGGTTCAAACTACAAAATGAGAACATTTCCCAAAGTCCCTCTCAGCTCTGATGCTGTGATCCTTTAAGCACAGAGACCACGTTTGACATATGTTACATTCTCGAAGGCTACCATTTTGTCTCAGGACTCTCAGGAAACATTTCTTGATATATTTAGAAGGACCATGCCATTGGGGCCCAACAGGGCTGATTCTCATGGCCAGTTACTAGCTGAAGCCATTCAGTTTCTCTACACCTCAGTTTTCCCAGCTGCCAAACGAAACTAGAGATGCCTTCCTCACAGGCTTGTGTGAAGACCAAATGAGACAACATGGACTGAAGTTTCCAGAACAGTATTTGCCCCTTAGTCAGTATACCAAGTCAATAAAAAGCAAACACAACCACCAGTACCTCAACCCACCCATGCTGAGTGGCATTTGCTGTCTCTCTTGCTCTTCATATTTGTGGTTCCAACTCCTTTTAACTGGGGTGGCAAAGTTCAGAGGAGCTGCAGGCAGGAGGCGCAGCATCTAGTGGTGGAGATTAGATCCACTTCCTGGACAGTCTGGTTTCCCATCCCCTCACACTGCCTATCTGCATCCCATTGGATGAGAAGCCACTTAACTGGGCCATCTTGCACCACACCAATGGCTGGACTACCCAGAGCAGCTGAGAAGGGTTCTTTCTCCCTGTGCGCAAGCCACATGGGAGCCACGTTATCAGAAACTGGCTTAGTGCGAGTGGACTTCAGAGTCATCAGCCAAGAAAATGCAAGGCAACCTCCTCACCCACTATGGGCATGGCTGTGCTAAGAAAACCCTAAACCAGAGTCCACATGTCCGAAGAACCTCTCTCTCTTCTGGACCCAGTGATTGTGTACCATGGCTGAAAAACACCCTCCTCTTCACACAATATGTTTCCAAATGGACTATGATACAATCGATTTGGTTTCCAAGGACCAAATCACAGTTATTTTCCAGCCCTGCCTCCTGATTACTGGATTGAAAAGAACTGGACTAGTGCCAAACTCTTCAGGCATGTATTTACAGACCATCTCTTGTTTTCTCCCTACAGGTGATTTAACCCCATCTGTTCTTGGGAGAATTTATCAGCTTGGTTCATTTTCAAAGAAGGTCTTACATGAGCAAGAAAAAAAGGGAGAGAAAAATTAAAGGATAGCTTATTCTAGGGAAATTAAAACACTTGGCTTTCTTTGGCTTCTTAATAGATTCCACGGAAGCATCCTTCCCCAGCCTCCTGCAAGACATAGCTGGATCATTTTGATCAATGGTTCTCCATCAGGGACAATTTTGTCCCCTAGGGAGCATTTGGTTGTCACAACTGGGGAGTGTTACAGACACTAGTAGTTAGTCCCCAAGGATACTGCTAAATACCGTACATTGTACAGGGCAGTCTCCACAACAAAGAATCATCTGGCCCAAAATGTCTACATTGCCACGTTGAGAAACCCTGATTCAGACTAAGTGGAATGTTCTCTTCAGAACAATAAGCAAATATTCATTTCTATTTGCTTATAGTGACAATATGTATTTAAAGTTCAGCATAGGCAATACATATCGTTGCCATTGTTGTGGTCTTTGCTCAGATCACACTGGGTTTCCTGTCTGGGATGGTTTGGATGAGGGATTGCCTAGAGGAGGGGCAATAAATCCTTAGGCCTGCCTTTCAATTTGATGTTCCTTTTAAAAAGTTGTGTCAAACAAAACTAGATCCCATGAATTACATGCACCATTGAGGTATAAGTTGCTCTCTCCTGGGTAGAAAAGTGAGAGCAGGAAAAGATTTCCAGACATAAGGTCATCTTGGAATAAATAGTCTGTTTCCACTTCTTCAAGTAGACTGAGCAAATCTTGAGTGGAAATTCTTAATGTTGAGGTAAAAAGCATATTATGTGATAATAAGCCATTAAGAAGTTCAAGGGCTTGTGAGTCTGATCCAATGGCCAAATTCTGGCTGGGTGTAGTGAGTCGTGCCTGCAACCCCAGAACTTTGGGAGGCTGAGGCAGGAGGATTGCTTGGAGCCAGAAGTTCAAGACCAGCCAGGTCAACATAATGAGACACCCATCTCTACAAAAATAAATAAATAAATAAATTAGTCTGGTGTGGTGGCATGCATCTGTAGTCCTGGCTACTTAGGAGGCTGAAATGGAAGGATCACCCAGGAGTTCGAGGCTGCAATGAGCCAAGATCATGCCACTGCACTCCAGCCTGGTGAAAGAATGAGACCATGTCTCAAAAATAATAATAATAATAAGGCTGAATTCTGGACAGAGGTGCACACACTGTGCTTGTCCTAGAGCAGAATATGTTGCCTGAGGACATTGGATAAAAGACAAAGCAGCTGGTGGAGGAGAGACGAAATGCGTTTGCTTGTCCATCCTTTAATCTTCTTGGTTATATGTGAAAATTCTGTGGCAGTATCCAAGAGGCATGTATTTGGAATAATTCTTCCATGAGCTGGGAGAGTTTCTGGAGCAGGATTCACCCTGTCTTGTCTGTTCTCCCTGTGGCCAGTGTGTATATATTTTTTTGAAACCGATGGGTAGGTTTTAAGGGTTCAATCTTTTTCATTAAAGACTTTTTTCCAGCTCTATTAAGCATTTCTATGTCTCCCCTGCCCCCCTCCAAAATAACTCTTTAAATTGGTTTTGATTGTATCTGGATCTCAGGAAACGCTTTGTGTGATTGTTCTGCATATTAGGAATGATGAGAGGAGGTCTATGTGAAGGACCCAGGGTCCTGTGCTCAGAAGAGCCTGTGCTGTCTGTTCTAATGTCAGATGCTCAAGGCTTTTGGGTAATCCTGCCTCCAGGCTTGCAGGGCTGTGGTGCTCTTGCCCACTGTAGACAGAGCCTCACTAAGGAGGCCTTTTAAGTCCACCTAACCAAGACTCCGTCTCTGCAGAATGGAGGTCAGAGAGGTACTGCTACTGCCTCCCATTGTGTCTCTGTGGGAGACACCCTGTGTCTCTGGATTGGTGATTACATTCCATCAGGTCCCCCTTAAATCTCACAGACTTGGGACCATTCTGCTTCTTGAGGGTGACCTTGCTTCTCTGTGTTTGCTCTGTCAGATGTTGAGGTTTAAGCGCTCAAAGGCAGCCTTAGTTTTTTCATTCCAAGTTTGTGCTGGGCTTCCTAGGCCCCTAGGAACCATGCACATTATTAAGAATTAAGAGTATGATTCACCTGTTGCTCCAGAAATGGGCCTCAGCTGCTTATGGGGTGGAATTCCAGCTCCTACCCAAGTCCCTGCTCCAGATCAAGGGAGCAGAGAACCCTGAAGTGTGATGCTGGCTGCCGTCCTCTAGGTCCCACATGACCTCAGGGTTCCCCAGCACAGCTGTAGGGAAGCAGCTTTTGTGTTGGGCTGACACTGGACACTGGGGTTGGCTGCTGCGGCGGAAACCCTCTCTCAGGAGGTTGCTCCTCTTCACTGTGTGTTGAGCCTCCTCATTACTGGTGTATTTGTCTCCATCTAGCAATGAGCAAGAAAGTCTGACTTCACCTCTTTCCTCCCTGTGCTTTGTTCCACAGCTGAGGGCTATCTGCTGCCTCATAAAGAGCCCTCCCCACAAGCCCCTCCTCCTCCATATTTCGCCACCTTTTCCTACCTGTCCTGCCTTCACCTCCCTTCTGAAAGGGAGTCCACCGGAAGCTACACCTGCAGCCTTATTTTTTAACCTGATGTTTTCACAACACTTTTGCAGCACTATGGTCTAGGCCTCCAAACAGACCATTTCCCTCAGCCCAGCATGGCTATTTCAATGCTTCTTTCAAAAGCAAGACAAAGAAGCCAGCTTGAGGGACATGGGGTGACTGCTTGCTGAGCCACACTTCTCTGTTGACCCATTTCCTAAGGAAGGCTCTCATTACCCCAGGAGCATCCCTGCCTCCCATGCTGGCTGGGGGCCCCAGACCTACTCCAGATTCCCTTCCTTCATACATTGTAGGGAACATGCAGCACAGGTCCCTAGCTTCCTGGGCATGTGGCCATACAGTCGCACAGGGTCCTGTGCTCAGAGCTTGTGCCTGGTTTAGTGCTCTGCTGTTGCAGTCCTGAAATTCTTAACAATTTCAACCAAGGGTCCCTGCATTTTCATTTTACATTGGGCCCCAGAAATTATGCAGGCAGTGCTGGTCGGGAGTTCCATGAGGACTCGGGCCTTGCCTGCTTCTACAATGTGCAGAGACACAGGCTTCCATGGAGAAGCACAGAGATTCGCCTTGCGAGGACTGAAAGGACACCTCTCCAGCTCCTTTATTCCACAGGTGAGAAAGCTGAGGCCCACAGAGGCCAGGTCACCTGTTCAAGCTCTAGAACGACCCCTCCATGTCTGCCTGTGTAATTTACTGGCCAATGTAACATTCAGGCTTTGTCTGTGTTCTTTACTTTTCATAGACGTTTGTTTTAAAATTTAAAAAGCAGTCACTTAACTAGTCAGAAAGCCTTCTGAGGATTCCTGCTGTCAGTATTTCAGGCAATTGTGTGTTCCAGGCCCAAACTTGAATTCCACACTGACTCAGGCGTGTCTGGTATCCTACTGCTATATATTTTGCAAAGAATGCTCCCACAATTGTTCATGTAATCTGAGAGTGAGTTATAATTATGAAGAGCAGAGCTGGTCTTATATAAAGACCAGGCATACAGCACCAACGTGGTATTTTAAGAGGTGCCCCTGGAAGGTGTTTTTGTCTTACTGAAAAGAAACAATCAGGCAGATGTGGATTTGAACATTTGCTCTGCACTTACCAGCTCATGGTCTTTGAGAAGATCACTTAATCCCTTTTAGCCTCAGGTTTTTCATCTGAATAATGGGAATAATAATATCTCAATAATATATAACATAAAGCAGGGGTATTAGAACGGTACCTCTGTATACTGGAGAGTAAGAGCTCAGTGAATGCCCACTTCCTCCTGGTCTGTGCTTCCCTGGTGCCCTGGATTGTGTTGTTAGAGAGGCATCTACGTGGGATACGGCAGTGTCTCAATGTTCTGGTTCAAAATTAAACATCATTAAGTGTAATAGGTTCAGGCACTGAGTCATCTGTCACTAGCACCCACGCAGGACTCATTTATCTGATAACCAACTCAGACCAAGGGGGCAGAGAGCTCTCCTACCCACTCACAGAGGTGGTTCAATCAACAGTCTAGCTGGATAAATGGAACACTGTTCAAGAACATGGTGATAAGAAGGAGGGAAAGGCCAGAGGTGGGAGACCACACCTAAGTAAACGGGAGTTCCCCAGAGGGAGGTTATGACCAAGGGCGCTTGGAGTAGAAGACAAGAAAGTCTGAGCTCATACCTAGAGTGAAATGACCCCCAGCCCCATTCCATTTTTTTACCCCTTCATTTTACAACCTAACTTGGTTCAAAGTATAAAAAGCTTCAGTATGAAAAATAATTTTTAAGCATAAAAAGTGTATTAATGTCCCTACTCAATATTGAACATACCAGGAAGGAAAGAGTATTTCATTTTAGTGCAAATAACTATGAGAATCACATACAAACATGAGAACTATAATTTCAGAAAAGAAAATGGCAAATGTAATACAAAATCATGGAAAAAAATGAACTCTCTACATATATATGATTGTTTCGGCTTTTAGATGATCTTTACAGCCTGTTCAGGGTCAAAGTTCTCTTTTTTACCATGGCAGGACTTCTGATTTC
The DNA here is from genome assembly GCF_009828535.3 of Hylobates moloch. Classification (NCBI taxonomy): domain Eukaryota; kingdom Metazoa; phylum Chordata; class Mammalia; order Primates; family Hylobatidae; genus Hylobates; species Hylobates moloch. The sequence continues at coordinate 37,439,312 of NW_026652278.1, forward strand.
ACGTCATCTTCATACTCGAAGATCATCACAGTTGCCAAACCAATCTTAGATGATTGGGCTTAATATACCCGATGCTACCTATTAGGGTAAATTCTGTTAACAACCTTGTAGCATGATGAAAACAAAAGCTATTCATGAAAATACCTCAAAAGTAAATTATTTTGAAAATCTGCTTTAAAATTGCTAATGACTGCTTCATGGGTCTGGGGTTTTATTTAGGGGTGACGAAAATATTCTGGAACTAGGTAGTGGTGGTGATTGCACAATATTGCGAATTTACTAAATGCCACTGAGTTGTACACTTTAAAATGGGTGAAATGGTGAATTTTACATTATGTATGTTTTATCACAATTTAAAAATTGATAATTAAACAATTTCCTATATTTACCATAAATGAGTGTATTTTGGGGACCCATGATTATATATTTTTTTGACCCACTAGATATTGTTGGCCAGGCACAGTAGCTCATACCTGTAATCCCAGTACTTTGGGAGGCCAACGTGGACAAAGCCCTTGAGCTCAGGAGTTTGAGACCAGTCTGGGCAACATGGCGAAACCCCGTCTCTACAAAAAATACAAAAAATTAGCTGGGCATGATGGCACACGCCTGTAGTTCCAGCTACTAAGGAGGCTGAGGTGGGAGGATCACTTGAGCCAGGGAGGTTGAGGCTTTAGTGAGCCGAGATAATGCCACTATACTCCAGCCTGGATGACAGAGTGACACCCTGTCTCAAAAAAAAAAAAAAAGATATTGTTTCAAAGTTTTTATTTAAATGTATTATTGACAAACATTTGTAGATGCTTTTAATGAATTACAATGCTTCCTTTCACCCCTACCCCTACATACAAGACATTCCCAATATCTTTGTTTTCTCAGAGCCAAGAAGAATTTAACTGGGTCAAACTTTTTCAATAGATAAGAAATGCCATCCCTCAAAATCACTCTTTACTTCCTGAAAATATCTTTGCTTTTACCTGCAGAAATGGATGTCAGGACAAGTAGAGGACAATACTATATATATCATGCCATGTAGATATAGCCAAAGTTCCTTTTTCCCCCATTAAGTTAATTTTTAAAAGAACATATTCAAATTCTTAAGACACTTTTATTTTCTGGAATTATGTAGAATTGCATTTTCAGAAACATGACTAGAACTACTTATCAGTCGCTTGGTTTTACAAACCTATTGGCAGCTGGTTCGATTTAAGAGACGTCAGTTTCGCATTTTTATGCTGGTAGAGGACAGACAGTGAACACAGGCACAGTGCAGCTGTCAGCCCCTCATCAGAACAATGAGCACATCAGAGTCAGACACAGTGAAGGGACTCAATGACATAACCTCTTAGCGTTCTTCCAAACCTAAGAGTCTGTGTCATCTATGAACACGGGAGTCTCCCTTAACTTTTTTGGTTTTTGCAATCTGCTGTTATGAGGAAGTTTCCCTTTATCCAAGACCTCTGCAAAGTGGGTGGTGGCAGCAGGGTCCAGCAAGCATTCCAATGTGCTAAAGGAAAGGAAGGTGTTGTATCCCTGGAGGCCCCAAGGACTACTGGCCCCTGAAGTCAGAGAGGGGAAGGGCCATGCCAATTTCAGCTGTCAAATCAAGTGGCAAAGCTTCTAAGAACTTCTTAAGGCAGGTATAGCATCATTTCCTTGCCATCTCATCAGTCTCAGGGTGGTGTGCCTGACGCCTAACTGCCTCTGATAGCGTAAATCCTACCAGGGTTTTTGAAGGACACAGGGTATTAGTGGAATCATCCCTACTCCTGCTTGTGCCAAGTCAGCCCAATTTCTGACTGCTTATAACCAAGCTCAGCTGTTCAGACATGCCAAAGATTACCACAAAATATCTGCAGATCTCAGTAGGAAAAAAAAGAAACAAGAAAAAAAAAAAGGTAGGGTGTGAACTGCTTGGAGAAACTTACAAATTACTTTATACGGTTAATAAGTGGATAGTAAGAAACAGCCCTGGCAGCAAGATGCTCGTGTGTAAGGGAACACAGCCCCTCCACTCCAGGACCCTCAGGGGGCCTTTCTGCCTCAGGTGTTGAGAAAGGATGCATGGATTATGGTGGTGTCCTTCCAGCTGCTCTGTTCAGCCACCCTACTTCTGAGCACATTCCAGACCCTAGACGGCTGCTACCGCTTTCCCTCCTGACTCCCACGTGCCCTACCCCCTCTCCTTCCCATTTCCCCTGCCATCTGTCCCTTCTTCTTTTTACTCTCCCTCTTCCTCCCAAAGTCTGAAACAGGCGCTTAAGAGCCAACGCTCCCCTCTAGAAAAACGTCTAACCTTGGGGACCAATAGCAAGGCAGGGGTGGGGGCACATGTGTCACAGTAAAGATTACTGGGCTGGTAGAGGGAATGAATGCTGTCTCCAGGGACAGAGAGGAAGGTATACAGAGAGGTACGTAGGTGCTGAAGCCAGTCACCTGCCCTGGTGAGGGGCCAAGTTGAAACAAGTTAGCCTGTATCATCCAGAGTGGGTTGAGAGCATGGGCTCTGGAGTCAGACCTGATTTTGAATTCCAGCTCTATCATTTATTTGCTGTAGGATCTGGGCAAATTATTTAACCTCTCTGAGTTAAATTTTCTCATCTATAAAAACAGGGATAACTACAACTATGTGAATATATTAATGCTATTGAACTGGACACTTAAAAATGGTTAAGATGGTAAATTTTTTGTTATGTGTTTTTTATCACAATATAAACATGGGGATAATAGGACCTCCCTCACAGGGTAGTTGTGAGGGTTAATGAGATAATGCTCACAAAGTACCTAGTACATAGTTAATGCTCAATAAATGCTGGCTTTTGCCGTTATTGATTTTCCAAGTCTGATCACTGGCATGCATGATGCTTCTTTCAACAATGGCTTACTGGGCTTGTACTATAATCACAGCTCTGAACTATGGCATAAGAAGGTGGGGGGTATCTCTGGCCATGGAGGTATCCCCCACCTTCTCTAGCAGGGGGCTCAAGCCTTGTGTGGAAGGGGAAGGAACCAGTATGACTAAAAGAGTTGGAGGAGTCCTCAACTAAATTAACCTCAGGGCAATCACAAAATTTCCCTGGAATTTAATTTCCTCCCTTGGTATAAGAGGAGGTTGACCCAGGATATTCCCAAAGTCTCTCTCACTTCCAAATTGCTGTGACTACCTTAATTATAGGCAAAATTCAGAGTCAGCTGTATAGTCTGAGACACTCATGATCTCTGATCTCTTTGGGCTTCAGTATCTGCATCTGTGAAATGGAGGAGAAGGCCACTAACTCGACCTTGAGGGGTTTGTTCATATTATCACACCATGGAAGGGACTGCCAAAGCTGTCAAAACTCTGCCAGCTCCACCATGAGCTCACTCACCAGAAGGAAGCAGCCTCTAGTGCTGAATTTGCAAATCTAAATATAATTCTTGTTATTTCATAGCAAGGCTAGGCTGGAGGAAGTGAGCATTAGGAAGCCGGTGCCAGAAATGGACAAGGCTTTAGAAAGAGTGGAGGGGGAGAAGTTGTCATAGGAGTCCTGCTGCATGCAAATAACAGGATAGTCACTAAAAAGTATCATGCTGCTTCAAAACGATGGGTTGGTGGCCAAAGACTTCAGCTTTAAGACAGAAGTGACCTGACAGGAGGATGTTTTGTGTGAATCAGAGAATTCTCCAGTCTGCCTATATCTGTCCTCTGGCTTCACATAGGCCAGAAGGTTTCTGTCATGTGATAAGGTGGTAAAAGGGGCCCCTTTCCTGCATTACAAGAGGGTCGGTTTGTGTTCAGGTTAGCTCTGTCGTCTGCATGTGCCATGCCCAGTGTGCACACACTGAATATTTGTGGAATAAAACAAAACGAGTCATGTATAAAACAGCAAATCATGATATTAAATTTTAAGGGGTAACCCTCATTAATAAATTGATACAAATAGTATTTAATATAATATTTTAAAAATCAAAATGAATGCCCAAAAATCCATGATGAAGAAACTACTGGAATTTTAAAGGAAGACAGAATCAGTCCTGCTGATTTATTTTGTCTCAGGCCCCAGTATGGTCAACACGGCACTTTGTCTCAGTAATGTCCTCTTTGAGAGTTGTTGGTCCTTTCACACAGCTGAGGCCCACAGGGCACTCCTAGCGTTATTCCATTGCCTTTGGTACCACGCTGTCATGAGCTTGAGGCTTGGGCCTGGCAGAGTTGTCCCCATACTGGTGTCCCAGCCACCACTGTCCCAGGCTGAGGTCCTCCTCCATTCTTCCACCCTCATCATGACACACCCCGAGGAAAGGTCTCCAAGGGCTTCCAGCAGGAAGCCTGTAACCCCCCATCTCCTTGGCCTAACACGTCCCTTGACTATCTGTCTCTCCTCCCATCTTTGTCTTATAAACGTCCGCTCAACACCTACTTTCCTGACACTCTCAGCTGCTCACTGGACCTAAAACATCTCAGACAGTTTCACCTCTGAGCCTTTGCACTTGCTGTTCCTGGTACCTGGCTGCTGTTCCTCACCCTTTTGATGTGACTGGAGATGTGAGATGAAGAGTCAAAGAGAAAGAGAAAGGGTTAAAGAACATTCAGAAGTTTCAAGCCTGAAGATCCAAGGATGCCAGCTTATAAACTCCATTTTCTTCCTCTTCTTTTTTTTTTTTTGAGATGGAGTCTCACTGTGTTGCCCAGGGTGGAGTGCAGTGGCGCAATCTTGTCTCACTGCAACCTCTGCATCCCGGGTTCAAGTGATTCTCAGGCCTCAGCCTCCCAAGTAGCTGGGATTACAGGCACACGCCACCACTCCCAGCCGATTTTTCTATTTTTAGTAGAGCAAGGGTTTCACCATGTTGGCCAGGCTGGTCTTGAACTCCTGACCTCAAGTGATCCACCCTCCTTGGCTTCCCAAAGTGCTGGGATTACAGGCATAAGCCACCACGCCCAGCCCTTTTTCTTATTGTCAGTTTTCGATTTTCTATCATACAGCTGTTTTAAAATTTAGTAACAAAAATAAAATATACTATATTAGTAGCATCTTAAAAAGAAACCCAGAGTCAATTATATTAAACACGTAAAAAAGGAGGAAGTCAACTAGAGAATCAGCAGACCTAATGAGGAACATTAATTTTTTTATTTTTAAATTAAATGCATTTAAATGTATTTAAATTTTAAGTTTAAAAAAGTGTTTTTAAAAATCCATTCATAGTAAAAAGTATTCATGGATGCATTTTTGTTTCTATATAGGCCAAGGAAAACATTACAGAGATTTCTACTCCAAATTGATTTTAGAAACACATAAATTGGAGATACCAGGTCAATTGTACCAGCACAGATGTTCTAAGGATACCCAAGTATATGTGGATAAAGCAAAGGGCTGAGCCAGCAGCTCCCAGGGGTTCTTGCAGTACTTGAACTCCTGACCTCAAGTGATCCACCCTCCTCAGCCTCCCAAAGTGCTGGGATTACAGGCATGAACCACCACGCCCGGCCCTTTTCCTTTTTCTTATTGGCAGTTTTCAATTTTCTATCATCGAGCTGTTTTAAAATTTAGTAACAAAAGTAAAATTTCTATATGAGCATGGAGCTCAGGGTGAGACTGAGTGACTCTGAGCCATGACAAAAAGCTTAGGCTTGATTCAGTAGACGACGGGGAGCTGCTGCACTCTTGAGGAGGGAGTGATCTGTTGAAATCCAGGTTTTAGAAACATTCGCTGAAAGAGGCCCTAACAAGCCCTCACAGCATGTATGGGAGGGCCCTGCTGCCAGCTGCTGCATTTGCCTGTTGTAAAGGGGAAAGTGTAGGCTTAGGTCTTGGCTCAGAGAGGAGGACCAGCCCTATGAACATTGAAAGGATGAAACTCAAGAACTGGACCTGAGGTTAAGATGCGGGGATGAAGAAGGAAGGATTTATTTGTTCTGTTTGTTTACAAAGAGTCACTTTCACCTGAGACACTCTTTAATCCATTCCTACATTCAAATTAAACAGGGATTTTCTCTGATTAGCAATGCTTTGCATTCCACCCTTTCTGAAAGACAAATGAAAAAAAAAAATCCTGAAACCTGCCTTTCATTTTCCTCTGTGACAGCACTAAAGAGCTACAAGGAAAACAAGATGTTTTCTGATCTTCTTATTTCTACTAAACTTTTTAAAAAAGTACTTCTTACAGATAATATCATCTGTTAAATCATCTCCTGTATTTAATAAAAATTATTGGAAAAGTGTTTTTGTCAAATATGTAATTTCTTGGACACCTCTTGTGATCTGGCCGAAATATCTGCATGCAGCTGCCCTCCCCATGCCCTCTTGGCCCTGGAAGAGCTCGCTGTCCTTCAACTCCATCCTTCCTGAACTTGTTTATTCTTCTACGTGCCTAGGGCTGTTCTCAGCCTGCAGATACCCTTCTGTGGATTCTCTCTATGGATTCCTCTTGTGCTCTCATGGCCAGACGATCTTCCCTGGGGTATGTACAAAGTTCTCCTATCCTGATAACACTGTCAGTGGTTCTTAACCTTGGCTGCACATCGGATCCCCTGAGAACCAATGATTCTGGTTTAAATGGTCGGGGGCAAGGCCTGGGTATCAAGATTATTAAAAGTCCCCTAAGTGATTCTAATGTGCAGCCAAAGTCAAGACCGTTTCTTTAACCTACCTTTTCATCCAAGAAGGAGATGCAGAAAGATTACCAATTGATGTAAGGTCTAAACTTCAATTCATAAAAGACTCATTGAAGGGCCAGGTGTGGTGGCTCACGCTTGTAATCCCAGCATTTTGGGAGGCCGAGGCGGGCGGATTACCTGAGGTCAGAAGTTCGAGACCAGCCTGGCCAACATGGTGAAACCCCGTCTCTACTAAAAATGCAAAAGTTAGCCAGGCGTGGTGGCAAGTGCCTGTAATCCCAGCCACTTGGGAGGCTGAAGTAGGAGAATCGCTTGAACCTGGGAGGCGGAGGTTGCAGTGAGCCGAGATCACGCCATTGTACTACAGCCTAGGGGACAAGAGTGAGACTTCGTCTCAAAAAAAAAAGACTCATTGAAGAAGGCTGGGCTGTATACATTCAGCTCCTGGGGTCAGAGTCCCTGCTCTGCCACCAGGCTGCCTGGGAAGAGAAGGCAGGCAGGCTGGAAGCATCACTGTGCCCGACTTGTATTAATCTGAGTCCAGGTAAAGGTGAATGCCTGGCCATTGGCAACTACAGCCAATTCCTTCTGCTGTCTTCCCCTTGTTGAAAGCAGACATCATACCATTGACTAAAATTCCATTGCCAGAGTCTTTCCTTTCCTGGGAAAATGCCTGGGTAAGCCTTTGGCCACTCATTATGGAGAAAAGAGTAAGATTTGTTGTTGAAGCTATTCCAGGCTATGGTGGATGGGGGAAGATACTCTGGAGGTTGGGGAGTCATCTTTTTGCTCTTTCCATTTAAACTTAGCCTAGAAGGAGATAAACCGGCCTAATCCTTTTTTTTCCCTTTTTTTTTTTTTTTTTTTTTGAGACAGAGTCTCACTCTGTCGCCCAGGCTGGAGTGCAGTGGCACGATCTCGGCTCACTGCAAGCTCCACCTCCTGAGTTCAGGCCATTCTCCTGCCTCAGCCTCCTGAGTAGCTGGGACTACAGGTGCCCGCCACCACGCCTGGCTAAATTTTTTGTGTGTTTTTAGTAGAGACAGGGTTTCACCGTGTTAGCCAGCATGGTCTTGATCTCCTGACCTCGCGATCGACCCGCCTCAGCCTCCCAAAGTGCTGGGATTACAGGCTTGAGCCACTGCACCAGCCTGGCCTAATCCTTTAAAAATGGCTCTCAACCTTCTGTGTGCGTAAGAGTCACTAGGCCTAGAAAATTTGTTAAAATGCAGATTGCTGGGCCCTACCTGGAATTTTTATTCTATTGATATGGTTTAGGGTCCAGCAATCTGAATTTCTAATAAATAAATACAGGCAATCTTTAGACCTTACTCCAGAAAACACTGTTTCTGAGCGTGATCTGGAAGAGAGGCTGGGTTTGAAGGCACAAGAGGGAACCTGAGATTGTCCCCTCCCTCCCTGCCCCTCAGGTCCAAGCCTCTTGATCCCAGGCTCCCAGAAGCAAGGCATTCGGCACTTATTCTCACACAGCCTTTGCTTCTCCTGGTCTCAGATTGCCATGTGGTCTGGTCATCTCTCTGCTCCCTCAAGCTGAGGGGTCCTGATTCACCGCTTCTTGTCACGCCTACTTGGATCAGAGTTTCAGCTATTTAAAAGCCTCTCAGTTTGCAGAGGAAGGAAAGATGCAGGTAAAGCCTAAGGATGGTGCTCACTTATGAAAATATTCACAATATAGTAGTAAGTGGAACACACAGGTTTCAAAATATCAAGAGTGATCTTAGTTGTGTAAAATCTGTACATCTTATGCATGGGTAGTAAAAATTGGAAAGCTATTCAATGGGAATCCTTCTAGAAGATTCCTCTATTCAACCTGCAGCAGAGGGACCAACAACCAGGAGGCCCTGGGAAGACAGGAAACATCACAGTACCAAGCCTGAGGCCTGCCTGCCACATCCTCATTTTCTTACATCCTTTTTCTAGGTTGGAGTCTTTGCAGGATGAGTGATGGTAAAGACAGCCCACCCCCCACCAACAGGGATGAGGTCGAGTCTTAGTGCCACTGCCACTGCATTCTGTGTTGGTCACTTAGAGCACGATATTATAATAGCAATGGCAAAATGGTCCCGACCGTGGCACTCTGCTCCAAGAAGGGCCAGTCCCTTTTCCATTGTCACGCAAGGAGAGGGGCACGTTCTGCCTGCAGTCACTTCATCTCCATTCTACAGCTTTTGCAAACTGTGGCTCAAGAAGAAAGTACATGACTATAAAATAAATTACAATATATAGGCATAGGTTTGTCTGAATTCATACAGAGAAAAGTCAGCAGTCCTGCAAAGAAGCTGCAGACTGAAAAGCACACACCCAAATTATGCTTCCAATTGACCACCCAACTTATTTGTCTGAAACTTTGCACTTGAGTTAATGAGAACTTAGTTTTTCCCCCAAACAGGTATTTGCTTTATTTGCGCACAACTAAAAGGCCCACAATAGAAAAAGGCATGATCTATCATAGCCATGCACAAAGGATGGTCTCCCAACTGGTAGCATCAGCACCACCTGGGAATTTGTTAGAAATGCAGGGGCTGGGCATGGTGGCTCATGCCTGTAATCCCAGCATTTTGGGAGGCCGGGGCAGGCAGATCACAAGGTCAGGAGTTCAAGACCAGCCTGGCCAACATAGTGAAACCCCATCTCTACTAAAAATACAAAAAATTAGCCCGGCATGGTGGCAGGCGCCTGTATTCTCAGCTACTCGGGAGGCTGAGGCAGGAGAATCACTTGAACCCGGGAGGCGGAAGTTGCAGTGAGCCGAGATTGCGCCATCACACCCCAGCCTGGGCAACAAGAGTGAGACTCTGTCTCAAAATAATAATAATAACAAAAATTAAAAAATAAATGCAGATTTTCTGACGCACCACAGACAACCCAATGAGAATCTCCAGGGGTGAGGCCCAGCCAGTTGTGATCCAATAGCCCTCCTGAGGTCTATCGGATTCTAAAGTAAGGCACTTTAAAGGCAAAAAAACCGCTGTAACTTTCAAATGGTGACTTTTCTACTCTCAGTGCATCCTGGAATTTAAATCTCTCAAGATTCAGACTTACCCAGGGTCACACTACTACAGTGTGACTAAGTTACATGTCTTAATTCAAAAGCTTGAAAATTAAAAACAAAAGAGAGAATATAAAATTTGATTTGGTTTACACAAGTATTATAATTATTTATATGACCTGCTCACCATTTTTAAATACCAAAATGCCATACTGCTTAAAATTACAATACTAACATATATTTTAAAACATGTATTAGATAAGCTTTGTTCTTCATTTTATTTTGTTACATGAGCATGGCTGTCTCTCTATGACTTTAGAAGATTAGGACATTGTGACCTTATTATCCATCTCCCCACCATGGAAGGATATCTCTGAATGAGATAATCAAAGTGAAGCTGTTTTATGCCTTACCTATCTTTACCTACACACAACTCATCTCAGTAAAAGGATTGCTGTTTGAATCCAGAACAACCCCTCCTGGAACAGACCAGTTGTGCATTCTTTTGCTATGGCATGTGCTATAAGTTGTAATAAGGAGCAAAAAGCACTTCAAAATGAAATGGCCAATGCTAGAGAGCAGCAGAGCTGTGCGTCACCAGATGCATGGACAGTTGATATAATGAGCTAACAGCATCACAGTAAATCTTGGTTTGGGGCCACTATGTCTTCCCAGATCACAGAAGTTTGGCAGTTGTAACAAAGCAGTCTATAGACATCAGAATTTGTGTGAATGAGATACAGAGAGAAAAGAAAACTTTAAAATATAAAAAGTATAATTTATCTAGGGTGACTATAGTTAACTATAATTTATTGTATATTTCAAAATAGCTAGAAGAAAAGATTTGGAATGTGCTCAGCACAAAGAAATGATAAATGTTTGAGGTGAGGTGATGGGTTTCCCCATTATCCTTATTTGATCATTACACATTGTATGCATGTATCAAAATATCACATGCACCCATAAATATCTACTGCTATTATGCATCAACTTTAAAAAGTATAGTTTATGTAACACTTCAGTAACTTACTGTAATTATATAGTTACATAGTATAATTGTTATTGTTATAATAATACACAATAAAAAGTAATTAGGAAATGCCAAGAAGCACCAAATGCCAAATTGAGCAAATGACAAAATTGCATCCAATTCTTTTGCAACATTTTGCATCTGTTTATTTACATCCACAGCAAAATCACTTATGCAAATTGGCCCCTGGTTCCCTATTACTCTGCCTGTGTCCCACTCTTGACAAATTTCTGATCGGATTCTTCACTGCTGGCTCATTTTGCTCCTCAACCTGGTTAAGCATTAACTTAGGCTAAAGATACTCCATCCAGTTACAGTCAGCTTACAACCAGAGCTGCCCTCTGCCCTCCATATGAAATTATTGAATTTTTTCCAATCAATCCACTTCAACCTCTCTTTCTCTCTTTCTCTCTTCCTCTCTCTCTCTCTCTCTCCCCCTCTCTCTCTGTCTGTCTCTCAATCTCTCTTTCTCCCCACTGCCAGATCCGTTTTCATTTCCTTCTTTCCTCTATCTCGAAGATTCTCTATAATTCCTCAGGAAAAGGAGAAAAGGGTTTGGCATACAGTATATGTGAACAAATTCTAGAAAACTGTAGCGTTCTGAGGCAACTCAAGGGCCCATCTGAGGGACCCTCTGTGTGTCTCTCAACCATCCTTTTCTCTCTGCTACTGAGCCCATAATATGTGCCTGGCTCTTTCCTGAGCTCTTACACTTGTATCATCAGTGTGCCTGGCCTCCCTAGCTAGGGAGTATAAGATGTGGTCTCATTTCCTTTGTTACCCAAATTACAATGACTTGGCACAAGACCCCTGACACATACATTTGAACGTGGGCCCCTCAGTGGGTCCCTCACTTATGTAGATAATTCTCCAAGATGCAGCCATACGGCTGTCCCAAAAGAAGTTTCTCCTATCCTTCTACTTCACACTCCAGCCTGTCCTCCCTCCACCCTTCCATGCCAGTGGAACACTCTCTTCCCCAAGGCCCAGCTGAGGCCGGGCTGCAGCTACTACAAGATCTTACTGAAGATTCAGGGACAGCAGAGAGGGATTATGTGGTTGAAAATAGCTAGCGATGGCTCTGGCTATGGCTTTTCTCAGAGCAGAGGCGCAGACCCAGCCTCAGATTCAGGGATATCACCCCCTGCCATCGCCCCAACCCCCACCACTGAAAATCCCTCAGGTTTGTCTGTGCTCTTCAGCATTCTAGCGCCTAACAGCCATTAGCCCTAGAAGGAGAGAGATCGCCCCAAAATCCGCAGCTTAAGTTCCCATTTTACGTTTGAGCAATCTCCCTTTTCCCAATTCCCTATCCAGTAAATTTCACTCCACTCCCTAAGTGCTAGATGGCCTGCCCTCAATAGAGCAGCCCCAGCAGAGCACCAGCATCACTGCACTGTTTAGCTTTAAATTAACACTTGGTAGAGGACAGCCATAGGCCTGCCCAGGCAGAGTTCTTCTGAGAAGCTGTCCTCTTACCCTCTAAACTGCTCCACTGCTGCACCAAAAAGTAACCCTTCTGCCGCACGGGCGTTCTAAATTCACAAAGGGCCAAGGTATTATTTCTCCCAGATGTCCTCAACCGACAGTTTCCTAGACCTATGCTAAACTATTTCTACTACCTAACCCAAGGCCTAGCTCCCAGAGTCAGAGAAATCTGCTTTCAGGATTATGGGAAAATCACCATTTCCTACAAGAACAATAGCTGTGTACAGCTCATTATCTCAAGGGTCCAGTCAAATGGTTTTCTCAGAACAAAGGAAGCATTTACCTGAAAGGTGAATTAAAACATCCTACTCTTTCAGGGAAGAACCATGTGAAATTTTATTATACATTTTTTAAGTCAGAAAATTATTATGAGGAAAACATAACATGGCCCTATCCTCCCATTTAATATTTTTCTCCATATTTGTATATAACACAGATAATACAAATGATATCTACACATGCTATAAAAATTCAAATATTTTAAAACATCATAAAGTAATAATCCCTTTTTTAGAAAGTAGAAGTTCCAGGCAGCAATATAGATGTATATTCCTCTTTTTTTTAGGGTTCTGTGGCATTCCATTGCATGGATCTATCAGAATTTATTTAACTAGTTCCCTTTTAATGATTAATGAGCATTGGGTTGTTTTCAGAGTTAATGGTTGTGGGGGGAGGGCAGAAGAAGCAGGGAGAAGATTAGAGAGTTCTTACACATCATGCTGCAATAAACATGCTTATATGTATATACTGATTTTTGTGACCATTTTCATAAGACAAATTCCTAGCAGTCCAATTGCTCGGTCAAAAGTCATGGATGTTTTAAATCTTGACAGATTTGGTTGTAACAATTTACCTTCTTAACACTGGATATTATCACACTTGTTATGTTTTGCCAGTCTGACAGGCGAAAAGACATCTCACTGTTGTTTAGATTTAGATTTGTTTAAATATAAGTGATGTTCAATGTCTTTTCATTGGTCTATTGGCCACTTGTATTTGTTTTCTGTTAGCTGTGTGTTCATATCTTTTGCTCATTTTTCTATTGAATTATTTCTCTTTTTCTTACTGAGTGGTAAGATTTCTTTGTAAATCAAGAAAGGCTGGTGCAAAAATAATCGTAGTTTTTGCCATTACTTTTAGTGGCAAAAACCGTGATTACTTTTGTAGCAAACTCATATGTAGTTCTTATTATTATTACTATATACTGCAAATATTTCTTTCAGCATGTCATTTATCTTTTGATTTTGTACGTATTCTTACCAGTGGAGGGTCTTGATACATATTGTTACCAGTGGAGGGTCTTGACTATGAGTCTTCCAGGTTCTTGGCATTTTGAACAAAGAATTGGACAAAATGCACAAACAAAGCAACAAAAGAATGAAACAATGAAAGCATAGATTTACTGAAATGAAAGTACACTCCACAGAGTGGGAATGGGCTTGACCAAGTGGCTCAAGAGCGCTGGTTACAGTATTTTCCTTCTAGGGGTTTCCCATTGGTTACTTGGTTACATCCTATGTAAATGAAGGAGTGGCCTACGACCAGTCCGATTGGTTGCAGAAGTTGATCAATCAGAGGCTGAAGTTAAGGTACAAAGTTACACAGGAAGACTTGGCCTGGGACCAGTCTGATTGGTTACAGGAGGGGATCAATCAGAAGCACTTTCCATTTTTCATCTATAACACAGTGCAAAGGTAGTAGCCTCTGATCCTTTTGTTACTTGTGCATGGAGAGGTGGGGTTTTCCATTTGATTCAGTTCTAGAAAGTCAGTGCAAATTGGCCTTAGGTTCCCTGCCTCCAGACCCTATTCTCCTGCCTCAATATTACTTTTTGTGCTACAGAAGTTTCAAATATCAGCCAGATTTAATAGTCATTTTCTTTATGACTCCTAGGTAAGGAGTAACTTTTAAATGGAAGTTTTAATAGATGCTACCTACTAACATTTAACAAAAAAGAACCTTGGGCCTGATTGAAGCCTCTGCTGTGTCCACAGAGTAGCATCTATATTCGTAATGTGGATGCTCTAAGACAATGAGCAAGGAATCAGAATATCTTTCGTCACAGCCTGAGACTGGTCCAGACATCCCAACGGAGGGGGACACAGCCCAGTGACCACATTCCTTATAGAATCAGTCATGCTTCTCCTTTGCTAAAGTAGCAGATGGTCAATTTAATTAAATACAATATAATTCATCCTATTTGGAGGTTGTTTTGGTAGGGTTTTTTCCCCTTCTTTTTTGTATTCGAGAAGAGTAGAAGACTTTTTTAAAAAGTCAGACCGGTTATTAATATCTTATGTTTAATTTTGTTTTTTACAGGCAGCTTCAAAAGATGGTCCATGATATTAAAAACAATGAAGGTGGAATAATGAATAAAATTAAAAAGTAAGTTCGACTCTATTTAAATAATTATATAAAATAAGTCAACATGTGCTACATGGAAGAAAACAAATTTCTCTGTTACCTGGATGAGAAGTTTCAGCCTCTTTAGCATGTAACCCTTCTTTACTGTTGGCTGGAATCCATGGTGGCCGGGTCTACATTCTGGAACAGGACAAGTGAGTACGGTGGTACTCAGTGGACTTTGATTTTCCTTCTCACTGCAGGGAAGGTGAGCTATGCCCATTCAAGGTACCTAACAAATGTCAAAGCAGGAAAATCATTTATATAACCATTCAGCTAAGCGCTATGAAAACACGTATGGAGAAATCCAAATGAAAAGTTACAAAACACAGCCCTAGCTTCTTCAAGATGCCATGTAAGTTTTCCTTTTTTGGTTTTCTTTCTTTCTTTTTTTTTTTGAGACGGAGTTTCACTCTTGTTGCCCAGGCTGGAGTACAATGGCACAGTGTCAGCTCACCGCAACCTCCGCCTCCTGGGTTCAAGCGATTCTCTTGCCTCGGCCTCCCGAGTAGCTGGAATTACAGGCACCCGCCAGCATACCTGGCTAATTTTGTATTTTTAGTAGAGACAGGGTTTCTCCATGTTGGTCAGGCTGGTCTTGAACTCCCGACCTCAGGTGATCCGCCCGCCTCAGCCTCCCAAAATGCTCGGATTACAGGTGTGAGCCACTGCCCTCAGCCAGTTTTCCATATTTTGATTTCTGCTTTTTGAATTATTACCTGAAAATGAACTTTTCGGTTGGCACTTGGAGAGGGAAAGCTAGCATCTCAAAACTTCTTGTACATCAAAAACTCTTAAGCTTTTTTTTAAAAAAGAGAATAAAAATTGTACATATCTGCATTTGCCACTCAAAATCTGAGGTAGACGTACCTTAGTAGGTCTTATATACCTTAGTAGGTAAGTCTCTTTCAAGAGAAAATGGGAAATGGTATTCTGTTAAGTCTTTAAATTTTTAAAATAAAACTAATACATATTCACCAGGGAAAAAAAATCAAACAGGCCAGAATTTTATGAAGTCAAAATCTCCCATTTCCTTATATCTCCATCTTAACCCACTCCCCAGAAAGGGACATTGTCATGGTAAGTTCAATGTGTGTATATATGTATGTATGTGTGTATAAGTATGTATATATGTATGTATGTGTATGCTTAAACACATACATACATACACTGACATGTACATACTATACACATACATTTTTGTCATAAATGGTATAATAGTGCATACACCATTCTACCAACTTGCTTTGTTGGTTTTACTTAAGCTATTTCATGGACATCTTTATTTGTTAGTAAGTAAAAATTAACCATATTCTTTTCTGGACAGATGATTTAATAGTCTACCTTAGGCCGGGCGTGGTGGCTCACGTTTGTAATCCCAGCACTTTGGGAGGCCGAGGCGGGCGAATCACGAGGTCAGGACATCGAGATCACGGTGAAACCCCATCTCTACTAAAAAATACAAAAAATTAGCCGGGCGTGGTGGCGGGCGCCTGCAGTCCCAGCTACTCGGAGAGGCTGAGGCAGGAGAATGGCGTGAACCCAGGAGGCGGAGCTTGCAGTGAGCCGAGATTGCGCCACTGCACTCCAGCCTGGGCGACAGAGCGAGACTCTGTCTCAAAAAAAAAAAAAAAAAAAATAGTCTACCTTAAATGTATTACAATTCAATTAACTAGCTATATATTGGTGGCCATCTTTAAGGGGGGATTTGAATTTAAACTGGTACAACATTTTTGGATAGCAATTTGATAATAGCAATCAAAATTCTCTGGTTGTTTCTTCCAATTTAAATGTCATGAATAATACTTTAATAAATGTTCATTGCAGACCTTGAATATACCAGTAGGCTAAATTCCTAAAATGAAATTTCCAAATGGAAGAAGTTGTGTCCTTAAAGTTTTGATTGCTATTACCAAATTTTTCTCCCCAAATTTTGGACCAAAAAATAGTTTATAGAAGTTCATTTCTCTATGCATTCAAAAGAGCATCCTTATTCTTTTTAATCTATGCTAAAATTAAAAGTAAGAAATCACTTTTGGTGGTATTTCCAGGCTATGAAATGTAAATGAGTCTCTATGCATAAGTGATCATCATAAAACATAAATGGCCTTCTGCTTGTGAGGTGGTGGTCGTCTTACAGAGGAGGAGAATTTGGCTTCATGTTCTGTCTGATGAGTGGGAGAGGTGTGTGATGATTTTCGCTTATTATTTCTGCTACAGATAGAATCTCATTCTTTATGAGACAGTCCTTGTTACAATCACTAGCAATTCTAGTTGCCAGTTTTACAATACACCAGTTCTCAATAACATGAAGCCTCTGCATAAAATGTTTCTCTATTCCATGGCCCCCAGTTGCCAGTTTTACAATACACCAGTTCTCAGTAACATGAAGCCTCTGCATAAAATGTCTCTCTATTCCATGGCCAGTCATATTTACAGCAGCTGTGGAGCTCAAGTTTTTTCTAACAGCCTCTATTTCAAACGTTCTGCCCATTGGATGACCAAAGCACTTTTACATGACAAATCATGTTTCTTCTCAGCCTGGAAATTATGGCCACCATAGTCATTACCCCGGGTGACGTCAGGGGCCCTTTAGCTCAAAGTGACTTGCAGTTACACTTTTACTTGAAGCCAGGCCACAGGTGCTACCCTGAATGGAGGAAGCACGCTTGAACACGCTGGTTCCCTAACACAAGACTGTGACAGAGTTTTCACTGGTCTACGGCCGCGTGAGAAAATAAGGACCATGAAGTGTTGGGGGTTGTGTGCAGCAGCCAGCTACAGAGCAAAGTTCAACTACGCCTTTTATTCCTAGTGTTGAGTGGCCAGCAGTCCTTTAGTGAGTTTTTCCTTCATTCTGAGATGATTTGGGGGTGTTAAAATACCCTTCCTTTTCTTTTATGAAATGATAGTAATAATGGATAACAGGTGGTTTGTGCTTTTGGAAATTTTACTATTCCTTGAACCAACCTGGGCACCAGACCCAGTTTTGTTTTTGTTTTTCTTCCTTGCAACACCTTGGATGATCTCTGTCTCTGTGCCTCATCATGTGCCTAATGATAGTATCTTCCCAGCCCACCCTGCTGGCTTGTGAGGAGAATTGAATGAAATAATAGATATTGAGAGCCAATGAGAAAAAGAAAACCAGAATTTCTATGTAAATATATGTATATTTTTGCAAATTACAATTTTGGTTTGTAAATTCTTTTTGTGTGCGTTTTTTAATCAAACACAAATTTCTATGCTTTTTTTTTCAAAACATGAAAAGTTTGTATATAATAGCAGTTATACTGCTTCTATTGAAGGATATGATATTTTAGTAAATAAAGGCTACTGGATATAAGTTTTATTTATGTATATTTTAAATTTCATTAAGCAAATAATTCTTAGTTAAAATGGGTAATAATTATTCAAAAATAATTGACTATAAACCTTACTCATTTCAAGTAGTGGAAAGGGAGGTATCAGAACTTACAAAACTTGGAATAGTTTTCTAAAATGTAATTTCAATTTTCTTCTTTTATTGAACGAAGAAGGATCGTGACTATTTAGCACATTTCATATGAGCATTATTTTAGTAAAGTTTTGAGAGTGCTTAAAACAAGTTGAATACCAAATATGCTAAGTCTCATAATCTCCAATCCTGAGACACTCACTGTTCACTTGTTCGGCTTTTTTTTCTTTTTAAAGACAGTGTCTCGCTCTGTCGCCCAAGCTGGAGTGCAGGGGCGTGATCATGGCTCACTTCAGCTTTGACCTCTGGGGCCCAAGTGATCCTCCTACCTTAGCCCCTCAAGTAGCTGGGACCACAGGTGCATGCCACCATGGCTGGCTCATTTTGTTTATTTTTTTGTAGAGATGAAGTCTCACTATGTTACCCAAGCTGGTTTTGAACTCCTAGGTACAAGTGATCCTCCTGCCTTGGCCTCCCAAGGTGCTGGGATTACAGAAATGAGCCAGTGTGTCTGGCTTACTTGCATTTTTAAAATGGTGCAAACGTAATTTTAGCCCAACCTACAACCAAAATGCTTACTGTAGCTGATTTTTTCCTGTTAAACATTTGTAAGTCATTAAAATGTAGTTCATCTTATCTAACCTTCTTATCAACACTTACCTTACCAACCAATTTATCTTCCTTGAACCTCTGAACTCAGTGCTTACTATTATCATATTCTGACCTCTCTGAGCCCTTCTCCACCTGACTTCACCTTTGCCAAGTCTTAGCCACATTGTGCATGCACTGGGGAGATGGGGAGAGGTGGAAAACCCCTGACTAATGGCTTCACTACATTTACAATACATCAGATCTGTGCATTGATGGGTCCAAGAGAAGCCATTATGCTATTAGTTGTCTATCTATTCTCTCTATATCAGCTTCTAGCATCGGCTTTGACAATCATTGTTCTGCTCACTGACCTTTTGTCTTACGGTTGTTACCTCCAGGCTAAAAGTCAAAGCACCTCCAAGTGTTCCTCGAAGGGACTACGCTTCAGGTAAGGTATTTCTCAGATACTTTAACTGACTCTTGACTAATTTAATGTTCATATTTACATTGATGCTTATGGAGAGGGAAATATGCTATCCTCATTTGGAAACAAAAGGTATCTTTTCTAATTTCAAGAATGACTAAATCTATTAGGCATTTTGACTACAGTGGAGATGTAGTTTTTTTATCCATCCATCCACCCACCTATTTATTGGTTACGTATTAAACATCTTCCATGTGCCAGGCACATGCAGATCTGAGGCAGGAATACAGTGCTAAAAGTTAAAGACAGACTCTACATTTGAGGAATTTATAGTTTAGAAGGGAAGATAGATTATTGTATTAGTCCGTTTTCACACTGCTTATAAAGATATACCCGAGACTGGGTAATTTATAAAGAAAAAGAGGTTTAATGGACTCATAGTTCCACATGGCTGGGGAGGCCTCACAATCATAGTAGAAGGCAAAAGGCATGTCTTACATGGCAGCAGGCAAGGTAGAATGAGAGCCAAGAGAAAGGGGAAACCCTGGATAAAATCATCAGATTTTGTGAGACTTATTCACTGCCACCAGAACAGTATAGGGGAAACTGCACCCATGATTCAATTATCTCCTACAAGGTCCCTCCCACAACATGTGGGAATTATGGGAGCTACAATTCAAGATGAGATTTGGGGGTTACAAAGCCAAACCATATCAATTATGTTAAAAGTAATTATAGGCCCAGGTGCAGTGGCTCACACCTGCAATCCTAGCATTTTGGGAGGCTGAGGAAGGCAGATTACTTGAGCCCAGGAGTTTGAGATCAGCCTGGGCAACATGGCAAAACCCTGTCTCTACAAAACATGCAAATTATCCAGGTGTGGTGGCATGCACCTGTAGTCCCAGCTACTCAGGATGCTGAGGTGGGAGGATCACTGAGGTCAAGGCTGCAGTGAGCTGTGATCATGCTACTGCAATCCAGCCAGGGCAACAGAGTGAGACCCTGTCTCAAAAAAAAAAAAAGAAAGAAAGAAAGAAAAGAAAAGTAATTACAATTCAGTGATAGGGGAAGCACAAAGTTCTGTGGAATTCCACAGCAGCACTAATGAATCTAATCTGTGGCTGGGAGTGTGGGGGAAGTGGGGAAGAGACTACTTCCTCCATCAAAAGCTGTTTAAATTGATACTTGAGGATTGTTGAAGGGGTGGGGGTAATAAATTATTGCTGGCACATTGCTGACACTCAATCCTGACACTCAATCCTCTCCAAGTTTAGCCTGCAACCTCATTCCAACTAGGATCAACTTTGGCAGGAAAGAAAGGTTGAGATTTGTAGTGTTTCTGGCAGTGGTGAGCCAAGTAAAATATTCAATACACGTTTCTTTATTAGAACAAATACGTTGGAGGATAGTTTTAAAATCTCTTTCTATAGTGTTAATTATAAAGATTTCCTGAATATCCCTTAGTGAAAACCACAGAGCTACAGACATCATTGATGATTCTCAACAGGGCAACAGCCTAAAACCGAACCATAACCTTAAATGAAGCTTACTATTTTATTTTATTTTTTCTGCCACTGATCAAGATAGCAATAAGTCAGATAGTGCAGTTCCTCCTAAGGGAATCTTATCACACTGAGAAATGCTGACCAACCTGCCCAAGTCTGGTTACAGGCCTGTTGGACCACTCACTAATTCACAGAGTAGTTATTGGCATCACCCTGCCAATCAGTCAGCAAGTTTAGACAGTCGGTCAGGGGATGCCAGTACAGTCTGGCACTAAAAGAGAGACCCTGTTCTGGGCTTTAATATCTACCTAATCAATAAGTCAAGGAAGCTTCCTAGTTACATGAGAACAAACACATTCCTCCTTCCAAGTTCTAAATAAAGAAAAGAAACAAAAGCAGACTCAACCTGTTAAAGAACTAAAGAAGTTTGATGGGAAAATTATAAAATCATGGAGTCTTGGGTTTAAAAGGAACCTCAGAGGTCATGTAGATCAATATCTGATCCAGGGCTTAACCCCTATCCCACCACCATGCACCTCCACACACAAGGCCCAGCTTCTGCTTGGACACTTTCTGTGATGGTTTCCCATGGTCTAGCAAGGGACAGACAGCCCTGGCTGGATATAGATACAATCCATTTCCTTATGGCTTCCTATGTCTCTCCTGATGGCCACACAGTTCAAGCCTTTAAATATTAAGAAAAGTAGAGCCAGGCACGGTGGCTCACACCTGTAATCCCAGCACTTTGGGAGGCCAAGATGGGAGGATCACTTGAGGCCAGGAGCTTAAGACCAGCTTGGTCAATATAGTGAGATCCCATCTCTTAAAATATAAGAAAAAAATATTAAGAAAAATGGAAAGAGTTGTCCTGTGCAACTTCAAAGGAGAGAATTAAGAAGTTAGGCCATCTGAGTGGTTTCTTCTCTGGGATAAACATCTCCAGGTGCTTCAGCTCTTTCGCACATTTTCTGATTCATTCAACACGTGTTTCATGAGTGTGTCCTGTGTGACTCTCACTGTGCTAGATCTGGAGTGGGGAACAAAATACAACCCCTGACCTTACAGTGCTGAGTGACTAGTGGGGAGTCAGATAAGAAACAAGAAAGCAAACAGGTAAATATAAATTAGCAAACATGGTACCTGCTGTGAGGGAAGATGGAAGGGTGCAATGATGGGGAATCAGTGTGGGGTAGGAGAAGAGCTTAGGTGGTCTGGGAAGGTCTGTCTGAGAAGGTGACATTTAATTCGAGGATTTGGGGACAAATGTGCAGGAATATTTGCCACTTTTAGATGAACCAACAGCATCAGAGATACTGGACACAGATGCCAGGAGTTCAGAGTCAATTGTTGGAAACCTAAGTGGACTGACATATCTGATTTCAGGGCGGACATCTCTCCTGATTGTCCCCTCACACTCACCTGTCTGCCTGCTCATCCACCCACCCAGGCCCTCTCCTTTCCATCTATTTCTGCTTAGGGAAAAGGGAGGTAGCATCCATCTATTATTCATCCTTTTGCCTAACGCACACACTTGGGATCAACCTTGATGCCTCCTTTTCCCTCACCTTCTACAAAAATTAATCTTCAAATCTCATTGATTTGCTCTTAAATGCCTCTTAAATATTTTTTCCCTCTCTATTCCCATTGCTACAGCTAAGGCCTTCATCATCTCTTGCTTGTCCTAGGGTAGAAGGCTCTAAGTAATCTGCTTAATTCCTGATTGCATGTAGTCCTCTCAAATTCCACCAGAAAATTGTTCTGAAATAAAATTCTTTTTAAATCTTTTCATGGCTCTACATTGCCAACAAGAGGAACTGCAAACCACTGAGCCCACATACAAGGTCTTTCAGCTTAGCCACTAACTGGCTGTGTAACCTTGGGCATCTCATGCTCCTTTCCTCATCTATATTATGCAGGCCTGAACTAGAAGATCTGTCAGGTCCCCTCTAATACTAATTGTTCTGCACTCCTGCAGAAACACAGATCTCTGGGGCTCAGGGCCCAGTGATGAAGTGAGCCTCTCCTAACATTCCCTGGCTTTAGGAATTCACATCTTCCAATCTCCCTGATGCTCTGAAGTGTTCTCTTTTTTGTCCTCAGACACCTGCTCCCTATCAAATAGTCTTGATGTCAGAACATTTAATCCCTCCTGGAATGCAGAAGTGTGGCCCAACAGGATCTTCTAAGCCTTGGCAACACAAAGTTTGGTTCCCAGCTAGACAGCATCAACCTCATCTGGAGCTTCTTAGAAATGCAGAATCTTGGCCCCACCCTAGAACTACTGGATCAGAATTTACATTTGAGCAAGATCTCTCGGGGATCTGAATGTAAATCACACTTAAGAAACCCTGCTATAAACCACCATCTCTGTCCCTATTGCCTTTCCTGAACTAAAAGACAAGTAGATTTTACTCCCTCAATCCCTGACCCCTGCAAATCCATTGATGTTCCAGGGTCTCAGAAATGCATCTTATTGCTTTGCCAGATGACTGGGGCCTTGCCCGGTTTCCCCTGCTCTTACACTCAATCCCCGGAAATGGTCCAAAACCACCATCACCACCTGCAGTTAGCATCCTTCCTTGCCGTTCTCTCCCCCACCCTAGCTCACGTCCCAGGAGCATTTCCAGCTGCTTCCCCTGAGCCTTGAGGTTTCTGCGCAGCTGCATGTCCAGGGCCTCAGAAATCAGCCCTGAGAGCTCCTCCCGAACCTGGGGAGTCTTTAGGATCTTGGAAACCGTAGTGTGTGGAGGCCAGAGCCCACCAGACCTCCTGAGCCTGGGAGGCCAATCATGTGTCCTATGGAGCACTTGAACCACCAAAGCCTCCTGAAATGCTCCAGCTATTTTCCCCCCACACGTTGGATTTATGTCCTCTTTCCAGTTCTGGAAACAAATGGCTTCCCAAAACCCTCTAAGCCAAGAGTGCGTTGACCTTGGTGATGCTGACCTTCAGAGAGCAGAGGATAGAGAGGACCAGCAACTGCCCTGCAGGAGGTCAGTCAAAGAGTCACCATACCCTCTTCCCTAGTTAGAGTACAGAAGGACAAAGCTTGAATTACACAAAGCATGGAGACCTGGGTCTCCTCCAGGGATGCAGATCAGGCCAGTGTGGAGCCTGCTGCCTTCAGTTCAGACCCAGCAATCCCAGTTCAGTCCTTCCCTGAGGAGGAAACATCGCCGCTAAGGAACTGCTGGCCCACTGGGCAGAATGCATTGCCCCAAGCAGCTGGCATTGCTGTGGGAAGGGAAGATATCCAAAATCTGTTGAGTATTGACTCTGTTCTGGGCATTAAGCTAAGCTCTTCACAGACATATCTCATTTAATCTTCTCATTAGCACTGTTATATAGAAATTATGATCTCGGTTTTGCAGATGAGGAAAATGTGTCTCAAGGACATTAAGTATCCTGTCCAAGGTGACTGCAGCCACTAAGAGGAAAACCCATCCCAGACTCCCATTTTGCAGCTCCTTGCTTTGATCGAAGCTCAAGTGTTTATGCTTTTGGGGGAAATTTTTTTCTTATTCTGAAGGCACTAGAGCTCCTGACATTAACGCAAGAACACGCTTCCCAGTTCCTGAGCTTTCACAGTTGAACAGCCTTCGGTATCTTTGAAGTCTGAGGTCTGGCTGGGGATGGAGGTCAGGGGGAGACCAGTCATGGTGCCCGAGAGTCTACTGGGATCACCGCAGATGCCCCGTTGGTTACCCCACAAGTCCCTGAGGAGTCAGAACTGAACAGAGCCCCTCTCTTGTACCCTTGGGCTCTGATGTCCAGGGCTCTGATGGGGTGGCACCCCTGGGAGGTCCACCTGTGACTCCTCCTCTGGCTCTGCTATCACGCAGGGAGGAGATCAGAGCAAATATGTGGTGGAGGGGCGGGAAACTCACTTACATGGAAAAAATAAAAATCCAGAGCAAAGAAGGCACTTGGACAGGGATTCTTGGGTAAATGCCCACACAGAAATATGGGGTATGCATAACGATCCTTTGTCCACGAAAGAAGTGAGATTTAACATTGCTTTTGTCATGGGCCTGGTGCTCCTAGTGCAGCCAGCATTTACCTAGTTTTCTGTCTCCCTGTTCACATTCCCCTGGAGGTACTGGTCTTACGCTGACATGGGAGAGCTATATCCAACATCAGTCCTGCCACAGGGAACTAAGAATAGAGGAATGACACTTGGGCTCAAAGGTATTTTAAAGCTTAGAATGTCCTGAAGGATTGTCCAACCCAAGCTTCTCATTTTAGGAATAACTGGAGACCAGAGAGGCAAAGTGACTCCTGAGGTCATGCAGTGAGGTGATGGCTGAGCCAGGACTATGTCTGCCATTGCTGTACCCCCAACCCTCTGTTAATGATCCTGTGAAGGGATGAATAGACATACAGACAAAGGGAATTTCTATGATGATAAGTATTTCTTTTTTCGCCCTGTCACCCAGGCTGGGGTCCAGGGGTATAATCATGGCTCACTGCAGCCTCATCCTCCTGGGCTCAAGTGATCCTCCTGCTTCAGCCTCCTGAGTAGCTGGGACCACAGGCATGTGCCACCATGCCTGGCTAATTTTCTAAAATCTTTTTTGTAGAGACAATGTCTCACTATGTTGTCCAGGGTGTTCTCAAATTCCTGGGCTCAAGCGATCCTCCTGCCCTGGCCTCCCAAAATGCTGGGATTACAGGTGTGAGCCCACCGTGCTCAGCCTAAGATGTTAAGTATTTAGACTCAGAACACCTCTCCCAGCCAGCCTGAATCTGGGTCTTGTCCTCAGTTCCCCATATTAAATCATGTCCCTTTCTCCTCTTAGGGCGGCACTGGTGGGACTGGCCACCCACCGCCTCCCCTGCAGCCTCTGTAGTTCTGCTTTCTGTTCCTTTTCTGTGTCTGTCCCCACCACCACAACCGGCCCACCCTCCTTCTTTCCTTCCTTCTGTGTCCCGCTGCAGTCTTCCCGCTGGCTCCCTGCATGCCACCACCTGCTCTTTCGGGGGAGAGATGGGCAGGGTCTGGCAGCCGGGTAGCCTCCAGAGCAGGACCCGGGCTGCAGCTGAGGCAGAATGTCAGACATGCTGTGATGCCACCAGCATCTGCCCCAGGGGCTCTGGTGCTCCTATTGACTCAGAACTGAGAGGCTGGATTCATACTCCCTTTGCCCCAGCCACCACCACAGAGTCCTGTACTGTCCTTCCAGCCATCCCTTCCCATTCCCAGACCCCCTGGTCTGGATCAGCTTTCGTCTCTCCATGCCTGAGTTCCTAAACACCAAGCTCATCAGCTCCCCATCTCAGCTTGTCACTGGAGCCTGTGGTGTCCACTATGGCTGGAGTCCCCGTTGGCCGGCAGCACATCAGATTTGTGTGAGCGCTCAGCAGAATCTCCTGTCCCTCTCCAGCCCAGCACATTCATTCTGCACACATCTGCCTCTAAGCCCTGCTTCTGGGGCTGACACATAAGCCCCTCTCTCAGATGATGGAGGAGGACACACTCCTTCATCCTTATTCTCTCACCCAAATCCTGCTCATCCTTCAAGGCCCCATTCGGCCCCACCTCGGGCACATGGCCTCATGCAAATTTTTGGCTGTCACTGGGCACACCTTTCTCTGACCTTTCCCTGCTCCTGGCAATAATTCCAGATGTGGGGACACTTCTCAGAAAACTACATGGCCCTGAGTTGTCCTCAGTCTCATGTGGTCATTCTTCTGGCCCTTAGTCTTTATTTATATTATGCAACGTGGCTTGGTGAGAAGACCTTGGACTCTAAGGTCCTTTAGGCCTGGGTTGGAATCCTGGCTTTGCTCCCTAAGCACTGTGTGAACTGGAACAGTTTTGTAACTTCAGTGAGCCTACAATTTCTGACCTGGGGATAAGAATACCTATCCTTTAGATTGTTCTGAGAATTGCAGAGACTGTAAGTTCATTGTAATAGCTAACATTCATTGAGCCCTTTACTCTGTGTCAGATACTTTTCTAAGCACGATTAATAATGTGCATTTTAGCAAAGGGGAAGCTGAGGCCCAGAGGTGAAGCAATTCAGCTAAGATCTCACTCCTAGAAAATGGCAGAATAAGGATTCTAAGTTAGGCAGTCTGACCCCAGAGCCTAAGCCCAAATGTAGGCCACTGTGGCCATTCTCACATCTCCTCACGTCTGCTGCTGTGGCCACAGGCGGGGGAGGGCTACATGAATCTTAAAACTTGGGTCAGGCAAAGGGAGGAGTCCCTCTATTGTGTGGCATGGGATTGTGACATGGTAAATGGAGCATAAGCCCCAAACCAGGTAAACCACACCATAGGAAAGGCTTTACCTGACAAGAGGGCCCGCCCAGGATCTCAGCTTCCTGGCAGAGACCATGGAATCACACACACAAAATCAAACCACCTGGCCTACGTGAAGCTTGAACTTCTCCTCCCCCAAATTTTACTCACTACAATAGAGGCTTTCTTGGATCCATGCCTTTGTGGTAGCCAGAGTGTGTGATTGACGTGGGAGTAAATTAGAATCAGTGGTGTTTTCAGTGTTAATTGAGGCATTCTTTGCAATGCTTAAGATGACGGTAACATTACTAAAGCATTACTGTGTGCCAGGCTTTGCTAAGAGCTTCAGATATATTTTATTATTTGATTCTCACAAAAATATGATGCAGGCACTGTTCTTATCCTTGCTTTACAGGTGAGGAAATGAAGCTTTAAACAATATTAAATTATTGGTCCAAGACCAAGCAGCTTGTAAAGGGCAGAGCCAGGATTTGAACCTAGAAAGCCTGGCTCTAGACTATCACCTGTGCACTTTGGGAAGCTCCCTGAGATACTGGAAAACTGACTACTGTTTTGGACCTAATACCTTGGACTCCCATGCTTTTTAGTCTTGGCAATTGCCTGCAAGGCTGTAACTTTATGAATATGATGCTGTGAGTTGCACTTGGGACCTGAAGTAGATAGTCTAGCTAGGGATCGATGGGGCACCAACAAACAACCTCTATCCCATACCATATGATGCTTTTCTCTCTTTTCTGTCTCCATGTGCCAAGATGTCTGGATTAGGTCATTCTCGTTTCACCAAGGTTTTATCTAAGTGCTCAGCAGAGGGCTAAGTGGCTCACATGAGATTTCAGCTGCAGGAGCCAACACAGCCTGGCTTCCAACCCAGCTCCCAGACTCACTAGCCAAGTAGCCTCAGGCAGGTTTTACAACCTCTTTCAAAACCAAGTTTCTCCACTGTAAAATAGAGATAAAGATAACACCTACCACATAGTGCTGTTATAAGAATATACTTTTATAACACTTAGCCTGGCACCCAGCACACAGCAAGTGTTCAGTAAATGAAATCTATTGTTGCTATCCTAATGTTCCTTTATTTGAGTCATTTATTAATTCACACTTTTATTAATACATTAATTACAAATGCAAAATTCTGTCCAGATGCAAAGATAAATTAGATAGGCCCTACTTTTCAGTACAGAGAGACATGAACGACTTAATCACAGCACAGGACAGAACGAAATACATGTGACATCACGGTGCCACTAGCTTCCACGAGGGCCCAGACAAAGAAGTGATTGATTATGACAAGAGACTGTGGTAGACTTTGTGGAGGAGGAGTGATAGGGATTTCCATGGAAGAAGGAAGATGGGCTGCAGGAACGGCACGAGCAGAGCAGAGAATCAGCAAAGTGCACGACGGGAGGAGGAAGCTATCTGATGTTACTGCCAGTGAGCGTGGGAGCCTGCCGCAAGAAGTCGGTGGTGGGACAGAAGGTGGAGGCATTGGAATGTGTTGACACAGAACCTCGACTTGATTCCATAGGGAGTCACTGATGACTCTTAAGGAAAGGAACAGCATAATCCAAACTTTATTTTAATAAAATAACTACAAACAGTAGGATGGATGGATTGGAGAAGAAAGATAATGGAGATAGGGACACTAGTTAGATAGCTAATGTGCTACTTTCACCAGTGACTGATCATAAAGTAGGCCCCCACTCACTGAGGAAGGGTGGAGCAAATGCAGTTATCCACGCAGGGAAGTGGGTTTCATAAAGGCATTTTATAAAGGTTTCTATTTAAATGGTTGTTACAAAAACTCTTGCCATCTTAAGTGTTGATCTTCAGTGATCCCCAGACTTAAGGTATTAGAAACACACTGACCAGATGTGGTGGCTTATGCCTGTAATCCCAGCACTTTTGGAAGCAGAGGAGGGTGAGTCATTTGAACCCAGGAGTTCAAGACCAGCCTGGGCAACATGGCAAATCCCCATCTCTACAAAAAATACAAAAGTTAGCTGGGCATGGTGGCACGTGCCAGCTACTCAGGAGGCTGAGGTAGCTTGCACCAAGGAGGTTGAGGCTGCAGTGAGCCACGATTGTGCCACTGCACTCCCACCTGGGCAACAGAGTGAGACTGTCTCAAAAAAAAAAAAAAAAAAAAGAAAAGAAAAGAAAAAGAAATGTACTCCCCCATTGTGCCAGGTAATCATATTGGGAAGAGGATTTATTCACCCAAACTTCTAGAGTTTCTTGGCCAACACCAATGATTGCAGTACACTCTAATTCAGCATTAGTCAACCCAAAGAATAATGTAAGAATTCTTTTCTGTTCACGTCAAAGTGTGACCCATGTTTGGCTTATAGAGTGAGGCTCTTTCTTGGCACCTATCATGTTTTTCCCAAAAGAGGGTGCTGCTGCCGCCATTGCTTAAAATGTGGCCACTCCGATCCCACAGTCTCCTTCCTGACCTCTGCAATTCCTTGCTAGTGCCTCTGGAGACCCCAAATGTTTGACTCTCTGGAGTCTGGTGGTCTGCTGTGGCAGGGGTAGAAATAGCAAAAACAGAAAAATAAAACTAAAAAATGTTCTGTTGAGGTTCTGGGGAATTTAGGAACATCCACTGGGTCCTCTGTGGCAGTGGCTGCTCAGTGGGGAATAGCAAAAACAGAAAAATAAAACTAGAAAAGGTTCTGTTAGGTTCTGGGAATTTAGGAACATCTACTGGGTCCTCTGTGGCAGTGGCTGTTCAGCGGGGCAGGAGGGAGCTGGGACCCTCTGTGGTGCTGTCGTGGAGCCACTCTGCCACATGGGCCTGTGTCTGCTTGATTCCTACACAGCAGAGTGAATCCCGTTTAACCTCTAAGGTCAGTTTATGTGATAGACTAGACGCTAAGTTTCTCATATTCTAAATGTGTTTTGGAGGGAAAGGGGTCATATATTCGCCTGGGCTGTCATAATTCAGACTTATTTTATTCTACAAGCTTATAAACTACTTAAGGGCCACAACCTGTCATATACATTTTTCTATGCCCATGCAGAGCCCAGGACGGCACCTCCTGCCCCTGGAGCGAGGCAGCACCATGTGGGGGCTCAGCGCATGCCCGTGGAAGGCAACCTGTAGGGTTCAACTCCTGGCTCCGCCATTTATTACACTATCTGACCTTGGGCATGTGACTTATCTGCTCTAGGCCTCAGTTTTCTCACAAAGTTTAGGTGATTTTTTTTTTTTTTTTTTTTTTTTTCTGAGACAGAGTCTTACTCTGTCACCCCAGCTAGAGAGCAATGGCACGATCACAGCTCACTGCAGCTTCGACCTCCTGGGCTCAAGCAATCCTCCCATCTCAGCCTGCTAAGTAGCTGGAACTACAGATGTGGACCACCACACTCAGCTAATTATTTTATTTTTTGTAGAGATGGGGCCTTGCCATGTTGCCCAGACTGGTCTTGAACTCCTAGGCTCAAGCAACCCTCCTGCCTTGGCCTCTCAAAGTGCTGGGACTACATTGCTGAGATTACAGGCATAAGCCCCAATGCCCAGCCCCTCACAGGGTCTTTGAGAGGGCTAAAAGATGGCAAAGCTCTGATAATATTGCCTGGCACATACTAAGGCATTGGATAATTTTTTTTTTTTAACAAGAAAAGTCAAAGTAAGAGCCAGAGAGGATCACAGAAATGATCCCCTCATTGTGTAGATCTGGAAACTGAGGCTCAGAGATGTTAGAGGTCTTGCCCACACTCCAACGCATTTGGAACAGAGCCTGGGTAAGAACTTAGGTCTGTCTGATTCCCTGTCCGGTGCTGTTCCTACTACACCATCCTCTGAAGTCCTTAGAAGCCACATAGTATGAATTGTAGGTCTCTACTGGGGGACCCAGAAATGTCCCTTAACAAAGCCCACACATGGATCAGACGCACATTGCTCTGCCCAGTGGGACTTCTCTCTATGCTTTGAGAATTAATATTTTTTAAAAAGTCAAAAGCAAGTGAACATATGATTATAGTAACCAACCCAAGGTCAAGTATATGGCACCAGAAAGCCCAAAGGGAAGGGAAGGCAGGTGCAAAGTGTGTGTGGATGGGCTGGGGCTGGCCAGCTGAGGCTCACACTTGTGCCTTCTGCTTCTCCCCTGCTGTTGCAGAGAGCCCCGCTGACGAAGAGGAGCAGTGGTCCGATGACTTTGTAAGTATTTGCTCCTGGGACCAGGAGGGCATCAGGGTCCTATGGGAGGCCTTTTGACGGTCTTATTTCTGAATTACATGCTGGTGGTCAGCCGCATGTCCCAAGAGGGAAGACTCGGAAAGGTCAACTACAGGCAAGGCATACTGCATACCAGCTGACTTGATTGGCACTCAGTGTGTGCCTGGCTAAGAGCTTTCCACACATAACCCCATTTAAACCTTTGAGGTAGGTGTTCTTATGCCCACCTTCAGTGCTGGTGTTCAGAGTACTCACCAGCACATCCAAAACAGGTGTAAAAATGTTTAAATGTTTCCATATCAGTTAGCAAATGCCTCTGCCCTAAACTCCCCAGTGCCCATCACTGCCTGACTCCTGCCCAGGAGCCCTAAACAAACCAACAACTAAAGAATAAGTGTCTGGCACATCACGGGGCCTCCAGGACCAAGGTATAGAAAGTTTCAGTCATTTGCAGTTCCACAGTTCAGACTCAGGCCCTCAGATCTCAGGACCAGGCTCTTTGCCACCAAGGTGCTTGCTGTGATCAAGAGAACATTAGCAGAGCTCCAGAGCCACAGAGAGAGGGACCTGGCCATGATGACACTGGGGATGTTGTATCAGAATTACCTCTTTGAGGTAGCTCTGAAATCTGCAAGGCCCGATATCCTAAAAACTTTTCTTCACAATAATTATTCTTCACTTACATCAAATTCATCCAGAATGTTAGCCTGCTCCAACCTGTGAGTTTTAGATCTGGAAGGGGCCCAAGAAGTCTTCTATACAACCAATTACCCATTTCACAGGTAAGAAAACTGAGGCCAAGAGAATGAAAATCACCCAGTTCAGTGGAATGAGAACCCAGGACTCAGACCTCCAGTCCTGTGCCCAGCCCTGGGCTGTGCACACTACCTGGAGTTTATACAGAGTCTCAGAAGACAGGAGTTCCTCCTTCCTCAACTGCAGAAAAAGAAAAGAAAAATGAGGGGAAGTGGTGACTTTTCTGCCCATCTCTTGGTCATGGAGCTCCTCCTGGGGCCCAGCAGCCGCAGCTCCCTGAGATGCACTGCAGCTGCGCCCCCTGCTGGCTGCACACACACACACAGGGCCACATGTAAAGCAAAGAAATTGGTTGGTTCCACATCCAGAGGTAAGAGAAGAAAACTGAGCAAGCTGGCTGGATGAAAAAGAGCACACAAGGGGACTTAGAAAGCACAAAATAAAATCAGCCTGGAGAGGAGGGAATGACTTGCCCCAAAATCAAACAACCAAAATGAAGATACCAGCTGTACTAAAGACTGAATAAGCATTCACTCACAACTCTTTTGACTTCAGTAGATGGATCCCCACTGCATGCAGAATGAAATCCAGGCTTGTTAATGAAGCCTCCAGGATTTCTTGATTTAAAAAAAAAAATCCTGCTATATGTTCTCATTCATTTGTAGGAGCTAAAAATTAAAACACTTGAACTCATAAAGACAGGCAGTAGAATGATGTTTACCAGAGGCTGGGAAGGGTGGTCGAGGGGGCAGCAGGTGGGGGAGGGAAATGGGGACAGTTAATGGGTGCAAAAATATAGTTAGGATGAATAAGACCTAGTGTTTGACAACAGGGTAACTAGAGTCAACAATAATTTATCGTACATTTAAAAATAACTAAAAGAATATAATTGGAATGTTTATAACACAAAAAAAGATGAATGCCTGAGTGATGGATACGCCATTTACCCAGATGTTATTACTACACATTGTACGCCTGTTTCAAAATATCTCATATACCCCATACATATATCTACCTACTATGTACCCCTACAATTCTTTTTTTTAAAAGACGAACAGGAAAAAAAGAATCCTGCCATATAAAATTGCTCATGAAAGGCGACAGGCCAAAGAGCAAGTGGAAAGTCATGTACAGATCATGCAATGTGATAGGCAGAGTGTGGGGGCGGTGGACACAGAGGCCAGAGGACCTCTTATGTCCTGAGTCAAATATTCCCTCCACATTAATGTATGTGAAAAACATGCACAAGAAGCCTAGTAACTCTTTTTGCCTCTGCGGTGAGAAGCAGAGGGGCTGAGAAGGAGATTGCACTTTATATCCTTCTAAGCCATTTGGACTTCAGACCATGACGATGTATTTTCAGTGTGGACTTAAATAAAATGTGGATTTTAAAAAAACAGGCCGGGCGCGGTGGCTCATGCCTGTAATCTCAGCGCTTTGGGAGGCCAAGGTTGGCGGATCACCTGAGGTCAGGAGTTTGAGACCAGCCTGGCCAACATGGTGAAACCCCATCTTTACTAAAAGCACAAAAATTAGCCGGGCGTGGTGGTGCAATTTGTAATCCTAGCTACTCGAGAGACTGAGACAGGAGAATAACTTGAACCCAGGAAGTAGAGGTTGCAGTGAGCTGAAATCCTGCCACTGCACTCTAGCCTGGGTGACAAAGCAAGACTCGGTTTCAAAAAAAAAAAAAATTAGCCAGGCACGGTGGTGCATGCCTGTAATCCCAGCTACTTGGGAGACTGGGGCAGGAGAATCACTGGAACCCGGGAGGCAGAGGCTGCAGTGAGCTGAGATTGCGCCACTGCACTCCAGCCTGGGCAACAGAGCGAGACTCCATCTCAAAAAAAGAAAAAAAACAAAAACAAAGAGTCCGTTTGAAGCCTTGACCCTGCAGCTTACCAACTCTGCTTGAAATTAAAAAAAAATCTCATCTGAAAGCTATCTAGCTGGCCCTGTGTGTCTCCTCACCCTCTTCGTATTAAACCTACTTTCTCTTCAGTGATCAGCATTCATAATAGATAAAACCCATTGGTTATTCTATTTTATTGGGTCCTTTTTCTATCTTTTAAAAATATGTTTTATTATCTCCTATTGTTACTCTTTGTGGATCTACAGAGTGTCCGTTCCCGTTAGCGTTAAGTAGTTCCTGTGTACTCCCAGGACAGGGCAGTGGTGCAGACAATAAACTTTGGAGGCAGAAAGGCCTGCTTCAAACCCCACCTTTGCCTCTTATCGGCTGCCTAGCCTTGTGAAATCAACCTCTCCAAGCCTTGTCTCCTGTCACTGCTCTGGCCTCCCAAGGCAGGAGTGGTCCTGACGGCCAGGCAGCACAGACAGGGACGCTGAGCACAGTGTCTGCATCTGCACTTGCAGGACAGCGACTATGAAAATCCAGACGAGCACTCGGACTCAGAGATGTACGTGATGCCCGCCGAGGAGAATGCTGATGACAGCTATGAGCCGCCTCCAGTAGAGCAGGAAACCAGGCCGGTTCACCCAGCCCTGCCCTTCGCCAGGGGCGAGTATATAGGTGAGGTCCCCCGCAGACCCGGGCACTCTGCCTTCCAGGCCCATGGGGAGGTGGGGGTGGCCAAGATTGCAGGGTGGGGACAAACCTGGCTGCTGCCTGAGGGCCTCTGCCTGCGGGCCTCTGCGTGCCTCCAGCTCCCACCACCTCCAAGCAGGGGATCTGGGCTCCAAGGTAAAGGATCCCAAGCTGTAGGGCTTTCCCATTCCAGGGGAAGAGGCGTCTTTCCTAGATCGGGAACATTGAAAGCAGGCATAAACAAACAAACAAACAAACCAACCAACAAACAAACAAACCCAGCATACCCTGATGGTTGCGCCCCCGCCCAACACTCCAAGGGAAAGCAACCCTGAGATTAGTCCCACTTTTAGGGCTTTGTGTGCTCAAGGTTCTGGGATTTATCTTAAGAAGTCTGTACAGAACAATAATCTTCGAGGATCCCAGTGTCTGCCTTACCTTCCTCCCATGCCTAGTCCAGTCTGCGGGGTTTTACCAGGCAGTACATGTGCTCAGGAGCCCCAAGCCTGGAATCAGCCTAATGGGTTAAATGGACACAGCTTGGGTCTGGCCGAGTACGCTTTTTTTTTTTTTTTTGAGACAGAGTCTAACTCTGTCACCCAGGCTGGAATGCAGGGGCATGAACTCGCCTCACTGCAACCTCTGCCTCCTGGGTTCAACCTCCTGCCTCAGCCTCCCGAGTAGCTGGGACGACAGGCACCCACCACCATGCCCGGCTAACTTTTGTATTTTTAGTAGAGAGTGAACTGACTGGGCCAAGATTCTCTAAGTGATGGAGCTGGGATACAAGCCAGGTATCATCACAACTCTGCTCTATGCACTACCCACTGTACTTGGTGAATGACCTTTTTCAATCATCACAACAACCCTGGGGAGGAAAGGGCTACTGCAATTCAGGGTGGTTAAGTGGCTCATTCAAGAACACACTCTTGGCCGAGTGCGGTGGCTCACACCTGTAATCCCAGCACTTTGGGAGGCCAAAGTGGATGGATCACCTGACGTCAAGAGTTCAAGAGCAGCCTGGCCAACGTGGTAAAACCCCATCTCTACTAAAAACACAAAAAAATTAGCCAGGCATGGTGGTGCATGCCAGTAATCCCAGCTACTAGGGAGGCTGAGGCAGTAGAATCGCTTGAACCCGGGAGACGGAGGTTGCAGTGAGCCAAGATTGCACCACTGCACTCCAGCCTGGGCAACAAGAGTGAAACTCTGTCTCGAAACAAAACAAAACAAAAATCAGACTCTTCAAAGCCTGTCTCCTGTGTTTTGCTACTTCTGATGGGCTTAAATATTACATTAAATATTTGTTTACTCAGAAATCTGAGTAAACTCCAGGAGCTGCAAATAAAACTGACAAGAGTTATAGGCACAGAAGGAAGGATGCCCTCATGGCCTGAGTACAGCCACACCACCAGAAAGAGGCTTCTGAGGAGGCGGTGGAGGTGAAGTTAACCACATACCTTCAACAAGGAGTGAGGGCCGAGGGCAGTGGCAGGCACCAGGAGCATAGAGGCAGGGGCCTAACAAGCAAGGACAGCTGCACCAGGTGAGGTGGGGCTGTAACAGGAAGAAGCAGCAAGAAGCCAGTGATGCAATCCAGGGGCCAGTGCTAGCACCTGTGCTGCTCCCAGTATGAAGAACACGCCAGGTTATTCCTATGCTAAGATTTTCCTAAAACACATCAGTCTGAATCTATGCTCAGCTCACTGAATCGCTGGGTAGACTTGAGGCTGCCCAAGGCCTCGCTCACATGGCACAGGTGATATAAGTTCTACTTATTAGGCAGACACACCGTACCTCCTGCCTTCATTGCCATCTTCCTAATCCCCACAAGATCTCTAAGATCGATATTAGGATCCTCATTTTAAAAATGAAGAATGTTGGCCGGGCGTGGTGGCTCATGCCTGTAATCCTAACACTTCAGGAGGCTGAGGTGGGTGAATCACTTGAGGTCAGGAGTTCAAAACCAGCCTGGCCAACATGGTAAAACCCCATCTCTACTAAAAATACAAAAATTAGCCAGGCATGGTGGTGGGTGCCTGTAATCCCAGCTACTTCGGAGGCTGAGGCAGGAGGATCACTTGAACCTGGGAGGCGGAGGTTGCAGTAACCAGAGATCATGCTGCTGCACTCCAGCCTGGGCGACAGAGCAAGACTTTGTCTCAAAAAACTAAAAAATTAAAAAATTAAAAATAACAATGAAGAATGTGAGTCCCAGAGAGGTTGAATAACCAGCCCCAAAGAGCACAGCTAGTGAGTGGCAGAGCAAGGGACAGAACTCAGATCCAGCTGGCCTTAGAGCCTGACTCCTTTTCTGATACCTGCTGAGAAGGACAGTCCTGAACCAAAGGGATCCCACAGATTCCCTGTGAATGGAGCGCAATCGCTGAGGGAAGGAGCATGGAAGTTGATCCACATGAGTAATCACCACCTGGATACACTTTAGCATAACCTGGGGAACTTTTCCAACCTGTAATGCCAGGCTCCTCCCGAGGAGTTCAAACATTGCCAGGCTGGGGTGGAGCCTAGGCCTTGGCATTTTTAAAAGCCAGGAGCACCTCACCCCCACCCTGCGCCCTCCAGTGCTGCTTCCATCCCCTCCGTGTGGCCAAGTGTTGGGTTGTTGGCTCTCCTGAACCTCTGGGTGTCCATCACTGCCCCGGAAGGATGTTTTTAATGAGGACATTCTTCCAGTTTTTGTCGTTTAAGTCAATGAGCAGTTGAAATTTTTGGCCTAACATTTCACTTTACTCTTTCAAGGAATGCCCCGTGGATCATTTGTGGCTACATAGACACCCGTGGTTTTATACTTTCTAGATCTCTATGGCTTCCACCCAGGAAATGATCCAGAGCCTCTTTTATGTTATGTTTTTTGTTTGTTCCTTTCAAGACAATCGATCAAGCCAGAGGCATTCCCCACCCTTCAGCAAGACACTTCCCAGTAAGTCCAGCTGGCCTTCAGAGAAAGCAAGGCTCACCTCCACCCTGCCAGCCCTGACTGCTCTGCAGAAACCTCAAGTCCCACCCAAACCCAAAGGCCTCCTTGAGGATGAGGTAAAGTAAATCTGTGCCAAAGGCTTCCCAGGACACAGAGGGGGGTGGGGCAAGCGACCAGGACAGCCTGCCCGCTGGCTGTCCTCCTTCTTTACAACCTGCTATTGACTGCCCCCTCTAACTCTCCACTATTATACCAAAGGGACTTGGTTTTCTCCAAAATGGCTTATTGTAAATATGTCAGTTTACTAGAGGTGTATGGTAGAATATCAATACTGAGTCTGTGACCCTCATATTATCCCCTCCTTCCCTGTGGTTTCCTGTGAATCTCTTCTTTCCTTCCTAAGATGTTCTTCCCCTCTCTTTATTCTCCTTTGCTTCTCTGTCCTGTTGTTACTGACAGCAAATCCATACGGGTCTGCAGCAACCTCAGTTCTTGCCACCTGGGCATAAGGCAGAAGGAGAGACCAAGGCAAGTTTCAGAGCAGAAATGAAAGGAAGTCAAGTACACTTAGAAGAGGGCCAAGTGGACGACTTGAGAGATCCAGTGCGCTGTTTGACCTTTGAGTTGGGGTTTTATACACTGGCACACTGCCGGGGTCTCGTGTCCCTTCTCCCCTGATTCTTCCTTTGTGTGGGCTGTCCACTTGTGCAGTGCCCTGCTAGCATTTGGGAGGTGAGCATGTGCAGTGTGCTTACCGGAGTTGTATGCACGCTCCCTTGAAGCATTCTTGCCTTACCAGCTGAATGTTTCTAGAAGGTCAAATACCAGTTAAACTCTGCCATTTTGCCTCTTAATGCGCATGCTTGAGCCCACTTGCCCAACTCCTGAGATCTTATCAGGAAACGGCTCATCACCAGTTTCAGGTTTTTTCTATCTATTGGGAGACTGCCTTTCCCTGGCGCTGGCTGTAACCAATTATTATTTTAGAGAGACAATTAACAACCACCTGACAATCACCTGATGATCTCTTGACATTCCTGGGGGAGGGGAGCCGTCTCCTGCCCTGCTCATGCCTGACTAGATGTTATACCCACTGTAACACTGTCGCCACCTTGCTTTCTTTCCTCCACCTTCTTTTCTCTTTGCTCCTCCACTTTCCTCTTCTCAGATGCAGAGGGGACATGGGCCAGGATGTACAATGGAGATGGCTAGTCTGTAAGGTACCCCCCACAACCTGTGGAGGAGCTAATCCCTCACTTCCCTTTGACAGCTCTTGCTTCTCACTTCCTCCCTCCCCACAGCTGCCCTGCCCCACCAGGTGTCCAGAGACCCACTTTTTCAGATGGCCCAGCATCCAACTCTGGGTTTACCTCCTCAATCTCCCCTCCCTCAGCACCTAGCCCTGGTGTGTCGTTTTCCCTATGAAATAGCTCCTATTTGAAAATGAATAGGTAAATTCATCCAAACTGTTGTAGTAACCGATAAAGCCTAATGTGTTATGGCTCCCAGAGGTCCTTGCATTTTAAATAAGGACAGAGACCAGCCTGCAGCTTCTCTAAGAAATAACTTGCCTATAGAGGATAAAACTTATGGCTTACACACATGTTGTGAAATGACCTTCATTCCGCCTTTATAAAATTTGCAGCCCAGCAGGAGATGGAAAAGATGGACTTTTAAATCAAAATAGACCCAGCATCTAGGCCCAAATTCCTGCTTTGGCACTTCTAGGTGTGTGATTTAGGGCAAGCTAGACAACTTCTTTGAGTCTGTTTTTCATCTCTGTTATTTTGAGAATTTAATAAGAGAACACATGTACAGCACTAAATACAGTGCCTCACACACAGAGGGGTTTAATATATGTCAGATTCCTTTCTACCATATTCTAGAGTCTTGACAAAATCCAATTTTCTAGTTTCTTCTGAAAACCGAAGATCTGGGAACACCAGGCCAGCCATGGCCTCAAAGCAACTGGGCCCCAGGGCATCCCCCTCTCTCTCAGCTGTGAATCCTGGTCTCTTTTTTGATTTGTCATAGCTCCCACAATATACAGTGCATGTACACACCCTCACCCTGCACACACTCCTTCCTACTATTACCTACCCATCTGAGAGGTGATGTTGTCCTTTCAAGGGTGGGAATAGGGTGGCAAAGAGAAGCTGAGCAGGGGAGGGGACAGGACGGGAAGACCAGCTGTTAGGGTCTCACTGTAAATTATTTCAGCATTTGGCAATTCCACATGAAGGCACAAATTCAGATATAGAATGCAAATGAATACTGTGGGTTATGTAAGGCTCTTCATTTCTGTAAATAACTGAGAATGGACCCTAGGGAGGCAGGGCAGAGGTTTGCTAATAGCAGCCTTATGGAGGTGGCTCAGGCAAGTCTGCACCAGTGGGAAAAAGAGAAGTATAAAGGTGGGGGCATTCTGGAATGGGCAGATAGAGAGCCAATATAAGAAAGAGGTGTAAAAACAAATAGACAAACAAACAAACAGAGGCCAACATTAAGATATGGCTGAACCATTAGTTGGGAAAAGAAGAAGTCAAGTACAAGCATAAATAAAAGTGTTTAACCCTGCTCTACAGGTTATAGGCAAAATATAGAGATACAGGCTAAACAGAGAGCTGGAGGTGGGGCAAAGACATTCAGGGGGAAGAAGCATCTGTGCTATAATGAGACAGGCTAACACTTGGTGAATGCTGTGTATCCACTGGTGTTCTGAGCACTTTGTATGCATTATCTCATTAAATCCTCACATTAACCCTATGAAGTCTATCATCAGCCCCACTTTACAGATGAGGAAACGAAGGTGTAAAGGGGCTAAAAAAACTTGTCCAAGGTCACAGAGGGAATATACTT
This sequence comes from Hylobates moloch, assembly GCF_009828535.3. Taxonomy (NCBI): domain Eukaryota; kingdom Metazoa; phylum Chordata; class Mammalia; order Primates; family Hylobatidae; genus Hylobates; species Hylobates moloch. The sequence goes on from NW_026652278.1 coordinate 37,479,369, forward strand.
AGAGGGTATTTTTATAAGAATTCAATAAAATAATGAATGGAAAGCTTTTAAATGCTCATATGAGTGGTAATGAGGATGCAGCTTGTATGGGCATTTAATAGCTAATCGAAATGACTCCTGCTAAGTAATAGGGTATGAGGCAATAGGAAAGTGAAAATAAGATAAATTCACGCTACTCCTGTTTTTCAAGTCTGTAGTCCTAGGGGGAGGCAAACATGTAAACACTTGTGACAAGTGTCTTATTAATACTGAAACATCTAAACATTGGAGTTGATCTAAGATGATTTTTAATCTATTTTTAATTTTGAATCATGTCATTGTAATAACTGAAGAAGGATTTCTAATACCTGTAGGTCATGGTAGTATAATAATCTACCTGGCTTCAAAAGACCAATCACTGATTCACTAAAGTCAAGTTTTTGTGTTTTGTTCATGAAATAAGGGGGTTGATATTAAACACTGCAGCAATGTCAAAGTGGTCAATAAGACCACATTATGTCCTAATAAAGGATATAAAATATGATGGTTCTTGGTCATTTACTTATTTCAGCAATAACAACGTTAAAGCATTGAATTGCAATGCTGGGAATATACATTGTATATTCCTTCTCCTAAAACCCTATAAAGATGAGAGAGTTGGGCAGACACTACAAACAGAATTTGTTAAGATTGGATCAAGTCTTTTTTCCTATCATTCTTCTTTGGGAATACAAATGTCTCCATTCCAGAAATATCACTGAAGTGGCATCGTTGTCCGGGGTAAATACCTGGGGTTCGTCGTCTCGCACTGAGAAGATTAATGACATGGACACTTGTGGGTAGGTTAAGGAGCAGAAAGTTTAATAGACAGAAGAAAGGAGAGAGGAGAGCATCTCTCCCTCTCTTGCAAGACAGTGGAATCTGAAGGGAAAACCAGGCCTGCAGTGGACCATAGCAGATTTTATAGGCAGGCTTCAGGAGGTGATATCTGATTTACATAGGGTCCACAGATTGGTTCGATCAGGAGTGACATTTACATGGTGCAGAAGAGGCTGGTCGCCCCACCCTAATCTTATTATACAAATGGGTTTTCTACTTGGCCAGTGCCATCTTGTCTGCTCCTTACTGTACAGGTGGCTGGCAAAGATAGGGGAAGACAGAGCCACCATTTTGATCATGCCTAGTCACAGGTAGCATTTTCCTATTGGCACAACTGCCAGCATTCACCCATGCAAGCTTCCAGCTTGCTTGTCTATACCAGCAGCTTGATTTTATAAGCTGCTCTTTGTTAGAAAAGAAAATGATTTTGGGGCTGCTTTTTATTAAAAGGAAAACCTTACCAAGGACATCTTACCCTCACTATCTGAGTAAGTAATTTTTTCTTAACTCCTATATCATCATGACTCTAAACAGCTCGATTCTAAACACTGCAGATAAAAACATTTTCTGTAATCAAGCACTGCAGAACAAAACAAGTACAAAATTAAGAATACAGAGGAAAGAATAAATTTTGAAGTGGTTAAGTAGGACTGGGTTAGGGCCTGGAGCTTCCAACTTCCCTATATCCATTCAGGCATCATTGCCGAGTGTCAATACCAATATTCTGTGTTCAGATATAGGATATTTAAGGATTTTGTTGACTACAGGGTTTAAGAGGGTGGCATGCCTCCTGGGGGCTCAGCCTCTCCTTTTATAGGAACTAACGCCTAGAAGAGAAGTTGGGTTCCTATAAAGCATGTCACTCTGGCTAATAATGAATCCAGAAAGGTGAACCCATAGAACCAAAAAGGTCCTGCAGGGATACCGCAGCCACTCAACATCCCATTATTCAAAGCTGCTAAGTCAGCCCATCCCAGCCTTGGCTATTGGGTTAGGCAACTTCAATTCAATTCAGTGAGGCATTTGACTGGCCAGGCACTGGAAACACAAACACAGAGAAGGAGAAGGCCCTGTCCTTCAGGAGTTCATAGTTTGACACTGTGGGGCCAGAGACGAAGCAGAGATGAGGACCAGGTTCCCTGTGCCACAGAGGTGCAAGTGCCCACCTCTGAATGGCAGAATCCAGGAGAACTTCTGATGATTCAGCAATTAACTCCCCCACGGGTCATACATCTAGAAAAGACCCAAGCACAGATTTCCTCCCAGGTCTGCATGATTCCAAAGCCTCATCTCCCTCAGCCAGATCATCTCTAAATATAACTGCAGATTGAGATGTGTGAGTAGAACTCTCTGGTGCCTCTTGGCCAGCTTCAGAGGTGAAGAAAGAGATAAGAAATAGCAATTAAATAAAGAGAGGGTAGATAAGACAGAAAGAGGAGGGGGAGGATGGAAGGTACTAGAATGTGGTGGATAAAAGTATGGGTGCTAAATTATTGAACTGCTTGAGTTCAAATCCTGGATCTACCGCTTTTTTTTTTTTTTTTTTTTTTTGGAGACAAGGTCTCATTCTGTTGCCAAGCGCGATCACAACTCACTGCAGCCTCAGCTTCCTGGGCTCAAGCAACCTTCCCACCTCAGCCTCCGGAGTAGCTGGGACTACAGGTGCATACCACTATGTTTGGCTAATTTTTTCTATATTTTTTGTAGAGACAGGGTTTCACCATGTTGCCCAGGCTGGTTTTGAACTCCTGGACTCTATCTATCCACCTACCTCAGCCTCCCAACGTTCTGGGATAACAGGCACGAGCCACTGTGCCCTTCTGGGTCTACCACTTTTAAACTTGACAACTTGAGCAAACTACTTAATTTTTCTGTGCCTCAGTTTCTTCATCTGGAAATGGAGCCGATGGTGGTATCTCTCTTACTGTGTTGTTAGAAGGATTAAATGAGAAAAAAAAAAAAAAAAAAAAAACATGTAAAGTACTTAGAAGAACACCTAGCAATGAATTTTTGTTTTTGTTTCTCCCAGTACCCTTCTTGGCTGCCCACCAGGGAAGGTGGTAAAAACCAGTTTTGAGATCTGGTTACCTCATTTGTGTCTTGTCAATATAAAATCTCTCCCTCCCTACATTTATCATCATTTAATTATTGACAAAAGTGCTAAGATGATTCAATGGAGAAATATTTTTTTAAAACAAATTGGTGCTAGGTAAATGGTGTTAGATGTATCCACAGGTAAAAAATGAAATTGGACTTCTAATCTCACACCATACACAAAAATTAACTGAAAATGTAGCATAGACCTAACTGTAAGAGCTAAAACTATAAAACTCTTAGAGGAAAACACAGGTATGAGTCTTTATGGCTTTGGGTTAGGCAATGGTTTCTTAGATATGACATCAAAAGTACAAGCAATAAAAGAATAAATAAAACAGACTTCAAAATTTAAACATTTTGTGCCGCCAATGATACCAATAAGAGAGTAAAAAAGCAACCTACAGAATGGAAGAAAAGTTTTGCAAATTGTATATCTGATGAAGAACTTATAACTAGAATATATAGATAACTCTTATAACTCAATAAAAAGATAAACAACCCAATTAAAAATGGGCGAAGAGTTGAATAGACATGTCTCCAAAGAATATACAAAAGTTGACAACAAGTATATAAAAAGATACTCAACATCGTTAGTCTTCAGGAAAATGCAAATCAAAACTATAATGAGATATCATTTTGCACACACAAGGATGGCTGTAATAAAAAGGATGATAACAAGTGTTGGTGAGGATATGGAAAAACTGGAGCCCTCATACATTGCTGGCACGAATGAAAAATGGTGCAGCCTCTTTGGAAAACAGTTTGGCAGTTTCTCCGACTGTTAAACTTAGAGCTACCATATGACTCAACAATTTCACCTCTAGGATATTCCCAAGAGAAATGCATGTCTACACAAAAACTAGTACATGAATAGTCATGACACCATTATTCATTACAGCCAAAAAGTGGAAAAAAACTCAAATGTCCATCAGCTGATGAATGGATAAACAAATGTGGCATACTCATAAAATAGAATATTATTTGGCCATTAAAAAGACTGGAGTTGTGATACATACTATACCACAGAAAAACCTTGAAAACATTATACTAAGTGAAAGAAGTCTCAAAAGACTACAGATTGTGTGAGTCTGTGTATATTCAATGTCCAGAATGGGCAAAATCTATAGAGAAAGAAAGTAGATTTGTGGTCGACTAGGTCAAGGGAGCGGTGGATGGGGAGTGACTAATGGGTGCAAGGTTTCTTTTTGGGGTCATAAAAATGTCCTAAAATTAGATTGTGGTGATGGTTGTATATGTCTGTGAATACACTAAAAGTCACCAAATTGTACAATTTACATAGTAGAATTTTATGGTATGTGAATTGCATCTCAATAATGCTTTTTAAAAAAATCACTCCCTCCCGTACAGTCAACTATGAATGTACAGCATTCTTCTCATTCAGTTTTATATTTCTGTTAGGCTGATTATGTGGTCCCCGTGGAAGACAATGATGAAAACTATATTCATCCCACAGAAAGCAGTTCACCTCCACCTGAGAAAGGTAAGAGTTTGTCGCCTTAAGCACCTGAAAATTTTTAGCAGTTGATCAGGATGTACAAGGGTATTTGGTAGTAAGCACTAAGAGGCTCAGAAATGACAGTGCCCAGGACTTTCTCCTCTGGGCCATAGTGTGTGCTTCTTTGGCTGGTTGGGCAGACAGCATCAGTGGCAAGCCATCTCTGTGTGTCATAGCCCTTCCCTGCCTTCCCCTTCCTCTTCCATGATTTAATCTTCCCATCTCACATTATGAAAGCACCTGGGTAGTTCTCTTCAGCTGCCCTTGCTTCAAATGGATTTCTCATAAAACCTAATACAATGTCGCAAGCCACCATGTTGGCCTTGTAAACATTGCACCAAGAACAGTTTCTGCAGAGGAGTGAAAAAATGAAAGAGTGAAATATGCCCTGAGTCCTGGTTCTTTAAATTTAGTAGTATGTTAGGCCTATGAAACATTTCGTCCGTAAACCCTTCACAGAACAACAAATGCTATGACAAATGAATTACCTGAAAAAGCCAGTGCTACATAAGATTAGGCATGGAAACAGGGTAAGTTCACTCTGAATATAGTCACTATGGAGAATATGATCCAGTACAAGTGATACCTCTTCAGGTAACATTACTCATCTACTACTCTCAACTCCATGGTAGCCATATTCAGGTTTCAGTCTGCCATCATGTAGCAACCCTCTCCCGTACTCCGTACCTATCACCAACAGCTTCAAGACCCACCTGAACTCCCAAGCCACCCGTTACCACAAAACAACAAATACACATTCCCTCCTTACCAATCCCTCTTTAAAAAAACAAAAAAGAAAAAAAAAGAACCCATGAAATCCCAGAGCAATGGTGTGTATTGCATCTGGTAGGGGAGGTGGAGCTATTAATTGGGCCCCTCCAGTATTCAATACACTCTTGATGAAAAACAAAAACAATAAAACTCCTTTATCTGTTAGACCTCCCATTTGGCAAATGAAATTTGAAGCCATTATTCACTTTAACAAGATCTCTATCATCAAATAATCAAATAATAATATATCAGATTATGAATCTGTCATTGATATTTCCATTCTAAAGATATTTCTTCTGAGAAGACTTCTTTTATTGGTTTGTGTGTCTAATAAGTGTGTCTCCAATTCTTTGCAAATTCTCTGGTCTGGTCATCATTTTTCCCTGAGTGTGAATTTCCCTCAATGGCATGTATCTGTAATGGTTTTATATATATATAAAATATATACATATATAAATATATACATATATATAAAAAATAATGTGTATATATATATACACACACACATTTCTGTGTTTAAGCTCCCATGGTGAATAGATCAACCAAGCCAAATTCGTCAACGCCTGCCTCTCCTCCAGGAACAGCTTCAGGTAAAGTGTATGTGTGATTTGGTTTGGTTTTATGTCTCTTTCAAATAAGAAAAACGACTCAGATCAACTATGAAGAAGTAATCACTTGTATTTCCAAATGTCTTAATAATGGGAACAGAAAGCTAGTCCTCATCCTCATGCACTGTCTGGTGGCACGTGTATGGAAGCGGCCATTTCCCCAGGCCTTTTGGCATCTGCTAGACAAGTTCTGGTTTTCACCCTACCTTCCTGGGCACCTTGCTGGCTTCTCCGTGTCCCCTCCCTTGACTGAGGGGGTCCCAGAGTTTAGCCCTCAGCCCTCAACCCACAGTTCTTTCAGAACATCATGATGGTTACAAGCTTGGTTTTGAGCCAGACAGACCTCGGTTGGAACCCCAGTGTGCCCCCTTACCAGCTATGCCACCTTGGGCTTGTACTTCACCTCTCCAAGCATCAGATTTTCTTGTCTGTAAATGGTGCTCATAGCCCCTACTCTGTGACAGGAGAATTCTGCAAATGTGAATGCGAAACTCTTAATGAGTGCCTGGTACACACTGAGTGCTGAGGAGAGAGAATGATTTTTCACTTCTGTAGCGTTCATCGATTAATCTGGTTTCATGTCTCAAGTCTACACTGGTAACTCCCTGGCATCCAACCCCGACCTGACTTCCCTTCTGAACACCCTGATGCTCCCACGCAGGACTCTAAACTCACTCCTCCCTCCCATGCGGGCACCCCTGTTTCTCAATGCGTAGAGCCTCTAGGCCACATGCTCCAAATCCTGCTTTTTTTTCTCCTGAATTTGCTGTTCCATTTTAGCTGTGACCACCCTAGTCCAGGCTTTCTTTAGTCAGCCACCTTGCACCTTCTCGTCCACCAGCCACACCTCTGCCTCTCGGCTCTCTCCTCAGTGACAAGGACTGAGCCGCTGAACTCCTCCAGATGTTACCAGTTTCATCTCACCACAAAGCTAGTTTTTGCCATGTCACCCCTACCCCCAAACCATGAATGTTCCTGGTTGCTCCTATAGGTTTTGGCAACCCCCAAGGCTGAGCCCAAGACACTGAGGGGTGCCTATGACCCCCATTAACAGCACAGAGCGGTGTAGGAGCCTGCTCTCCAGCATTCTCACGGGCATTTCCTCTCCCTCTCTCCCCTTGTCCTCTCCCCTAGGCACACATATGTGTGTGCACGCACACACACACACACACACACATTCATACACACACACTCTTCTCTCACAGAGCTGAACACAAGTCATTGAGAGGCTGAGCTCTGCTTCCAGACACAGGTTCCTTGACAGAAAATGAAAGAAGAGTCGAGAATTTTAAAAATCTTTTCTGGACTCATTTCTTGTGAAATTATTCACTTTCTTCACAAGTTCTGGTTTTACTTATTCTCTCCTCAGAAGCCACAAGCGCTTTATAAGTGGGGAGTGGAGCTCAGAGCCATCTTAGCCAGCTCATCTTACCCTCTGGAGAGACAAAGGCCAACATGCCAATCTAAAACATTGTGACCAGGTTGCTTATGCCCCAGCCGAAATGGAGACTCCTAACTCCCGATAACTCAGGATGAGGGCTGTTGTTACTGGAAGAGAAAACCTTTAACAAATAAATTAATGAAGACCTCAACCCTCCTTTAGAGAAATAGGTTACTAATATCTGGTGTTTGCCTCTTACAAAGCTCTACTTGCCTTGCAAGGACCTCCTCTTCCTAAAACACACCCAGGACTCCAATCAGCCTGTATTTCACGGGTCTTGCTTCTTGGTCTTTGTGTTTTCACTTTTAAGACACCTAATCCTACCCATCCTTCGAGGCCCAGCTTGAGGTCTCCACCTCCAGGAAGCCTCGTCTGGTTTCTGTAGCCCTCAGAGAGCTCTCCTTTGCAGGAAGTCTCTTTCCCCCCTTACACTTAGCCCGTACTTATTCCCTAATTACTTTGTGTCTCAGTCTAATCGCTTCCTAAGTACAGTGCAAGCTCCTTGAAGACCTTGCCTTCAATATCATTGCTCAGGAGGCTTTACCTGGCCCCACGCTGGGACAGATCCCTCTAGTGCCCTGCACATGCCCTGAGATTTCTTTCTTTGCTCACAGCTGTCTCCAGGGCCTACCCCAGGATCTGGCTCAGGGGAGGTGCTGAGACTGTGGAGGGGTCAGTTGGTTGAGAGGATGAATGAATCCTCAAACACTGGTTGTATTAAATATTTAAAGAATCACCAAGGGGGCATTAGCCAGCTGGATTTATTACTCATAAGTTTGCTATTAACCTGGTATAGCTGTATTTTAATACTAGAGACATCAGATGAAGAAAGCAAATCTAAACAAGAAAATAATGTCCTGGTTATGTGATTGTCACATACAGGTGGGAGCACCTACAGGATGGGGGAAGAAGTGAAATAGTTTTGAAGGGACAAGCCTAAACAGTGAGTTTCCAAGTGTGCAAACAGTGGAACCTTCAGAGATTATTTTTACAAAAGAAATGATCAGACTACTAGCCTGTGTCTTTGAATAACCATCCATTCCCCTTTAAAGGCTTCAGATAGTCCCCCAATGGGCATCACAAAAGTGTCCATCAGGTGCCTAGTTGGTGTTTCTGTCAAGGCACCACACCACATCAATTTCCTCTGGTCAATATTGCTCTTGGTCCTTTGATAGCCAGCAAGGTGCCTGCTGAGGATGACACAGTAAATCTGGTGCAGTGACAGCCTCTGCCCTCCCTGTTGTGCTTGAGAAACCAGTAGAATGGATTTAGCTGACTTCAAAGCCAGAGGTTTAGGTCCTGGCTCTGACATTTGCTAGGTGCTGGACTGTGAACAGTGAAGTCATCTCTGTTTCTTAGTTTCTTCCTCTGAAAAAATGGCACCTATGCCTAGGGGTATCATGAGTAGATATCATGAGAATTAAGTGACTCAATATAGACAACTTGCATTCATAAAATGCTAGTGCTTTGTTATTATTATTGTTATTATTCAGAATCCCTTGTTCAACCTGCCTTGATCCATGACCATTCTGGCAGATATTATCAGGGAACAATATTGTTTCACGGGTTACTGGCCCATGAAATAGAGGAGTCATGCTCCATCCTTCCCTAGAACTCTGTCTTCCTGAGGCAAGACCATAGGCTTTCCACCAGTGCTCATGCTGTCCTCTGATTGCCAGAAGTTATTTATAGGGAGGGAAAGGAAAAGGAAGGTTTTGACAGACTATTTTGAGATATTCAAGAAAAGGAAGCATAGTAGAAAAGCCAGGCGGAAGGTCTGACAAAGATAATACAGTGGCCAAAGGAGCCCTTAACATTTCAGAAGAGGGAAAACCCCTGGGATGAAATTCAGACTTAGACCTTCTTTCTACTTCCTTATTTTTCAGACAAGATTTTGTTCCACTTCCCCGAGATCTTCCATCAAATTCTATGAGTAGTCAAGGGTACTTTAACAGTGTCAGTCTTAAGTATTCAATTTGATACACCAGCTACTTAAACACAGTGAGACTCCTACTACACATTCAGGTGACATTTCAGTTTATTGTTTTCATGTTGTCACATGAAATGTAAACATTCCAAATGCAATCTCTTTTCCAAAATGTTTCAAAAAATCAGACCCAGTTCAGGTACCATGGAAGACAGCTGTCATGGAGGGGGCATTGCTTCCCAGGGTGCTGGGGAAGGCCGCCAGGTACAATCCACACCACCCACTCTTTGCTGTTGCTCCCACCCTTGAGGGTTTAGGAAAAGAGTCAGTGGGCTCTGAGTGGAAGCCTGGGGGCCTCTCTCCAGTGACATACATGGGAAGGAACTTCCTGATCTCTATTTCAGTATTTTTTGAGGCCTTTTCTTTTTCTTGTTTGTGTTTGGATGAGATGATATGGGGGTGCATGTATCTTCCCTGTGATACATTCTGAGAGGGCAGAGGCCTATGTCTGCTTCCTCACCTCTTCCTCGGCCCCTAACATGGTGCCTTCATGTGCTTTACATGTACCAAGTCCTCAATAATCCTTGGTAATGGATCATTACTCCAATGTGTGCTTATCTGTGCTCGATCTCATAAACTAAGAAAGTACAGACCGAGGGCAGCAGGTCCAGCCTGTACTTACAGAGTATGCCCTATAAATACATTAGGAATTGTAGGCCGGGCACCGTGGCTCACGCCTGTAATCCCAGCACTTCGGGAGACCAAGGCAGGTGGATGGATTGAGTCCAGGAATTCAAGACCAGCCTGGGCAACATGGCAAAATCTCATCTCGACACAAAATTAGCGAGGTGTGGCGGTGCGCGCCTGTAGTCCCAGCTACTCAGGAGCTACTTAGCAGGGAGGATCACTTGAGCCCAGGAGTTTGGAGCCTCCAGTAAGCTGTGATCACCCCACTGCACTCCAGCCTGGGTGACAGAACAAGACTCTGTCTCAAAAAAAAAAAAAAAAAAAGGGAATTGTGGACTTGTATGTGTAGTAAGTTCTTAACAAAACATTTATTCAGTTCAGTTAAATTAATGAAGGGCCCCCTTGGTCTCACTGAGTAACGGTGTCCAAGCAGGTGAGCATCATGTCTGAGGCAGCCAGGGGATGCTGAGGGGGCTGGCTCAGCTCTGGCCTCTCCCCTCCTGGCCTGCCCTCTGTCCCACAGTGAAGATCCATCCTGCTTCTCTCTCACTTCCTCCCTCATAACGACTGTCTGGCATCTATCTTCAGGTACAGGAAGGGAGGTTGGGTGCAGGGGACAAGACCCTTTGGGTCCCTTCTATGACTTGAGAAGATGAGATTTGGGCAGCAGCCTGCACTTGTCTCAATTTGTCCATTAAGGAAAACCTGTTGGCGAAAGCCCTTGAGAACTCAGAGATGAATGAGTAAATATCCTCTGAATGTGAAGTTAGAGGCATTTACTGTATTTAAGTGTGCTTGTAAAGGAGCAGTGTCTGAGGTCTGTGTCAGGAGCGGTGGGTTGGAGCCTCTGTCTCTGGGCACCTCTGCCGTGCACATTTGTGCAGCGTGCACAGATGCAGGTGTGAGCTGTTGGCTCACTTCCTGAAGGACCTCTGTGGGGGTCCTCACTGAGTCCTCAGAATCAATGGGCTCAGGACTTGCCCCACGGGGCAGGGGTCAGGTAAGGAGAAGGTCCTTTAGAAATGTTAAGGTGGAGTCCCTAACCCCTATCCCAGCTCTGAGCTTATACACTGACACTTTTAAAATGTGTCATCACCTTTGCCCACAGGTTTTCCTTAATAGCTTCAGTATAGCTACCTATATGTGCTTAACTGAAAGCAACACAATACGTGCAAATATTTCTGAGCCTGCCAGAAAGGCCAGCCTCACTGTGACCATCAGCCCCCGGTTCAGGACTTGGGGACTGAGTAGTGTATATGTTTGTGCAGGTCGAAACAGTGGGGCCTGGGAAACCAAGTCACCTTCACCAGCTGCACCATCCCCGTTGCCACGGGCCGGGTAAGTACCTGTTGCAGGAAGCAGCTTTTGAGATCTGGGGAGTGAGGATGGTGATACCCTACTGCCCTGTTGACTTCATTAGAAGTTCTCCCCATGGCAGGCTGCAACTTGGACCAAGAGTAAGGAGCCCGGCTAACATCAGATGAGCCAGGCATGGTGGCTCAGGCCTGTCATCCCAGCACTTTGGGAGGCCAAGGCGGGCAGCTCACTTGAAGCCAGGAGTTCAAGACCAGCCTGGCCAACATGGCGAAATCCCATCTCTACTAAAAATATAAAAATTAGCCAGGCATGGTGGCACACACCCTGTAATCCCAGCTACTTGGGAGGCTGAGGCAGGAGGATCACTTGAACCTCTGCAGGTTGCAGTGAGCTGAGATCACAGCACTGCACTCCAGCCTGGGCAACAGAGCAAGACTCCATCTCAAATAAATAAATAAATGAATAAATAAATAAATAAATGAATAAATAAATAAATAAATCTAGAAGTATTTCCTCCTGTGAAGTTTTAGTGAAGTCTTGAGTTCACTAACTTACAGTGTTGCACAAGACACCCCGACTTTCAGAAGCTCCAGCACCTGAATCATTTTCAGAGCCTCTAGCAGGTTTTGTCTTTACTTACTACTGCTCAGTTTTACGGTCTGTAAATAAGTGTGTGGATATATACCATGTGCTGGTCATACCAGGGCACTCCCTCAAAGCCATACGACTGAAGTTCCTCTCGAAAGTGACAGTCATTCTTTCTTATTGAATTTAGAAGGGCTTTGTAAACAGTCAGGTAAGGATTGTAATGTGTTCATATTACAAACGTCACCCCGTAAAATTATGTTGGCTCAACAGGTTATTTGGAAAGCAAATTTAAATATGTCTAAACTGGCCTGCATGGCTCTAATCTTATTTCTGCCTCTGTGTAAACCAAAGAAAGCCTCCATGTTGAAGGTTTATTAACCAAAACTCTGCACACGTCTGTCTTAGTTCAGCTGTATCACTTTGGGCAAATTACTTCGTCTCTCTGAGCCTCAGTTTCCTCCCCTTAAAATGTCTCTGTAAGGTTTAAATAACATGTGAGGAGCCTAACCCAGTGCCAGGCATCTTACAGGTGCTCAGGAATTCTTAGTGTTCTTTTTGACTTACAGTGTTCCACAAGACACCCCGACTTTCAGAAGCTCCAGCACCTGAATCACTTTGCAAACTAGAATGTTAGTGCAGGCAAGTACCTTCAGGACCACACATCAGTGGTTTTCAAACCTGTTTTGGTCTCGGATCTCTCTGAAAGAAAGCCTGCACAGAAGACCAGTGGAGAATAGTCCCTAGAGACAGGGAGGAAGCTGGAGTGGGCAAGTGCGGCTGCAACCTCACCTGCTGGACCACCCTCTTACCTCTACCCTCTGTCCTGGACAGTAACCCCCACAGGGAGCTGCTGGGGAAGAGGGGACTCCACAGAAACACTGAAAATACTGATCCTGGTTCTCAATTGACAGGTGAGGAATCTAACCTCACACCCAAGACAAAGAGGCCCAAGGTCACCCGCGGAGTAATTAGTGCAACTGGTGCAAGAGTCCAGTTCTGCCGGTTCCCTGGCAACTGGTGCCCTACTTTATCCCCAGTTGACCCCTTCCCCATCTGTCAACAGACTCCATCTGAGCCTAGGAGGATCATAACTAAATCCCACTTCCATCCCTCTCCACCCTGCCAGGATAGTCTTCTACACACTCGTATCACTTTCATAATTCTAGCTTAAATTTGAGACTAAAATTGGTAAATAGCTCCATTTTGTCTTCGTTATGTTTTAACAAAGCTCATCTCTTTTTATTCCCCAGGAAAAAGCCAACGAAACCACTGAAGACAGTAAGTTAATTTTGCACTTAAAAGTGCTTCATATTTCCTGCACTATTTATTCTTATCCATTTATTTAAAGTTGAAAATGCTTCCAGCTATGGTGAACACAGCAATCTTAGCAACTGAAGTTGCTGCCCAAGCAGTCCAAGAGAAGCTTCAAATCCTCAGGTAGCCAGGGAGGATGCTCCTCCCTGGAGCATAGAAGGAGCTCATCCTCACTTGATCCCAGCAGCATCACTGAGTGTGTGCAGCAGATCAGAGGGGCAGCCAGGTTCCCTGCCCTCCCCACAGGAAGCCCCTGTGTCCACTCCCCACCACAGCTAATGGTAGACCATTGCGTATCAGGCACACATAGGCCTCACTAAACTCAGATTCTGGCTGGAACACGGTGAACCTGGGCCACAACACTACGTAAGGGAGCCCACCTGGACCTAGTCCCTACTGTGAAGCCTGACATTTACAATCATTTAGCAAACACACAGAAGGAGGGGTCATGAGACCAAAGCAGATGCCAGATGCCTGCTGTACATGGGCTACTATGTGGCAGCTGCTGGGGAGTCATGATTTCCATCAAACCTGTTAACAAGGCAGGGAGGTTTCTGCATCACAGTGACATTGCTCCTTCATAAGACACTTCTGGCTGTTTGTTGCTTAATGCAAAGGTTGGGCTAGGGACTGTGGGTTTGTAATTGTTGTCGTGATTGAAAGAATAGCAATGCATCAAAGAAGAGTGCTCCGAAAATATTTATTTTAATAACATTGCTCTGACATTTATTTCCACATTCTGCTATATCGAATATCCTTGCCTTTTTTTCTTTCACATAGACTCCAGTTGCCTCTCAACAGAATGCCTCAAGTGTTTGTGAAGGTAAAGTCTTATTATTTTGAAGGATGAGCATGTCCTCTAAAAGTTATTTTAATTAAGGATTTGTATATACACATTTATTACATTATTTCTGGGGCAATTGTAAACATAAAACTCAATTTTCTAAACAAAATAGTTTTTGCAATGAGTAATGAACAGCAGCAAAACTAGCGGAGAACCTCAGTATCTTTAGAGTAGGCTACAGAATGCATGCAAAAACCTGCCTGTTGGCAGACAGATATGACTTGCCAGGAAACAGTGCTAGGACCTTACATAGATGTGAAAACTAATGTAGGGCCATTCACATGTTTTAGAACTATTAGCTTACTTAAAGTAATGAAAATTTTAAAAATCTGTTTATTTGAACAAGTTCTTTGGCTAAGTTTTCAAGATAATGTTTTCAAAATTCAAATGTCTGTCTTCTTAGTACATCTTCAATTGCTTCCTTTTTTTTTTTTTTTTTTTTTTTTTGAGTTAGGGTCTCACTTTGTAGTCCAGACTGGAGTGCAGTGGTGCATAATTATAGCTCACTGCAGCCTCAAATTCCTGGGCTCAAGCTGCCTTTCTGCCTCAGCCTCCTGAGTAATTTAGAATTTCTTCCTTTATCATCACTCAAAAATCTTATATATATTTTTAGAAACTGCTCATGTTAAAAAAAATTGTGTTTGGAAATTACCAGAAAAAAATAGAAGAATCATCTATAATATCAGCACTTAAAACATTATACAGAAGTTCATGCCCTGTACCCATTTAATTCCATACTTGAAGATACCCAGGGTTAAAAATGTAGTGAGTATTCTCCCTCTTCCCTGAGGTGATGTGCATATATCTACATAAAGCACTCTCCTTTCTCTGATGATGGACAGTGGATCTTTTCTGAGCATGCACTACAACTCACCTCTCTGCTTTAATGATGCCATTAGGTTTTTTCATCCTGTCTCCCATATCTTGCTTCCCTAGGCTATTTCTGAGGCATCACCCCTTTTCTGCTGTATTGCTTTCTTCTGCCTTCCCTTTGAGGCTTTTGTCTTTTCTGTCCTTCCGTTCCTTGCAGCCTCTCAGACCTGCTGAATCCGGGTTGTGGAGTGATAGTGACTTCAGGGGCTCTGAGCATCTGTAGGAAGTAAGTACAACCCTGTGCAGACTTCATGGCTACAAGAGCCTCCAAAACCCAGGAGAGAAGCGGGGTCCAAGGCATGTCCCCTGCTGCTTAGTTGTCTTCATTCTCAAAGGGCTCTCAGTACAGGAGCCTGCCAGGCATGCTTTGTTATTTATTTCAAGAGCATAGGCAATTGCCATCCAAATGCAAAGCGAGTGAGTGGCCTCTACTGGCCTAGGAAGGAATCAGGATGGCGGGGGCAGAGCAGGTGTGGTCAAAGCTTATAGGCTGGCAAGACCTAAGGTGTTCATTGTTTCTCCTTCTGAAATTACCAAGTTTTAATGTCATGAGCAAAACGTCTAACATAGAGGTTTGAAGTAGCTTGCCACAAATTGAAAATACAATCTTCAGAGGTTCAAGGTTCCCAAGCTTTAGTGTACCACTGAACGGTAAGAAACCCTGACATCTATCTTACCATTTATTTGAATCTTTGAGTTCTTACTACTTTTATTTCTTTGAGGTTTCTATAGTTCTCAGCCTTTCTTCCATGCAGACTCACACATGAACATACCAAGATTTTAACACACCCCACCCCCCAAGGACAAATTTGAGGGAGAGTAAAGTATTAAAAGAATTTGTGATCACATTTATTAATGGTTCAGCAGTAGAGTTCACTATGGGCTTCAACATAAACTTCTTACACTTCAGGTTTATGCTCATTTCCCACCCTTTCCTCTTATGCTCAGGAAAACACTGAAATGCAAGTGAGATTTACATTATTATAGGGATAACCTTGAATTTGATCCAGTTAATTTTGCAAAAAGAGATCATTTATGAACTCAGTAGTGTGCCTCTTATCAGTAACACACTGCTTATACCACATCTTATGACTAATCAAGACCCACCAGGGTGTTGTCTCCACCTGTGTGGAGGCCACATGGAAAGTAGAGGGTGAGTTGTTTAGAGGGTGGCTAAAATGTTCTCATCTTCTGGCTTCCACCTATACTCACACACTTAAAGTGTCAGGGCCCGTGGGTTCAGTCGCTATGTACATTGCCAGTGGTTGAATGCAGAGGTGGTAGGATGTACATGTAACACTGCTGGGAGGGAGTCCTGGTCCTAACAGCACAACCACATCAACAGACTGGCAAGTGCACAGATCCATGACATCTCAGTAACTAAGACATGTTCCCGGGAAGACTACTGATCAAATTTGGTTCTTCTCAGCTGATGTTGCTGGGTTTGGGGATGAGGACAGACATTTCACTCTAATCCTAATATGATAATTTTCCTGATCCAGAAAAACCTATACCTGCTGAACGCCACCGAGGGTCAAGTCACAGACAAGAAGCTGTGCAGTCACCAGTGTTTCCTCCTGCCCAGAAGTAAGAATCCTTTCCTTTAAAAATCGATTTCCTCTTGTTGCTGCAGGAATTAACATGTGCATTGTTTTGCTGCACAGTGACACTGACTTGTAGTGCTAGGTAAAAATCCAACATTTCATTGCTTTGCAATTACATGTTAAAAGGTGTTAAGCAACTTTAAAATAACTGTGTAGAGTTGCAGAGACCTACTAATTGGGTTAATTATTGAACTTGACTAAAATACAATACTTTAGTCAAGATTTCCTCCTTTTTCAAAACTAAAAGGAAGAGTCTTACTTATCTTTAAGTTTCTGCTGCCTCTTTTATCTTTAGATACATTTTATTGGCCATTTGTATTGATTTATTTGTGATGTGCCTGTTCACAGCATCATCAGTGTAAACAAAAAGTCAAACTTACTCATATTGTGCTTTGTCCTTTAATTATCTGAAATTCTTCCTTGCAGACAAATCCAACAAAAACCCATACCTCTGCCAAGTAAGTACAACGAAGCCATGTAGTGTATCAGGGTGTGGTCGAGGCTGGATCTTAGAGTCTGATAGGCCTGGATTCTAACATAGCACTGGCACTTCCAGCTGCATTATCCTGGCATCTTCTCCCACTTGTTTCCTTACCTGTAAAATGGGGCCAAGAGTGTTTATTTCACAGAGTTGTTTTGAAAAGTAAATATATTTGAGGCAATTTTTACTTTTTTTAGTAGCGATTTAATATTTTACTGGTCATGCATCCTTTTCTAACTTTTTTTTTTTTACAAAAACAATACAGCTGTTTTCAAAATAATAAGATCAAGTAGAACAACATATGGGAAGCACCAGCTATAGTGTTTGGTTCTAAACAAACAATACCGATTTAAATTAAGTCTAAAATACATTTTAAAGATCACAAAATATATCTACAAAAGGTACCTTAAAAAGAAGATACGGCGAATATCTGGATAATTTTTCCAAGGCAAACATCACCCTAAAAATATATTAATCGGGTAAGTCAGGCTCACAGAACATAGCTGCCCAAACCTTAATTTGCCTTCAACTCCATGTGGGAAAAAAGGAAGAAAAAAAACTCTGCTTTACATAGATAATTTGGGATATATTCCAAAATAACCAAGCTTAAATCCATTTAAATAAACAGTAATTGTCCACATGCAAAATTTATATGCATTTTTTTTACTAAACATAAATTGGCTTTTTAGATTTTTAATAATATTCATCCTAAATGAAACTTTTACTAGTTTTTTTTTTTTAATTTATTTATTTCTTTTATTATACTTTAGGTTTTAGGGTACATGAGCACAATGTGCAGGTTTGTTACATATGTATCCATGTGCCATGTTGATTTCCTGCACCCATTAGCTCGTCATTTAGCATTAGGTATATCTCCTAATGCTGTCCCCGCCCCCCCCACCCCCCACCCCACAACAGTACCCGGAATGTGATGTTCCCCTTCCTGTGTCCATGAGTTCTCATTGTTCAATTCCCATCTATGAGTGAGAACATGCGGTGTTTGGTTTTTTGTCCTTGTGATAGTTTACTGAGAATGATGTTTTCCAGTTTCATCCATGTCCCTACAAAGGACACGAACTCATCATTTTTTATGGCTGCATAGTATTCCATGGTGTATATGTGCCACATTTTCTTAATCCAGTCTATTGTTGTTGGACATTTGGGTTGGTTCCAAGTCTTTGCTATTGTGAATAGTGCCGCAATAAACATACGTGTGCATGTGTCTTTATAGCAGCATGATTTATAGTCCTTTGGGTATATACCCAGTAATGGGATGGCTGGGTCAAATGGTATTTCTAGTTCTAGATCCCTGAGGAATTGCCACACTGACTTCCACAATGGTTGAACTAGTTTACAGTCCCACCAACATGGATTAAAGACTTAAATGTTAGACCTAAAACCATTAAAATCCTACAAGAAAACCTAGGCAATACCATTCAGGCCATAGGCGTGGGCAAGGACTTCATGTCTAAAACACCAAAAGCAATGGCAACAAAAGCCAAAATTGACAAATGGGATCTCATTAAACTAAAGAGCTTCTGCACAGCAAAAGAAACTACCATCAGAGTGAACAGGCAACCTACAGAATGGGAGAAAATTTTTGCAACTTTTACTAGTTTTTTAAAAAATTCTGACAACACAAAGTGAAAATGATTTAGCTACAGAAATGTATTTTTCATTATTCAAAAAGCTTTATTATACCTTTTACCATTTTTCAAACCAAGTTATTCATTCAGTTGTTAGTGACTGTATGCCGTGTGCCAGGCACTGTTCTAGGCACAGGAGATACAAGGATGAACGAAACAAATGAAGACCCTGTCCTCATGAAGCTTATATTCTATTGAAGGAGACAGATAGTAAAAATAAACGCACAAATAATATCATATCAGGTAAATGCTGAAGTGATATAAAGAAAAATACAGCGCAGCAGCAGGGGCAGGTGGCAGAGAGTAACGGAGGCAGGGAGGGCTGCTGCTGTAGACAGGGTGGTCTGAGAAGGCCTAGTCTATAAAATGGGCATAATAGCTCCTTCCACAAAGAGCTGGTAAAAGGACGAGATGCGCACATGTTGAAAACAGAATAGGCCTAGCACATTCGGGTGTCAGAAAATATTAGCCATGGGTACTCTTCCAACTGCCAGAACTGCAGAAACCACCAACCGCCCTGCACTGTGCACCTAGGGAAAGTCTGTTCGCTCACTCACGTTTGTTGCTCTCACCTGGGAGTACTGTTCCCCTCCTATTAGAATACATCCTTCCTTTTGGCCCATCTTTGTTGGGCCTGCCAAGCCCTCACTGCCCCCTCCTCTTACAATGGTGGCTGCTTTCTCTGAACATCCAGGGCACTATTATCTGAAGCACTTAGTTTATCCAGAATTCTTTCTCCTGCAGACTTCCCCATCTTAATAAAGGACAACTCTGGTTGCTCTTGTCAAAAACCTTAGAGTCACCCTTGACTTCTCACTTGCTTTCTTTACACGCCTTCCAGCTATTCCTTCAAAATAGATCCAGAATCCAACCACTCTCTCTACTTTCACTGCTGTGATCTGTCCAAGCCACTGTCATCTCCTGCAAGAACACCGAACTGGCCTCCCCCACTCTGCTCTTGCCACCCTCCGTTTCCAGCCCAGCAGCCAGAATGACCCTGTTAAAAGACAGGCAGATCATGTTACCCTCCTGTTCAAAACCCTCCAAAAGCTTCCCTTATCATATTCATTACAGCTCTTGAGTCACGTTAAGGGTCCACCAAGTCCTATAAATCTGGTCCCTTCATTGCCTCCTGTCTGACTGTATCTCTTATTCTTCTCCCCTTTTCTTACTGTACTCCAGGCACAGTGGTGCCCTTGCTATTCCTTAAATATGCCAGACCTTGCCTTCACAGCTCCCTGCACCCGGGACATTCTTTCCTGGGATGTCCACTGCCTCCTCCCTCTCCACCTGCAGATCTCACCCAAATATTCTTCCTTTCCTGATTTATTTTTCTTCATAGGATTTATGACCCTCTAATATTATATATATATTTTTTAACTTATGTTCTTATTGCCAATCTCAATCCATTAAAATTTAAGTTCCAGGAGAGCAGGGCATTTTGCTGTTTTGTTAACTGCTGTATATCCCCACTGCCTTTGATCCATGGCAGAGAAACAAGAATGAATGAATGACTGCAGATAAGTCTTTTCCATATTTCACATGTTTCCACATTTAGACTGTAAACTCTGAGGGAGTTGATGCCTGAAGACAGCAATTCTCAAACATTTTGGTCTCGGAACCACTTTAACACTCTTAAAATAATTGTAGAGCCAAAGAGCTTTAAGTTTACATGTTTCTATTGATACCTAGTATTTTAAGAATTAAAACTGAGACATTTAAAACATTTATTAATCCATTTAAAAATAATATTAAACTCATTACATGTTAACATAAATAATATTTTTATGAAAAATAACTATATTTTCCAAACAAAAACAATTTAGGGAAAAGAGTGGCATTAGTTTACATTTTGTAAATCTCTTTAATGTATGTTACTGCAGCGTAACAGAGACTGCTGGATTCTCGTCTCTGTTTCTATGTTTAATCTGTTGCAATGTTTTTCTGGTGGAACTACATGAAGAAAATTGGGTTTCGTAGTGACAGGTAATTGGAAAAGAAAAGACCTCTTGAACCACCTGAAAGGATTGTTGGGATTTCCCGGGGTCCTTGGACCACACTTTTGGAACCATTGCCTTAAGGATTTTTTTGGTGCATGTGTCCCTGGCAGCACCTAGTGTTAGGGTATAGGCATAGAAAGAGTTCAAGAAATATGAAGATTAATTGAAGGACTTTTCTGATCCCTTTCAGGATTTACAGAAGGGGGAAACCCAACTGTGGATGGGCCCCTACCCAGCTTTTCATCTAATTCCACTATTTCAGAACAGGTATGAAATGAACTCTTGATGTCACTAAATTGTTACCAGGAAACTGCAGGAAAGAGCATGTCTTCTGGGAAGAGGGCATTTGGAGTGAACCTTGAGAACAGAGACTGTATTTTACATCATTATGTGAACTGTCATTTGGTAATAGGGACAGAATACCCAGTTGTTGTTTTTTTTCAATGACTAAGACATTGCTCCAGTTAATGTTTCCTCAAAACTAGCAAGGAAATGCGTTTTCATTGTTCTCACATAGATTTTATTTATACTTTGTGATTTCCTCCAAATAGATCTGTAGAGGCTGATGACATTAAATCACATTTAAGATGGCACAGTTTATAAAGGGACAGAGAAAGGACTCTGCATGCCCTTGGGCAAGTCTTTCTAAGTTTCCATAAAAATATATGTAAAAATATAAAATACGGATAATAGCATGTGTCCTTCTTGCCTTCAAAGAAGGCATATATCTTTTCTTGCAAGAATCAAATAAGATAATATTTGTAAAAATGCTTTGGAAATTATAAAGCACTCCACAAAGTAAGAGCAATAAGAGCACAATGGAAAGGGGGATTATTACTTACTTAGAAGAAAGAAAGAAATAATTCAGGAACCTAGCTAAGGCCAAATGAAAAAAAAAAACACAAAAAACAAGTTAACGGTATAATCCTTGTGTTTGATCAAAGGAAAAATAAAACTCATCTTAGAATTATTGGTCTAAATGTAGAGGCCTGTCTTGATAATGCAAATGGGTCTTCGTTTCTAGTACACAGAAATTAGAGTTAAGTAGGGACCAGCCCATGCTGACCAGTGCCCTCCATTTCACAGGAAGCTGGCGTTCTCTGCAAGCCATGGTATGCTGGTGCCTGTGATCGAAAGTCTGCTGAAGAGGCATTGCACAGATCAAACAAGGTCTGATCATTTTTATTATTTATTATTTTTATTTTATTTATTTGTTTTGAGACACAGTTTCACTGGAGTGCAGTGGCTCAATCTCGGCTCACTGCAACCTCTGCCTCCTGGGTTCAAGCGATTCTCATACGTCAGCCTCCCAAGTAGCTGGGATTACATGTGTGTGCCCCCATGCCCAGCTAATTTTTGTATTTTTAGTAGAGATGGGGTTTCACCATGTTGGCCAGGCTGCTCTCGAACTCCTGACCTCAGTTGATCCACCTGGCAGCCTTGGCCTCCCAAAGTGCTGGGATTACAGGCATGAGCCACCGCACCCGGCCAAGGTCTGATCATTTTTAAATCACACGTTTGCCCTCAGCCTGTAATAGACACAGTTGTCGTCCTTATGATAGGGTAATTGAATAATTGCAACAAGTGTAGATGCAAGGATCTTTTTCCTTTACTTACTCAAGAGAAACTGCTATCCCCTCCTCTCTTTCAAGTTCCTCCATCTCATTTCTACTTGTCCTTTCATCTCCTCAAGGACCCACAGCCTCCACTGCCCTCCAAACAGTGGGAGAGAAGAAAGCTCCAGGGGAGGTCTATGGAAGGCTTGGTGCTGCATGAGCTCCACTGAGGAGTGAACAGTGACAGGCTATTTTGGATCAATGTGCAGGATTAAAAATTTGAGTCAAGATGGCAAACAAACAAACAAAAAATACCTGGAAGTAAATGTTTGGAGAGCTCAACTTCAATCATGTAGGAACACCAGGGACAGCTTGGACAATTCAAGATTAAAGTGACACTTTTTCTTTCTCTCTTCTCCTCCCATTTTTGTTTGTTTGTTTTCTTGCACCCTACTTTGTCAGAATATATAGCATTTACATACTGTTCTCCCTCACCCTTGTTTTAGTCCTAGCTCTACAAGTAAATATATTAGTGTGTTCCGTCAGTCCTTTGGTGGACTTCCACCATTGTCTCTTTCCTTTGATGAAGTGTACCTGTAGTAGATTCTGAGGAAAAACCGTGTTTACATTATTCCCTGAGTTCTTGCACATTCAAAACTGTTTTCTCAGCCAGGCGCAGTGGCTCATGCCTGTAACCCTAGCACTGTGGGAGGCCAAGGTGAGTGGATCGCTTGAGGTCAGGAGTTTGAGACCAGCCTGGCCAAGATGGCAAAACCTCATCTCTACTGAAAATACAAGAATTAGCCAGGCATGATGGCAGGCGCCTATAATCCCAGCTCCTTAGGAGGCTGAAGCAGGAGAATCAGTTGAGTGTAGGAGGCGGAGGTTGCAGTGAGCCGAGTTCGTGCCACTGCTCTCCAGCCTGGGCAACAAGAGTGAGACTGCTGTGGGGGAATAAAAAGAGAAAGAGTTAAAAAACTGTTTTCTCATATCCTAGTAGTTGGGAGAAACCTTGGCTGGCTATAAAATCCTTAATTTGAGTTTGAAAAGTGTTGCTGCACTAGATCGTGTTGTTCTGTATGAAGCTCTTGAGAAGTCTGATACCATTGTGACTTTCTTGCCCTTCTATGTAATTTGATACTTTAGTCTGGTGGCTCTGCAGACTTTTTGTTTTTAAAATCTAATCATTTTACCAGAATGTATCTCTGAGTTGATAATTCCAAATCAATTTTCTGAAGTAGACAGAAGCCCTTTCAATATGTAGATTTAAGTTTTCTCTTATATTCAATAAGTTTTCTTAGATCGTAGTCTTAAAGGGTAGTTCTGTTCCCTTATTTGTTTTTCTTCTGTAAGCACTCAATTTACATGCGTTTTGGATCTTTTTTTGTCATTTTTTCTCCCATCACTGTCTTTGATTCTATGGTACTTATTTTATTAAATCCCATTTTCTCTCCTGGTTGTTTCCACACCTTCCTTCAAGTGTCATTTCTTAAATCTTCATTTGAAGCTCTCGTCCCTGGACATCTTGTAATTTTTTTCTTTGTTGAGATAGGTTTGTCTTTTTCTTCAATTTCTTTCCTGAGTTTGATCAACTCTTGTTGCATTTCATTCTGCTTTTTGTCCATCTTTTGTTTGTAATTCTTTATTTTATGATTCTAAATATTTTTATAAAAATATTTAATAAAATTTGAATTACTGTGTTACAGTTTTGGGATTTTTTTTTTTTTTTATGTTGTCTCACTCTGTCACCCAGGCTGGAGTGCAGTGGCACGATCTTGGCTCACTGCAAACTCCATCTCCTGGGTTCACGCCATTCTTCTGCCTCAGCCTCCCGAGTAGCTGGTACTACAGGTGCCTGCCACCATGCCCGGCGAGGGATTTTTTTCTTATAAAAGTTCTTTGAGGAGAGAATTTTCATAATGAGGTCAGTCTGACCCAAGATTTTAGTCCAGGGGCAAATATAAAAGGAAAGTTTTGATTCCCAACCTCTGTTTTCTTCTTATAGTACTTATGAATGGAATTTGATATATTTTTTTCATAGACAACTGGTGGCTATGATTCCCAGTTCAAGAGAGTCCTCTAGATTTGATCTTAATGTGTCCCTTCACATATTTCTAAATTTTATAAACATAAAACCTTATTTAGCACATTAAAAAGCTAGCATTTAGCTGGGCATGGTGGTGCATGCCAGTAGTCCCCGGTACTCAGGAGGCTGAGGTGGGAGGATCGCTTGAACTCAGGAGTTCCAGGCTATAGTGAACTGTGATTGCACCACTGCATACCAGCCTGGGCAACAAAGTAAGACTGTTTCTCAAAATAATTAATTAATTATTACCTTTTTTTCAAAAAAGGCAAGCATTGATCTCACTCAGGATTTTCCATGAGTATATATTTTCCTGGACTATTTTCTTAGAAAATAAGAGGACAAGTGCTAATCAATAGTAAAAATAATGTAGCTAAATAATTTACCTTTGGAATGTAATATAGGTGTTCTTCACAAAATGATTTTTTGAACCTGTAGAAATATAATTAATACTAACTGTAATTATGTTTTTTTAAAAAAATTAAACAGGATGGATCATTTCTTATTCGGAAAAGCTCTGGCCATGATTCCAAACAACCATATACACTAGTTGTATTCTTTAATAAGCGAGTATATAATATTCCTGTGCGATTTATTGAAGCAACGAAACAATATGCCTTGGGCAGAAAGAAAAATGGTGAAGAGGTCAGTGATTTCTTTTTAAATTCAATTCTGTAACTATGCATTGAGTATAATGACATCAAATACTGTATTAGATGCTAGAGATGAGGAGAAAGGATACAAAAGTACTTGTTCTAATGCTTGCATAAATTTCATAGAGAGCAAGATAAAATACTATATTTAGGCAGTATATCCTACAAGAACACAGAAAAGGAAAAAGTCATGTGATGTACATCCTAGTCCTTTCATTCAGTTATTTAATGAGGTCAGTCTGACCCAAGATTTCAGTCCAGGGGCAAATATAAATCAAGGTTGAAATGTCAAGTTGAATTAAGGTTGTAAGAATTAAGGTCAAGTTTCAGACCTCCAAAGTCAAGACCTAAAATCTCAACTCAAGTACCAAGGTAGATTACCAGGGAAGGATCCAGAAGAGATGCAGAAACTTGAGTTAAAACATTAGACTATAGCCCTTGTACCAGAATGAGCTTATGGGCCTGGAGCAAGAAAAAAAAAAATCACATGGGTCTTAAATATTAACCAAACATTAACTTTAATGCCTCTTTAATCTGGATCAAACTCAATGCTTACCATATCTCAGTTTAGCCAGCCTGCTCCTATAAATGAACCCTGAAATATGAGCTGGAGTAACCCATGAATGGTCTAGAAATGGAGTGATACTTATTCTGGTTTTGAATTATGGGTTGAATTTGAATGGGTAGAATGTAAGTTGGAGGGAAGGAGAAGGAGAAAAATGGGAAGAACAATCTATGCAGAGAAAACAGCATAAACAAAATTCAAGGTAAGAAATATTTACTTTCAAGTTTCCTTCAGAAAAAGGTACACCATTCCAAACCCAGCACCTGTTAGAAAATATTTGAATTGTTGGAAAGTGTCATGATTGCTGAAGTGTCTGTTTTCCCCACTACATGAAGCCAAGGACAATGTCTTTTCATCTCTGTATTTCCAGAATCAGAGCACAGTAACTGGCTTCAGTGTACACTTGATAAATAATTATTAAGCGACTGAATTGATTTGGTTGAGTGATTACAGGCAGGAGAATAGCATTTGCAAAACAAACTGAAAAAGTCATATGTATTCTTTATTTTGCCTTTTAGACAATTGTGGTTAAAAAACCACATACAGGCCGGGCGTGGTGGCTCACGCTTGTAATCCCAGCACTTTGGGAGGCCGAGGCGGGCGGATCACGAGGTCAGGAGATCGAGACCATGGTGAAACCCCGTCTCTACTAAAAATACAAAAAAATTAGCCGGGCGTGGTGGCGGGCGCCTGTCGTCCCAGCTACTCGGAGAGGCTGAGGCAGGATAATGGCGTGAACCCCTGGGGGGCGGAGCCTGCAGTGAGCCGAGATCGCGCCACTGCACTCCAGCCTGGGCGACAGCAAGACTCTGTCTCAAAAAAACAAAAAACAAAAAACAAAAAAAAACACATATAAAATGTACCATCTTAATCATTTTAAGTACAGCTCAGTAATGTTAAGTATATTTACATTGTTGTAAAACAGATCTCCAGAACTTGTTCATCTTATAGAACTAAAACCCTATACCCACTGAACAACAATTTCCCGTTTCCCCCTCCTTCCAGCCCCTAGCAACCATGTTCTATTTTTATGAATTTGAATACTTTAGATACCTCATACAAGTGGAATCACACAGTATTTGTCCTTTATGACCAGCTTATTTAACTTATCATGATGTCCTTGAGACTCA
This sequence comes from Hylobates moloch, assembly GCF_009828535.3. Taxonomy (NCBI): domain Eukaryota; kingdom Metazoa; phylum Chordata; class Mammalia; order Primates; family Hylobatidae; genus Hylobates; species Hylobates moloch. Next base: position 37,505,928 of record NW_026652278.1, read on the forward strand.
CCTATGTTGTAGCGTGTCTCAGGATTTCCTTCCTTTTTAAGGCTGCATAGTATCTCATTGTATCTATATACCACATTTTGTGTGTCTGATATCCATCAGTGGACATTTGTGTTGCTTCTACCTCTTGCCTATTGTGAATAGTGCCGCTGTAAACATGGGTGTGCAAATCTCTCCAGGACACTGCTTTCAATTATTTGGGGGTATATACCCAGAAGTGGGATTGCTGGATGATATGGGCATTCTATTTTTAATTTTTTGAGAACCTCCCAAACTTTTTTCCATAGCAGTTGCACCATTTTACAGTTCCACCAACAGCACACGAGGGTTTAACTTCTTCACATCCCCACCAGCACTTGTTACATTCTGAATCGTGTTGTTATTTTATAGTAGCTGTCCAAATGGTTGTGAGGTGATAACTCATTGTGGTTTTAATTTGCATTTCTCTGATGATTAGTGATGTTGAACATTTTTCATATGCTTTTTTGGCTACTTGTAGGTCATCTTCAGAGAAATGTTTATTCCATTTTATAATCAGGTTATTTGATTTTTGTTGTTGCTGAGTTTTAGGAGTTCTTTATATTTCTGGATAATAACCCCTTATCAGATAAATGATTTGCAAATATTTTTCCCACTCCATAGGTTACCTTTTCACTCTGTTGATTGTTATTTGCTGAGCAAAAGCTTTTAAGCTTGATATTGTCTTGTCTATTTTTGCTTTTTTTGCCTACGCTTTTAATGTCATATCCAAAAAATCATTGCTAAATCCAGTGTCATGGTGTTTCCCCCCTACATTTTCTTCTAGAATTTTTATATTGGGGAATTTTATTTTGCTTTTAACAAAGAAGTCTCAGATAATTTTAAAATGCAAAACTCTTGAATCTGAGAGCACTAATCAAGACCAAGCTTTGGTTTTAAAATGTAGACTGCATTATCATTTAACATCCTAAAGCTTCTCCAGCAGTCTAGCTTTTCTATAAGAGGCTTAAGGGTGGGTGAAGAAGCTGTCCTATTTCGAGGTCCTGAAATTCTCTCACAAATTTTGAACTCCCTGAGGGGCTCTGGATTTCGTTGTCCTGCTAGGAAACTCTGGTAAACAGGAATTCCTCTTGGCCTAATGAATCTTCATCTCCACTTTAGAATGAATAGACTAGAGCTTCACCTCACTTCCAACATATTCAGCCTATGGATTCCAAAATAAGTAATATATTACTATAATAGCATCTGGAGGTACTGACAGCCAATTAAAACTCTTACTTAAAGTATCTATAATAAAAAGATTATGTCCCCTATACACTGAACATCTGAATGGAAAATTACAGTGTTGGTTACATTATGTCAATCATGTGGATGTTTTTTAAAAAGTCTGTGTGTATTTGTGTGTATATGGCCAGAAAAAGTAACCAATTCATTAACTATTTAACTGTTTATGCAGCTATTTTGGCATTGTATGGTACAACATTGAGTAATTTTACAGTTTGACAACTGTCTGCTTTATCTTATTGGCCAATAAGTTGTTTTTCTGTCCACAAATACACTGAATGTATCTGTCTCAAATACACTGAATTAATAAAAACAGAAAAAAAGGAGAGTGCGGGGAAGCTGTAACTATGTTATGCCCAATTCTTTTTTAAATTAAATCACAAATATTCTTCAACTTCATTCCCTACTTCAAATGTTTCAACTCAGCTCAACTCCCTACTGCAAACACTTCAATCCCCAAACACCACAACAAGGCAATACTCACAAATATTCAGGGACTAGAGGGACAGAATGAGATATTAGTTTGTATAAGTACAGCAATCCTCTCCTATGCTTCCTAGGTTCAGGACACACTTTTTCCCTTGTAATCCACTTCAAAGAGATTGTGCTGTTTCATTTTCTGGCCCTTGAGTCCATAACTTTAACTTTCAACTGCATTTGGTTTAGCAACATATTATGCCAAACAAGCAGAATGAATGTTTTATGGGATTTATAATGAAAGAATTTCATTGGCAATTGCAAGATGGCGGAATGATTGAATAGGAAGTAAAGAATAAAGACTAAAGGTATTTGAAAGTCCCTGTCTCTTACCTCTCTCCTGACTGAATATTCAGCTAGCCAATTATCTAAAAGACAACTGGTATTTCATTTGAAAATGTTGGCCAATATTCTGAATATTTTACTTTATTCAATATGTAGATACTTGGAAGTCATCCAAACAATTAATGAACATTTAAAAATTTTACTGCAGATGTTTGTCTTTATCTAAAAACATCGAGAAAGTAAAATCAATTTATAGTAACTGCTAAACTCATGGCACTGTTGTAAAACACTCACCACTTTTAAAAAGTGATTCTAAATACATTTAATGAGTGTGAACTTGTAGCACTTTTGTATACTCAATGAATTTAATTTCATGATCTGTGTTACATTTGTTTTTATCTTTCCTTCAAAACTTTAATTATTTTTCAGAACAAAATTTGTGATAATTTTAAATTAGAACCCATAGACAAAAAGGATCAAAACTTGGAAAAATAAGTATGTATGGAGAGAGCCTAGCATGAAATTTCATTATTAATTAGGCACTAAGTTAACTCTAAGCTTACCAGAAACCAAGTAAAAATGGAAATATGAAGGTTTATAAAGCTTTATTTGTTTAAAAAAGAAAACAAAACATAATTTTGTTTAGGAGATGACTGTTTCCTTGTACTAAATTCTAAGGTTAATTTATTACATCAGTTCTTGTATCTGAGACTTGTGCAAAGTAAGAGATGATCTATGTTTTGTAAAGAATGTAGAAAAATGCGTTGTATGATAGTTTTACATTTAACAGTAAATAAAAAGCAATATACTGTAATATTTTATCATAACAGTGAAGTAATCTCTCTAAGCAGCTATGCTAATTGAGGCTGTCAGTGTGTTTTTCTTCATACTTAATACAGCAAAGTCCAAAGTCTGCCACCTTGAAGGTTACAGGCTTTGTTAAACTAGATTTTTTTGTGCAGAATATCAGCTGGGGTGTAATAACTTTTACTAACTTGAGAATGAGAGAAGATGGGAGGAATGGAGCTCAAAGTTAACACAAATGCCAGTGTATAATTCATCTATGTTTTCTTCCTCTAGTACTTTGGAAGTGTTGCTGAAATCATCAAGAATCATCAACATAGTCCTTTGGTTCTTATTGACAGTCAGAATAACACAAAAGATTCCACCAGACTGAAGTATGCAGTTAAAGTTTCATAAAGGAAAAAAAAAAAGATCAATACCATTGCTTCAGACACTTTCCCCAAGTTTCTCCTTTTGAGAAAAAGTCCCAAAACTTCATATTTTGGATTATGAATCATCCAGTAATAAAATGGAAGGTGGAGTCAGCTATTGAGGTGGTCATCCATTTCTTTTTAAGAAGCTCACATGGACTTGTTCTACCTGTTGCCTGACCTGATGAACTGTTAATATCTGGTGAGATTGAGTTATCATGCTACTAATATTTTCCAAATAAATATCTTTATTTTAAAAATAAGTGTAAAGTATATTATCAAAATAAGAAAATAATTCTCTTGCATAAAACAAAGTGGCTGGAAATTTAAACCTCCACAATGATCATTGGTACACTAATGTAGCTGGGCTCTCCACTGCCAATGCTTGACAATTAAGTCTTAGTTAAAATTTTAATTTGTAGAAAATAAGGTATTACAGGTAATGTATTATATCTGTAAGTATAGGCAAGAAGGATGTAATGGTTCCTTTTTGTGAGCACTCTCAACCATGGGAGATATATATGGATGTGAACTTTCTATAAGTTCATGTCTAGGATTATGCTGTTAGTTTTGCTTACTAAAGATAATTATACCCTCTTTGATCTGTATGTCTATCAAATAGAACCTAAACTTGATATGAGGTTTGTATTAGTCCATTCTCACGCTGCTAATAAAGACATACTCAAGACTGGGTGATTTACAAAAAAAAAAAAAAAGAGGTTTAATGGACTCACAGTTCCACATGTCTGGGGAGGCCTCACAATCATGGCAGAAGGTGAAGAAGAAGCAAAGGCATGTTTTACATGGCAGGCAAGAGAGCATGTGCAGGGAAACTGCCCTTTATAAAACCATCAGATCTCATGAGACTTACTCACTATCACAACAACATGGGAAAACCTGCCCCCATGATTCAGTTACCTCCCACCAGGTCCCTCCCATGGCACGTGGGGATTATGGGAGCTACAATTCAAGATGAGATTTGGGTGAGGACACAGCCAAACCACATCAAGTTTCAAAGTGGAATGACAGCAAAGCTAGACTAAAAGCCAGTTCCTAGAGAAATATCCCACAAAACAAGAGCAGAAAAGCAGACATTGGTGAACACCAAGGAATAAAAGAGATACCATCATGGAGAATCAGGTCCAAGGTCTTAGATCATCCCAGAAATGTATCATACTTTGTCATATATTTCTACTCTGTATTTCAGACAGCACTGAAATGATAAAGCAGCTAATTAAGTCTAATAATTAAATGGGGAACACACTTGGCCACTGCATAAGATATCAAATCTATGAAAGTATTTTGAAAGGCCAGAAGGTAATAATTTCAGAGTAACTCATGACTCACTTGGAAAGATAATTGTATATTTAAATGTCATACACTTTCATAATTACCACCTATGTTATGGATTGAATTGTGGTCCCCCCAAAAAGATATGCTGAAGTCCTAATCCATAAGGCCACATATCTCAGAATGTGACCTTATTTGGGAATGAAGTCTTTACAGATGTAGTCAAGGTAAGATGAGGTCAGTAGGGTGGGCCTTAATACAATGGCTGGTGTCCTTATAAAAGTAGGAAATTTGGATGCAGGCACAGAGAGAAGACTATATGAAGAGACACACAGGAATAATACTACTGGTGTGATTCCATCCTGTATGGCTGTTCTCTTGAGCAGTGGTTGTTTATCTCTGTCTGCTTTCTCTCCCACCTAAGTGTGTGCTGCCACCCGATGGAAGATTCAATGGACGTGGACCCCCTGAGGCCCAGAACTATCTTTTCAGTTGTGAACTAAAGGTTGACAAAGATTATCACTTTAAGGTGGATAATGATGAAAATTAGCACCAATTATCTTTAAGAACGGTCAGTTTAGGGGCTGGTGCAAAGGATGAATTGCATATTGTTGAAGCAGAGGCAATGAATTACGAAGGCAGTCCAATTAAAGTAACACTGGCAACTTTGAAAATGTCTGTACAGCCAACGGTTTCCCTTGGGGGCTTTGAAATAACACCAGTGCTTTTATGATTGAAGTGTGGTTCACGGCCAGTGCATATTAGTGGACAGCACTTAGTAGCTGTGGAGGAAGATGCAGAGTCAGAAGATGAAGAGGAGGAGGGTGTGAAACTCTTAAGGATATCTAGAAAGTGATCTGTCTCTGGAGGTGGTAGCAAGGTTCCAGAGAATAAAAGTAAAACTTGCTGCTGATGAAGATGATGATGATGATGATGATTGTGATGATGAGGAAACTGAAGAAAAAGCACCAGTGAAGAAATCTATATGAGATACTCCAGCCAAAAATGCACAAAAGTCAAATCAGAATGGAAAACACTCAAACCCATCATCAACACCAAGATCAAAAGGACAAGAATCCTTCAAAAAACAGGAAAAACTCCTAAAACACCAAAAGGGTCTAGTTCTGTAGAAGACATTAAAGCAAAAATGCAAGCAAGTATAGAAAAAGGTGGTTCTCTTCCCAAAGTGGAAGCCAAGTTCATCAATTATGTGAAGAATTGCTTCTGGACAACTGACCAGGAGGCTATTCAAGATCCTGGCAGTGGAGGAAGTCTCTTTAAGAAAATAGTTAACAATTTGTTAAAAGTTTTCCATCTTATTTCATTTCTGTAACAGTCAATATCTGGCTGTCCTTTCTATAATGCAGAGTGAGAACTTTCCCTACTGTATTTAATAAATGTTGTCCAGGTTCCATTGCCAAGAATGTGTTGTCCAAAATGCCTGTTTCATTGTTAAAGATGGAACTCCACCCTTTGCTTGGTTTTAAATATTTATGGAATGTTATGATAGGACATAGTAGTAGCAGTGGTCAGACATGGAAATGGTGGGGAGATGAAATATACATGTGAACTAAAACTCGGCATTTTAATAAAGTAGCACAGTTTCTATTGAAAAAAAAGATTACTACATGAAGATGAGGGACTGGAGTGATGCATCTGTAGGCCTGGGAGTGCCAAAGATTGCCTGCAAACCATCAGAAGCTAGGAAGAGGCAAGAACAGACTTCCCTCCAGGTTTTAGAGCGAGCATGGCCCTGATGGCAACTTGATTTTGGACTTCAAGTGTCCGGAACTTGAAGACAATAAATTTCTGGCTTTTTAAGCCACCCAGTTTATTATGGCGGCCATAGAAACCTAATAAAATTTATATGCATTTTTTACATTCAGGTATATAGGGGTTTGGGAAACTTCGTATGGAAAGGTTTTTTTTCTCCTTTTAGGAAAACCATTGAATCATTTTGAATGTACTAGAAAGGATGACTCACAATTTAAACTGGGAAACTGGGGTAATTTTTTGGTAAAGCAAAGCATCTGTTTGTAGTATGTGGTATCAACTCTCTAGTTTCAGTTTTCCTCAGTGTTACATGGAATTATTTTCTATTTAAGTAAATCCTCATTAATTTCCACTGCTACCACAGCAACCCTGGCTCTATAACAACCTCTTCTGCTTCATTCTTCCTCTCCTCCTCCAAGTGTCCTACTCCAGCTAGGTGATCAGCATAGCTGTTAAGATTATACTAATCCTCAGTTGGTTGATATACAGTACTGTGTGGTGGATTTCTTGGAGCAGAGGCTGGGAGAATTTCTGAGAGACAGGCCATTCTCTGCTAAGGGCTCTACTCCTCCCCAAAGCTGGGAGAAATACCCAATCCAACATGCCAGTCTTTTCCCTCATCTTGCAGAAGAGTCCACTGAGGGTGATCCTACCTGCTTCTCTAAAGCCCACCTCTGCAGGTGGTATTCTTGATGAGATTAGAAAAGTCTTTAAGAGGCTGGGCATGGTGGCTTACATCTATAATCACAGTAGTTTGGCAGGCCAAAGCAGGTGGATCACTTGAGGCCAGGAGTTCAAGACCAACCTGGTCAACACACGGAAACCCCATCTCTACTAAAACTAGAAAAAATCAACTGGGCATGGTGGCACTCGCCTGTAATTTCAGCTACTACTCAGGAGGCTGAGGCATGAGAATCACTTGAACCCGGGAGGCGGAGGTTGTAGTGAGCCAAGATCATGCCACTGCACTCCGGCCTGGGCCACAGAGTGAGACTCTGTTTCAAAATAAATAAGAAATTTCAAAACACCTGTCTGTGATCTCAATGTCTTAATGGCTGACAAACAAACGGTTTTGCATAAAGAAATTTTCAGGCAAGCTAGGTGGTGGAATAGGAGACATTAGTCAAGAAGTACATGTGTAGCAGCTGAAGAAGGAAAATAAACACACCCCAGTTCTTGTCTTCTGTTGCAAATTAGATTGCAGCTATGGTAGTAGGAAGGCTGTTCAAGTTTGTTCAAAAGGACAATAGACATGAAAAAGCTAGGCCTGTGTCCAGCACAAGCCTGAATTGTGTTATCATGTTAGCCAGGGCAATGGTTTGGAGACCTTGCACTCTGGGAGCTAAACTACTCTTACTGTAGTAGCTGGGATAGTCTTGCCTAAAAGGAAGTCCCAGAGAACAGAATTCAGTGATGTGAGGCAAAACCAGCACCACCTGAGACATGTTCTTAAAACAGGACTGAATTCCTCTCCTTCAAAATGGTCTTAAGACACCATATAACTCAGCCTCTATTTCTAGGTAAGGGTAAACAATATTTTTCCGGTAATGATTCAAGAGCTAAAGTAAGCTACTTGTGCCTGATAAACATTACCTCCTAGTCCCCTAACCAAAATCTTCTTTGCAGACATAAAAAGTGATCTGTGGATAACTCTTCAAATGAACCCATCTATAAATATTTTAGAACACTTAGTAATTATAATTGTGTATTAGGAAAATCTCAAATATTTTCTCTACATTTGTGGTTCTTAATCTTTTAGTAGTTACAAAATTCTTTGAGAATCTGATGAGAACTATGGGTCTTTGGCCTGAGGAAAAATTCATTTATGTATATACACAGAAACTCACAGCAAATATCATGAGATTCCTGGGCCTCTGGGGCCTATCCGTGGACAAAAGATCCAAACATCCAAAACTAAGGACTCAACATTTTTCTTAACCTTTAATGCATCAAGATGGACATATTATTCTACTAAATATGTGAATGACCCTAAAAGTAACTCCTCCATTAGACGAGAAGGATATTGCTGTGGTTTAGCGCAAGTTATTTGGTGTGAGTTGCAATAATTCTAATCCCAGCTTTACCAATAACAGACTGTGTGAACTTGGGAAAGTTATTTGTCTTGGTTTCTCCATTTGTAAAATGAAGATAATAATGCAACCTAGGCCAGGCGCAGTGGCTCACACCTGTAATCCCAGCACTTTGGGAGGCCAAGGCAGGCGAATCATGAGGTCAAGAGATCAAGACCATCTTGGCCAACATGGTGAAACCCTGTCTCTACTACAAATACACAAATTAGCTGGGCATGGTGGCACGTGCCTGTAGTCCCAGCTACTCAGGAGGCTGAGGCAGAAGAATCAGTTGAATCAGGAGGCGAAGGTTGCAGTGAGCCAAGATCGTGCTACTGCACTCCAGCCTGTGACAGAGAGAGACTCCATCAAAAAAAAAAAAAAAAGCAACCTACTTTATGTTATTGTTCCATGAGCATATTAAAAATTGTAAAAGCTGGTCCATTCCAAGATTGCCGAATAGGAACAGCTCCGGTCTGCAGCTCCCAGTGTGATCGATGCAGAAGACAGGTGATTTCTGTATTTCCAATTGAGGTACCTGGTTCATCTCACTGGGACTGGTTGGAGTGCAGCCCATGGAGGGCGAGCCAAAGCAGGGTGGGGCATCCCTCACCCAGGAAGTGCAAGGGGTCAGGGATTTCCCTATCCTAGCCAAGGGAAGCTGTGACAGACTGTACCAGGAAAATTGGGACACTGCCATCCAAATAGCGCACTTTTCCAATGGTCTTAGCAAATGGAACACCAGGAGATTATATTCAGTGCATGGCTCAGCGGGTCCCACGCCCACAGAGCCTTGCTCACTGCTAGCGCAGCAGTCTGAGATCCAACTGCAAGCCAGCAGCCTGGCTGGGGGAGGGGCATCTGCCATTGCTGAGGTTTGAATAGGTAAATGAAGCAGCCTGGAAGCTCGAACTGGGTGGAGCCCACTGCAGCTCAAGGAGGCCTGCCTGCCTCTGTAGACTCCACCCCTGGGGGCAGGGCATAGCTGAACAAAAGGCAGCAGAAACTTCTGCAGACTTAAACGTCCCCCCGTGTAGCCTAACTGGGAGACACCTCCCAGTAGGGGCCGACTGACACCTCATACAGCCGGGTGCCCCTCTGAGACGAAGCTTCCAGAGGAAGGATCAGGCAGCAATATTCACTGTTCTGCAATATTTGCTGTTCTGCAGCCTCCACTGGTGATACCTAGGCAAACAGGGTCTGGAGTGTACCTCCAGCTAACTCCAGCAGGCCAGCAGCTGAGGGGCCTGACTGTTCAAGGAAAATAACAAACAGAAAGGAATAGCATCAGCATCAACAAAAAGAACATCCACACCAAAACCCCATCTGTAGGTCACCATCATCAAAGACAAAAGGTAGATAAAACCACAAAGATGGGGAGAAACCAGAGCAGAAAAGCTGAAAAATTTGAAAGCCAGAGTGCCTCTTCTCCTCCAAAGGATTGCAGCTCCTCTCCTCGCCAGCAATTGAACAAAGCTGGATGGAGAATGACTTTGATGAACTGACAGAAGTAGGCTTCAGAAGGTCAGTAATAACAAACTTCTCCGAGCTAAAGGAGGATGTTCGAACCCATCACAAGGAAGCTAAAAACCTTGAAAAAAGATTAGAAGAATGGCTAACTAGAATAAACAGTGTAGAGAAGACCTTAAATAACCTGATGGAGCTGAAAACCATGGCATGAGAACTATGTGATGCATGAACAGGCTTCAGTAGCTGATTCGATCAAGGGAAGAAAGGGTATCAGTGATTGAAGATGAAATAATGAAATGAAGTGAGAAGAGAAGTTTAGAGAAAAACGAGTAAAAAGAAATGAACAAAGCCTCTAAGAAATATGGGACTATGTGAAAAGACCAAATCTACATTTGATTGGTGTACCTGAAAGTGATGGGGAGAATGGAACCAAGCTGGAAAACACTCTTCAGGATATTATCCAGGAGAACTTCCCCAACCTAGCAAGGCAGGCCAACATTCAAATTCAGGAAATACATAGAACGCCACAAAGATACTCCTCAAGAAGAGCAACCCCAAGACACATAATTGTCACATTCACCAAGGTTGAAATGAAGGAAAAAATGTTAAGGGCAGCCAGAGAGAAAGGTAGGGTTACCCACAAAGGGATGCCCATCAGACTAACAGCAGATCTCTCGGCAGAAACTCTACAAGCCAGAAGAGAGTGGGGGCTGATATTCAACATTCTTAAAGAAAAGAATTTTCAACCCAGAATTTCATATCCAGCCAAACTAAGCTTCATAAGTCAAGGAGAAATAAAATCCTTTATAGACAAGCACATGCTGAGAGATTTTGTCACCACCAGTCCTGCCTTACAAGAGCTCCTGAAGGAAGCACTAAACATGGAAAGGAACAACCAGTACCAGCCACTGCAAAAACATGCCAAATTGTAAAGACCATAGATGCTAGGAAGAAACTGCATCAATTAACGGGCAAAATAACCAGCTAACATCATAATGACAGGATCAAATTCATACATAACAATATTAACCTTAAATGTAAATGGGCTAAATGCCCCAATTAAAAGACACAGACTGGCAAATTGGATAAAGAGTCAAGAGCCATCAGTGTGCTGTATTCAGGAGACCCATCTCACGTGCAGAGACACACATAGGCTCAAAATAAAGGGATGGAGGAAGATCTACCAAGCAAATGGAAAGCAAAAAATGCAACCCTAGTCTGATAAAACAGACTTTAAACCAACTCAAGAGACAAAAAAGGCCATTAAATAATGGTAAAGGAATCAATTCAACAAGAAGAGCTAACTATCCTAAATATATATGCACCCAATACAGGAGCACCCAGATTCATAAAGCAAGTACTTAAAGACCTACAAAGAGACTTAAACACCCAACAATAATAATGGGAGAATTTAACACCCCATTGTCAATATTAGACACATCGACGAGACAGAAGGTTAACAAGGATATCCAGGACTTGAACTCAGCTCTGCACCAAGCAGGCCTAATAGACATCTACAGAACTCTCCACCCCAAATAAACAGAATATACATTATTCTCATCACCACATCGCACTTATTCCAAAATTGACCACATAGTTGGAAGTAAAGCACTCCTCAGCAAATGCAGAAGAACAGAAATCACAACAAACTGTCTCTCAGACCACAGTGAAATCAAATTAGAACTCAGGATTAAGAAACTCACTCAAGGCCGGGCACGGTGGCTCACACCTGTAATCCCAGCACTTTGGGAGGCCGAGGCAGGCGGATCACAAGGTCAGGAGATCGAGACCATCCTGGCTAACATGGTGAAACCCTGTCTCTACTAAAAATACAAAAAAATTAGCCGGACATGGTAGCGGGTGACTGTAGTCCCAGCTACTCGGGAGGCTGAGGCAGGAGAATGGCGTGAACCCAGGAGGTGGAGCTTTCAGTGAGCCAAGATCGCGCCACTGCACTCCAACCTGGGGGAGAGCGAGACTCCATCTCAAAAAAAAAAAAAAAAAAAAAAAAAGAAACTCACTCAAAACCGCTCAACTACATGGAAACTGAGCAACCTGCTCCTGAATGACCACTGGGTAAATAACAAAATGAAGGCAGAACTAAAGATGTTCTTTGAAACGAATGAGAACAAGGACACAAAGTACCAGAATCTCTGTGACACATTTAAAGCAGTGTGTAGAGGGAAATTTATAGCACTAAATGCCCACAAGAGAAAGCAGGAAAGATCTAAAATCGACACCCTAACATCACAATTAAAAGAACTAGAGAAGCAAGAGCAAACGCATTCAAAAGCTAGCAGAAGGCAAAAAATAACTAAGATCAGAGCAGAACTGAAGGAGATAGAGACATAAAAAAACCTTCAAAAAATCAATGAATCCAGGAGCTGTTTTTTTGAAAAGATCAACAAAATTGATAGACCACTAGCAAGACTAATAAAGAAGAAAAGAGAGAAGAATCAAACAGATGCAATAAAAAATGATAAAGGGGATATCACCACCAATCCCACAGAAACACAAAGTACCATCCGAGAATACTATAAACACCTCTACACAAATAAACTAGAAAATCTAGAAGAAATGGATAAATTCCTGGACACATACACCCTCCCAAGACTAAACCAGGAAGAAGTGAATCCCTGAATAGACAAATAACAGGCTCTGAAGTTGAGGCAATAATTAATAGCCTACCAACCAAAAAAAGTCCAGGACCAGACAGATTCACAGCCGAATTTTACCAGAGGTACAAAGAGGAGGTTGTACCATTCCTTCTGAAACTATTCCAATCAATAGAAAAAGAGGGAATCCTCCCTAATGCTTTTTATGAGGCCAGCATCATCTTGATACCAAAGCCTGGCAGAGACACAACAAAAAGAATTTTAGAGCAATATCCTTGATGAATATCGATGCAAAAATCCTCAATAAAATACTGGCAAACCGAATCCAGCAGCACATCAAAAAGCTTATCCACTATGATCAAGTTGGCTTCATACGTGGGATGCAAGGCTGGTTCAACATATGCAAATCAGTAAACATAATCCATCACATAAACAGAACAAAAGACAAAAATCACATGATTATCTCAATAGATGCAGAAAAGGCCTGCAACAAAATTCAACAGCCTTCATGCTAAAAACTCAATAAACTAGGTATTGATGGAATGTATCTCAAAATAATAAGAGTTATTTATGACAAACCCACAGCCACCATCATACTGAATGGGCAAAAACTGGAAGCATTCCCTTTGAAAACTGGCACAAGACAGGGATGTCCTCTTTCTCACCACTCCTATTCAACATAGTGTTGGAAGTTCTGGCCAGGGCAATCAGGCAAGACAAAGAAATAAAGGGTATTCAATTAGGAAATGAGGAAGTCCAATTGTCCCTGTTTGCAGATGACATGATTGTATATTTACAAAACCCTACTGTCTCAGCCCAAAATTTCCTTAAGCTGATAAGCAACTTCAGGAAAGTCTCAGGATGCAAAATCAATGTGCAAAAATCACAAGCATTCCTATACACCAATAACAGACAAACAGAGAGCCAAATCATGAGTGAACTCCCATTCACAACTGCTTCAAAGAGAATAAAATACCTAGGAATCCAACTTACAAGGGATGTGAAGGACCTCTTCAAGGAGAACTACAAACCACTGCTCCACGAAATAAAAGAGGACACAAACAAATGGAAGAACATTCCATGCTCACGGATAGGAAGAATCAATATCGTGAAAATGGCCATACTACCCAAGGTAATTTATAGATTCAATGCCATCCCCATCAAGCTACCAATGACTTTCTTCACAGAACTGGAAAAACTATTTTAAAGTTCATATGGAACCAAAAAAGATCCTGCATTGCCAAGACAATCCTAAGCCAAAAGAACAAAGCTGGAGGCATCACACTACCTGACTTCAAACTATACTACAAGGCTACAGTAACCAAAACAGCACGGTACTGGTACCAAAACAGATAGACCAACGGAACAGAATAGAGGCCTCAGAAATAACACCACACATCTACAACCATGTGATCTTTGACAAACCTGACAAAAACAAGAAATGGGGAAAGATTCCCTATTTAATGGTGCTGGGAAAACTGGCTAGCCATATATAGAAAGCTGAAACTGGATCCCTTCCTTACACCTTATACAAAAATTAATTCAAGATGGATTAATGACTTAAATGTTAGACCTAAAGCCATAAAAGCCCTAGAAGAAAACCTAGGCAACACCACTCAGGACATAGGCATGGGCAAGGACTTCATGACTATAACACCAAAAACAATGGCAACAAAAGCCAAAATTGACAAATAGGACCTAATTAAACTAAAGAGCTTCTGCACAGCAAAAGAAACCACCATCAGAGTGAACAGGCAACCTACAGAATGGGAGAAAATTTTTGCAATCTATCCATCTGACAAAGTGCTAATATCCAGAATCTACAAAGAACTTAAACAAATTTACAAGAAAAAATCAAACAATCCCATCAAAAAGTGAGTGAAGGACATGAACAGACACTATTCAAAAGAAGACATTTATGCAGCCAACAGACACATGAAAAAATGCTCATCATCACTGGCCATCAGAGAAATGCAAATCAAAACCACAATGAGATACCATCTCACACCAGTTAGAATGGCCATCATTAAAAAGTCAGGAAACAACAGGTGCTGGAGAGGATGTGGAGAAATAGGAACACTTTTACACTGTTGGTGGGACTGTAAACTAGTTCAACCATTGTGGAAGACAGTGTGGCGATTCCTGAAGGATTTAGAACTAGAAATACCATTTGACCCAGCCATCCCATTACTGGGTATATACCCAAAGAATTATAAATCATGCTGCTATAAAGACACATGCACATGTATGTTTATTGTGGCACTATTCACAATAGCAAAGATGTGGAACCAACCCAAATGTCCATTAATGATAGACTGGATTAAGAAAATGTGGCACATATACACCATGGAATACTATGCAGCCATAAAAAGGATGAGTTCATGTCCTTTGTAGGGACATGGATGAAGATGTTAACCATCATTCTGAGCAAACTATCACAAGGACAGAAAACCTAACACCGCATGTTCTCACTCATAGGTGGGAAGTGAACAATGAGAACACTTGGACACAGGAAGGGAACATCACACACTGGGGCCTGTTGTGGGGTGGGGGGATGGGGGAGGGATAGTATTAGCAGAAATACCTAATGTAAATGATGAGTTAATGGGTGCAGCAAACCAACATGGCACATGTATATATATGTAACAAACCTGCATGTTGTGCACATGTACCCTAGAACTTAAAGTATATGTATAAAAAAAGATGAAAAAAATTGTAAAAGCTCAAGGCTGGGTGCAGTGGCTCACAGCTGTAATTCTAGCACTTTGGGAGGCCAAGGCAGAGGATCACTTGAATTCAGGAATTTGAGATCAGGCTGGGCAACATAGCAACACTTCATCTCTATTAAAAAAAAAAAAAAGGCCGGGAGCTGTGGTTCATGACTGTAACCCCAGCATTTTGGGAGGCCAAGACAGGCAGATCATCTAAGGTCAAGAGTTCGAGACCAACCTGGCCAACAGGGTGAAACCGTCTCTACTAAAAATACAAAAAATCAGCCAGGCGTGATGGCAGGTGCCTGTAATCTCAGCTAATCAGGAGGTCAAATAAGGAGAATCACTTGAACCCAGGAAGCAGAGGTTGCAGTGAGCCGAGGTTGTGCCACTGCACTCCAGCCTGAGCTAGAGAGTGAGACTCCATGTCAAAAAAAAAAAAAAAGAAATGAAAGAAAGAAGAAAAAAAGAAGAAGAAGGAGGACGAGAAGGAGGAGGAGGAGAGGAGAAGGAGGAGGAAGAAGAGGAAGAAGAGGAGGAGGAGGAGGAGGAGGAGGAAAAAGAATTGTAAAAGGTTCAAAAGTGTTATTTTTTCATTCAACCAGCGAACATTTATTGAGCCTGCTGTATGTCTGTCAGTATGTGTGTTAGGGTTTTGTGTGGAAGTTTCCGTGTTTTCATTCCTCTTAGAAAAAATATCTAGGAGTATAATCCTGGGTCACATAGAAAGTACATGTTTATAAGAAACTGCCAAAATGTTTATAAAGTCGATGTACTTTGCATAAACTCTATGGGGACATCAGCAATGTATGAGAGTTCAGTTGCTTTACACCCTAATCAGTACTTGATATTGTCAGTTTTAATTTTAGCCATTCTACTAGCTGTGTAGTAGTATCTTATTGTGGCTTTAATTAGCAATTTTTTGATGATTAATGATATTGAGTATCCTTTTCATGTGCCCATATATCCTCTTTTTTGAGGAATCTGTTCCTTTGTCTATTTTTAAAATTAGGTTGTCTTTTTATTAAATGGTAAAAACGTTATATTTTCTAGACATAAGTCCCTTGGCAGACATATGTATTGTGAATATTTTATTTTTCTTGCCTGCAATAAACCCTATTTAACATACAGTATCCATTTTATATATTGCTGGGTTTTTAATGCTAATATATTAAGGATTTTTAACATAGACATCCACAGGGAACACTGGTCTGTAGTTTTCTCTACTTACAATGTCTTCATCAAATTTTAGTACCAGGATAGTGCTGGACTCATAAAACGACATAAAAATGTTCTCCTCTATTTTTTGAAGGAATTTGTGCAGCACTGATATTATTTATTCCTAATACATTTGATAGAGTTCACCAATGAAGTCATCTGGGCTGGAGCTTTCTTCGTGTGAAGGTTTTCAATTATGATTTCAATTTTTTAATAGATATAGGCTATTGTGATCTTCTATTTCTTGTTTTGTTAATTTGTCTTTCAAGGAATTTGTCCATTTCAACTAGGATACCAAATTGATTTGTATAACATAGTCTAATATATATTCTAATATAATGCTTCTAAGATATGTCAGATCTGTAGTAATGTCCCCTCTTTAACTTTTTTCTCTTGATTCATCTAGCTAAAGGTTTATCAATTTTATTGACCTTTGCAAAGAACCAAGTTTTCATTTCATTAATTTTCCCTACTGTTTGTCTGTTTTCTACTCATTGATTACCATAAATAATGTTATTATTTCCTTTCTTCTGCTCATTTCGGGTTTAATTTGCTCTTCTTTACATACTTTCTTAAGATGGAAGCTTACATAATTGACTATAAACCTTTATTGTTTTCTAATACAAGTATTTGAAGCTTAAAATGTCCCTCCAAACACAGGTTTAGTAAAATTCAATGAATTGTATTATAGATTTCTCAATTTCATTCACTTAAAAATATTTCTAAATTTCCCTTGTGACTTCTTCTTTAACTCATGGTTAATCATAAAAGGGCTGTTTAATTTCCATGCATTCAGGAATTTCCCAAGGATTGTTCTGAGATTGATTTCTAATTGAATTCTGTTAAGGATATTACATACTCTGCATGAATTCAATCCTTTTAAATTTATTGAAAATTGTAAATTTAGTGGATGTTCTACATGGACTTGTGAAGAAGGCATAGTCTGCTAATTTTAGATGGAATGTTCTGTAAAATCATTTAGTTCAAGTTGACTGATAATATGGCTCTAGTCTTCTACGTCATTACTGATTTCTTTTTGCCTAGTTGTTCTATCAATTACTGAGAGAGGAGTATTGGAATAGCTAACTATAATTGTAGATTTGTCAATTTCTCTCTATAGTTCTGTCGCTTTTACTTCATGTATTGAGAAGCTTTGGTATTATATGCATAGACTTTTAGGATTGTTATATCTTCCTAATGAATGGAACTCTTTATCACTGAGGTATTTCTTTTTATCCCTAGTATCATTTTTTTCTGAAGTCTACATTTTTTTATCCTGACAAATTTCTGCCTTTTAATTGGAGTGTTTATAACTTTGATATAATTGGGTTTAAAGCTGCCATCTCTGTTTTCTATATTTTCTCACCAGCTTTTGTTTTCCATTTTGTGCCTTCTGTTGGCTTCAGGTTTTAAAATCTATTTTATCTTCAATATTCTGTTAGTAATTACATGTTTTTTACAATGGTTCCTCTAGGCTATACAATACATATATGTGACTTATCACAGTCTATCTTCAAATACAACAGTACTCCTCCATTTCCCCTTCCCTGCCTTTGTGCTACTGTTGTCATACATTTTACTTCTACATGTAATAAACCCTATATGTTATTATTTTTGCTTTCAATGATTTTCTTTAAAAGAAATTAAACAATGAGGGAAAAGTCCAGTGCTCTTAATTCCTTTGTGTAGATACCATTTTTCTTCTATCTAAAAAATTTCTCTTAATATTTAAGATAGCGCAGTTGTGCTGAATTATCTCAGATTTCTCTTATGTTAAACTGTATTTGTTTTGTCTTCATTCTTGAAAGATGATTTCACTAGATATAGAATTCTAGGATGACTTATTTTTCCCTTCAATATTTTAAAAATATCATTCCACTATCTTCTGGATTGCATAGTTTCTGATGTAAATCTGCAGTAACTCTTATCTTTGTTTCTCAACACATATGTATACTTTCTTCCTCTGGCTTCTGTTACATTTTTTATCACTTGCTTTCAGAAATGTGTGTTTTTTTTTTTTTTTTTTTTGAGACAGAGACTCACTCTGTTGCCCTGGCTGGAGTGCAGTGTGGCATGATCATGGCTCACTGCAGCCTCAACCTCATGGGCTCAAGTATCCTCCCACTGCAGCCACTGAAGTAGCTGGGACTACAGGCATGCACAACTACACCTAGCTAAGTTGTTTTTATTGCTTTTTGTTTGTTTTGAGACAGAGTCTCACTCTGTCACCCAGGCTGGAATGCAGTGGCACGATCTCAGCTCACTGCAACCTCTGCCTCCCAGGTTCAAGTGATTCTACTGCCTCAGCCTCCTGAGTAGCTGCGATGACAGGTGCCTGCCACCACGCCCAGCTAATTTTTGTATTTTTAGTAGAGATGGAGTTTCACCATGTTGGCCAGGCTGGTCTCAAACTCCTGACCTCAGGTGATCTGCCTGCCTTGGCTTCCCAGTGTTGGGATTACAGGCATGAGCCACTGTGCCCACCCTTGTTTTGTTTTTCATAGAGACAAGGTCTCACTATGTTTCCCAGAGTAGTCTGAAACTCCTGGCTCAAGTGATCCTTCCATCTCAGCCCTCCAAAATGCTGGGATTATAGGCACTCAGCCAGAAATGTGATTATGATGTGTTTGGGATGGTTTTCTTCATGCTTTTCCTGCTTGGGCTTCACGTAGCTTCTTGGACCTTTAAGTTTATCATTTTCATAAAATTTAGGGAAAATTTTCAGTTATTATTGCTTCAAATATTTTTTCTCCCTTTTCTCCTCCTTTTCTGGGACTCAAGTTACATAAATGTTTTCCTACTCAATATTGCCCTATAGTGTGGCATTCATGGAAGTGTACAGCTTGGATCTCCCTTCAAGAAAAAATTTATAGGCTGAGTGTAGTGGCTCACATCTACAACACTGCTTTGGGAAGCCAAGGCAGGAGGATCACTTGAGGCCAGGAGTCTGAGACCAGCCTGGGCAACATAGACCCTGTCTCTACAAAAACTTAAAAAATAATAATAACCAGGCAGGGTGCCATGCACCTGAAGTCCTGGCTACTCAGAAGGCAGGATTGCTTGAGCCCAGGAATTTGAGGTTACAATGATTGCACTGCACTCCAGCCTGAGAGATAGAATAAGACCTATCTCTAAAAAACAAAAGAAAGGAAGGAGGAAAGAAAAGAAGGAAGGAAGGAAGAAAGGAAGGAAGGAAGGGAGAGAGGGAGGGAAGGAGGGAGGGAGAGAGGAAGGGAAGGAGGGAATACTTGTAATTCAGCTGCAAGGAGTGCAATTAGGTTGACAGCCACTAGCTATTAGGGCTTTCAGAATCTGTCTCAGGATTCAAGACAAATATATGGTCTTCCTGAGCACCCTTCAGTCTACATTTTTGCCCAACATGGAACTTTTCTAAAAGACAGACTTTGACCTGAAATACCCACTGGGTTGGCTGACTGTATATGAGATGCATGACAATCTGAGGCTCTCTATAACCAATGTGGCTTCCACTCACCAACCCCTTTCTCTCTCCAGTTATCAGACCTGCCTTATGGTTTGCAGGCTTTTCTTACTCAATTCTCCTCCCTCTCCTTTAAATTTTCCCAAGCGTTACTGCCCAATAAACTTCTTGCATTCCAAACTCCATGTCAGCATCTTATCCAGAAGACTCAACTGACAGAGTTAGTACCTAAAGTAGTCCAAGAAAGCAGGAAGTAAAGATGAGGTTTGGGGACCAGATTACTCATCACCCAGCTGGCAACCAGGACCCATCCTGTGGGTATGTAAGGCATGAATTGCCCCAATTAAAGTGGTGGCCCAGATACTAATGTCTTGCAGTGATTTGTTTTATATGTCCCCAGGCTTGATTTACTGGTCTTTATTGCATCTATATTCATAAGGAAATTTACTTTAGATGTCTTTGGCCTCATAGAATGACCTCGGAAGTGTACATTTCTTAGTCAGCTCTGGGTGCTGTAACAAAAATATCACAGACTGAGTGGCTCAAACAACAGGCATTTATTTCCCACAGTTACGGAAGCTGGGAAGTTTGAGACCAGGCGGCCAGGATAGATGGGTTCTAGTGAGGCCACTCTTCCTGCCTTACAAATGGGGACTTCCTGTTGTATCCTCATGGCAGAGAAAAAAAATTATGCTGTCTCTTACTCTTCTTATAAGGGAATAATTCCATTGTGAGGGCTCTATCTTCACGACCTCATCTAAACTTAAGTATCTCCCTAAGGCCCCACATCCTAATAACTTAATTGGAGGTTAAAGCACCAACATATGCGTTTGGGGGAGTGGGGGACTCAAACATTCAATATATAACATCTATTCCATGTTTTGTAAGTTTGTAAGTCTATTTATCTATCTATCTATCTATCTATCTATCTATCTATCTATCTATCTATCTATCTATCTTCTATCTATCTATCTATCTATCTATCTATCTATCTATCTATCTATCTTCTATAATTTTTTTGGTAGAGTTTACTAATGTATTCTGAAGCCATCTAAACCTGGGTTTTTCTTACAATTTTTGTGGTATCATTTCAATACCTTACTCGTCATAGGTTTCTTCTGATTTTATATTTCCTCTTAAGACATTTTTTAAAATAGTTTTTGTGTCTTTCTAGGAATTTGTCAATTTAATCTAGGTCATCTAACTATTGGGCATTCAATTGTTCATAGTATTCCCTTACATTCATTTTCATTTTGTAAGAGCAGTAGTATTGTCCACTGTTTCATTCTGTTTTTAGTAATTTGAGTCTTCTTATTTTCTTGGCCAGTCTAGCTAAAGCTTGTCAATTTTGTTGACCTTTGATAAGAACCAAATTTTGGTTTCCTTAATGTTCTCTATTGTCTTTCTATTCTCAATGCAATTTCCTTCCATCTCATTTTTTATGATTTTCTTCCTTTCGCTTGCTTTGGGTTTACTTTGCTCTTTTTTTCTTGTTCCTTAAAGTATAAAGTTATGCTATTAATTTGAAATCTTTCTTCCTGTTTATTGTGGTAAATATACATAAAAGTTAACATTTTAGCCATTTTTAATTGTACAGTTCTGTTGCAGTAAGTTTTTTTATTTTTTAAATGTACTCACAGATATAAATTTCCCTTTAAGCACTGCTTTAGTCACATCTCACAAGATTTGGTAGGTTATGTTTTTTCTTTTATTAACCTCAAGAGAGTTTGTTACTTGATTCATTGATTATTTATGAGTATTGTTCTATTGCTATATATTTATGAATTTTCAAAATTTCCTTTGTTTTTAAGTTCTAATTTAATTCTATTGAAGATACTTTGTATCATTCCCATCCTCTCAAATTCATTGAGACTTGTTTTATATGGTATATCCTGGAGAATGTTCCATGTACTTTGGAAAAGAATATCTATTCTGCTGTTTTGGGGTGGATTTCATAGATATAGTAGATCTAGTTTGTAGTGCTGTTCAAGTTTTCTATTTCCTTGCCAAACTTTTGTTGTTATTTTATTCATTTATGCAAAGTGGAGTATCAAAGTCTCCAACTATTATTCTTTACTTGTCTACTTCTCCCTTCAATTCTGTCAGTTTTTTCTTCATGGATTTTGTGGTTCTGTTATTAGGTGCATATATGTTTAAAATTGTTATAGCTTCCTGATGAGTTGACACTTTTACTGTCATAAAATTTCCCTCTTTATAGTTAGTAATGTTTTTTGAAAATAAATTTTTGTTGTTTCATCCCCTCAGTCTACGGTATTTTGTTATGGCAGCCCAAAATGACTGAGACAACATGTTTTTCCATTTTTAAAATTTCAACCTATTAATATCTTTGAGTCTGAAATGTAGCTCCTGTTGACAGAATGATTTGTTCAGATTCATGGGACAAAAACTAGAACTGTGATCTCCACAGAGGGTGCTGGTGAAATCAGCTCTCCTGGTCAGGGGTTGTAAAAAGCCCTGGTTTGTATCTGTTGCCAATTTCCATAATATAAACAGTTGTCTCTTAGCCTCCATGGGGGACTGGTTCTAGAAGCTCTTGTGGAAACTAAAATTACAGATGTTCAAATCCCTTATGTAAAATGGCATAGTATTCACACATAACCTACAAATATCCTCCTGTATATTTTAATCTCCAGATTACTTATAATACCTAATACAATGCAAATGCTATCTAAATAGTTGTTATACTGTATTGTTTAGGGAATAAGAAAAAAAAGTCTGTAGATGTTCAGACACAATCATCATAAGCCTAACTACATTTTTGATCCGTGATTGATTGAATCTGCAGATGCAGAACCCACAGATATGGAGAGTTTACTGCACATGAATCTTATTTATCCAGTCTGAAAATTTCTGCCTTTTGATTGGACTGTTTAATCCATTCACATTTAATGTTATATTAATATGGTTGGATTTAGGTCTATCAGTGTGCTTTTGTTTTTTATAGGTTTCATTCCTTTTTTATTAATTTGTTTCTCCTTTACTGTCTTCTTTGGCTATTCTAAAATAAATTTTAATCCCTTTAATGATGTTTTATTTTTGAGGAATTTTCTTAGTGGTTGCTCTAGGGCTTACAATATACATCTTTATCAGAATCTATTTCAGATAAATACAAACTTAATTCCAGTGAAATATCAAAACTTTACTACTATATGGCTCTATTCCCACACCCACCTTATTATTGTTACACACAATAGGTTTACATGTTACAAACCCGAGAATAAACTGTTATACTTATTAATAAGTTTTTGTCTTTTAAAGGTAATTTAAAAAGAACAAGTATATATTTATAGAGTTTTTCATATGAGCCTTATTTACTGTTATGGTTCTTTTCACTTCTTCCTGTGGATTTGAGGTACTATCTGGTGTCATTTCCTTACTGCAGAATAGCTTTGTTCCCATCTACTTTCCTTGTGTTGTTATAACATTTCTGCTATTGGCCCCAAAACACAATTATATGCATAATGTTTTATTTGATGGCCTTTTAAGAGAAAGGAAAATAAAGATGCAATTATATTCTCTTTTATACTTACTTAATTACTTTCGTGTAATGTCTTTCTTTTTTCCTGTGAATTCAAATTATTTTCTGGTGTCATTTGCTTTCAGTCTTAAGAACTTTTAGTATTTGCTGAAAGGTAGGTTTGCAACCAATGAATTCTCATTTTGCTTATTTATCTCATTTTGCTTATTTATCTCATTTTGAAT
Organism: Hylobates moloch; assembly: GCF_009828535.3. Classification (NCBI taxonomy): domain Eukaryota; kingdom Metazoa; phylum Chordata; class Mammalia; order Primates; family Hylobatidae; genus Hylobates; species Hylobates moloch. The sequence continues at coordinate 37,529,472 of NW_026652278.1, forward strand.
ATCCGTTTTGCCTTCAATTTTGAAAGACAGTTTTGTTTCTATTTCAAAACTTTGAATAAGTTATCCACTTCCCTTTAGCCTTCTTGGTTTTGCTGAGAAGTCAGCTATTAATCTTATTGGGGGTTCCATGCATCATTTTTCTTATGATAATTTCAAGATTTTTTTTGTCTTTCAACATTATGATAATAACATGTCTACTTTTGAATCTCTTTGCATTTACCCTACTTGGAGTATGTTGAGCTTCTGGAAATACGTTTTTCACCAAACTTGGGAAGTTTCTAGTCGTTATTTGACTACTTAAAAAATTTTTCATTACACATATGTTGCCCTTAATGGTGTCCCACATTATACATGTGTCTATGTGTGCTTACTAAGATATCATTTGCATACTATATAATTCACACATATAAAATGTACACTTCAATGGTTTCTTAGTGAATTCCCAGAATTACACAACAATCACAATTTTAGAACATTTTTATCACTCCTTGTCCTTTAGCAGTTCCCTCTGTATTTCCTTTAAACACTTTTAGCTCCAAGTAACCACTACTAATCTACTTTCATTCTTTGTAAATGTGCCTATTCTTGACATTTCATATGAATGGACTCATGTTTTTGTTACTGGCTTCTTTCACTTAACCTAATGTTTCCAACATTCACCCAAGTTGTAGCATAAATTACTATTTCATTTATTTTTATGATTGAATAATATTCAATTGTATAGATGTATCACATTTATTTATGCATTCATCAGTTGATGGACTTTGCGTTGTTCCTACTTTAAGGCCACTATGAATAATACTGCTATGAACATCCTTGTATAAATTTTTGTGTGAACACCTGTTTTAAATTATTTGGGGTATATACTTAGGAGAAGCAGCTCTGGGCCACAGGGTAACATTACATGTAACCTATTGAGAAAGTCCCATACTGTTTTCCGAGATGGCTGTACCATTTTGCATTCCCACCAACAGTGTATGAGGGTTCCAAACTCTTCCTGGCCTCATCATCTGGGTTTTTTTTAATACCCATCCAAGAGGGTATAAAATGGTATCTCACATGGTTTTGGTTTTCATTTCCCTAATGACTAATGATGTTGAGCATCTTTTCATGTGCTTTTTGGCCATCTGTATATCTTCTTTAGAGAAATGCTATTCAGATCTTTTGCCCACTTTATATTGGGTTACATCTTCTAAGTTGTAAGGGTTCATTATTCTAAATTAAAATGCATAATCAGATGTATGATATACAACATTTCTTCCCAATCTGTGGGTTGTCTTTTCACTTTCTTGATGATATCCATTGAAGCAATAATTTTTTTCAAATTTCGATGAAGTTAAATTTATCTATAATGTGGTGTCAGTGAAAATAGCAAAGACTCTGAAATTCTGCCCTAACATAAAAGCAATTAAAAGTCTGTCAAAGAAACTGTCACAATCAACTTTTTTGGAACTTTTGAAACTAATCAAAAGTTTTTAGCATCCCAGGAAGTGCTTACCCAAGAAAAATGGCTGAATCTCAGAACAGCTTTGTGGTATTTTAAGTTACTCTAGTCTCATTCTCCACTCACCTCAGCAACAGCACTGAAAATAACAGCCCTCATTTCCAGTACTAGAGGAAGAACAGTCTTCAATCACAAAATACTTTATTTCTACTGACCTGTCTGGTGGCTCCCTGGAAGGCCAGCTCAGAAGGGCTGTCTTTATTTTGCCTAACTTGGAGTTGGTCCAGAGTTAAAGTTGCTAACTAGGGGTAATGTTTAAAATATAAGCAGCCAAATGCTTTATTTGCTGCTGCCTGGGGTGACAGATAAAAACTGGGGCAGGCGATAGACTAACCAAAAAGCTTGGAAGAAAAGCCTGGGAAATGAGATGTCCATAGGGACTTTGTAAAGCTTTAACATATTCCTGAGAATCTAGAAGGTCACACTCATGCCCAGGACTGTATGTGTGCTTAAAAAGATGTGAGAAGGCACTAAACTCTCACAATGGCCAACCTGGAGGCTGAAGGTGAAGGCAGAGTTGTAAGCCACCTGGCTGAATGTTGATGTGTCATGAAAACACACAAGTCCCTTAGCAAACACTGGAAGATTTATTCATTCCAGGTGTTTATCTCTGTCTACTTATTAGCTGACCATTAAACTCACAGAACAAAGACTTTCGTGGCCACAAATGGCAAAGAATACAAGCATTACAAAATCAGTTCAGAGAAGTCACTAGACAACAAGTACAAAACACGGTAAGAATAACAAACCTGAGAGGTTGGAGGGGAGAATCTGATTTTCAGTTGTCACATTACAAAATTTGTACTTTTAAATTCTTCAACAACAACAAAAAAATGAGACATGCAAAGAGGAAAGTATGACCCATGCATAGAGAAAAAAGCATTCAGTAGAAATTACCCCTAAGGCATTGTACATTTTGAACAAAGACTTCAACTCAGCTATCTTAAATATGTTCAAAGAACTAAAAGAAACCATGTTTAAATAACTAAAGAGAATTACAGCTCAACCAAATAGAGAACATCAATAAAGGGATAGAAATTATTAAAAGAACCAAATTGAAATTCTACAGTTGAAAAGCACAGTAACTGAAATAAAAATTCAATAAAGCGGCTCAACAGTAGATGTAAGCTAGCAAAACAAAGATCTGTGAACTCTAAGATTGATCAGTTGACATACAGTCTGAGAAACAGAAAGAAAACCAAAAAACGAACACAGCCTGAAAGACCTGTAAGATACCATGAAGAATATCAGCATATGGCCAAACACAGCGGCTCACACCTGTAATCACAGTGTTTTGGGAGGCCAAGGAAGGAGGATTCCTTGAGGCCAAGAGTTCAAGACCAGACTGGGCAACACAGTAAGATTCTATCTCTACAAAAATTTTTTTAAAAGTTAGCTGGGCTATTTGGGAAGTGGTGGTGGAAGGAATGCTTGAGTCTAGGAGTTCAATGCTGCAGTGAGCTATGACTGCACCACTGCACTCCAGCCTGGGCAACAGAGCAAGAACCTGCCTCTCTAAATAGATAAGTTAGTAATAGTACCAGCATACCCATAAGATGAGCCTCAGAAAGAGAGAAAAAAGAGAGAATTCATCAGGGAGAATATTTGAATAACTGAAAACCGCTCAAATTTAATGAAATAAAAATGAGATTTAATGAAAATTAATCTACCATTCTACAAAGCTCCAGAACCTCCAAGTAACATAAACTCAAAGATATGGATACTGGCACATCATAATCAAACTGTTGAAAGACAAGGACAAAAAGAGAATCTTGAAAGCAGCAAGACAGAAAGAAGTGAGTCATCACATCCAAAGGTCCTCAGGAGAATTAACAGCTGATTTCTCATCAGAAATCACGGAGGCCAGATGGCAATGGGATAACATATTAGAAGTGTTGAATGGAAAATTAAAAAAACAAAACAAAACTGTCAACCAAAAATTCTATATCCAGCAAAGCTATTCTTTTAAAAAGAAAAATTAAGATGTTCATAGATAGACAAAAACTGAGTTTGTTGCTAGCAGAAGTGCTCTACAAGAAAAAAAAAAAAAAAAAAAGCTAAAGGGAGAATCAAGCTAAAATGAAAGAACCCTAGACAGTAACTCAAACTCACATGAAGGAAAAAAAAAAAAAAAAAAAAAAAAACACTGGAAAGGTAAATATATTCACCAGCACAAATAAACATAAGACAATGTATTTTTTTTTTTTTAACTTGGAACACAAATGCTTTATTTAAGGGTGCATCTCAATTCCCGTGTGGTGAGCAAAAAATAAAATAAAGGAGCAGATCGTGGCACACCATTCCCACTGGCCAAGTGGTTGAACCCTGCATCCAAGACCCAGTGAGCAGCCAAGTGATGCGCAACCTCTGGGCCTCTCACTCATGACTCTAACAGAATTAGCACATCGCCCTTGTGCATGAGGCCTTTTACATTGCAGATTTTGGAGCAGCAAGACAATGTATATCTGTTTGTAACTCTTGTTCTTCCCTCCTACCTGATTTTTAAAACTGCATAATTATAAAACTATGTTGATGGACACATAATTATTATAAAGATGTGGTTTGTGACAATAACAGCATGGGCAGAATGAAGGCATATAGAGCAAACTTTTCATTACTGAAATTAAGTTGAGATTAATCTGAAACAGATAAAACAAGACTAGTTTTACAATCTCCTGTAATAAAAATGCTGTCTTTTAAAACAAATTATCTATTGCACTTTTTTGTTTTTGGTGTCATAGCTATGAAAGCTTTGCCTAGAGAATTATCACAAATAATTACTTACATTTTTTGTAAGAGTTTTACAGTTTTTGCTTGTATTTAGGTCTATGATCCATTTTGAGTTAATTTTTGGGTACACAATGTGAGGAACACTTTTTCTTCAAACTTATGTTTCTGTTTCAGATTGCATATCCTCTATCAGTCTATCTGCAGGTTTGCTGATTCTTTCTTCTGCCAGCTCAAATCTAGTATTGAGCCTTTCTAGTAACTTTCAAAATTGTAGTTATTGTACTTTTCAACTCCAGAATTTTCATTTAGTTCTTTAAAAAAAATTTCTATCTCTATGTTCTCTACTTGGTGAGACATTAGAATACTTTCCTTAATTCTTTACATCTGGCTTCCTTTAGTTCTTTGGGTTTACTTATTTTGAGGTGGAGTCTCGCTGTCTCCCAGGCTGGACAGCAATGGCGCGATCTTGGCTCACTGCAATCTGAGTTCAAGCGATTCTCCTGCCTCAGCCTCCTGAGTAGCTGGACTACAGGCGCCCACCACCACGCTTGGCCAATTTATTTTTAGTAGAGATGGGGTTTCACCATTTTGGCCAGGCTGGTCTCAAACTCCTGGCCTCAAGCGATCCACCCACCTCAGCCTCCCAAACTGCTGGCATTACAGGCATGAACCACTGCACCCAGCCTTTTGAACATATAACAGCTGCTTAGCATTTATCCTAAATTTAGTATCCCTCAAAACAACTTTATACTTCCTACATTTCTCTGTCATATACGACACATAATTTCCTGTTTCTTTGCATATCTCAATTTTTGTGTTGAAACTGGCCATTTTAGGTAACACAGATCTCTGCATACTGATCATCTTCCCTTAGTGACTTGGCTTGACTAATTAATGTATGGCTTGAAGACTGCTTTCACTACTTAGGGAGTTTACAAGTTTGCCCTGCATTTGGCCAGGAACTTGTAGTTTAGAAGTTCTCTCTGGTCACTCCTCTGAGATGGCAGCCTTCAGCATGCACAGTCTTCCTAATCACAAGCGATGTCTGTAGTTTTATCTAGGTCCTTTGTCTCTTTCCCTGATCCTTTCTTCTTTTTTTTTTGAGACAGAGTCTCGCTCTGTCACCTAGGCTGGAGTGCAGTGGCGCGATCTCAGCTCACTGCAAGTTCTGCCTCCCTGGTTCACGCCATCCTCCTGCCTCAGCCTCTCGAGTAGCTGGGACTACAGGTGCACGCTGCCACGCCTGGCTATTTTTTTGTATTTTTAGTAGAGACGCAGTTTCACCGTGTTAGCCAGGATGGTCTTATCTCCTGACCTTGTGATCCGCCCGCCTCGGCCTCCCAAAGTGCTGGGATTACAGGCATGAGCCACTGCGCCTGGCCTCCTTGATCCTTTCTTTAAGCTTCTGGTTATCTATTGGAATGACCTGGCAACTGTTTAACCTCCACTGTTACTGATTGCTCTACTGTTTTCTACAATACTCTGAAGTCTGTTACAAATAAAGTCAGGCCTTGTGACAGTTAATTTTCAGTGCCAACTTGAATGGATTAAGGAATACCTAGAGAACTGGTGAAACATTATTTCTGGGTGTGTCTGTGAGGGTGTTTTCAGAGACTGGCATGTGAGCCATTAGACTGAATGGGGAAGATTTGCCCTCAATGTGATTGAGGCACAATCCAAACAGCTAGGAGCCTGGACAGAAGGAAAAGAGAAAAAGCTAATTCTCTCTCCCCTAATCTTCTCCCCCCATGCCTAACCCCATACCCCAGGAGATGAGACAGCTTTATTCTCATGCCCTTGGACATCAGAACTCCAGGCTTTCAGGCCTTTGGGTTCGAGGACTTACACCCGTGGCTCCTTGGTTCTCAGGCCTTCTACCTCAGTCTGAGAGTTACACCATCAGTTTTCCTGGTTCTGAGGCTTCTGGACTTCGACTGAGTCATGCTACCACCATCACTACGTCTCTAGCTTGCAGACAGCCTAGTGTGGGACTTCCTAGCCTCCATAATTATGTAACCTAATTCCCTCAAGACATGCCCTCTTACATTGGTTTTGTATCTCTGAAAAACCCTAATTCAGGCCTCTTGTAATGATGTGTTCAGTTTTTGAAGCTTACTCCAACCCTCCACTGAACAGAACCTCTGTACCTTTATGCTATGGAACAGCTGGAGGATAGAAAGAATGGGAAATCAGCTCTTCAGTGAATGCCCAAACCACAATCCTCCCTGTAGAGCAGCTCTGTTGGAGGAAGAGGGTAATGGGGGTGGGGGTGGGGGACAAAGTTCTAAAAATGTAACCTGCCAAGTGGGTATATTTAGTCTTCCACTCAGAAATACTATGTATCTCCCAGTTACATCTTACAGGTTTGGTTTGGTGTCTGGTTTTTTTTTGGTGGTGGTTGTTTTTTGGCAGGCTTGTATTATTTTGTGCCTCTTATTATACATGGGTCTTATTGGCTGGGCGTGGTGGCTCATGCCTATAATCCCAGCACTTTGGGAGGTCAAAGCAGGTGGATCACTTGAGGTCAGGAATTCGAGACCAGCCTAGCCAACATGGTGAAACCCCATCGCTACTAAAAATATGAAAATTAGCTGGGCATCGTGGTGGGCACCTGCAATCCCACTACAGGAGCGGCACTTGAACCCGGGAGGCAGAGGCTGCAGTGAGCCAAGACTGCGCCACTGCACTCCAGCCTGGGGAACAGAGTGAGACTCCATCTCACAAAGTAAATAAATGGGTCTTCTTTTATTGTTTCCCAGTTGATTACTGTTAATTGTTCAGGAAAGTAACTAATTTTCAGTGTACTCCTTTAAACTTTCAAGATATTAAAAGCAAGTCATCTACAAGAGTATTTTGGTCTCTCTCCCAAATTTAACTTTCATTTTGCTTTCCTATTCTTTGACATTAGCAATAGCTTATGATGTAATTGATGATCGCAGGTAACATTTCACTTCTTAATTGAAAGATGTTATTTCAAGAGTTGCCACACAAACATAACCCTCACTTTTGGTTTAAGCACTTTAAAGTATATGGAAAAATTCTTATTTTAACACATTAGAAATTTCTTTACTAGGAATAAGTATTTAAATTAAGCACATTCTTGGCATCTCCTAAATTCATGACTTCTAAAATTGATGTACATTATATTTTTTCCACACTATTTACTTGAAAGTTTCCACTCTTGTAACAATTATTCTCGTTTTAAAAAGATTCCTAAATTTGGAGGCATTAACAGAAGCTTTGTTAAACTAGTCAAAAAGCACCTCAAAGATGACTTCATGAAATACTTCCTCCAAGATACTAATTACTTCTCAATTCTCCAGTTATTAAGAGAGGCATACATAAATTAACAAACATCAAACTCAACCATTTCAACTCTCCATTACAGGGAAAAGTTTCCACTAATGCCATACTCTGCTAACTAGCAACAAATACCACCCTGAAAAATCCCCCCAGTAAGTTTTGCTAGATGAGATCCCCAATGGGTCAAGGTAGTATGCTGACAGTCAGGATCCTAACAAGTTGCTAAGGTAAAGAACAGAGCCAATGCCCCAAATGGCTTTGTTAAGAAAGTTAAGGAAGGAAGTAGATGTCAACGGTGAAAAGGAATCTTATTTTTAAAAAATCAAGATAAGCTGTATGGAATTAATATGTAATATTCTGTTTTTAATTCACCTCCATTTTCTCCCATCCCAAGAACGTCTATTACTTTTTCTTAACAGCTATTTCAAATCACTAAAAGAATATCTAAGTCCTTTTCCCATCTAACCTGGACATAAATTCTCACAGCATTTCTGCGCTATCTCATTTTTAATCCCTTCATAAGTTGCACTACTCTTAGCACACAAATGACCTATTTTACCCACTAACCATTTTCATTACATTTACAGTCTCTTCGTTGTTATACAAATACATCTATACTGGAAACTTTATATACATACATTTTAGTTCGTACTTTGTAGCTCTTTTACACAGGTGAGGTACATCACGAAACTTACCAAGCTTGTATTTTTTAAATAAAAATCCCATTCTGAAAGCAGACTCTAGGGAATTCAAGCAACAGTTGGTAAACTATGTCTGGTGGGCCAAATTCAGCCCACTTCCTGTTTTTGTAAATTGTTTTATTAAAACATAGCCACACTAATTCATTTATATATTGTCTATGGTTTTTTCTGCATTATGAGAATTGAGTAGTTAGGACAGAAACTAGAAGGCCTTACGAAGCTTATTTATCTGACCTTTTATTGAAAAAATGTGCTAATCCCTCGATGAAAATATTTTCCATTAAAAAAACTATTACATTTCAAATTGTGTTACTGAATACTTAACAAGATAAATTCTTTGAAAAGTGAATTATGTTTTTTAAGTACTTGCCAAATAGTGAGAAACCCACTTCAGTGGAGATGGACAAACTGGAAAAAATAAAACAAATTCCTGACCCAGAAATTCAACTGCAAAACTAAAACTAACTCTTCAATTGTAATAAGAACCTTGAACTACTGAATATACTTTGGAAAGCCCTCTTTGGAAAGCCACAAAAAAAAATAAAAATAAAATAAAGGATATAGGCTTTTGTTTTGGATTTTCTGCAATGGCAATAACGAAGCTCTAAGCAGGTTTGCCTCCCTCAGAATAACCTAAGTTCACAAAATCAGAAAAAGTTCCAACTAGAATATCTGGAGCACAAAGCTTACTTTAAATGGCTGTTAAAACTTTAAGGCAAGAAGTACATATCTCGACATTATTTTCCTGATATGGCTATTCTGAAATGTAATTTTATAGTGCTGTGAATATTAGCAGGAAAGTTCCTTCTCTCTCCTCGCTATTTACAGCAGGTGATGCCTCATAACAGATCTATATGTAACAAACACAGCATTTTAATTTTATTGCTGTTAGGGTACTGAAGACTATAAGCCACTCTATGGCTTACCTTGCCAGCATAACCATAGTAAAATTATGGTATATGTTACCTTTCTTAAACAATATATCATCTATGATTTTGGGAAGAAAAAAAAAATCCCACACTTTATCTATCTTGTATAGTTAACGAGCATTGAAAAAACACATACACTTTAAAATCTGTATTTCCTAGAGAATAAAATTTCCATTAGATTTTAGCACAGTAAAAAAATTCTTGTGTAAACACAAACAAGATAAATTTAATTGAAAATGTTCATTACAGAAATTAACAATGCTTACCATTCTTTAAACACCATATACATTATTAATATATACTGTATATTTCCAATTAACTCCATTCTTAGGCTCAATTTAAGAAACACAATTCTAACATTTTATACAAAAAATACTTCACTAAGAAAGTAGACAAACTGCACAAAACAGTACAAGTATAATGTGCATAGCAAGATAGCTTGAAGCATTCTATGTATGGCTTTCTTTAAAATAAAACTATTAGGGGAATGGGCCCATTTGGGACCTACTGTTACAGCTGACATATGTAAACTGTTTCACATCTTTTTTAGGCACTTGCTAACAATAGTGTTCAATCCCTGAAGAATGAATTTACCTCAAAAACAAAATCTACATCTGAAATAAAAACCAAGAAAATAACATGGGTAAAGTCTTATATATTCCTTTTAAATTAAACAACCAGTTTTATTAGTGCATGCACTGAACTAAACTGAAAGAAAATAAACTTATGCCAAAACTTTCTGTGCAAAATTTACATAAAAGGTACAAAAATATGTACAGACTTAATTTGTTATATACAGAAAAGAAGCCCTGAAGTTTTCATCCAATTAATGAAAATGTCATTAACACTTGTAACAATGTTAACAAAAAATCATATAGCACGTAATTTTTTAACACAAGAACTCCATTATCCAAAGATCCAACAAAATTTGATCCAAACTTACAAAGTGAAAAATCTAAATCTATGATTCTGTCGTCATCATGAAAACATCCATTTTAAAACTCTGTTGGGCATATCCCTTAGGAATCTATCCTAAGGTTTTATGCACTGCCTCTGGGTCCACTATTGATGCTTCCTTTTTCAAATGCCAACAACCTGTATATATGTTTTGGGTTGTCACTCACACTGAGAAGCAGCTAACAGAAATGCTTTGTCCTAATTTGGACATGTTCAAATAATAAAGTGAATACAGACAAAAATATGATCTTGCTTCAAAATACTGTTTTGGTAAAAAATTTTAACTTTCAAGAAAAGCCACTCCCTTGGAAGTGCTCCTACGTTCCATCCTTTTTAAAGGGATGGGAACCAAGAAGAAAAAAATGGCCATTTGTTTATGGAGGACAAACAAATGAGATAAGCATAGTTCTGTGCAAGAGGATCATCAGAGAATATAATCAAATTCAGAACTATGTTCAAGTTCTTTAACCAAACTTTCAATGAGACAAAGAGTTTAAATTCTTCTCTTGAAGCTGCCCATCTACTGCAACGTTTGACATAGTCATTTAGAAAAAGAAAATCACCTTAGGAGAGTGTTCCCAATCTCTAACAAGTGACAGAGTTCAACTGGAAAAAAAATGTACTTGCCAAAAACTCTTCAAGCATTGTATGAGGTGTAACTGTAGTGAGTTAAATGTACTTTCAAGGAGCCTAATATCCTTCAAAATAACTATTATTTAGCAGATATAGAGTGACTTCTTTACCCAAGCTCTCTCAAAGTATGTTCACAAATGTGAGAAACTCCTTCAGTTCTATGATGAAAGAGCTCTCCATCTCCAGCTACACTTAGATGCATAAGGCTGGTGGAAGAAGAGAGAGAATGGGGGTGTCAGCCATTACCCTCTACTAAGAGTCACTAAAGAACTAAAGTGGGAAAATTGTTTTATCAAAATTTTCTTTAGCCCTAACTTCCCAAGAACACATGTTTAAAAAATTAAATCAAGGTACTTCTGTGCTGTGATTAGTTTCTTTCAAAACTTTTGAGTGCAGGGATAGCATTTTCAAATATCATACATACAACTTTTACTCTTCCACAGAAATATAATCAACTTTTAAAATGTTTGATTTCAGGTACTATAATGAAGTAGAAAATGTCTGCATTATGGTAATTCAACCCATTGTTTTCTTCTAAGGTAATTTTACTTTTCTTTTCCTTGGTAATTATGGTAAACTATTCTAACATGTTCCAATCCCGAGTAGCTTCCATTAAATGTCTCTGCCCATGACCAGCCCAAGTATCCTGATTGTCAAATACTCTACCACAAAACCAACAGTTAAATTTAGCCTTCAAAATATTTTCAGAGGTAGTCTTCACAATCTGATAATTGTTTTTGCTTGTCTTTTTGAGTGTTAATTTTAGCACAAATCTTTCTTTCACAGAACTAACAGGTTTAAATGTTTTGTGCCTCTTGGAAAAATCATCATAAGTTGTTTTAGGAGGGTTATAACAAACTGGTTTCAGTAAAGCATTTATAGTTCTTTTTGACAATGAAACCTTAAGTACATGTCCATTAAATTTAGCAATAGTTTTCATTACACTTACTACTTCTGGTGCATCTGCGTCAGGATGATTCAAAACTACAACTGGTTGGTTTCTCCTAGGACATTTCACAAGCTGTTTAGAACTAAAAGGGAAAAGCCGCAAAGTTCTGATGGAATCTTTTGAAAGCCTAGGTCTGCTAAATCCAAATGTTTCACGGACATCTTCAGGTTTCGCCTTTTCTTTACACTTTCTATGCAATGTTGCTTTTCTTCTTGGAGGTTCTTGGTAGCTATCCCTACACTTTCGTTTACAGTTTCTGTTTCTAGATACAAAGGCAGTTTCAGAGTCTTTACTTTCATGAGTTTTTGTTTTTGAAAAAAATTTTTTGGAAGTCTTTTTTCTATTGAAGTTCCTCTCAATTGTACAATTTGTTTTACACCTTAATACCCTGGACTCTGAACAGTCACTGACACATATTGGTTCCTCAGAAGATTCTGGGCATGTTGCAGTAGAAGTTATCACAATTTCATTTGCTGGCATTAAGTCATCTAGTAAGAAGGGTAAGGCATCTCTAGAAGATTCTGGCTCTTTCTGCTCTCCTCCTATAATCTGATGAGATGGTACGTTGTCTTTTTGCAATGAGGATGCAGAGTTGCTTACTGACAGATTATTAGCAGCAGTCACATTTAAAACAGGGTTAAAAATTTTCAGCAATATTCTTTGTGGTGTTCCTTCAGGTTTCTTTGGCTGTATATTTTGATAAGTACTATTTTGGACTAATTTGGGCTTAAGCAGCTCAGTTTTATTTGGCATCACACACTTTAAAAAAACAGCTTGTTTGCCATCAGGCAAGAAGGTATAAAGAGGTGGTTTTGAAAAAATCTCATTCTGCTGTTTTACTGAATCGGAGATATTCAACTTAGTGCTCTGTTGCTCAGATAGCACGTTAGGAATAAGAACAGCTTTCACAGAATTTGTTGGTTTTAAAATGTAAGGGCCTTTTAATGGCAAAGTATTTTCTGAGCTACTTTTCATGCTCAAACAACTGCCAATGCTGGAACACAGTCCAGGTGTAAGACAATTATTGTTTGGTTCTACCTTCAAAATAGGTGTTTTGCAAGGCTCCTTAGTCATAGTTCCACGAGCTTGGGCACCCTCGGTTTTGACAGCAGAAACACCTTCAAATTTCCCATTATTAAGTGTTAAAATCATCCCAGGTTTCTTGTTTACAACAAGAGAAGCAGGGATACCTTGTGAATTAACCATTGGAAGTGTGTTTCCAGGAATAACCGGTAGCCCAGGCTTGTTAGTAATGTTCAATGGTATTAAAAATCCTTTTGATGTCTGAAGAATTATAGTTTTTTTTTGTTCTGAATTTAAAAGTGGACTCTGCATATAAAAAGAACCTAAATTTTGTGTAGTGGCTCGTAGTTTGTCTTTTACAAGCTGCTGTGTTATTATCGCATCTGACTGAGTCTTAAGTAATGTGCCAAAACCTGAAATTCTAGGCATCTTCTCTGAATCTCTCACATCTTGTGGCATTGATGACACTTGTTTTTCTTTTCCAGATTTCAAATTCAAGTCATTTGTAGGCACATTAATACCCACACTGCCAGGTGGAACCGGGAAGATGCCTTGCACTTTGAAATCTTTCGAAGATTCAACAATTTTGCCTTCTCCCTCATGTTTTTGAAATGACTGGTCACAATGAAGTGGCAGGCCTTTATTTGGAGTGTTACTAGAGTCTTGTTTTACATCAGGTTTTATTTTCAGTACATCCTGAAGCAACTGGTTTACTTCAGGTGGCAGAAATTCTGATGCCTGTTTGCTCTGGAGAGAGAAAACAGATGTGATTCTAGGCATCATAGGTGAATCGACATTAGAAAAGTCTTCCCATTTAGATTTTTCAGTCGCACACTCTAAATTTTGATTTTCATTACTGTACAGGTTTTGTTCATCAATGTTTTGTCCTTTTTCTAAAACATACTGTTCTTCAATTTCAGATTTTGCTTTTAAAGTTCCATCTTTATCATTTAAAAGGCTAATAGATGCTAACAGGCTATCTGGTTTTGAGCTCTCCTGCCTCACTAGTGATAAAAATGATTCACTAATTGGTTGTTGGACAACTGTTTTGCTGGATGAAGATTCTCTTTGAGGGTTTTCATACACTGCTGTTCCTGAAAACCTACGACGTTTATTGGAATTATTCACTTTTGAGTAATTATGAAAAGGTAATGATCCTTGGTTGGAGGATTCAACAGGTAATTCAGAGTTGCCATAATTAATGCAATAATTATGCATATCTCCACTGTTGTATGCATTTGGTTTGGCAACACAGTTGACTTTATCTGGACTTTTAATGGTGGTACCTAATACCTCGGGGTGACTCTGAGTGAGATGATTTCCCCAGAAGTCATTATTATCTCTTGTTTCAAATTTTGTGGTCAAATTCACTGATGCTGTAATCAATTCTGACGTTGCTGACAAAGAAGATACACTTTTCTCATAATCCATTGTTTGAAGCATATTATTCCTTTGAGATATCAAAGTCATTTCTTTTTCTGAACTTGCTTTCCCTGAAAGTATAGAAGATGAACATGAAAATGGAGTAGTTGCTTTCATATAAACTGTGTCATTTAACTCAGTTGTTACTCCTGTTAAGAATCCATTAGTGTCCAAAGTCTGGGGCTGCAAATTAGCAGTACTGTCCTTTGCAGCACCTGAGTGTGAGTCTGGTGAACATACATTTTGTTTGATAGGCACCAATTTTAATACAATATGCTGTCTTCCATCCATCATCTTGAAGCCCATAAACTTAGCACTATAGTTAGGGGGAACTGCTAATTTATTACTTTTCAGCATTAACAGTGTAGATCCTAGTATAGCAGTCTTCATGAAACCTGAACTAGCGTTTGGTCCCTCTTCAGCTCTATTACCTTGCCCAGTGGACAGAGGAGTTGGCTTCTCTGACTCTGATTCAGGGGCTTTATCATTATTCTCACAGTGTCGTCTTTCATCCTTTTCCTCACTTAAATGCTCTTGAACAACATGGCTCTGGTCTTCAGATTTAGTCTGTGTTTTGTTCATTTTCTTAAGCACTTGAGTGTTCTTTTCTATACTTCTGTCACTTCCACTGTTAATTTTCTTACGTTTCCAGAATGTCTTCCTTGATGCACCTATTTTATATCTTTTCAGTATTAGCTTAAGTCCTGCAGAAGTCTTTGCCATTCTTTTTTCATACTTGTCTTTTTCCAGTTTTTCTTTTGCATATAAATGTTCTTTGTGCAAAGTTATAACATGTCTTACAAGGTGTTCTCTCCTGGTGGCACCATAGCTACAATATTGACAAGTGAAGGGAAAAGTACCAGAATGAATATGAAGGTGCTTCTGAAGCTCTCCTTTGGTAAAACATACATGATGACATTTACCACACTTATAATGAATTTCATTATGTCTATGAATGTGCTGAACAAATGTGCCAACATCCTGGGTGGAGAACTTACACTTTTCACATTGAAAATTACCATTAACACAATGTGTGGATGTGAAATGCTTTGTCAAGTTCAGTAAAGTATATACACTCTCATTGTTACAAATGTCACATTTTACTAAAGTGCTTCTATGGGTTCGTCTGTGTTGTTTAAATACCTGAAAGTCATTTGCTGAAAAGTTGCACATTTCACAAGGATATGAAGGTAATTCGCCATGGTGCCACATTTGAAAGTGTTTCTGCAAATCATTTGGGCTATATCGAGTGTTGTCTCGGCATTTTAAACAGCTGAAATTGAGTATTTTTGCAGACATTTTTATACCCTCTTCTTCAGCTCTCTCAGACTTATGAAGCAATGTACACTCCTCTACACAGCTTACAGTCTTTATACTGATAGATTTTCTTGCAGTCTGCTGTTTACTCTGAAATAATTTTCTGTATTTGTCAACTTCATGTTTCAATAGGACTTCATTTGGAATATTTATTTTTGGCAAATCAATTTTCACATTTTTTAGTTCATAATGAATACTTTCTGAAATTTTTGGTTTAGGTATCGACCTATCAACTATCTCATTTTTCACATCATAATCTTTTTTTAAAGTAGTTTGTTTTTCATCACAAAATAACTGTTTCTGTTCAGATGGCATGATTTAACCAAAAAAGTCCCAATTTCTTTTTTTCTGAAAACTCTTGAAGTTATCTGTAATTTAAACAGGAAACGATACTGTGTAGAGACATCTTCAATATACAGGATTTTTCCCACAATAACTCACCTAAAATTAAACAAAGAATTGAAATTCTCATCACAAAAATAATAGTAAATTTCGTATCTGTAAGTTCATTTTGGCATAAAGTAGGAACGTTAATCAAAAACATAAATTAAATATACAAAAGACTTGTTAAGTATTTTAAGAACAGCTTACCAAGAAGTAATAGTTTGAAGTAAAAATAACACTAATCTGGAAGTCAGGAAATGCAAGCTCTAGTTCCAGCTCTGCTGTGTGACCTTGGGAAAGCTTCAACTTCTCTGGACCTCAGTTTCCTCATCTAAAGAAAACCACAGTTGGGTAAGTACGCTCAAGCGCTAAGATTTTTATATTAAGGTGATAATACAGTTTTTAAACAAGATTTTAAAAATCTTAGAATCCTAAAAAGTTCCAATTACACACATGTGGTTTACCCATATACTATTAACTTTTTCATTTGCTTAGTTATCTAATAGCTATTCCCTGTGAGAATCCTAACAGACTTCTCTCCAGATTTTCTATTTCCTTAGTTCCTCAGGGATAATCTATAGTTAAAACAAAAGCTTCATTCATCTAACAGAAACAACCAAAGACGGTATCTGCTTATCATTACTAACAGGTTAGAAACCAAACAAAAAGAACAAAAAGGAAGAAATTAAAAAGAACAGCGGCACCATTTCTCTAGTGTAGTCCTAAAGTCCATCTACTCATTACCTTTCTGGTTCCCTGCCATTTTGGCTATGTGAATTTATATCCTTAGAACTCAAGCCAGATGACAGCAACGAAAAGACCTTGGCAGATTAGAACATACCCATCACTACCTACCTGCATTAATTCAAGCACTTACTGGTCATGTTACTTTAGACAAGTCTCAACCTCTGTGTCTCAGTTCTTTCATCTGTAAAATGGGGGGAAAAATTAGTACTTCCCCTATGTCTTTCACAAGGTTGTTGTGAAGACAAAATGAGAAAATATATGTAAAAATATCCTTTAAAGTGCTATATAAATCACAGCTACCACTATTACTCTATGTGATTACCATGTATGGGACATAACAATATATTGCTGAGACAGGAATCTGAATACTGAAGGTTCAGTCATTAATATATCAAACTGTATTATTAGAAAAGTTACATGTTTTTAATTTTGTGCTTTATATATATATATATGTATATATGAAGACAAAATCAGATAAGCTAAACAAAACATAGTACAAATCACATTAAGCTCCTCATCCATAATGTCTATCCAAAGGTCTCAGCTTTAAACTTCAATTAATCTAAATACCTACGAACTTTACTGTTTTAGAAATCCTTTACTGAGGGAATGATTAAAAGTTGAATTACTTACATATTAAGAGATCTACAATAAATTAATCAGAAGGGTACCAATTATTGAATTGTTTTACATGCCATGACTAATACAGTAAAATGTGAATCCAGAATGGGATGTTTGTCATAAAACTTTAGTATTACAAAGAAAAGGTAATACAAGATGAAGGCCTCACAAAGGATTTTTAGGGCCCTAAAAGAAGAAAAGCTGAAAAAGTAACTGGAACTGTCAGGAAACCAGGAGAAAAGGCTGAGAAGAATTATCTGACGGCTATTCTTAAACTAAGATGGGGCTTACAGATGATTTCAGAATGACTAGCCAAGCAGAGCACTTGTCTTTCTAGGAGAATGAACTAGACACTAATTGAAGGCTCTACAATCCAACAGTCAGGTTTTAACTCACTGCTTTGTCAAGAGAAAAGAAAAGAAAAAAAAAAACAAAAGAAAGGATGGAAGGAAAAAAAAGAAAAGAAAGGAACGAAGGAGGGAGGGAGAAGAAAGAAAGAAACAAAAGAAGAAAGGAAAGGAAGAAAGAAACAGAGAAAGAGAAAGAAAAGATTGATGACAGGGTCTCACTCTGTCGCTCAGGCTGTAGTGCAGTGACACCATCACGGCTCACTGCAGGCTTGACCTCTGAGGCTCAGGTGATCCTCCCACCTCAGCCTCCCGAGAGCAGCAGGGACTACAGGCGTGCGCCACCATACCCAACTAATGTTCTGTATTTTTTGTAGACATGAGGTTTCGCCATGTTGCCCAGGCTGGGTGTAGAAAGAATTATATGAGTTGATTAAAAAGAAAACAGTATTACTAAATCATGTGTTCAGTTCTCCTTCAGGGACTAGGGCAAGAGTGGGGAAATGGAACATATGAAGAGGTAGGAAATCAAACTGTCTAATCTCGTAAGATACTCTAATATGTGACTCAGGAGTCAAAATGGTTGTGAAATAAAATATAACAGACAGCTTTGGCTTCCTTCTCTAATAATGCCTCACTTAGACCTTGAGAATAGGATTATTAAAATGTAATACATACTTTTTCTGTTTCTGAGTATCAAAAGATTTTAGATGCCTAGGAGATGGAAACTCAGTATTTACACTGCTTATGTCCCATTTCACATTTGAAACCTGTTCTGCGCTACTCGGGTTTTCATGTGTTTTCACTAGTTTCAACTTCAAATACAAGAGGTTCAAGAGCTTCATTGGGAACATTTTTGTAAGTCAAAAAAATGGCATAACAATAAGGATAAAAGAGGCCATCTTATTAAGAAATCCACTTAGCTCTTACTTAAGCTTGGTAACTGTTAAATAAAGCTGAATGTCAATCTTTTTTGTATGTAATGTATGGCATATACAATATG
This sequence comes from Hylobates moloch, assembly GCF_009828535.3. Lineage (NCBI taxonomy): Eukaryota > Metazoa > Chordata > Mammalia > Primates > Hylobatidae > Hylobates > Hylobates moloch. The sequence goes on from NW_026652278.1 coordinate 37,548,042, forward strand.
GCATTAGAGGAGTTTGTATTTTAGGTAGTTTGGGTTTGTTATTTGCCCTCAAATTTTAAGTTTCTCTAGAGAGTCTATTATGTCTTCAATTATGTTCAACTTGTTGCATGGTGAAGCAATCCGTGATGGTTAATTTTAGGTATCAACTTGACTGGATTAAGGAATACCTAGAAAACCAGTAAAACATTACTTCTGGGTTTGTCTGTGAGGGTGTTTCCAGAGACCAGGATGTGAGTCAGTAGATTGAGTGGGGCAGATTTGCCTCAGTGTGGGTGGGCACCATCCAATCGGCCAGGGGCCTTGACAGAACAAAAAAGGAGAGAAAAGGATTTCCCCTGCCTCTCTCTTGGAGCAACGGATACTCTCTTCCTCCTGCCCTTGGGCATCAGAACTCCAGGCTCTCTAGCCTTAGGACTCCAGGACTTAGACCAGCAGCCCTGCTTTAGTCAGGCCTTTAACCTCAGACTGAGAATTGGACCATCGGGTTCTCTGGTTCTGAGGGGTTTGGACTTGGACTGAATCATACTACCAGCATCCCAGGGTCTCCAGTTTGCAGACAACCTGTTACAGGATTTCTCAGCCTCCATAATCACATGAGTCAATTCCCCTAATAAATCTCCTCTCATGTATTTATATATCTATCAATCAATCTATATACAGTCACATGCTGCATAATTATGTTTTGGTCAACAATGAACCAAATAAACGTGGTCCCATGAGATTATAATACTGTAATTTTGCTGCATCTTTTCTACATTTAGATACATAAATACTCATCACTGTGTTACATTTGCCTACACTATTCAGTACAGTAATACGCTATACAGGTAGCCTAGAAGCAACAGGCTATACCATACAGCCTAAGTGTGTAACACGTTTACCATCTAGGTTTGTGTAAGTACACTCTGATGTTCACGCAATGACAAAATAACCTCATGACTCATTTCTCAGAACATATTCCCATTGTTAAACAAGGTATGACTGTGTATGTATCTTATTGGTTCTGCATCTCTGGAGAACTCTGACTAATACACAAACATGATATCTGACAGCAATTTATACTAAGGTTGCCACGTATGGACAAAAAATGTTGGCATGTTGTGAACGTCTCAACATAAAAAAAGAAAAATTTTATTACAGTTGTAATCCTCCAACCTATGAGCTAATGCTCTTTTTACTACAGTCCAATCTCTACCCACCAACAAAGATTGCTGGTTTTATTTATTTATTTATTTATTTATTTATTATTTATTTTGAGACAGGGTCTCGCTGTTGCCCAGGCTGGAGTGCAGTGGCTGATCTCAGCTCACTGCAGCCTCAACCTCCCGGGCTCAAGTAATCCTCCCACTTCAGCCTCCCAAGTAACAGGGACTACAGGTATACACTATCACAGTCCACTGATTTTTGTATTTTTCTGCATAGATGAGGTTTTGTCATGTTGCCCAGGCTGGTGTTGAACTTCTGAGCTCAAGCGATCCACTTGCCTTGGCCTCCCAAAGTGTTGAGATTATAGGTGTGTGCCACAACGTCCAGCCCAGATTACTGCTTTTAAATGTGCTATTTAAACTACTGCCTTCTATATATGTATTATTACAGCATAAGACTTGACCAACATCTCAGAAAGTCTTGAAATAATACAATTTTGTAAAAGTATTAAAATAATCTGTAGTTTCCTATATGAACATGGCAACTGAAAATATCTGACTTCCTCCTTCTCCTAACTGCCCACTGAAACAACCAAAAAATATAATTTAAAAACTCCTACAAAATGGCTGGGAACTAGAAAAACATTCCATATACATATGGCAAGGTGTCTGACAGGAAACAGTCTGGTGAGAGGGGAGTAAAAACAAAATGCCGACCCACTGCCAACCACCATTTTTAAAGAGGGAGTTCACTAGGAACATTCATCCAATCAGTATTTAATGAGGATCTGCCCATTATGCCCAAGTAAGGAAGTGAGAGACATAATTCTGCCTACTCCTTCCCCTAAACATACCTTGGAAGATAAAGTGAGGCCTGAGTGAAAAACCAGCTGGAGCCCTTTGGGTGACAGAAGGCTCAGGCTGAGGTACAAGGAAGAAGGAAATGAATCCAGAACTTCAAGCTAGGTCCAGAGGCCAGAGTAGGGGATTGCTAGCACCAACTGTCAGGAGAGATGTAAAGAGGATATTATTTTTGACCAAAGACGAATCTTCCTACACCCATGGCTATCTTCCTCTGTTTAAGAGCCCTGTCCTTTCGCCACATAACTCAATTATCTCTACACTGTAAGAAAAATAAATGTGGTTAACCCTCAACTTCCCCTTCTCCTAACAAAAACACTGAGAAAATCTTGGTGTATTATTTAGGAATTCATCTCAACCACCAATGCCAACAAAAAAGATAAGTGGGCAGAAACATCACTGGATGCAGCAGCTCTAAAAAGAGAAAATAATCTGAACCCTCAGAGAAACCTCTCCCCTGTTCTCCCATCCAGCAATGACCATAATGAAAGTTACTGCAGTAAAACTGGGCGTGCTGGCTCACACCTGTAATCCCAGCACTTTGGGAGGCCGAGCGGGGCGGATCACCTGAGGTCAGGAGTTCGAGACCAGCCTGGCCAACATGGTGAAACCCCGTCTCTACTAAAAATACAAAAATTAGTCAGGCATGGTGTTGGGTGCCTGCAATCGCAGCTCCTCAGGAGGCTGAGGCTCAAGAATTGTTTGAACCTGGGACGTGGAGGTAGAGACTGCAGTGAGCCGAGATCACGCCACTGCACTCCAGGCTGGGTGACAGAGTGAGACTCTGTCTCAAAAAAAAAAAAAAAGGTGCTGCAATAAAAAAAAGAGAAAACTTAAAAAAAAAATCAGGTAATAACTAGCAATCTCAGTAAGATTTAGCATATTGAAAAAAAGAGCATACTGACTGTCATAAAAGAGAGAACAAAGCAGATGCAGGAGGAATAATGATTTTGAAAATGAGAAAAAATTGTACCTAGGGTTTTTTTTTTCCAAAAAGATCTGAATTTGTAAAATCAAACGCTCTCCAAATACCAGGCAAGATTACAAGCTCAGTATCTACAATTTATTCTTGTAAAAATTTTTAGCTTAAAAGATAAAAATGAAATGCTATCCAAAAAGGTGGTGATAGTTACCTTTAAAAAAGGGATTTTTCATCAGCAACACCACCTTTAATCAGACACCAATTTTTTTTTTTTTTTTTTAAATGGCGTCTCACTCTGTCGCCCAGGCTGGAGTGCAGTGGTGCAATCTCGGCTCACTGCAAGCTCCGCCTCCCAGGTTCACACCATTCTCCTGCCTCAGCCTCCCAAGTAGCTGGGACTACAGGAGCCCACCACCATGCCTGGTTAACCTTTTTTTTTTTTTGGTATTTTTAGTAGAGATGGACGGGGTTTCACTGTGTTAGCCAGGATGGTCTCGATCTCCTGATCTCGTGATCTGCCCGTCTCAGCCTCCCAAAGTGCTCAGATTACAGCCGTGAGCCACTGCGCCCGGCCCAGACACCAATATTAATCAGACATTTTATTCACAACTCTAAACATGAAAAGACAATGGAATAACATTTATATAGAGTTCTGAGGTAACCCAAGATTAATTTCACATCCAGAAAAGCTCCCATATGTGAGGGAAAAGCACAATTTTAGATATGCAAAGATTCAGAAAACATACTACATATGTACTCTTTGAGGAAAAAAGTTTTGAGTAAATACTTCAGCAAATTCAAATTTAAATCACAAAGAAAACCAAAAAAATGTAATATAGAAGAAATATCTGTGAACAACATAACCTACAACATAGAAATGAATATAAACATTGTTATTAATATAGTTAAGAAAGCAGAAAAGACTGGATGGAGAAAAAGAACACCTGTGACATCAAATATTTAGAATCCCTTACAGCAAAATTCACAATGGAAAACAGAAGAGGAAGCAATAGCAACAAAATTTTGGATACTGAAAAGCAGATAAATGACCCTGCAGACAGTTGGGAAAGCTAGGAACTAACACATTTTACATTCTGAATCTTTACGAGGCCTAAGAACTGGCAGCACCAAGCAACTCTGAAATGGGAGGAAGGAGGGAGGGGGAAGCTAAAACAGAAAGAAATTTGGAGAAAGCTGGTTGACTTTTAGTTAGATGCTAAGATTCTCTTCCCCACTCTATCATGCTATCGGTTACTGTTGTTTCCCCACTACAGAAGTCTAGAAGCTTACTCTCTATAGTGGGTAAAACAGAATCTTTGTTTTAGGGGAGATGAGGCACAGGGGAGAGTGTAGGCACTATGCCAAAACCAAGAGGATTAAATGACCATATACATGAGACACAAACCCTCACCTCATATCCCTTTTTTTTCTGCTTCTAATTGGCTCCTAGGCAACAGCAATGCTCCTTAAACTATGGTCTGCTGATGGTCCATAAGCCATCTGTCACCAGTCCATGACAAGGTAAGTACCGAAACCGAAAATAAACATTTATAAACTATTACAGGAATTTTCAGGGTTAGGCTTATCTGTTGAATCTAATAATAAAAATATGTACTTGTGTTTTGTGTGTCTTCATTTTAAAAATTTCATTATTCTGGCAATTTATTTTTATTATGCTTTAAAACTATCAGCTGTAATAGATTGAGGTAACAGAAAAAAAAAATCAGGCCGGGCACGGTGGCTCACGCCTGTAATCCCAGCACTTTGGGAGGCCAAGGCAGGCAGATCACCAGGTCAGGAGATCAAGATCATCCTGGCTAACACGGTGAAACCCCGTCTTTACTAAAAATACAAAAAATTAGCCGGGTGTGGTGGTGGGAGCCTGTAGTCCCAGCTACTCGGGAGGCTAAGGCAGGAGAATGGTGTGAACCCGGGAGGCGGAGCTTGCAGTGAGCCAAGACCATGCCACTGCACTCCAGCCTGGGCGACAGAGCGAGACTCCGTCTCAAAACAAACAAACAAAAAATCCTGGAGCTTCACCAGTTGGAGAAGCACTGGGCCAGATTCTGGTGCCTGGCCCAGCCCAAAGAGCTCCCCACAGTGAGAGTCAAAACCTTGTGTTACAAGCCCTTCTATGGGTTCAGACAGGGCTTTCCATGAGCTTCTGAGACACAAGCAGACAACCAAGGATTACTGGACATCTGAGAAAACCCTCTAATATTAGTTCAAGATCCGGACCAATTAAATCAAAAAAAGTAATTTGTTAGAAACTGAGACTATGTATTAAGACAAAACATTTTTTTTTTTTTTTTGAGACGGAGTTCCACTCTTATTACCCAGGCTGGAGTGCAATGGCACGATCTCGGCTCACTGCAACCTCCACCTCCCAGGTTCAAGCGATTCTCGTGCCTCAGCCTCCCTAGTAGCTGGGATTATAGGCATGTGCCACCACGCCAGGCTAATTTTGTATTTTTAGTAGAAAAGTGGTTTCTCCATGTTGGCCAGGCTGGTTCTCGAACTCCTGACCTCAGGTGATCCACTCACCTCAGCCTCCCAAAGTGCTGGGATTACAGGCGTGAGCCACGACACCCGGCCAAGACAAAACATTTTTTAAAACTCATTGATTTCTAGGGATATAAGAAATAAGAACAGGATGCCACAAAAAGCGAACATCAAAAGAACAAAAAGAACTCTAAGAAATAAGAAAACATAAAGAACCAAAAAGGGGCAACGGAGGGGCTGTAAGGTAAAGGTCAAACAACCTCTCAGAAAAAAACAAAACACAGAGATGAAAAATAGGAGAAACAAGGTAAGAAAGTTAGAGGAGCAATCTAGGAGGTCTAACATTTGACTAACAGGAGGGCAGGAAGAGAGTACAAAGAAAAAGGGGAAGGAAATCATCAATAAAATAACTTTTTAAAGTACTGAGCTGTAGGAAATCAGTTTCCAGGATGATAATGTCCACCAAGTGCTCAGTGTAATGTACCCAGGCATATCATTGCAAAGATTCATAACAGTAGAGACAAAATCCAGTTTCTAAAAAGAAACAAAAAAGGTCAGAAAACAAAGGATTAGAAATCAAATGACTTTATATTTCTCAGCAACAATAACAGATGGACAAAGACAAAGGGGCAATACCTTCGAATTCTGGAATAAAGCTTTCAACCGAGAATTCTACATTTTGCCAAGGGTCTAAGTATAAGGGTAAAATGAAGACATGCAAAATCTCAAAATTTACCTGCCAGATATCCTTCCCCAAGTTGTTACTATAAGACATACTCCAGCAAAATAAAAGAATCAACCAAGAGAGAAAAAGACATGACATAATATGCATTGGGTGATCAAATGGAGGAGAGAGAAATAAATAATATCCCCAAGATGACAGTAAAGGGAAATACCAGGATAACAAACAGTTGGACCACAGATCACATGCTCCTGTCAGTCCAAAGACAAGACATCTTTGACATCAAAAGACACATTGAGGACTTCCATCACCAAAAACGTCACTGATACTACCATCTTTTCAACCATTGGACAGAATCCCCAGGTAAGCCTGGCCCAGATTCTCATCTGTATTTGGCTTGTGCTGACATAAACTCATGACGTTCCTGCTTTTCCCTCCATACCTTTGTATCCAGATCAGCTGCATGGTGAGCTTAGAAACCAAAATTACAGAGCAGCCTCTCTCAGACATCCACTATCTGGTCTACACTCTGGGCCTGCCAGATTCTCTGCTTACAGTGAGCCCTAAGGTTGCTAGGATTCACTCATGATTTACCCAGACTTCCCCAAAAGCGGCTCTGATAAACTCCAGAGAAGCTAAAACCAGACTATGATCCAGGTATGCTGTTACCTTAACTTCTCCTGGGAGCCTTCATCTACTAGTGGCACTGTTACCTTTTCACTGTATAGCCAGATTTAGGCTTGCTACCAAATTTTCAAAACTAAACAATTTGGTGTTTATAGTCACCAAAATACCAAAAGTCAGAATGGTAGTTTCATATTCGTTAGGAGCAGAGAAGAGGATATGACCAGACAGAACACAATGAGGGTAGAGGAAAGGAGCTTCTGTTTCCTAAATAGTTAGTATGCAGATATTTGTTTTATTTTTAAACCACATACATAATGTGCATTTTGTACACAAACACATTTCATAATAAAAATAAAAACAAGTTACAAACTGGACAAAAGACCCAAAGAAGAAAGTCACAGAGGAATATAAGTGAAAACATGCCCAACTTCACTAGAATTCAAAACAAATGAAAATAAGAAAACTTCTGCCAATCAGATTGCAAAAGATGTTACATATTTCTAATACCTAGTGTTGGTCAGTGAGGGAAAAAAGGCATAATGATATACTAATGATGGAGATAAAAACTGGCATGACCTTTATAAAGAACAGTTTGCAATACATACATAAAAAGTCTGGAGAAAAGGCATACAACTTCTGATTCACTTCTAGAAATGCATCCTAAAGCTAATAATCAGAAATATTATTTGTGCCATTGTTTATAAAATCACAAAATTAAAAATAAGTGTCCACCAATAAATAATGATTAAATCAATTACAGTATTTTAAAGGAATATTATGCAATTTAAAAACCAATACTGTAAACTCACATTTATTAACACAATGATATCTAACACACTTCAAGTAAAAAAAAAAAAAAAACAGTAGACATATAGAGTTTAATTTATTCAAATTCTGATAGATGGATAGAGAATGGATAAACAAATGCGTAAAAAATTAAAAGTCAAGAAGAATACACATACAAAAATGTTTCTAGTGATCACTGGTTACTCTTAGGTCAGTGTTTCATAAAATGCTATCTTAGATCACCATGGCCTCCACACTGGCATACCACCTTATGATAGCACGAGCAAACACCTTACATTTGGACTTTGTGAGAACAGCAATCTTTTTGCCTCTAGACTGCAATTTTATGAAACTTTATGAAAAAGTGGCATGATGCAAATTCTCAAACAAAGCAAGTGATTTCTGTGGTAAACCGAGTTTTTCTTAAACAAACTCAAAATAATATACTTGCTGCCAGTATAAAATAGATCAATGTTGACACTAAAGGTGAAGAAGAGATCAAAACAATATAGGTATCATTCAATTCTGTGTTCTCCATATCAACACACACGTACCCAGTCATACCACCGCAGAGAACACTTTAACACAAGCGTCAAAGTTAATGGTAAACACTCAAGAGAATGATGAATTATGTTACTGAATTTCATTCATGCTATATAAATTCATGCTATAAGAGAAGTGTTTTTAGTTGGTTTATTTAACAATTAATTTGTGAGGAATGAGGCTACCCAAAAAGTAATGGGAATTAGTACAACCAGAATAGCAGTTATGTATGCAGTGTTGCTATATAAATAAAAAGATGCGGCCAGGAGCGGTGGCTCACGTCTTTAATCCCAACACTTTGGGAAGCCAAGGTGGGAGGATGACCTGAGGTCAGGAGTTCAAGACCAGCCTGACCAACATGGTGAAACCCCATCTCTACTAAAAATACAAAAATCAGCCGGGTGTGGTGGCGCATGTCTGTAATCCCACCTACTCGGGAGGCTGAGGCAGGAGAATTGCTTGAACCCAGGAGGTGGAGGATGCAGTGAGCTGAGATTACGCCACTGCACTCCAGCCTGGGCGACAGAGCAAGACTCCATCTCAACAAGAAAATAAAAAAATAAAAAGATACATGTATTTTATACAAAAACAAATGGTATTCAACTAATAATATGTTTCCTGATCTTGATACTGTTAAAAGAAATACTAAAAATTGTAACACCAACCTAATTTTGCCTATATATTTCTATATGCTATACAAAGAAATGAATAGCAACTATAATGTTGAACTATTTTTGCAATATGCAGCATATTATTCTTTAATAAAGTGCTGAATTTCGTCTGACAAAATGGTACTTAGAATTTTTTTTTTGCTATCTATAACAGTTTTGGTAGTGGTATTACAGAGGGTTTGTAAAATGAATTGGAGTACTTACCAATATTTCATCTGCTCTGAAATAGTTCACTAACCAAACTACTGACAATAGTTTAATTTTTGTTCTTTCCTTAAAATTATACAGACTGCACCAAGAACACCACATGGACCTAGTAACGATTCAGATTTTTAGACCTTACAATCTTTGCAAGTTCTTCTATGGTTTCTGGGCTCTTCAGATTTTCTACTCCTTGAGGCACTTTGGTAATTTATATTTTCCTTGAAAATACTCAATTTTGTATACTCACAAAAACCTCACTTTTAAGAATATCCTCCCCCTCAACCAAAAAAGCATAACATATAAATATGGATATATCAGTATCACTTAAATGCCCAGAATAGGAAAATTATAAAATTACGGAACATTCACATGAAGTTATACAGAAAGAAGTATGTGTACTGAATTGACTTGGAATAGTATTTATTCTAAGTAATTTTTTTTTTTAATTTTTAAAAAGGAAGTTGTAGGCTAGGCATGGTGACTCATGCCTATAATCTAGCACTTTGGGAAGCCAAGGCGGGTAGATGGCTTAAGCTGAGGAGTTCAAGACCAGCCTGGGAAACATGGCGAAACCCCATTTCTACAAAAAAAAAACAAAAATTAGCTGAGCGTGGTGGCATGCGCCTGTAGTCCCAGCTCCTTGGGAGGCTGAGATGGAAGCATTGCTTGAGCTTGGGAGGTCAAGGCTGCAGTGAGCCGTGATCATGCTACTGCACTCCAGCCTAGGTGACAGAGCGAGACCCTGTCTAAAAAAACAACAACGAAGGAAGCTGCAGACTGAGGCACAGAATACATTTTTAAATTAGGAGAAATGATCCTCGTTTTCATGCTAAGAGGAAAGATCTTGTAAGCATACATGTGTATAAGCACAGATCTGCAGAGGGATATCCTCCAAACTACTGACAATTGTTTAATTTTTTTTTTTTTAAAGAAATGACAGCATGGCATATAGCAAAAAACAAACCAGAAAACCAAATCAATAAGAAAAAAACATCAGCTCTCCTAAGAACTCTGACTGAAACCAAGAGGGCAATGTCACCACCACAAGCCTTTATGAGGTCTGCCTATATATTCCCCCTCTTGAATTCCAGGAAATCCTGTATCCTTCAAATAATTCCCCCTCTCAACATAAGCTAGCTCACATTGGTTTCTACTGCTTGTAATTAAAGGCTTCTTACGTACTACAGAAAGTCGACAAATTGGCTGGGCACGGTGGCTCACGCCTGTAATCCCAGCACTTTGGGAGGCCGAGGCGGGAGGATCACAAGGTCAGGAGATCGAGACCATCCTGGCTAACACGGTGAAACCCTGTCTCTACTAAAAATACAAAAAATTAGCCGGGTGAGGTGGTGGGCGCCTGTAGTCCCAGCTATGCGGGAGGCTGAGGCAGGAGAATGGCATGAACCCCGGGGGGGGCGGAGCCAGCAGTGAGCTGAGATCGCGCCACTGCACTCCAGCCTGGGTGAAAGAGCGAGACTCCGTCTCAAAAAAAAAAAAAAGAAGACAGTCGACAAATCAACGATGACTGTGTTTACTTCACAGAAAGGTAGGTTTTGTGAGGACCCTTTAAAGAGTAGCAGGACTTAAACATGTAAGAAAGGAGCAAAGGCAATCTAAACCAGAAGAACAGAATAAAGAAACAATGGAAGAAAAGTATTTTTCTCCTAAGGTACCACAGGGTCTAGATCAAAAAGAGAATGCACGATAGGGAGGTTAAGTGAGAACAGACTATAGTGGACAGATCTGAACTGGAAATGAAAGGTAAACAGAAGCAACTGTTAATTTAAGAACAGAAAAAAGTTATAAAAGCAGTACATTAGAAATACCAGAAGGGTACTAGACAGCAAGATAAACTGGAGAAAGAGTAAAAATAGAAACGAGGAAATTAAATGACTAGAGTGACAATCCAAATAAAAAGTGAGGAGCCAAGGAACTGGTAATGTTAACATACATAGGTCAGAAATCAGGGCTGGGAGCAGTGGCTCACGCCTATAATCCCAGCATTTTGTGAGGCCAAGGCGGGCAGATCACCTGAGGTTAGGAGTTCAAGAACAGCCTGGCCAACATGGCGAAACCCCATCTGTACTAAAAATACAAAAAGTTAGCAGGGCATGGTTGCAGGTGCCCGTAATCCCAGCTACTCAGGAGGCTGAGACATGAGAATCATTTGAACCCTGGTGGCAGAGGTTGGCAGTGAGCCGGGATCACGCCACTGTACTCCAGCCTGGGTGACAGAGTGAGACTGTCGCAATAAAAAAAAGAGAAATCACACACTGGGTCCAGAAAGATTTTTAAAAGATAATTCCCAAAGTAAAATGCCAAAGATAAGGAAGATTTGAAGAGTTCATCAAAAGGCAACATTCCTAGACAGTTATATTTGCTTTCTAAAATAATTAAAAGTCAAAGGCATTCTATAGAGTCTAAAAAGGAAGAATCTATCTGCTACTTAACTATATTCAAATTGCTTAAACACTAAAAAAAACTAAAAAACTCTAGTTTTAGCTTAGCTATATTCGTGACTCAGCATGTAGCTCTGTAAGTTGTCTCATCACATAAAAAACTACTGCATTCCTTAAGTCATTCAATCCTTTTTCTGCAGATAAATACAGGCAAAAAAGTCATATGAATGAATACATGAGTGATCAAACCAAAGCAGCAGGTAACAGTAAAAGCTTACTGAAAAATATAAGGTTCTGCTAAAAGGAATCTAGAAACACACACACACACACACACACACACACACACACACACACACACCCCTAAGAATATTACTTTCAAAGCAGAATCTATTTTAGTGCCCTCAAAATAACCATTATCTATTCATGACTTGAAACAAACATTTTGGGCTTACTTTTTTTTGTAGCTGTTTTAAGTTTTCAAAAAGTTTACCTGAGAAACTAATGCCTGTCACATTTTAAGAGTGCAAGAAATGGTTGTATACAGTTTACATATGTAACCAAAGCTAGCTCCTTCCAAATCACTGTGGTCTAATGAACAACTTAAACATAGAAAAAGAAATGTAGGCTGGGCACGGTGGCTCAGGCCTATAATCCCAGCACTTTGGGAGGCAGAGGCAGGAGAATTGCTTAAGTCCAGGAGTTCAAGACCAGCCTGAGCAATATAGTGAAACCTCATCTCTACGAAAGTATTTTAAAAATTAGGCAAGTGTGGTGGCATGTGCCTGTATTCTCAGGTACTCAGGAGGCTGAGGTGGGAGGATCACTTAAACCTGGGTGGCAGAGGTTGCAGCAAGCCAAGCACCACTGCACTCCAGACCAACAGAGCTAGACCCTGTCTCAAAAAAAAAAAAAAAAAAAAAAATGAAGAAGAAAAAAAGAAATGTAGGGTTAAATATGCAAAAGTAATTAAATACAGATATAGAAACGTTCAAAATTCTAGTGTATCTGTGAGTCACATACCATTCTGGTATGCAATTGATATTGGTATACAATTATAAAGGAGTTTAAAATTAAAAATTAAAATACAGAAGCAGTTCTTGGTTCAGCCTTATTCTTTATTACTCCCTGAAACTATGACTTCTCACTGTGCCCAATATAAAAGATGCTTACCCACACATACACCTTTATTTACCTTTGTTCTGTTCATACAGTTTTCGGTCACCAGGCATGGCATCTCCTTCCTTCTATCTAAATTCAATACTATTCAAACTTCCTCTCAAATTCTGCTTCCTATAGGGACATGTAACCTTCTACAATACACACTAAATCTCTTTCTCTGAGTATCCACTTAAAGAGTAGCCAGTGCTCACCATTTATTACAAATTGCTTTATACTATTACATAATTTCATTATTTAAGTTTTACCTCCCCAGATAATTTATAAGCTTCCTAAATGCAAGTTTTACTTAATATTTCTCATTTTTCTCTCACAAAAACCAGAAGGCTGGGTACACCGGTAGCTAACCCATATATTTTTAAGTGATTCATTCTCTCATTTTCAAATCAAATATATGACTATGATTTTAGATTAAACCACTTTCTAGCAAACTTCAAAGAGCATGTAAACTTTTTTGCTGCAATAATTTGGAACTTGGTTTAAAACACAAAGTCAGAAATCACTCCCACAACCCCCCCATCTTTTTTTTTGAGACAGGGTCTCACTCTGTCTCCCAGGCTGAAGTGCAATGGCACAATTATGGCTCATTACTGCCTCGCCTTCCTGGGCTCAATTGATTCTCCCACCTCAGTTTCCCAAGTAGCTGGGACTACAGGTGTGCACCACCATGCCCAGCTAATTTTTCCAATTTTTTTTTTTTTTAAGAGATGGGTTTCACCATGTTGCCCAGGTTGGTCTTGAACTCCTGGTCTCAAGCAATTTGCTCACCTCAGCCTCCCAAAGTGCTGAGACTACAAACATAAGCCACCACACTCTGGCAGAAATCACCTTTTTAATAGGTAGGAATTGGGAGAAAAATTTGAACTAATTTGTCCAAAGTGACATAAGGACCATTGAATTCAGTATAGGAAAGGGATTATTTTCATCTCTTGCTCTTTTCTTTTTCTGTTTGTCATTTCGCTTCGACAGTGATTTAGAATAGGCAGATTTTGATTTGGAATACATGAGGGGAGGGAAGAAAATCAAAAGATGTACTGCTGTTTGCTGGGAGAACATGTTATTATGTGATCCATTCCTACTCAGCTTCACAAAATAATATAAATGGTTTAATTTTTCTCTAAGTCTATACAGCACCTGCCTCCATGATTAGAATTTCCACTCCCTGGATGTCCCCATCTTAGTATATGGCACTAAAATCCATACAGTTTCACGACCCAGAAATCAAGACTCATCCTTGATTCCTCCATCCCTTACTCCCTACATTAATCCATAAGCAAGCCTGGTCAATTCTATCTCAAAACTAGACCTTGGGCCGGGCGAGGTGGCTCACGCCTGTAATCCCAGCACTCTGCGAGGCTGAGACCTGAGGTCGGGAATTTGAGACCAGCCTGACCAAGATACAGAAACCCTGCCTCTACTAAAAACACAAAATTAGCCAGACGTGGTGGTGCACGCCTGTAATCCCAGCTACTCAGGAGGCAGAGGCAGGAGAATCACTTGAACCCGGGAGGTGGAGGTTGCAGTGAGCCGAGATCACACCATTGCACTCCAGCCTGGGTAACAAAAGCAAAACTCCGTCTCGAAAAAACAAAAACAAAAACTAAACCAACAGATCTTGTATTTCCCTTCCTCTCTTCCTATCCACTGTCATCATCTTAGTCCAGGCCACCATCATTTCTAACATAAATGAAAATGTCCTCCTAACTGGCATCCATGCTTCCACCTTGTCCACCACCCTCCTCTGAGTCCATCCTCCACACAGGAGCAAATGTTCTTCTTAAAATAAAACATATCACAAAGCTCCCCTGCTTAAAGCTCTTTGGTAGTTTCCCAAGTGTCTTACTCTGTTCTGGCTGCTGTAACAAAGAGTACCATAGACTGGGTGACTTATTTCTCACAATTCTGAAGGCTAGGAAGTCTAAGATCAAGGCACTAGTGATTTGGTGCCTGGGGAGGGCCTACTTCCTGGTTCACAGATGGCCATCTTCTCACTGTGTCCTCACATGACAAAATAGAGCTCTCTGGGGTCTCTTTTATAAGGGTACTAATTCCATTCATAAGGACTCTGCCTTCATGACCTAATCATCTCTTAAAAAGGCCCCATTTCCAAATGCCATCACACTGGAGAATAGGTTTCAATATATCAATTTGAGGATGGGGAAGGGGGACATAAACATTCAGTCTATAGCAGCAAGGCACTTAAAATAAAATTTAATCTCTTTACAAAGGCCTGCAAGAAACAGCGTTATCTGGTCTTGGGCCTTTTTCTTCAACTTCATCTCACACCACTCTCCCCATTGTACATATACTCCAACAAGCTGCCACAGATTCTCAGCTCCTCAAATATTCTTCCTATCCATCCTATCTCAGGCCTTTGCACCTGCTGTTCCCTACTTGAAATGTGCTTTCTTCCATTCTTCAAAAGGCTAGATCCTTCTCATCTTTTAGGTCTCAGCTCAAATGCCACCACCTCAGAAGGGCCCTTCCCTATAAACCATCCCTTCCTCAAAAAAAAAAATTATTTGCCACATTATCCTTTTCTATTTCTTTTTTGTAACACTTAATATCTCTGGCAATATTTTATTTATTTGCCAATTTATTTTCTATCTGTCTCTACCACTGGAATATAAGCTGCGTAAGGGTGAGAACTACATCTGTAATGTTCTTTACTATATCACCAGCATGTGGGATGGTGCCAGGCTTGTAGCTAGCACCACATCTATGTTCTAAACATTGGGAATATGGCAGTAAACAAAACAGACAAAAATCCCTCCCCTCACGGAGATAACATTTTACTGATTATTTAGGTAATAAACAAAGTAAGTAAATTATAAAGTATATTCAAAGGCAACAATTGCTACAGAGAAAAATAAAGCAAAGACAGAAAGGCAGAATCAGAGTGTTGTAATTTTAAATATTAAGTCAGGGAGCCCTCACTTGAAAAGGTCTTATTGGAGTCAATATGTTAAAGAGCTGAGGAAGCCAACATCCAAGAAAAGAAAACAGTAAGTGCCATGACCCTGAGTGTGCAATGTGCCTAACACATTTGGGGACCAGCAAGAAAATCAGTATGACCACAACAGAAAGTGTTAGAGGGAAAGCTAGAAGATGAGGTCAGAGAAGTAACAAGGGGACAGAAACAGGCCCTAATAGAAACTGTAAAGGCTTTGGTTTTATTCTGAATCAGAGAGGAAGCTACCGGAGCATTGTGGGCAGAGAATTACCATGAGTTGAATTACTTCTATCACTTGGGCTGCTATGCTAAGAACAGAGTATTCAGGAGGGATTAAGAGTAAAGACAAAGAAACACAATACAATTATCCAAGTAAGAGTTGATGGTGGTTTGGCTGAGACAATGAGACATGGTCAGACTGAATATATTTTGAAGCTAGCACCTACAAGATATCCTGACATGCTTTCTCTGAAAGAAAGAGACATGTCAAGGATAACTCTAGAAGTTCTGACAGCAATAGAAAGAACTGAGTTGCTACTTACCGAGATATAAAAGATTGTTAAAGTAGTAGGAAAGTATAGCAAAAGTTCCATTTTAGGCATGTAATATCTGAGATGTCTATTTGACATCCAAGAGGAAATGTGGACTGTGTGGCTGGATATGGAATACAGAGGGCTAGGTGGATGATGAAATTTGGGGAGTTATCGGTGTGTGTATATGTACGTATGTACCTTTAAGTACTTGGAGCAGGATGAAATCACCAGGGGGAATAAACAAAAAGAGGAGTCCAAGGCCCGAGCCTCAAGATTCTATAACACATTCAACAGAAAGAGATTAAAAAGAACCAGCAAGTGAGACAGAAAAGAAATGACCAATAAGACTTAAGGTAAATCAAGAATGTGGTATCCTCAAAGCAAAATGAAGAAAATGTTTACTGGGTAAGGGATTGAACAACCCTCTCAAGTAAGACGACGACTAACTAGACTTCATGTGAAGATCACTGGTACCATGGATTAGAACAGTTTCAGTGGAGTTATAGAGGAGAAAGGCTGACAAGCTTGGATGTCAGGCAAAATGGGAAGAAAGGAAGTAGTGATGTAGTGCAGACAACTCTTTCAAGGAGTTTTAAGATAAAGGAGTTGTTTTGTTTTGTTTCATTTTATTGTTTTTTAAAGGTGGGAGAAATTACAGTATGACTGCATGCTTATTAAAATGATCTAGTAAAAATAAAAAAAATTGATGATGGAGGATAGGAAAGAAATGCAGCAGTGAAGCCCTTCAGGTTAGAATGGACGGAATCTAGTGAATGAGTTGAAGACGTGAACTTAGAAAGGAGCAAACATGATCCATCTATAGTAACTAGAGGGGAGGATAAATAAAGATGCTAGCAGGTGCGCAGATGTGACTCAGAGAGTTTGTGGAATGAAAATGACAGCCTGCGGGCCAAATCTGGCCGGTTGCCTGTTTTTGTAAATTAAGTTTCATTGGAATACAGCCACACTCACTCATTTACATATTGCCTATGGCTTCTTTTGTTACAATAGTTGCACCAGAAACCATATGGCCCACAAAGCCTAAAATATTTACTATCTGGCCATTTATAGCAAAAGCTTGCCAACCTTGGTACAATGGAATAATCCAACTGCTACTCTCTGAGTTGAGGGTCAGATGCGAGGCTATGAGGAAAGAAGGTAGGCAAGGACATAGAAAACTACAGCATTTAATGAGACAATGACACAACAATAAATTCTACATCATTCCTAGTTTCTGGAGCCCAAAATGAACATTCTCTGAGCAATCAATCATCACTTTAAGTTTGTTCCTTATCTTTAAAAACTTTTTTTTAAATAGAGATGGGGTCTCACTATGTTGCCCTGGCTAGTCTTGAACTCCTGGGCTCAAGCGATCCTCCCAGCTCAGCTGCTCAATGTGCTGGGACTACAGGCATAAGCCACCTCCCCAGCCTTTAAATGTTTTTACATCTATTGCTACATTCGTTTCAAACTAGCTTTATCACTAAGGAATAGGGTATGGCTTTGACTATTACTAAGAGATCTCTCAAAAAGGGAAAGGTAAGAAGAAATAAATAAATATATCTAACATTTCTTCTTACCTTTCCCTTTTTGAGAAAGGTTATACATACATATTTATAAATTGGCATTCCAAGTTAATTGGTATTTTTAAAAATTTTTCAAGACAGATGAATAAAACAAAGGTTTTTGCCATAATGAGTAATTTTACAGTATTTTATCACACTTAAATTTATATTTTAGCATACAAAAATGAAATTATATGAAAAGAAATACACACATTTTTTCAAAGAAATCTCCATCTTAGTAGAAAGGCCCAAAATTTCTGCTTGGCTTTCCAAATGCCTCATACATAGATTTACCTAAAACAGTCAGCTTATTTTCCACTAGCTCATTTCCAAAGAACACAGATTGTTACAGTGAAACCAATCTCCACTCCAACCTGGATCAGCCTACAATCATTCTTAACTCCATCCTTTCTTCAATTATTCTCTGTGCCTATCAAAGCCATATTCATAAGCAGAAATACATTTAAAGTTGTATATTCTTCAGGAAATCTTCCTAAATGGGCCAACCTGCTCACTTCCTTCCCATCAAAACTGACTTAAAATAAAACTGTGCATTCATTTATCTGTTTTTTTCTGTTGTGTTTGCTGTATAGTAATATGAATTCCTTAACTAGAAGCACTTCCAAGACAAGGAATTCTTCTTGTTCTTACATATTACTTAGATGCCAAGCACCATAGTCATTATTCTCAACACACACTTACTGATCTGTGCACCAGAAATAAATAAAAATATGCTATATATCCACCATACACTCAGTCTAGTACACATAATCTTGCCTATCCAGGCAGTTGCACATACTCGTACATAGTGGACACTCAAAAAAATGTTTGTAGGTTGAGTGAAAGTAGATTGAATGCATGCACAAATGATGAATAAATAAAGGGAACTTTTTATAAGGTATAGGAAAGTGGCAAACTACCGAAGGATGTGAATGATCAACCTGAAACTTTAGACCTTAAATTCATAAGGGCCACATATTCATCAGAACACTTTCTGCTGCAATCCAATTCAAACCAATTTACACAAAGAATTTTGGCACAAGGACTGAGGACACCAGGATAGTTCACAAAATCAAAAGAAAAGTAGGTACCACTTACCATGTTCCCTGAGATTGAAACTGGCACTACCACCATCCATCTCCCATCTCCTTATGGCTTCACTTTCTCCCACTACACAGATGCGCTTTTCATACACGTGGTAAAGAATGTCACCAGCACCTTCCCAGATTAACAATTTCAGTGAAAAGGTAGTATCTTTGTCCTAGCATTCACCCATAAATTTCAAAAAAGGATTCTGACTGGCTCTGCATGAGTAACAGCAATCACTGTTGCAATAGGGATGACCAAGCTCAGGTTATAAGACAGTAGGACTGACAGACAGCCCACCAACCACTCAGAATAGGGGAGGGGTGGTTCTCTAAATGAAGAGATATTGAGTTGACAAAAACAATATATGATATGTCTTTCACCAGCCACAACCTTCAACAAACCAATGTTAATCAGGAATTGACAATAAGCTTACTACATTTTGAAATTATTTGACTTTCCTTATGAAATGAGACCTATGTGAAGCCCACTTAATTTTCTGAAACTTCACATCATGTACCTTCATTCTAATATTCTGACACTTGTTTCATGCAGCCATACCAGTCACAACTTTAAATTTTTAGTCAGACTTTACTCACAACTTTTCAAGATAAATTAATACAAATCGTTTTGGTCAGTCATCACATAGCAGTCTCTTATTTACTTCACTACAACTAAAGCTTTCCCTATTCATTACATTACTTTTTCTGAGTAGTCTGGCTCGAATAGTACAAACTGAATATTCCTTAACCAAAATACTTGGAAGTAGGCCGGGAGCAGTGGCTCATGCCTGTAATCCAGTGGCTCAGCCCTGTAATTCCAGCACTTTGGGAGGCCAAAGCAGACAGATCACTCGAGGTCAGGAGTTCGAGACCAGCCTGGCCAACATGGCGAAGCCTCATCTCCACTAAAAATAAAAAAAAAATTAGCCAGGCATGGTGGCACGCGGTCCCAGCTACTCGGGAGGCTGAGGCAGAAGAATTGCTTGCACCCGGGAGGCAGAGGTTGTAGTGAGCCGAGAAGATCGCGCCACTGCACTCCAGCCTGGATGGCAGAATGAGACTCCGTCTCAAAAAAACAAAACAAAAACAAAACAAAACAAAAAAGCTTGGAACTAGAAGTGTTTCAGATTTCAGATTTTTGTGGATTTTGGAATATTTGCATTACTTACTGGCTGAATATCCAAAATCCAAAATGTTCTAATGATGATTGCCTTTGAGCTTCATGTCAGCACTCAAAAAGTTTCAGATTTTGGAGTATTTTGGATTTCAGGTTTTTAGATTTGGGATGCTCAACCTTTAGGAAAATTCTTAGCATTCAGAATACTTCATCTCTTCAGGAATAACACAGTACCCATGTGAATCTCGTCGTAGGAAGTCAAACAAATGTTATACAGGAAAAAGTTACTTAACGACATAAACGATAACGTGGTACCTCAACTCAGCTCTACTGCTCTCTACTCAATGTACATTATTTTCTGACAAAATAAAAATTCATGCCTTTGTAAAAAACGGCCCTGAACAGAAATCCATTTGCTGGTGAAGTTCAGGGAAGAACACGGTTATGATGATAATTAAAGCAATACCGTGATATAGTCTATGTCAGCTATTTCAGCAGTTACACAAATAATCTTATTCCTAATTTACGATTATACTTATGTGTATACTTACTGCAGTTAGAGGAATTTTATGATACTGTGGTATCCAAGAATCTTAGGATTTCAAAGATCCCAGGACCTATCCAACACAAACAGTAAGAGACATCTGTGTTTTGAGGGTAGAAAAAACATGTTTTTTTACATGGGTACAATATTTTCCACTACATTTCCAAAGCTTTCCTTATAATACCATAGATCTGTTGGCATATTTTTCCTCCTTTTTGGTCTACACCCAGACATTCACATGATTGTCTTCAAGAAACCAATCATAACACTATAGTGATTCCCAAGTCCCTTTCCTGATTCATAATGAAGATGCTATTAGTCATAATACAAACACATATCAGATAATTTTTCTTTAGGTACATTGCTTTGCACTTACTAGACCAAAACCACACTCTTCTGGCCATTCATATAGCTTTGAAACATCTGTCTACCACCTTTATCTCCACTGTTCATTATCCAGAAGGCTTTAATGCCACTTTTCTATTTAGAAGGATGATACAGTTAAAATCATATTTGGATCTCTAATAAAGTGTTAAGTAATAAACTATGAAACCAAAAATTACTTTTTTTGCTTAGATTAAAATTAAAACTCATGTTTAAGTATTTTATTTTAGCCAAAAAATAGAACTATAACTTATATAACTTATGAAAACTCATGTATATGTAAACTACAGGTTGAGTGTCTCTTATTTGAAATGCTTGGGAACAGAAGGGTTTCATTCTTTTCTTTTTCTTTTTTAGGATTTTAGAATATTTGCATTATACCAGTTGAGCATCCCAAATCCAAAAATTCAAAATCCAAAATGTTCCAAAGAGCATTTCCTTTGACCATCATGTCAGCACTCAAAAAATTTTGCATTTTGGATTTTTGGATTTGGGATACTTAACCTGTATTTTACTTTATTTAGTCCAATATTAAAGCACACCAACTTACTACTTAACAGACTATATACTCCAGTATTTCAATCTTTACCATACCTCTTTCCTCAGGAACAAAAGGCACACAATTTAACACTTGCACAATGCCACAATCAGGAACAGTGATCAAAAGAAGAGATGATATCTGGAAATGAAGACCAAGATTTTAAAACTTTTGACTACAAAAACTGTTCAATTACACTTCACATTCAACTTAGGTGTATAAAGAAATCTAAAAAAAAAAAAAAAACTAACAAAAAACTTCTATACACTTAAGCATACATCATTGATGACCAGTGATAACATCTCATAAATTTGCAAAAGTCACAACCTAAAGCTTAGAATCAATCTAACTCAGTATCTTCATTTATTACAAGAAAAAGAAAATGAGCCTTGCCCAAAGTCACAAAACTAGAAATAATATCTGGATCTGGTTCCAACTCAGTTATCTTACCACCACAATACTAACCCTTAATGCTCATTTCTGGTATCTAACATGCCATGAGAACTGCTCACCACGAGAAGCCAATACCCCACATAGAACTGAAATACTCACAGCCTACACACCTGGGACCAGATAATAAAAATCTCAAGACTGTGTTAAAACCTTTTTCTTCTGCTAATAGCACTTTGCCACAAAACCTTCAGTAGTATACCTGAAGGAATGTGGGCAAGATTCAGTCTCCTATCATTAAAAAAAAAAAAAAAGTTGTATTAAGTGCTCTGAAGTATGCAATGTCACAATGCCTCAATGAGAACAATTCTAAACAACTATAAACAGAAAAATAAACAATAAAAATACACTTAAAGGGCATTTAAAGCGTATCTTGAAGTCAAATTATAGATCTAGGCTAAAGTATAGTCCCTCTGTAATATTTCAAAATATAGAAACTTCTGGGATTACAGCATACTATTACCAGAGAGACTAGAACAGAATCCGAAGTGTGACCATGGCAAAAAATTGAAGCATTTACAAGTTCATACATTATCAATGCACATAGTGGGTGTTCATTGTGGTTACTGTCTTTTGTCCTTCCATAAAACCAGATATAAAACGTTTTAATGGGTAATCATACTTAATTTCACTGCAACAAACAGGAAACATTTGGTTGTGTAACATACCTACATTTTATTCTCCTTCCCCTTTTGTTGACAATTTTCTGTTTCTAGGGATGATCTAATTTATAGTTTTTATAGCAAAAATCAACATCGTTTACTATGCTTACCTTCCCCAGGAAATCCCAACACCCTCAAAGTGTTAACAGAACGCAATGTCTCTTTATAAATTTCAGAAAAGATAATTTTGCTGAAAGGTAGTGAATGCACTTCTATAAATTTGCAGTTAAACTCTGAAAATGTTAGGAAATTTCACTGAATCAATTTAAATGTTTTAAATTAAACCTGAGGATACCAACCTTATAGTACACTCCTATCAGACCCCTTGCTGCAGAAAAAGCAATTCGACAATTACCAGTAACTAGATCTAACATGCACACTTTCAAGTTAATAGAATTCCTATCCTGACAGTTTGGTGTCTTCATGTTTTATCACTGTGACAACCGTACAAATTCCAACATTCTTATGAATTCCTTGAACATTGACTTATTTTATTTTTCTAGGGTTTTTTAGACGTTTGACAACATACTCAACAATGTTTGCACTAAAACAGCTCACATACACTACTTGCTCTCAAATTTAAACCTAAAAAGAAAACTGAGTCTTAACTGTTGTATTCTGAACTTTAAAGCTACATCTGTTTGATCGGTCCGCTTAAGAGTTAAAACATTTTTCCTTATATACATTCGCTCTATGTACTTTTCAATTACCACAGCCACCTAGAAAGAGACTACTTGACAAAGAGGACACCATGTAAAGAACAGAGTCAAAATGAACCCTACATGTGAGAAAGCCAGTTACAAAGAAATCCAACTACCACTGGGTGTGGTTAGGGTCTGCGGGGAAGAGCACCTTTGGCCAACTCTGGAGAAGAGCGAGCGCGTCAGGGAGCAGGGCATCTCTGCAAGAAATGGCCCCCAATGACCATAGGCTGGGCCAGCAATAGGGACGCCGTCGAGTCGGGCCTGCCAACCTATAGCTCGACGGGTGCGGTCTGCGGGGCGCCCTTGCTGTCTCCACCAACCACGAAACCCGCCGAGTGAATGCTTCGAGCGCCGCGCGCCCAGCTTCGCCCCAAACACCGCGCCCGATCCGCCCCTTCCTCCGGGGTTCGGCTGCCCCGCGGGGAGCGCGGAGGCACACCGTCTCCTACTCCCACCCAGCTCCTAGAATGTAGGAGAGTGTACAGTTCAAAAAGCCCGGACGTAAAACAACCCCAGGTTAAGAAAGTAAGGGTCAACTCTAGCAGTCGGCAAAAGCGCTCGGCAAAAAAAAACCCGACTTCTCCAGAAAAACTTTGCGGCAAGTTAAGCGGAAGCGCTGAATGGCCGGGACTATTTAACTCGCGCTTCCTCTCACAAGAGGCGGATCCCTGGACCTGTTTGGGGGACCCTGACGGTCCACGAACTCGCCATTTGCCTGCTGGGTGGCCCTCTATAAGTTCTGACATCCTAAAAGGTCTGGACAGTCCCGCTCACGGGGAATACCTGTCGTAGTCCCCATTGCTTGCGAGTCCCTGATGGCGGCCATTACACTTCCATCCGGGTACTGCCGAAAAGCTGATCGCAGCGCTACCGGGAGCGCACGCTGCGGCGGAGGGATCTGCGCTTTACCTGAGACAAGCGGAAGAGAACGGAGGCCGGCAGGGTCCGCGCTCGGTCTGACGAGACTAGGCCGTGGAGCTGGGCTCGCCGCTGACCTCTCCACCTAGAGCGCGGCCCCGGCGCCTACCACTCCAGTGACTCACTACTACCTCTTTGCTCACCAGCAGCTGCTGATCCTACTGCCGGTGAAATGGCAGACAAACGTCTACTCTGTGCTCTTCAGAGTAGACACCAGGAGCAGGAACTGTATGCACTTCGCAAGCCCTTGCTGACTGGGAATGGTCTCCACCCTGAGATTTTAACCAGTTCCGGTTTAGCAAATGGCGCCTCCCCACCTCTGGCTTCTGGCACGCAGGTTTTAGCAACCGTTGTAGCCCATGTCAACGAAAGAAGCTGCCGCCAGTAGTTCTAGAAGACATACTGAACTCCAAACATGTACATATTGAATAATTGATCAAAAACTGTCTTTACAATGAGGGAGGCTCGCATCTCCCTCAAACGAATACTTCCTCTACCTGACAACAGGGCTGGACAGTTAATATGGTTGGCTTTACCCCAAAGGCCAGTATGGCTCCTCTTCTGTTCTTTATAAATCCAACCTACTAATTGATACCTCACTTTCTACATAATTCTACATAAATTATCTTCCTTTTAAAATGTGGGGAGGGAATAAGTGGCGGCAAACGTTCAAGCAACAACAAAAAACCTTGGCACAGAAGGATATACTGATAAAAGTGAAACGATCGGATTTTTCACTTTTTTTTTATGTTCCGTGTTTTCTTAAGTAGCACGTATGGCATTTATAATTTTTAAAATTTTTTTTAAACATGTCTATGATGCATATTTTTCATTGTCTTAGAGTAGGCATTTGAAAATGTCAACCTGTAGCTAAATGCAAGATTTTCTCCATCCTTTAATAAAAAGCACACTGAGAAATCCTCACTTTGTCTTTAGGAAGCCGCCTTTATTATTGTGTCTATTGGGCTACACAATTCCACCTAGAAAAGGCGAATTAGCGGAAATTCACATTAGTCATAATTATGCTTGTGTAAAACACACAAGGAGAAATCTTCTGTAAATACCAAAGGGGTTGGCCATTATGGAATGAAGAACATGTTTACAAAGTGGATTTTATTCCGCATCACACATCACCCATCTCTCTTCAGGTCATTTCCGTGCAAGCCAGACATGCACACATCACAGCAGAAAGAGAAAGAACAAGATTTTTCTTTTAATAACAAAAAACGATGTTAGTTTGGAAAAATGGACAGAGTTGTTTGTTCTGTGTTTTGACGTAGTTTTTGTTTTTCAGATTAAGATATTGCATCCTCCCCACAGTATTCACATTATAACTTTATTTTTACTTCTACATATAAATTCACCTACAAAACCTTGCAAACCTGCATTTATGTTATAGAAGAATTGGAGAAAGTTAAAATAAATTAAAGTATTAGTCAGACTTACCTTATCTCTTCCCCTTTCTCTTCCACCATTCATATCACCTTTTTTTTCTTGCTAACCTCTATGTTCAAAACCTGAAAGATTTCTCTTGATCTCATTTCAGGTTTTGAACACATTGGTTAGCAAGAAAAAAAAAACGGAAGTGGGGTGGTGAGAGAGGAGAGGAGAGAGTGAATCAAGAAGGAAGGAAAGATGATTAAAGAGAGAAAAAGATACAAAGGGGAGAGGCCTAAATCATAGCTTAGGAAAGGATTCTGGAATACTTTTTTACTTAAGAAGGATAGTTAGTGGGGATAGGGCATCTAGATTAATGCTTTAAACAGTTAATCCCTCCGAAGACCTTACTACTGCTTACTAGCTGACAGCATTTAACCTCTGAGCTTCTCAGAGCTCTGCAACGTATAACTAACACATTATATATTGATAGATTGAAGAGAGTACGCAACGCCATTGCACCAAGGGTGTAGTGGAAATGATAAAAGTGATGATGGTGGTGACAGTAATGAAGTTTCCATCTTGATTACAAACCTCTTTCTGCTTTTCAATATACAACTGATGCCAGGTGCAGTGGCTTGTGCCTATAATCCCAGCGATTCAGGAGGCCAAGGTGGAAGGATAAAAAAATACATACGTACAATTCATGGACACCGTGTCATAAAGCAGCTCACTTTAAGACAGTGAAATTTTCTCCTAAAAATAACATATAAATGGAAATTCATTTCTCTCTAAGGATTCTCACCTGTAAATCATACCAACAAACTTATATTTGTTCTTACAACAATGTAAACATACTTTTAAGACACAGATAAGTTGGTACATCATAAGCACTATGATAATAAAAGATTAAATGATATTAATTTGGATAGTAAGAGTCTCTAAAAATGTCTCTCTTCTTTTTGCTGATCTATGAACTCAAGCCCAGGTTCTCTACCCCCAACAATATAATCAAGTGCAACCAGAATTGGGAAAAAAAAAAAAAAAAGGGATACGAAGAGCCTGGGTGATACAGCATAAAGTGGTTACACATCTTGGTCAAAGATAGGGCTTAATTACTTGTGGCAATCTATCATACAAGTGTTAGTTGATCTCTAAGTATTATTCTTCTCAATGTTCTTTTCAATTTTGTTATTTAATATTTATTCAGCAGACGTTTTCTTGAATACCTATTATGTGCCAGAAGCTGCTAGCAATAAATAAGACGTGATTCCTCATGGAGGGCCATCAGTTCAATGGAATTTTCTTGAATATTTAAAAGATTTCATGATCCAACAAAGCAATTCTAAAGATGAGATTTCAGACGCTGTAACACAGGATGAGAAAGATTTTTCTTTAGGTTGGCATCCCTGACAGTTTCCTCTCAATTCACGCTTCTTAGATGACCAAGACATTTTTATTAAGTTTTTATGAAAGATATAGTCCCTCTTTCTTAGTTCTTTTCATGGATACTATCTATATTCAACCATAAAGAACATTAAAATGAACTGTATAAACTATATTGGTCTTGCCTATTTTAGGGTACCTCTCCCCACCCCTAATCACGTCAAATTCTTCCTAAGACTCTCTGCATCCTGAGGGTAAGGTAATAGATAGTACAGTTAATTCAAGTCCTTAGAAAAAGAAAAAAGAATTAAGTGGAATACTTGTTAATTACATTTAAGAACAAACCTGGTACACATATGTGTTATATATACTCCTTTATTTCTCTTGTATATGCATAGAACATTTCATTATTTAAAGTTTTAAAAGAATAAAAAAGTATAGAGTTTTTCTTTTTTGTTAGTGGAGATTAATTTGTTTTTTTGTCTAAAGTGGTTTAAAAGATAAATTTGATTTCTGTGAGATCAATGCCATATGGACTATGTTAATACCAATAAATTACATTTGAGAACTTGTAAAAGTAGATTATTATGACTCATTACATTTTAAGGAAAACTTTTAATAAAAGTTTGATGGTTCATGGGGTGTCCAGCAACAGACATAATGAAAAAAAACCCAACCCTGATACATTGTAATGAAATTGAAGAATATCAAAGACAAAGCGGAACTTCTAAAAGTTTCCAGAGATAAAAAGATCACTTATACAGAACAAGAATCAGATTGAGATCATGTAGCTATCACAGCACCAGGCATTGTATCCTCCCTCAGCAGTATACTAAGCAGGAAGAAGTAAGAAAAAGAAAAAAAAAAAAAAAAAAAAAAGATCTTCTCAGACTCTTTCAAATTTTACTGGAGAGAAAAACCTTTTCTAATGAACTTCTTATATTTCATTTGCCAACATGGAATCACATACTCATCTCTAGAACAACTTGATGGCAAAAAAAGACAGTATTGTTGTAATTGACTCAAACCAATCATGATTTATACCCTGGGACTGGGCAAATTGACAACTGAGCAAAATAGTAGTTCTGACTAGCATGGAGGAAGGATGAGTAACTTTTGGTTGGCATATAAAAATGTTTGACATCTGTCAGTATCACAAAAAAATGGGAGAAAACCAGTCGTTATGGGAAAACAAGAGTGCCTGTAGTATTACCAATTCACAGGAATTACAGAGGTCAGAGGAACATACTAAACTACACAATGAGCAAAATCAACTATGAACTTTGTGAAACTGTATAAGACAAATGACCTGTTTTTTCAACCAAACAAAAAGTTGCACAGAAAAAAGAGAGGAAGGAGAAAACCTATAGATTAAAAGAGACTTAAATTATATATCAATCAATCATCATGTGTGGAAGTTACTTGGATTCTGATTCAAGCAAATAGACAAAAACACATTTATGACATGTATGAGACAATTGGAAATTTGAAAACAGGATATTTGATTATATTAAATTGTTTTGTTAATTTTTAGATGTAATATATTTGTTGTTATGTCTTCAAAGTTTATCATTTAGAGACACATGCTGAAATATTTACAGATGAAATATAAGACCACATTTCATGTATGTCCACAAGTTATAGGTCTTCACTTTAACTGATCCTGCCACCAAGATGACCGATGTTCTTTAAAGACAAGAAAGCAGAGATATGGCAAAAGGAACTGACCGTCTGGACAAAATGCAGAGATTCAACAGATTTAAATGAAAAGTGCCCCTATGTAGACAGAAATTACCTCACTCCCTTTTTTTTTACCCATCTCCCCAACCTCCTCAGACAGATGAGTAACTGAAAAATAGAAACTATCAACATCCAGCTCCTAGCTTAAAGTCTGACAGAATAATTCAAACAGTTGCTAGATAAACAGGAAAGGGAGTTAAGAGGACTGGACCTGGCCGGGCGCGGTGGCTCACGCCTGTAATCCCAGCACTTTGGGAGGCCGAGGCGGGCGGATCACGAGGTCAGGAGATCGAGACCATCCTGGCTAACACAGTGAAACCCCGTCTCTACTAAAAATACAAAAAATTAGCTGGGCGTGGTGGTGGGCGCCTGTAGTCCCAGCTACTTGGGAGGCTGAGGCAGGAGAATGGCGTGAACCCGGGAGGCAGAGCTTGCAGTGAGCCGAGATCGCGCCACTGCACTCCAGCCTGGGCGACAGAACAAGACTCCATCTCAAAAAAAAAAAAAAAAAAAAAAAAGAGGACTGGACCTATACAATTACTGACACAGAAAGATTAATTTTTAAAAAAAATAATAAAAATAATAAAAATCACTAATAAAACTTATGGGGTACAGATAAAATTTCTTCCCCTCCAAAAAAACAAAACCAAACCCAAAAGACTTAAGAAGAAAGGTTTTTAGGAGAGGATTCTGGGAAGATGGCAACATAGGAAGCAGCAGGAATCTATCAACAAGTGGTACTGGCAGGATATGTCTGATGTAACTATTTTGGAACTCTGGCATCTATAGAAGGCTTGCAAGGTAAATTGCAGTTTCTGCTCTTAGCTCCGCAATAGCTACCATCCCCCACCCTGTAGCCTCCAGCCAGGCAACTGTGCACTTGTTCCTGGAGTCCCTTGCCTGCAGTTTGCTGGGCTTGGGTGGCAATAAGGAGCAAGTACTCATCCTCCAAATACTGGGGATCTGTGTTCTGACTGCTGGTTGCTACTTCTGATCCTAGGAGTGTCCGCACAGAGGTGGACAGCCATTGTTGCACCACCACCACCCAACCCCTCCTCCAAGGTGGCAGGCAAGTCCTTCCCCCTCAGGCTGAAGCAACTGCCAGGAGACTTAAAGGGCCAGCGCCTTTTTCCTCTCCTTCATTTTCCTTTTTGCCCTTTTGGAAGCCAAGCATTAAAGATTGGACATTCAAAGGCAACTGCATATCCAGGGGAAGTAAGAAAGTCACCGCACATGCCCAGGAAAAGACACAGGCTCAGAAAACACCTGAGGAGACCCTAGGTTTACACCTTAGGTTGATCCTTGGCTTGGCATGAGTACAGCCTACAACAACCAAAACTCAAACAACAAAAAACAGCAAACCCTGTGGGAATGGGGAGGACTCTGACTACCAGCTGCCACATTATTAGATTCCAGTGGCCAACTTTCAACAAAGAAATCACAAGGCATACAAAGATATAGGAAAGTATGACACAATCACAGGGAAGAAATAAACAAAACAAAAATTGCTCTGAAAGAAATGCTAAAGAGAGTTCCTGCAGTTTGAAATAAAAGGACACTAGACAGTAACTCAAAGTTATATGAAAACATAAAGCTCTTAATGAAGATAAATATATGGGCAATTATTAAAACTAGTTTTATGGTAACAATAACTTGGTTTTTTGTTGGTTTGTTTTTTAAGACCAGGGTCTCGCTCTGTGGCCCAGGCTGGAGTGCAGTGGTGTGATCTCAGCTCACTGTAACCTTGACCTCAGGCTCAGGTGATCCTTCCACCTCAGCCTCCAGAGTAGCTGGGACCGCAGGCATGTGCCACCATGCCTGGCTAATTTTTTGTATTTTTCATAGAGAGGGAGTTTCGCCATGTTGCCCAGGCAGGTCCCAAATTCCTGGGCTCAAGCTACCTGCCTGCCTCAGCCTCCTAAAATACTGGGATTACAGCCATGAGCCACCACACCAGGCCAACAGTGACTTGTAATTTGACTTTTTTTTTTTTTTTTTTTTGAGACCGAGTCTCGCTCTATCGCACAGGCTGGAGTACAGTGGCATGATCTCTGCTCACTGCAACCTCTGCCTCCCAGCTTCAAGAGATTCTCCTGCCTCAGCCTCCCAAGTAGCTGGGAGTACAGGCGCCCACCACCACACCTGGCTAATTTTTGTATTTTTAGTAGAGAAGGAGTTTCACCATATTGGCCAGGCTGGTCTTGAACTCTTGACCTTCTGATCCGCCCGCCTCGGCCTCCCAGAGTGCTGGGATTACAGGTGTGAGTCACCGCACCCGGCATAACTCCACTTTTTGTTTTCTATGTGATTTAAGAGACTAATAAATTAAAAAACAATTATTGGTCTAAAAGCTAGTATTCTTATAACTTTGGTTTGTAAATCCATATTTCATTTTCTACATAATTTAAGACACTAATGAATTTTAAAAACCAGTGACTAGTTTATGTTATAGGATGCACAATATATAAAGATGTAATTTTGTGACATCAATAATAAAAAGAGGTGGACATGGAGCTGTAAAGGAGCAGACTTTTTGTATGCTATTGGAAGTTAATCTGGTATAAATTCACATTAGAGTGTTATAACTTTAAGATGTTAAATATAATCCCCATGGTAACCACAAAAATAATTATAGAATACACACAAAAAGAAATGAGAAGGGAATTAAAACATTTCACTATAAAAAGTCAACTAAAGATAAGAGAAAACTGTAAGGCAGTAAATGAGGGACAAGAAAGTTATGAGTCATATAGAAAACAAAGCAAAATGACATAACAAAGTCCCTCCTTATCAGTAATTACTTTAAATATAAATAAACTCTCTAATTAAAAGACAGAAATTGGAAGAATAGATAAAAATACATGATCCAACTGAATGCTGTCCACAAAAGACTCACTTTAGATTCAAAGACACAAATAGGTTGAATGTGAAAAGATGGAAAAATACATTTCATGCAAATAGTAAAAATAGAATTACCATATGATCCAGCAATTTCACTTCTGAGTATATACCTAAAAGAATTAACAACAGAATCCTGAGGAGATATTTGTATACTGTGTTCATAGCAGCATTATTCACTATAACTAATAGAAAACATAAAAAAGTAAAACCTAACATCCAGGTAATAGGAGCCCCTCTTTTCCATGAAGAGAAATGAGAAGAAATTATTAAACAAATACAATAAAATGCGCTAGAACTGGAGAATATCACTTTCCATACTGAATTTCACACTGAATGTCACCAAAATGACAACGCTAAGATACATCACTATAGATTTTAGAACATCAGGATATAAAGAGCCTAAAATCTCACAGAGAGAAAAGAGAGGTCACATGCAAAAGATTGTAAATAAAAATAAAATCAGATTTCTCAACAATTACACAAATAACTAGACAACAATGGAGTAATACCTTTAAATTCTGAGGCAAATTAAACAATTAAACATAAGAGTAGAATCAAGACATTTTTAGGAAGGGAAATGCTCTAAAACTTACCACTTTTTCCCAAAAAGGTAATGCTTCACTAAAATTCAGGGAGTACATCAAGAAAGAGTAAAACTCAGAAATCAGATAATAGGAAGTGTAAGTCAGGAGAAAGTGTAAGAAAATCTCAGAATAATAGAAAAAGGAAGTACCAGGAACAAAACAAAATTATCTGCTGGCTCTCTAGGGAACTGTTAGCCTCAATTTACTCTAGAACAGAGGCCTGTCATCTGTAATATAAAATCTTGTTTCACCCTGAGGGACTGGGGTAGGCTAAGAAAGACAACTTAAAAATAATTAAATGAGGAAGAGTGAGCAGACAGCAAGAGCAAGAGTGAGAGAGAGAAAGAAAGAAAGAAAGAATGCCCGGGTGGAGTGGCTCACGCCTGTAATCCCAGCACTTTGGGAGGCCGAGGCAGGCAGATCACAAGGTCAGGAATTCAAGACCAGCCTAGCCAAGATGGTGAAACCTCGTCTCTACTAAAAATACAAAAAAATTAGCCAGGCGTGGTGGCGGGCGCCTGTAATCCCAGCTACTCAGGAGGCTGAGATGGAGAATTGCTTGAACCCTGGAGGCAGAGGTTGCAGTGAACCGAGATGGCGTCACTGCACTCCAACCTGGGCAACAGAGCGAGACTCTGTCACAAAAAAAAAAAAAAGAAAGAAAGAAAAGAAGAAAGAGAAAGAAAGAAAGAGAGAGGAAGGTAGGAAGAAAGGAAGGAAGAAAGGATAAACTTCCTACTCAAATTGACTCTGCAAATTTAACTCCAGACCCCATAAAGTAATCTAATGCTATGAAAGTAGCCAATAAATCAAACTTTAGAATGTAAGTTCACTCCAGAAGAAACTAAACTGTCTCACAAAAAGGTAAATGAAAAAATTATGTTATTAAAAACAGCAAGCAATGAATTAATAAGCAGGCAGAAATGAAGCACAAGTAGAGTGATATTTTAACAGAATGTATTAGAATTATAATTAGAAATCTTGGAAATAAAAAAATATAGCCATTGAAATATTATAAGTTAACAGATGGAATAAAGCCTACAGTGGTTATAATAAAGAGAATCAATGTGAAAATAGCCCTGAGGAATTTCTCTGAAATGCAGTAAGGAAAAACAAACACATTGAAACACATGAAAGAGCTTTTAATAGACATGGAGAATAGATTCAGTGTTTTCAACATACACCTGTTATAGGAGTGCATGCAAGTGTGTTAATGGAAGAAAAGCAGTATTGGAAGAGATAAAGGCTAAGCATGTTTCTGAATTGGAGAAAACACAAGATTCCTCTGGGGTGGATGGCAGGGATGGCAGGAATGGCAGGGAGGTGGGGATAGTTAATGGGTACAAAAAAAAATTGTGAGAAAGAATGAAGAAGACCTAGTATTTGATAGCACAACAGGAGGACTATAGTCAATAACAACTTAACTGTACATTTTAAAATAACTAAAAGAGTATAATTGGATTGGTTGTAACACAAAGGAAAATGCTGAGGAGATGGACACCCCAATTTCCATGATGTAATTATGAATTGCATGCCTGTATCAAAATATATACATGTACTATGTAACCACAAAAATTAAAAATTAAAAAAAGAACATAAAAAGAAAAGAATCCCCGTTTGAAAATGTGCTACAAGCACTGGGTAGGATAAATAAAAACATACCTGGACACACCATAGTAAAATTACAAAAATAAAAAAAGTGAAGAGAATTCTTTTTGAAGTCACCAGCAAGAAAAGACAGATCAAATACAAAAGAATTAGACTAAAAACAGAATTTTTCAATACCTCATAGATATTATAAGACAACATCATAATTTTTTTTAAGTGGTGAGAGAAGATGACTGTATATAGGATTTCATACCTAGCTGAACTATTGTTATAAGGGCAATTTTAAAGATATTTGCCATCATTTAAAGATTAAGTAAATTTACCTCCAAATATTCTCTGCAAAGAATATTAAATAATGAACTTCAGCCAGAAGGTAAGTAAATCAAGAGGAAAAGTATAAAATATAGCAAAAATGTTGAGTTCTGAAACTTACAAAATATGTGAGACAATTAATAGACTCTTCAAGAAAACATTTTCTAATCTTCAAGAAAAGTTGAAGCTAAAATGCTATGCAACAATTACAAGGTTTGGAGTTGGTCTTGATGCTCAATGGATAAAAGTCATGTGGTATTCAGAAGAAAGATAGAAATATTGGGTAATCACAAGCTGGGCGTGGTGGCTCATGCCTGTAATCTCAGCACTTAGGGAAGCCGAGGCGGGCACATTACTTGAGGTTAGGAGTTCAACCAGCCTGGCCCACATGGTGAAACCCCGTCTCTACTGAAAATACAAAAATTAGCCAGGTGTGGTGGCACACACCTGTAATCCCAGCTACTCGGGAAGCTGAGGCAGTAGAATCACTTGAACCCAGGAGGCAGAGGTTGCAGTGAGCCGAGATCAAGCCACTGTATTCCAGCCTGGGCAACAGAGGGAGACTCTGTCTCAAAAAAAAATAAAATAATAAAATAAAAATTGAGTAATTACAGACATTGTTAGAAAAATTTATATGTAGTTATGTACATCAAATATTAAGGGTTCCTGTTAAAAGAACAGAAATATATTCTATAGCTTCTAAGCCAAGAGAGGAATCAAAAGGCAATACATTTTGTTTTTCAATCCAATCTAAGGAAGAAAAAAATAAAGACACAGTGATAAAAGATGGTAAACAGAAAATGTAAATGTAAATATTATGATAAACATAAGTTCATCAATCATTTTAACAGTAAGCTTACATATTGAGACAGATAGATCCTCAGAATATATCTCAAAAACAAATTCCATCACTGTGTTGCTTACAAGAGAAAATAACACTATAAAGTTTGAAAGTAAAATTTAGGTAGATACACCAAGAAAATATTAAACTAATGGAAGACGGTGTTACCAAACCAAACCGGGCTAGTTTGCCTGTGCAACACAAAGCCAAACACGGAAGCACCAGGTTTTTGCAACATGAAAGGGTTATTGTGACTGGACTGGCAAGTAGACGGGAGGAGGAAACACTCAAACCTGTTTCCCCAAGCTGGGGGTTGGGCCAGATTTTTGTTTTGTTTTGTTTTGTTTTTTGTTTTGTTGTTGTTCTTCAGACGGGGTCTCGCTCTGGCGCCCAGGCTGAAGTGCCACTCCCAAGTAGCTGGGATTACAGGAGCATGCCACCACGCCCGGCTAATTTTTGTATTTTTTTGTAGAGCCGGGTTTCGCCACATTGTCCAGGCTGGTCTAGAACTCCAGAGTTCCAGCGATCCACCCACCGCGGCTTCCCAAAGTGCTGAGATTACAGGCATGAGTCACCAGCGCCCGGCCTGGGTCGGGTTTTTTTAAGTATAGGATAATGAGGGGTGATCCGATTGGATCTTGCAATGAGTTGCTGCTGGGAGTCATGATGTCAGTGGTGTCTGCTTCTTAATTTAGTCCCTGTTCCTTGGTCTGAGCATTTAGGTTCCACCAGTGGTAGCACACTTGGTTCATCTGGGCATGCTCAGGTTACATGACTTTGAACCTGGGAGGTCCATAGCAACTGAAAAGCAATTCACAACTTTGTTACATAAAAGTTGAACCCAATTGGTCTGGTTCAGTTACAATAGGTTAAAAATATTAGTATGCGTCCAAAATATCATTTAAAGACAAAAGCTTTAATAAGGATTGAAAATAGTCACTACATAGTAATAATAAAAGGAACTATTAATGAATAAGGTATCATGATCCTCAACTTATAATTAACAATATAAGATTGAATTTATAAAATAAAATCTAACAATTAAAAGAAAAAAGTTGAGACATCTACAGTCATAGAGGAAGATTTTAATACACCTTTTTTAGAAACTGATAGGGCAAGCAGATTAAAAAATTTGTGAGGATATAGAAGATTTCAACAACAAAATCAGTAAGCTTAAACTAATTTATATACTCCTGCACTTAAGCTGACAATAGATAAATGGAATATTTACAAAACTTGAACACTTTTTTTCAACACCTTTCCTAGAATCAACACCATGCAAACTAGAGATTGTAAAACTAGGACAAAATAACAATATAGAAAGAGTTGGGTCTTATTTCATATAGTATTGAAATATGAGTGAAGATGGGTATTTTCTTTAAAATTTCCAAGATGAATAAAATTTTTAAAATAGAAAAGCTAAATATTAAGTACATTTCAAACATAACTTAAAAACATATAAAACAGCATGCAAAACACATTTTTAAACATGCCTATCACTCAAATAAAATTTTTAAAGCAATAACTAAAAACAACGCATTAAAAATACTGAAGCACTACCCCAAAATGGATAAAAGTTTATTTAAAATGAAAGGTAAAAAATGAAGTAATATTTGATGATTTTTAAAAAATGCAATCTTCAAAACAAAGTGTGTGTCAATGGTGTGTCAACGGTGACATCCTTGAGTTACAAATACATTTTGCGTACATTTATTCTGGCTGTTTCGTCTCTTTTTTTTTTTTTTTTTTAAAAAAAAACAAAAAAACCTTCCATCCCAGGACCAGCTATTTCTTCTTGTGTCTATTTTATTGTTATATTTTCCTAGATTTTGTCTAGTTTTTCTTAAATGGCAAATTTACTGACAATACAATTTAATCATTTTCCCATCTGTAGGATATGTTTTGATATCCCCTTATACATTGCTGATATTATTTGTGATTTTTCTGTCTTTCAAAATCATTATCCCAGAGATTTTTCCTTTTCTTTTTTTTTTTAAGTCATTTTAAAGAACCAAGCTTTTGGGCAAGTTGATCTTCTATATTTAATATTTGTTTTCTGTTTTATTCACTGCTGCTATTTATATTATTTCTTCTTTGTATATCCTTTGGTTTAATTTGTTACTCTGTACCTAGCTTCTTGAGAGGAATCTCTAACTGATTTCAGTCATTCTCCTTCCTTATGCATGCAAAGTTATAAATTTCCCTCCAACACTACTTTAGCTATATCCTACAGTTTTTGATTTTCAGTATTTTAATTAACATTGAATTCAAGCTATTTTTAAATTTCCGTCGTGATTTCTTTTTAATCCATGGGCTATTTTGACATGTATGGTTTAATTTCTAAACACATGGTGTTTCTTTCCTTTTTCTCTTCTACTGTTTACTTCTGTGTGTTGTTTTTGTATTGATCTCAAACTCAGTTCCCTTGTGATCAGGAAACATGTATTCCACAATTTCAATTATTTGAACTGTATTGAGATTTGTTTTATAGCCTTGGATATGGTCAATATTTATAAATATTTTATGTGCTCTTGAAAAGAATGTGTATTCCATGGTAATGGGTGTAGTGTTCTGTGCATGTCTCTTAGGTGCATTTAAATCATTGTTTTTACTCCTATATCTTCATTGGTTTTCAAAATTTTTTTGTCTGTTTATTTTTTCACTTACTGAGAGAAGTATCTTTAAAACTCCCAGTATGATTGTTGATGTGTCTCTTTTTCCTTGTTGTTCTGTTATTTTGCTTTATGTGTTTTGAGACAATGTTATTTATGCACATATAATTTTAAAATTATTGTATCTTCCTGATAAATTAGTTTTATCTTTATGAAATAGGACTGTATTTCTAGTCAGACATTTTTTTCTTGAATTTTACTTTATCTGAGAGTGATATGTATCTATACCAGGTCTCTTTAAGTTAGTGTTTACATGACATGACCTTTTATCTTTAAGCTTTTCTTTCATTAAAGTTTGTCTCTTACAAACAGCAGATCATAGTTTCTCTTCCTAAGAAAATGGTTTGCTCCTAGCTGGACAATACAGTCATTTATACTTAATATAATTAGGTAGGGATATATGTGAACTTAAATCTACTATCTATTTTTTTGTTTTTTCTACCTCTTCCACAATCATTTTTCTCCTTTTCTTCTTTTGGATTGATTGGATATTTTATTATTCCTTTTATCAGTTTTGTAGTAATCTATTCTTTACTTGTCTTTAAGTGCTTTATTATAGTTTATATTATTTACCCATGGCTTATTAATGTCTAATGTATATCAGTACTTTTTCTTTTTTCTTGTCAACGAAGAGAATATTTTAACTCAGTTTAATCCCATCTTTCCTAGTTTATGTGCTATTGTTCATAAATTTTAATTTTCTCTCTATCATAAGCCCCAATAGACGGTTATTACTGCTTTACATAGACATAATTGCATAATTGATTCAGATTTACTTCTACATGCTTTCCTAATATCTTGCAACTCCAAGCTTCCATCTGGGATCCTTTCTCTTCTGCTTGCCGGGGTGAGGGGGAAACACTTGATCTTTTAGTGTGGGTTTGCTGGTGATAAAGCTTTTTGTTTTTGTTTTCTTGAAAATGTACTTATTTCACCTTCATTACTGAAAGATAGTTTCGTTTGTTATGGAATTCTAGGTTGGCAGTTATTCTCTTGTACCACATTGAAGATAACTTTATGGTGCCTCTGACTTTCATTGTCTCTGTTGAGGAGTCACAGCTATCTATTCAATTTTTGTTCTGTTGAAGGTAATATGTGTTTTTTATCTTTATATGAACAGAATTTTGCTTTTAAAAATTTCCCTGTCTTTGATTTTAGCAGTTTGGTTCTTATGTCATTTCATATATTTATCCTTCGTGTTGTTTTTCGGGGAAAAACCCCCTTGGTTTTGGGAAAAAATTATGTTATTAGCTATCTATAGCTGCATTTAAAAATTACCTTCAAAGCTTAGCAGGTAAAACCAATAAACATTTATTATCAAGCTGGGCACTGTGATGTATGCCTGTAGACCCAGCTGCTCAGGAGGCTGGGGCAGGAAGATTGCTGAGCCTAGGAGTTCAAGGCCAGCCTGGGCAACATATACTCTGTCTCTTAAAAAAATAAAAATACATTTATTATCTCATAGCATTTATGTTGGAGGGACCTAGAAGCAGCTTAGCTAGGTGTTTCTGATACAGAGTCTATGAGATAGCAGTCAAGATGCTTGCTAAGACTGCAGTCATTTAAAGGCTTGACTAAGTTTGAAGATCCACTTCCAGGGTGTCTGATTACATGCATGGCAAATCAGTGCTGACTATTAGCAGGTGGTCTCAATGCAATGTCACATGGACTTCTCCATTCGGCTGGTTGAGTATACTCCTAGCATGGCAGTTGATTTCTACCAAAGCAAGTGATCTAAAAGAACACAAGATGGAAGCCACATTGTCTTTTATTATATTGTCTCAGAAGTATCAGTTACAGAGGCCAACTGTATTCGGAATGAGAGGGGACTACCCAAGAGTTTAATACCAAGAAACAAAAATCACTGAAGGTCATCTTGGTGGGTAGCTACCACATTCCACCTTCTCTAACCCAATTATTCATGTCCCTCTCATATGAAAAAATAGTCACCCTCAAAAGTTTTAATCCATTACAGCACGAGCTCAAAGTACAAAACTTTATGTCGGGTCCACATATGGGTAATTCTTCTTGGGTGTAGTTCTTTCATAAAAGCTCAAGTATTATTCCTTTCAATCTGAAGGCATGTGAACTAAAGTGACAAGTTATTAGTGTCTCCCATGTCAAACAGTATGGTGGCACAGGCAAAGGATAACTGTTATAGATGCCCCTGTTTAAAAGGATGGGGGAATGAGTACAACACACAGTCCACAGCAATTCTGAAATTCACCTGGACAAATTTTTAAAGTCCTTGATCAGAATTCATTGCTAATCCTGCACAGGAACAATTCTCCATATCTCTTGGTTCCACTATCTGGGCACTTGATTCTTTTCTTTGAGTTATTCTTCCTTTTTCAGAAAACACTATCATTGGTTTTGGTTGCATGATTTTCTTGGCCTATTTCATGCCTATAAATGTTTCCAAATCCAAGGACTTATTTTCCTTTTTGCTATTTCTGGCCCATTAAGTCCAAGCTAGTGGTGTTTCCACCAATATAAGTATCTTTAAAACTTTGTGGATATTCCGTGAAAGTTCTTGGATTTACTCTACTAAGCAAAAGCCACATCCACAAATCTCATTGAAGTGATCCCTTTTCTACACTGGGCTTCCACTGATGCTGCTGGGGACAGCACACCTAAGAGTCACATAACCTTTATTATCTGATTAAAAGTATCTAAAGCATCACCTTGGATCCTTCTGAGATCTTTAAAAGGATTTTACAGGCACACTCTCAGTTTCATCTGTTAGACCAGGTTTTTCTCAAAGTGCCTTAAATTTGACCTCTGTCTGGAAGGCATTTGTTAATTTCAACATTCTGTGTCATTTGGAGAGGCTGAGAATGTTCAAATCCAATGATTTCTGGCTTCCCTCACTCAACTTTTTAAAAATAGTTGTTTTTTGCTTATTCTCACCTTTCACATTTTACTATAAGCAAAATGAAGAATCAATGAGGCATACAATACTTTGCCTGAAAATTCTTTTTAGCTAGATCACATAGCTCATCTGGTATGTTTGCTACTTTCCATGTTACTGCAGGTACTAATTTTGCTAAACTTTGTTTTTACATAAGGAAGATTTCCTTTCCTCCAATATTCAGCAAAATTTACCTCCCTTTCATTTTAAGTCCTCACCTGCGGTCTCCTAAAATGCCATTAGGTTTCTACTAACAAACACCTAAAGGCTCTTCAAGGTTTTCACCATTTTGTGTTCCATATACTGCCTAGTTCCAAAGCCATTACATTTTACGTTTTTGTTACAGAAGCACTCCAACTCCAGGCCTCAAAAATCTGTATTTGTTATTTGTCACTGCATGCAAATTAGTCCAGACTTAGTGGCATAAGACAATCACAGTTACTATCTCCTACAGTTTATTTAGGGTGAAAAATCTGGGAGTGGCTTAATGATCATGGCTGTGACTCAGGGTCTCTCTCTTTTTTTTATTTTCATAATTGAGATTTTATTGGTTGAGGATCAGTACAGACATTTCAATTTGTACACAATTCTTAACATACGTAATGAAATTTTAAAAAGCCATGTATTGTAATTATTTTTAAAAGTTATTCCAGTGACTTTCCAGCTTAAAATTTGGAAGCAAATTTTCCTTAAGAGGCTATCAAGTACCAGTATCTTCACATGTTGGTCAGCTGTTACATACAGCCCACCAGTTCACAACTGAATAGCACATAAAAAAATATGGAACGCTTCACCAATTTGCGTGTCATCCTTGCGCAGGGGCCATGCTAATCTTCTCTGTATCGTTCCAAGTTTTAGTATATGTGCTGCCGAAGCGAGCGCGACTCAGGGTCTCTCTTAAGGTTGAATACCAGAAGACAGCTAAGAATGCAGTTATCTGAAAGTTTGACTGGGCCTGGAAGATCTGCTTCCAACATAGCTTACTCAATTGGCTGCCAAGTTAGTACTGTTTTTTGGCAATAGGCCTCAATTCCTGCCACATGATCTCTCCACTGGGCTACCTGAATGTCTTCATGACATGGCAGTTAGCTCCTCTGAGAAAGTGATCTGAGAGGGCAAGATGGAAGGTGAAATATCCTTTATGCCTGGCCTTGGAAAGCACACTCCATCCTTTCTGCACTCTTTTATTGGTTATACAGATTAGCCCTCTGCAATGTGGGAGAAAGCTATATAGGAGGGGAGAATACCAGGAGGCGAAATCACTGTGGAAATCTCTAAGCCTGGAGATCACTTTTCAGTTTTGGGAAAATCTCAGCCATTATGTCTTCAAACATTATTTCTGTACCATTCTCTTGCTCCTCCTTTTCTGGGACTCCAATACAAACATGTTATACAATATGCAATGCCTTTCCATTTTATTCCCTAGCCTCTTAAACTTTTCTAAATATTTTCTTTTTTCTCTTTGTATCTTATTCTTCTGATGTTTTTCTCTGACATATCTTAAAGTTTACTAGTTAATTTACTAATTATTTTCTTCTTTTGGATGACTCAAGTATTTTTATTTTATTTTCCCATTATTAGTTTATTATGCAGTCCTAGTATTTACATTATATATTCTTGACTTGTTAGAGTCCTTAAGAAATTAGTAATTTTATCTCTTCACAAAAAATGAAAGAGCTTTACAAATTTTAAATCCATTTACCCCCCTAGTTTGTCCTACTGTTGTCATAGATTTCATTTTATAAATATTTTAAGCCCAAGGCATTATTTTTGTCATTTGATAAAGTCAATATTCACTCTAATATACCCACATATTTACTCTTCCCAGCACTCTTTATTTCTTTTTCTATTCTGTACTTCCACCTGGGACCGTTTCTTTTCTCTTTGAAAAACTCCCTTTAATATTTCCCTTAGTGAAAATCTGCTGGCAATACATTCTTTCAACTTTTTTTGCCTGAAAATATAATTATTTTGCTTTTTAATTTTTTTAATTGTGAAGAATTTTTTTGCCAGTTGTAGAATTCTAGCTTTATAGATAGTTTGTTTCAACAACTTAAAGATATTGCTCCATTGTTTTCTGACTTCCATTGATCCTATT
Source organism: Hylobates moloch (assembly GCF_009828535.3). Classification (NCBI taxonomy): domain Eukaryota; kingdom Metazoa; phylum Chordata; class Mammalia; order Primates; family Hylobatidae; genus Hylobates; species Hylobates moloch. The sequence goes on from NW_026652278.1 coordinate 37,590,446, forward strand.
GAAAAGTCATTTATCTGGCTTCCCTCACTCAATTGCCCATTTGAAAGAAACATGTCATTTTTCTCAGGTTGCTTTTACAATTTGCTTGTCTTTGACTATGCTGATCCCAAGTGTGATCGTCTGTATTTATCTTACCTGTGGTTCTTAGAGAGCTTTTCAAATCTGTGGTTTGATATATTTCACCAGTATAAAAATATTCTCAGCCAACATATTCTGAAATACTGCTACTATTCTATTCTCTCTCCTCCTATTCTGAGATTTATACACAAGTCAGAAGATGTCACCATGTTCTATATATTCTCGTCTTTGTTATGTATTTTCCATCCTTTTTTCTCTGTGCTTTAATCTTGATAATTTCTAGTCATATGTCTTCCAGTTAAAATATCCTGTTTCGATGTGTCAAATCTGCTATTAAACACATCAACTTACTTCTTAATTTTAGTTATAGATTATTTTCAATTCTAAAACTTCCATTTGACCTTTTAAATAGATTCCAAGTGTTAGCTGAAATTCTGTCTTTCCCTTTGTTCTATTGACTATCTTAATCATTGTTTTTAGAAACATTTTTTCTTTTTTCTTTTTGATCAACAATTAAACATGGATCATTATTATTTTAAAGTCTCTGCCTGCTAACTTCAATATCTGAATCACTGTGAGGATATTTCTACCATCTGTTTTAAATTTGTTTTTTCGTTATGTGGTCCTTCTTATAGCATGCCTCATTTTTACTGAATGTCAGACCTTGTGTATTAAAACTATAAAAGGTTTAAATAATGTTTTCTCCTTCCTAAGTCAGTTTTCTTCTGACAGATGGGACAGATTATCTTAATTCTATATAGGCCTGGTTTTAGGCTTTGTAAAAGATGATTCAGTTTTTTTGTTTTGTTTTGTTTTTTGCCCTTACTCCTAGGATATGGCTTTCTGTGGTATCTTCTAAAAGTCTGTGGTGTTTACATAGTTTTTCCACCTTTGCCCATCTTTTTAACTTGAACCTCTGTGTCCCTATCACCCCAAAGCTGCTGAAATCCCTGTTCAGCTCTTTAGCCTCAAAGATGCTTCTTTATCTGGATTTCTTGAACTTTCATCTTGTGCATGTAAAGCTTAGCAACTGGCTAATGTCTTGAGGGAAGATGACATGCAAGTTTTGGATATACTTTTCTTGATTTTCTCTGCTCTGATATTTTGTCTCTCAATTTCTATTTGTTTATCTCCTCAGCCCAGTGGCACTAGTGCTTTCTGTTTGAATCTATCTTGTCTGATCATCTATGTTAAAAATTGCAAATTTTGGCCGGGCACAGTGGCTCAAGTCTGTAATCCTAGCACTTTGGGAGGCTGAGGTGGGTGGATCACGAGGTCAAGAGTTCGAGACCATCCTGGCCAACATAGTGAAACCCTGTCTCTACTAAAAATACAAAAAAATTAGCAGGGCATGGTGGTGGGCGCCTATAGTCCCAGCTACTTGGGAGGCTGAGGCAGGAGAATGGCATGAACCCAGGAGGCAGAGCTTGCAGTGAGCTGAGATGGTGCCACTGCACTCCAGCCTGGGGGACACAGCCAGACTCTGTCTCAAAAAAAAAAAAAAAAAAAAATTGCAAATTTCCCTCAGGTAAAAATCCAAGAGTCTATCAAAATTGGCCAGAGAAGTTAACAAAGTACCAGGTAGAATTTCCAAAAAACAAAAACATAGTAATGGAAAATTAAAACTCAGGAACTGGATTAAACTAAGTATTAAAAGCACATGGAAAAGTAAGTGAAAGACAGATCTGGAAACATTTCCTGAGTGCAGCATTGAAAGTCGAAGGGATGAAAATAATGAAAAGGATGTAAAATACACAGAAGAAAGACTGAGAATTTCAACACCTGTCTAATCAGAATTCTAGTAGGAAAAAACAAATGCTGGAGAGGCAGTATTTGAAGAAATAACCGCTAAAAATTGCTATAATTGATGAAAAGACACCGTGACCAAGTGGGATTTATACAAACTGTGCAAGGCTGATTCAGTATTTGAAAATCAATTACTGTTATATCCATCAAATCAACAGGCTAAAAAAGAAAAATTATATAGTCCTATCAATAGGTGCAGAAAAAACATCTGACAAAATCCAATACCTATTCATGATAAAAACTCTCAGCAAACTAGGATAGAAGGGAACTTCTCAACTTGATAAAGAACATCTACAGGCCGGGTGCAATGGCTCATGCCTGTAATCCCAGCACTTTGGGAGGCCGAGGCGGGAGGATCACAAGGTCAGGAGATCAAGACCATCCTGGCTAACACGGTGAAACCCCGTCTCTACCAAAAATACAAAAAATTAGCTGGGTGTGGTGGAGGCCACCTGTAGTTCCAGCTACTCAGGAGGCTGAGGCAGGAGAATGGTGTGAACCCGGGAGGCGGAGCTTGCAGTGAGCCGAGATCACGCCATTGCACTCCAGCCTGGGTGACAGAGCGAGACTCTGTCTCAAAAAAAAAGAACATCTACACATCTACAAATACCATAGCTGACATCATACTTAATGACGGTAAAGTAGATGCTTTTCACTAAAATTAGGAATGAAGCAAAATTGTTCCCTCTCACCACTTCTGTTCAATATTATATTGAAAATCCTAGGTAATTCAGTAGGACAAAGAAAGAAAAGAAAAAATATACAGATTGAGAAGGAAGCAATAAAGTTTTCTTTGCTTACAGATAACATATTTATCTATGTATAAAATCTCAAATAATTGACCAAAAAATGCTAGAACTAGTAAGTGATTACAGCAAGGTTACAGGATACAATGTTAATTTACAAAAGTCAATTGCTTTCCTAGATACCATCAGTGAACAATTGAAATGTGAAATTAATAACACAATACTAACTTATACCAACCACACTCTTGGACCACAGCACAATAAAAATAGAAATCAATACTGAAGGCCGGGCGCGGTGGCTCACGCTTGTAATCCCAGCACTTAGGGAGGCCGAGGCGGGCGGATCACGAGGTCAGGAGATCGAGACCATACATAGTGAAACCCAGTCTCTACTAGAAATACAAAAAAATTAGCCGGGCGTGGTGGCGGGCGCCTGTAGTCCCAGCTACTCAGAGAGGCTGAGGCAGGAGAATGGCGTGAACCCGGGAGGCGGAGCTTGCAGTGAGCCGAGATCGGGCCACTGCACTCCAGCCTGGGTGACAGAGCAAGACTCCGTCTCAAAAAAAAAAAAAAAAAAAGAAATCAATACTGAAAAAATCCCTCAAAACCACACAGTTACATAGAAATTAAACAACCTTAAGACCACTCTAAGAAACTTCCAAAAACATGTAGCACTTAAAGGAATGGCCATTTTCTCTGAAAGAAACTGCTTTGATAGCCATGATCTTATTGCTAGCTGCTTTTACCCAAAGTCTTTTGTTAAAACTACCACCTACACTCTTTAAACAAGTAAAAACTGAAACCTCTTGCTAAAAAAAGAAAAAAAAAAAAAAGGAAAGAAAGAAAAAGAGAAGAAATTAAACAATCTGCTCCTGAATGACTTTGGGGCAAATAATGAAATTAAAGCAGAAATAATGAAATTCTTTGAAACAAATAAGAACAGAGATACAACATACAGAAATCTCTGAGACACAGCTAAGGCAGTGTTAAGAGGCAAGTTTATAGCACTAAACACCCACATCAAAAAGTTAGAAAGAGCTCAAATTAACTACCTAACATCAAAATAAGAAGAACTAGAGAAACAAGAGCAAGCAAACCCCAAAGCTAGCAGAAGACAAGAAACAACCAAAATCAGAGCTGAACTGAAGGAAACTTAGATGCGAAAAACCATACAAAAGATCAACAAATTCAGGAGTTGGCTTTTTGAAAAAAATAATAAGATAGATAGACTGCTATCTAGACTAATAAAGAAAAAAGAGAGAAGATCCAAATAAACACAGTCAGAAATGATGAAGGGGACATTCCCACAGAAATAAAAAAACCTTCAGAGACGCCTACAAACAACTCTACGTACACAAACTAGAAAACCTAGAAGAAACTGATAAATTCCTGGATGCATACAACCACCCAAGACTGAACTAGGAAGAAACTGAATCCCTGAACAGACCAATAATGAGTTCCAAAATTGAATCAGTATAAAAAGCCTGCCAACCAAAAAAAATGTCTAGGACCAGATGGATTCATAGCCGGATTCTAGCAGATGTGTAAAGAGGAACCGGTACCATTCCTATTGAAACTATTCCCAAAAATTGAAGAGGAACTCCTCCCTAACTCATTCTATGATGACAGCATCATCTTGATACTAAAACCTAGCAGAGACACAACAAAAAAAGAAAACTTCAGGCCAATATCCTTGATGAACATAGACGCAAAAATCCTCAACAAAATACTAGCAAACCAAAACCAGCAGCACATCAAAAGCTAATCTACCAGCTTTATCACTGTGATCCAAGATTGGTACAACACATGCAAATCAATAAATGTGATTCATCAAATAAATAGAACTAAAAACAAAATCCACATGATTATCTCAATAGGTGCAGAATAGGCTTTTGATAAAATTCAACATCCCTTTGTCAGAGGCATTCAAACCAGAGTGACTCCATCTTGAAAAGGGGATGGGTAAAATAAGGCTGAAATCTACTGGGCTGCATTCCCAGGAGGTTAGGCATCCTAAGTCACACGATGAGACAGGAGGTTGGCACAACATAAAGGTCATTAAGTCCTTGCTGATAAAACAGGTTGCAGTAAAGAAGCTAGCTAAAACCCACCAAAACAAAGATAGTGATGAGAGTGACCTCTGGAAGTCCTCACTGCTCAATATATGCTAATAATAATGCATTAGCATGCTAAAAGACACTCCCACTAGTGCAAAGACAGTTTACAAATGCAATGGCAACATCAGGAAATTACTCCAGATTGTCTAAAAAGGAAAGGAATCCTCAGTTCCCGGAACTGCCCACCCCGTTCCCAGAAAACTCATAAATAATCCATCCCTTGTTTAGCATATAATCAAGAAGTAACAATAAGTATCCTTAGGTGAGCAGCTCAAGCACTGCTCTGCCTGTGGAGTAGCCATTCTTTGTTTCTTTACTTTCTTAATAAACTTGCTTTCACTTTACTTTATGGACTTGCCCCGAATTCTTCTTGCATGAAATCCAAGAACCATCTCTTGGAGTCTGGATCAGGACCCATTTCTGCTAACATTTTCATGTTAAAAAGCCTCAACAAACTAGGCATTGAAGGAACATACTTCAAAAGAATAAGAGCCATCTATTACAAAACCACAGCCAACATCACACTGAATGGGCAAAAGCTGGAAGCATTCCCCTTGCAAACCAGAATAAAACAAGGATGCCCTCTCTCACCACTCCTATTCAACATAGTACTGGAAGTCCTGGCCAGAGTAATCACGCAAGATAAAGAAATAAAAGGCATCCAGCTAGGAAAAGAGGAAATCAAACTATTCCTGTTTGCAGACAACGTGATTCTATACCTAAAAATTCCCATAGTCTCTGCCCAAAAGCTCCATAAGCTAATAAACAACTTCAAAGTTTCAGGATACAAAATCAGTGTACAATAATCAGTAGCATTCTTACACATCACAAATATTCAAGCTAAGAACCAAATCAGTAATGCAATCCCATTCACAATAGCAACAAAAAAGAATGAAATACCTAGGAATATAGCTAACTGAGAGGTGCAAGATCTCTACGAGGAGAATTTCAAAATGCTGCTCAAATAAATCAGAAACGACACAAACAAATGGAAAAACATTCCATGCTCATGGGTAAGAAGAATCAATATATTGTTAAAATAGCCATACTGCCCAAAGCAATTTACAGATTCAGTGCTATTCTTGTTAATCTATCAATGACATTCTTCACAGAATTAGCACAAACTATTTTAAAATCCATATGGAACCAAAAAGGAGCCCAAATAGCCAAAGCAATCCTAGGCAAAAAAAAAAAAAAACAGAAAACAACAAACAAACAAACAAAAACAAAACTGGAGGCATCATGCTACCCAACTTCAAACAACACTACAAGGCTACAGTAACCAAAACAGCATGGTACTGGTACAAAAACAGACACATAGGCCAATGGAACAGAATAGAGAACCCAGAAATAATGCTGCACCCCCACAACCATCTGATCTTTGACAAAGTTGACAAAAATAAGCAATGGGGAAAGAACTCTCTATTCAATAAATGGTGCTGCGATAACTGGCTAGCTATTTACAGAAGATTGAAACTGGACCTCTTCCTTACACCATACACAAAAATCAACTCAAGATGGATTAAAGACTAAATGTAAAACCTAAAATTATAAAAACCTCAGAAGATAACCTAAGAAATACTATTCTGGATGTAGGTCTTGGCAAAGATTTCATGATGAAGATGCCAAAAACAATGACAACAGAAACACAAATTAACAAATGGGACCTAATTAAACTAAAGAGCTTCTGCACAGCCAAAGAAACTATCAACAGAGTAAACAGACAACCTACAGAATGGGAGAAAATATTTGCATACTATGCATCTGACAAAGGTCTAATATCCAGAATCTATAAGGAACTTAAATTTAAAAGAAAAACCAACTCCATTAAAAAGTGGGCAAAGGACATGAACAGACACTTTTCAACAGCAGACATACACTTGTCTAACAAGCATATGAAAAAATAACAACACTAATCATTAGAGAAATGCAAATCAAAATTACAATGAGATACCATCTCACACCAGTCAGAATTGCCATTATAAAAAAGTCAAAAAATAACAAATGCTGGTGAGATTGTGGTAAAAAGGGAACACTTATACACTGCTGGTGGGAATGTAAATTAGTTCATCCCTGTGGAAAGCAGTGTGGTGATTCCTCAAAAAACTTAATTACCATTTGACTCATAGATCCCATTATTAGGTATTGCCCAAAGGAATATAAATCATTATGTTATAAAGACACGTGCATGTCTATGTTTGATGCAGCACTATTCACAACAGCAAATACACGGAATCAGTCTAAATGCCCATCAACAGTAGTTTGGATAAAGAACATGTAGTACGTATGACCATGGAATATTATGCAGCCATAAAAAAGAACAAGCTCATGCCTTTTTCAGCAACATGAATGGAGCTGGAGGCCATTATCTTAAGCAAACTAACCCAGGAACAGAAAATCAAATACTGCATGCTCACATTCATGGACACAAAGAGGGGAAAAACAGACACTGGGGCCTACTTGAGGACGGATGGTGGGAAGAGGGAGAGAATCAAAAAACTACATATTGGGGACTATGCTTATCACCTGGATGATGAAATAATATGTACACCAAATCCCTGTGACACAGTTTACCTATATAACAAACCTGCACATGTACCCCAAACCTAAAATAGGAATAAAAGAAAAAATAACACAATACTATTAGCATGAAGAAATGAAGTACTTAGGAATAAATCTAACAAAATATATACAATATCTATGTGAGGAAAACTACAAACTCCAATGAAAGAAATCAAAGAAGATTTAAATGAATGCAGAGACTATGTTCATGGATAAAAATGCTCAATATTATTAAGATATTAGGTTTTCCCAACTTTATAGATTCAATGTAATTCAAATAAAAAGCCCAGCAAGCTATTTTGTGGATATCAACAAATTCAAATTTGTATGGACAGCCAAGAGACCCAAAATAACCAACACAATACTGATAAGGCAGAATAAACTGGAAGAATTAACACTACCTGACTTCAAGGTTTAGCATAAATGTATAGTAATCAAGGAAGTGTAGTATTGGTAAAAGAACAGACAAATTGATCAATGGAACAGAATAGGGAGCCTAGAAATAGATCCATACAAATATACTCACCTGACTTTTGACAAAGAAGCAAAGGAGCAAAGGAGATTCAATGGAGAAAGGCTAGTCTTCTCAACAATTGCTCCTGGAACAACTGGCCATCCACATGTTAAAACAATATATATAGACCCTGACTTCACACATTTCACAACTCATAATTCAAAACAGATCATATAGCTAAATGTAAAGTGCAAAACTAAAACTTCTAGAAGATAACATAAGAGAAAATCTAGGTGACCTTGTGTTTGGTGATAACTTTTTAGATATTACACCAAAAGCACAATTCATGAAAGAAAAAATTGGTAATCTGGACTTCACTTAAAGTTAAAACTTTTGCTCTGTGAAATACACTGTTAAGAACATTAAAAGACAAGCCACAGACTGGTAGAAAATATTTGCAGAATACATATCTGACAAAGAACTTGTATTCAAATATACAAAGAAGTCTTAAAACTCAACAATAAGAAAACTAAGAACTCAATTTAAAAAATAAGCTAAAGATCTGAAAAACACCTCCCCAGAGGAAATACACAGATGGCAAATAAACATATGAGACCACATACACCGTACACCATACACCTAATGACATAATAACACCTTAAGTCATTAGGGAAACGCAAATTAAAACAAGAAGATACCACCACACGCCTATTAGAATGGCTCAAATCCAAAAACTGACAATACCAAATACCGGGGAGAATGTGGAGCAATGCAAACTCTCATTTATTACTGGTGGAAACGCACAGTGATATAGCCACTTTAGAATACTGTTTGGCAGTTTCTTACAAAGTTAAATATAGTCTTACCATAGAGCTCAGGAATTGCACTCGTAGGTATTTGCCCAAATGAGTTGAAAATTTACATTCACATAAAATCTGCTAGGAATGTTTATTACAGCTTTGTTCATAATTGCCAAAGACTGGAAGCACCAAGATGTCCTTCCAAAAGGTGAATGGATAAACAAATTGTAGTATATCTAACCATGCGGTGAAATATTATTTAGTATTTAGCCATTTAAGGAAATGAGCTATCAAGCCGCAAGACCTGGAACAAACTTAAGTACATATTGCTTGATAAAAGAAGCCAATCTGGGCTGGGCGAGGTGCCTCACGCCTGTAATCCCAGCACTTTGAGAGGCTGAGGTGGGCTGAGTTGCCTGAGTTCAGGAGTTCGAGACCAACCTGGGGAATATGGTGAAACCCCATCTCTACTAAAATACAAAAAATTGGCCGCACATGGCGGTGCATGCCTGTAGTCTCAGCTACTCGGGAGGCTGAGGCAGGAAAATTGCTTTAACTTAGGAGGTGGAGGTTGCAGTGAGCTGAGATCACGCCACTGTACTCCAGCCAAAAAAATAAAATAAGAAGCCAATCTGAACATGTTTAAGGTCTCCAATGTAATCTTGAGTAGTAATGGTAATAGAAAATATCCATGCATCTATATAACATCCTAACTTTTATAAAAATGCTTCTAAATGTAACCATTAATATGTGTTTATGGGTTTTGCATTTATGTCAATCATGACATTAACAGGTGTCTTTCTTTTCCTATTTTGCTAAGAAGTTTTTGTTTGTTGTTGTTTTTTAAGAATCATGAATAGATTTTAAATATCATCAAACAGATTTTTCTTATCCACTGACCATTAAAATGGCCACATTTTAAAATTTGATTCCTTAATATGGTGAGTTACAATGATATAATTTTAGTTGTTGAACCACTGTTGTGTTTCTGATGTAAAGTTGTCACAGTCTATTTTTTAATATGTTGTTTGATTCAACTTGCTGATATATTTAATGTGTTTACATCCATGTTCATAAGTGAAATGTGGCTATAATTTTTTTTCCTTGCTCTTATATGGTCTCAAAAAATTAATAGGTCATGTCTCTTCTTTTTTTTTTTTGAGACAGAGTCTTGCTGTGTCACTCAGGTTGGAGTGGGTGTGCAGTGGCACGATCTTGGCTCACTGGAACCTCCACCTCCAAGGTTCAAGTGATTCTCTTGCCTCAGCCTCCTGAGTAGCTGGGATTACAGGCACCCACCACCACGCCCAGCTAATTTTTGTATTTTTAGTAGAGATGGTGTTTCACCATGTTGGCCAGGCTGGTCTCAAACTCCTGGTCTCAAGTGATCTGGCTGCCTTGGCCTACCAAAGTGCTGGGATTACAAGTGTGAGCCACCATGCCTGGCCACGTTTCCTTTTAAAAGAAATTTTTTTAATAACCTTTTAGCAGTTTGTGTAAGATAGGGTTTAGTTGTTTCTTGAACATTTGTTAAGACTGCCTATAAATCTATATACAGATAACATCTTTATTGTAGAAGGTAGACATTTTAATATTATTGTTTTTGAATGATTATTTATTTGCTCAGATTTTCTAAGTTTTATTGGTGACTTATATATTCATAGAAAATAATCTATCTCATCTAGGTTTTACAAATTTATTGAATATGGCTGTTCAAATTATCTTTCTAAGGCTTTTTAAGTCTCTACGATAGCTGTTTTTCTTGTTTTGATCCTTTATGTTTTCCTTCTTTTTGTCTCTTTATATTGGTCTGTTTATTATTATTCTAAAATAAAAAAAAACTTTTGGAGGTATTATCTCTTTTTCTGTTATTTTGTTTTCTAAATAATTAAATTCTACTCTCATGCTTATTTTTTCTGTATTATCTGAGTTCATTCTATCTTATTTTTAACTTCATGAATTAAGTGTTCGGTTTATTTATTGTTTTTTATTTATTGTATTCTAAAATGTAAAGCCTATCAGGTTCCCTCTAAGTTCCATTTTAGCTGCACTGCACCAGTTGTTTATCTGGAGTGATTTCACTATCTTTTGATTTCTTAGTTGGACCTTGAGTTGTTTGGAAGTAAGTTTTTGTTTTCACAACTAATTTTTAACTATTTGCATTAATTTTTAATTTTATTTCACGTTTGTCAGAGAACATTGTTCCTATAATATCAGCTTTAAAAAGGAATAGAGATGGATTCTCACTCTTTCATCCAGGCTGAAGTACAGTGGCGTGATCACAGCTCGCTGCAGCCTGGAACTCCTAGGATCAGGCAATCCTCCTGACTTAACCTCCTGAGTAGCTGGGATAACAGTCATGTGTTACCATGCCCTGCCAATTTCTTACTTTTTTTTTTTTTTTTTTAAGAGATGGGGGTCTCTCTATGTTGCCCAGGCTGGCCTTGAACTCCTGGCCTCAAGTGATCCTCCTGCAGGTTTGTTTCATGGTTGTATTGTGTGATGCTGAGGTTTGGGGTATGATTGAAGCCATCACTCAGATAGTGAGCATAGTAACCAATAGGTAGTTTTTCAACCTTTTCTCTCTCCTTCCCTTCCCACTCCTGTAGTCCCCAGTGTCAATTGTTCCCATCTTTATGTCTCATCTTATTTTTTTTAAATAAGCATACTTTTATTTGCTGACACCATTACAAAAACTGATTACATTAGCAACAAAAAAAGTGTTTTCTTGAGTTGAAGTCAGAGGCAGTTACTTCCCAAAATGTTGAGTAAAACAGTGTACATACCTTATGTTTAGCTTCCATATATAAGTGAAAATGTGGTATTTGGTTTTCTGTTTCTACATTAATTTGCTTAGGATAATGGTCTCCAACTGTATCCATGTTACTGCAAAGAACATAATTTCATTCTTTCTTATGGCTGCATAGTATTCTATAGTGTATATGTACATTTACTATTTTTAATTGAATCTAAGAATTTTAAAAAATGCTTACAATTAAATTGTGACATGCCTTTTTATCAAGATTTTTATTGTGTGCTTACTGAAAGATACCTTTTTGATTTACTTAGACATGTACTCAACTATATATCATTTTTGTATATATAGAAAGAAATATGTAAGCAAAACAAATCATTTAAGGTATTTCTAAAATGTCTTCACATTTACATTGGTGTTCAATCACTTTAACTCAGTGGCACAGATATCTGTTTTTCTATCCAGTATCATCCCATGTACCATAAAGAAAGTTTGTGATGCAGTATTTTTTAAAAAGTGCTTCATTATTAACCTCTGGGATTTTCTTACAAATGGCTGACACTGGCTCAACAGGTTTTAATGGCTGGCTACGACTAAGGGAAAAGAGTAAATTAGTATTGATTCTGCATAGGTATGGATCTAGATAAAATTTGGGGCTCTGTGCGCATAGAAGAGGAAAGAGGATACTGGGGGACAACTGGCAGTCTCAGAAACATGGTAGTCATTTCCATATTATATACACAAGGTAAATGAAGCCCAGAGAAGTAGACTAATTTGTCCAATGATGCACAATTACTGCCACAGAGCCAGGATGAAGTCCAAATATATGCAGCTCTGCAATCCTACCCTGAAACATAAATCTAGAGTTAATAAGTAATAACAAGTGTTGGGTAACCCCAACACTTTGGCAGACTAAGTCAGGAGGATCGCTTGAGCCCAGGAGTTCAAGATTAGCCTGGGCAACACAGGGAGACCCTGCCTTTACAAAAAATTAAAAATTAGCTGGGCACAGTGGTGCATGCCTGTAGTTCCAACTACTCAGGAGGCTGAGGTGGGAGGATCACTTGAGCCTGGGAGGTAGAAGCTCTAGTGAGCCATGACTGCACCACTGCACTCTAGCCTGGACAACAAGAGTGAGACCCTGTCTTAAAAAAATATGTAAACGTGCTTCTCCTTAAACTCAACTGTTCCTCTGGAATTTAGTCTAAAAATATCAGTACAAACGTGCAAACACATATAGGATCTACATGAGGGAGTCACTTCTGCAGACTTTAAATTGGAAGCTAGTGTTGTAAATAAGGGTGGAGGGTAAGGTGGCAGATACATGGAAATTTAAGAGTCAGCAGTAGCAGTATCATTATTGGTGCAAGCAATAGCATATATAACCAGCAAGCACAGTAGTGATGTTCCCACTAGACCAGTTCCACAGTGTGATTTTGGGAATTTGTCTTGGTAGGCCAGTCTCTGAGATGGTTCTTTGCCATCCCAGAGATTCTGTGAGTTGCTAAGCATCTTTCAATAAATCCTCTTCCTGCTTAAACCATTATATTGGTTTCCATTGATTGCAAGGAGAAGTCTAACTGATACACTGCCCACCTCTAGACCAGTTCTACAGTGTGATTTTTGGGAATTTGTCTTGGTAGGCCAGTCTCCAAGATGGTTCTTTGCCATCCCAGAGATTCTGTGAGCTGCCAAGTATCTTTCAATAAATTATCTTCCTGCTTAAACTGTTATATTGGTTTCCACTGATTGCAAGAAGTCTAACACATACACTGGCCACCTCTCTTTTCCTCCAAACTGCCAAGTTGTTACCGCCTTAGGATCTTTGCTTTCCATGTTCGTCTGCCTTGATCACACAGGGCCCATTTCTTTGTATCATTCAGGATTTAGGCCAAATATCACCCACCTTGCAGCAGAAACGACCCAGATCCTCCTCCTTTTTTTTTTTGAGACAGAGTCTCACTGGGTTGCCCAGGCTGGAGTGCAGTGGCGCAATCGCAGCTCACTGCAAGCTCCGTCTCCCAGTTTTTGTTTTTGTGTTTTTGTTTTTTTTTTTTAAGAAACAGGGTTTCCTTCTGTAGCTCAGGCTGGGGTGGCAAGATCATGGTTCACTATAGTCTCCATCTCCTGGGCCGGGCCTCAAACAATTCTCCCACCTCAGCCTCCTGAACTCCTGAATATCTGGGACTAGAGGAGCATGCCACCATCTCCAGCTAATTTTTTTTATTTTTAACTTTTTGTAGAGACAGAGTCTTGCTATGTTGTCCAGGTTGTTCTCAAACTCCTGCACTCAAGTGATCCTCCTCCCTTAGCTTCTCAAGCACTGGGACTCCATTGGTGTGAGCCACTGCTTACCTCCCCAGATCCCCCTTCTGAAGAAGTTCTACACCCACATCTTTCCCTTTTTATGAAATCTCCCTGTTTTCTTTGTCTTCACAGAACTTATCACTAGATGAAATTATTTAGTTCACATGTATTTGTTTTCTTGTTTATTTCTTCCTCTTTGTACCAATAGAAGCTTGAAAAATTACTTGCCAAGAAAATTGTCTGGCACGTAATATGGGCAATATGTTTCTGTTGAATTAACAAATGAAGCAGGCCGGGCGCTGTGGCTCACACCTGTAATCCCAGCACTTTGGGAGGCTGAGGCAGGTGGATCACGAGGTCAAGAGATCGAGACCATCCTGGCTAGCACGGTGAAACCCCGTCTCTACTAAAAATACAAAAAATTAGCCAGGCGTGGTGGCGGGCACCTGTAGTCCCAGCTATTCGGGAGGCTGAGGCAGGAGAATGGTGTGAACCCAGGAGGCGGAGCTCGCAGTGAGCGGAGATCACGCCACTGCACTCCAGCCTGGGCGGCAGAGCGAGACTCAGCCTCAAAAAAAAAAAAAAAAAGAAGCAAAGAATTTTATGTCTTTGTTTTGTAATATCACTAAATTGGGAACATCTTTTGAATATCTATCAATAGGAAATTAGTTATACAGATAGGGGTACAACCATACAACACATCTACTAAAAAGATAAAAGTGTATTTTCTGTATCTTGACACAGAATTCTGCAATATAACGCTGAGTGAAACAGTGACGAAGGTAGTTTATAAATATATAATTTCACATGTGTAATATACATAGAAAGAACACGGAAAAAATATTAAGAACACTGTTGTGAGTAGTTAATACTATAATGAGAACAGTAAGGTAGAAGGAGAGGAGAAAATCCTGCTTTTTGCTTGATAAATTTTTGTATTTTTTTTTTGCAACAATCATGTATGCATTGAGACTTCCTTATGGTTGCAAACAAACTAGGCTGAAAATATAAATTTACTGAAAAAATATCAAGGTATGATATTCTTCATAATGAAATGAAGGGTTGAATACACAATTACTGAAAGGGTACACGTAATACTGGGTCCCAGGAGATCCCAGAAACAGTGATATAAAAATTTTCAGATTCCTTCTCATCAATCTCCTAGCTCAGCTTCTCTTTACATGTCAGCTTTATCTCACTGCAAAAAATTTTTTGTCCTGATGGTAAAGAATGTTATTGTTTCTAAGTCTTTCATGTGATCTCATCTACCCTCATTTCTCTACCAGTTGAGAAAGACTAATCTGTCTTTCCCAGGCCCAGATTGAAAAATCCCAAACTTCTGGCTGGGCGCCATGGCTTAAGCCTATAACCCCAGCACTTTGGGAGGCTGAGGTGGGCAGATTGCTTGAGCCCAGGAGTTTGAGGCCAGCCTGGGCAACATGGCAAAACCCCATCTCTACAAAAAATACAAAAAAAATTAGCTGAGTGTGGTGATGCAACCTGTAGTCCCAGCTACTCAGGAAGCTGAGATGGGAGAATCATCTGTGTCTGAGAGTTTGAGGCTGCAGCAATTGCACCACTGCACTCCAGCCTGGGCAACAAAGTGAGACCCTATCTGAAAAAAAGAAAGAAAAGAAAAGAAAGAGAAAAGAGAAGGATTCAAGCAATTCTCCTGCCTCAGCCTCCCAAGTAGCTGGGACTACAGGCACGTGCCACCACACCCGGCTAAATTTTTTTTTTGTATTTTTAGTAGAGACAGGGTTTCACTATGTTGGCCAGGCTGGTTTCAAACTCCTGACCTCAGGATCCGCCCGCCTCGGTCTCCCAAAGTGCTGGGATTATAGGCGTGAGCCACCATGCCCGGCAGACATTAACACCATTTCTATTCAACATTATATTTTGTGTCTTCACTGGTACATAAAGGAAGAAAAATAAATAAAACCATAAAGATTAGAAAAGAAGAATTCACAGATGACACGATTTAGGATATAGAAAATTAAACAGAACCTATATATAGATGATTAAAATTAATATGAAAGTTTAGCAAAGTTGCTGGATATACAAAATCAACATATAAAAATGTGCTGCACTCCAGTTAAAAATTAAAAACTTAAAGATGATGCCATTTATTATAGCATTAAAATATGAAATACTAGGAATAGATGTTTAAACAATATGTAAAATATTTGTAGATAAAACTATAATACTTCAGTAAAAGACACTAAAGAACAATGAAATAAATGGAGAAACATACAATGTTCATGAATTGGAAGATGCAAAGTTGTAAAGATGTATTTATGCCTAGTTGTTGGGTAAGCAGGAGGGTACAGGCAAGCTCAAACTGGTAGGTGGATGTTAGGCAGGAAGTCAAGTGCACAGAACAAGACAGAGCACCACTGTGGATGCTGCTGGAACTGGGAGCTACAGGGAACTAGTGCTTGTGTGTGTGGCTTGGACAAGGGCAGCTCTGGACAGCTGCATAGGCAAAGCTTGGGTGGCTGACTCACTAGAGCTAGGGTTAGGGTTGCTTGCAGGGCTCCTCACAGCCAGCTTGCAGGGCTCCAGGCATGTACATATTGTGGGTCTGAAGAGTGGGCGAAGAGAGCAGTGACCTGGGAAGGCACAAATTCATGCCATTCTCCTGGCTATGCCTCTGCCACCCAAGTCTAGAAATTGACACAGTGGCCGCTAGAGAAATCTGCCTCCTTTAGTTACCTCATACTGCAGAAAACTACACAGGCCAAGCAATAGAAAATAAAAGCAATAGAGAATAGAGGCCAAGCAATAGAGAATAAAAGCCACTAGGACCAGGAAGGAAAACTTCCTCCTCCTGCAATGTCTCTCCAGCTCCACTTCTTAAGAAGATTAACATCATGCCCACAGGCTAAGGAAAAATATTTCAAGGACCCAGGTCCATGTTTACTGATCAGGCAAAAAGGTAAATTTGGGGCTGAGAGGCAATCAGTTGATAACTGGCATAGCTGCTTGAAAAATAATGCCTAACAATTAGTCATCTTATAGTAGAAGGTATATCTCAATAAAACATTTAGAAAAGCAATGAGAAGTAGAACATCTGGATGCCTAATGCTTTTACAGTATGTCACTCATGGTAGGAGAAAAAGACTAGTACGCAGTGGGCCTTCTTCAGGCTAGGTAGCATTTAATCTACCAGAAGGGAACCAAATATGTTCTTAGGGGTGTCATTGAAGACTTCTTAGAACCATTTACAGAGCCTGTACAGTTATCTGTGGTTTGTCCTAGGTGAAGGAGGAAGTGATTTCTAAAGGAGGAGGGAAATGATTTCTAAAGAACCAATATGTGGCATTCAAATTAATACCATGAGTTCTTTTGCCTCACTGGACACATATTTGAATAATACAAATGATGTGAGATTTCAGTGATAGACATTCACAGTGACAACTTTTACATATTCATCAGGGTAATTGCTTCTGTCCTCTAGATCATCCACATTTTTATGTTCACAAAATCTCTAGGTAACTCATCTTTAAACATTGCTTCAAAGACTTCCACAAACTGGATATGGAAACTAGTGTGTGATCCTCTGAATAGGTACCACCAATAGCTATGCTACTATAATATTTCTCATGATGACCTTGGTTAAATCTTAATCACATTTATTCAGATGATTGATATTTTATGCCATATTTTTTGCCCAAATTAGCCAGTCCCATCAAAATCCATAAGGGAATATTTTAAGGCCGTTGAGGTACTAAAGTAGGCTACCTGCTGTTTTTCTTTTTGTTTTTGTTTTACTTTGGTATTTTAACAGAATAAAGGATTATTGCTTTTTCATGTCCCCGTCCAATATGGGTTAACAGACATAATGAAAGGGTTCTACTCCATGCAGTCATTCAGGGACCTAAGTTTTTAATATCTAGTAGCTCCACTTTCCCCAAGAGGCAGAGTCCTCTGAATTCTCCACACCTGGCCTTCAGAAAAGGAAAGTAGAAAAAGAAGTCAATATCCATATTTAACCACTACAGTCATGACACCCATCACTTCTCACATTCCACTGGTGACATCTAGTCATATAATCCTATCTAAGTACAAGGGGATCTGGGAAACATAGTCTAGCTGCATGCCCAAAAATAAGAGGAGGAAACTGATATTGGTGGTCACTACTGATTTCTATCACAGTTGATAGAAAGTTGTATTTTTCAAGTGTTTATTTCTAATAGCCACCTCCTTTTAGAATGAATAATGTCATGGCTGTACAACTGTTCTAGCAGGTTCACATTCTGTATTAGTTGCAAGTTGCCTTTGTTTGCAAGTATCAGAGACCCAATGCAAAACAGCTCAAATAAAAAGGAGGATTGGCAGGAGTGGTGGCTCATGCCTGTAATCCCAGCACTTTGAGAGGCCAAGGTGGGCAGATCACCTAAGGTCAGGAATTCAAGACCAGCCTGGCCAACATGACGAAACCCCATCTCTACTAAAAATACAAAAATTAGCTGGGCATGGTGGCATGTGCCTGTAATCCCAGCTACTCAGGAGGCTAAGGCAGGAGAATCGCTTGAACCTGGGAGGAGGAGGTTGTAGGGAGCCAAGATCATGCCATTGCACTCCAGCCTGAGTGACAGAGTGAGACTCTGTCACACACACACACACACAAAAAGTGGATTTATTCGCTCACATAATAATCAAACCTCAGATAGGAGAGGGATAGAGCAAATCTTAAGGACAACCAGAATAACAATGGGATTCTCCCTCTTTCTGAGCTATTATTTTTTTCCCTGCATGTATTTACTTATTTATTTATTTAAAACATATGTTAGGAGATATGCATTCAGATACAAACATGTCTCTGAAGATGGGAAAGTGGTGCAGTCACATTGGAAAATATTCTAGTAGTTTCTGAAATGGTTAAACATACATTTACCATAAGACCCAGTAATTTTACTCCTAAGAATATACCCAAGAGAAATGAAAACATATGCCCACAAAAAATGTGTACATGAATGTTTATAGAAGCATTATTCACAATAGCTAAAAGGAAGAAACAACCCAAATGTCCATTAACTGATGAATGAATAAACACCCTGTGGTATATCCATATAATGGAATATTTGACCACAGAAAGAAATAGAGTGCTGATACATGCTACAGTATGGATGAATCTTGAAAACATTATGCTAAGTGAAAGAAGCTAGACACAAAAGACCCATATTATTGTATGATTCCACTTACATGAAAAGTCCAAAGTAGGCAAATCTATAGAGACAGAAAGATTGGGGTGGCAGATACGGGGGATTGGAGAGATACCTGAAGGTCATGGGGTTTTTCAGGACAATGGAAATGTTTTAGAATTGATTGTTGTGATAGATGCATAATTCTGTGAATGCTAATAGCCACTGAATTTTACACTTTAAGTGGGTGAATTGTATAATGTGAATTATGTCAATAAAATCATTTAAAAGAACATGTAGACATGGATGACAGGTAAAATGAGCATGGCTGTGTTCCATTAACATTTTATTTATAAAAACAGGCAACTCACCAATTGGCCATCATTTGCTGACCCTTGTTATAGAGTAATAAAAACTAATTTTTTACCTAGGCACTGGGTTACCAGAAAATAAAATACTACCTTTTCCACATGTCTTGCAGAGGCTGTGTGTAACATTTGGGAACTATCCTTAAATGAAACAACTGTGCTTTTCTTTGAATCTCTTAGTCTTTACTGTTCACTGGAATGGCTACAGCTCTAACAGCCACCTTAGATCATGAAATTACCTTGGAAAATGGACACCACAGAGAGTGGAGCAACAAGATAGGAGGAGCCTGGAATCCTCACCTCATGAATAACCATACGAACTCTAAATTGATTTCATCTAGACTTCTTAAAAGAAAAAAATTAATTTATGTCATGTTTAAATAAACTTATTTTGGAAATTTCTATTACTTCCTCATAGCTGAACATAATGCCAACTATTATACCCCTTAAGGAATTAAAAACAGCTATGCCTCCTGGAAGGATCAAATGGATGCTAAAGGAGGCTCAAATCTATGTCTGTCTTTTTTTTGTTTTGTTTTGTTTAACAGCAATTCATTCTTAACATACTGGCCTTTTTTTTTTTTTTTTTTTTGAGATGGAGTCTCGCTCTGTCGCCCAGGCTGGAGTGCAGTGGCGCAATCTCGGCTCACTGCAAGCTCCGCCTCCCGGGTTCACGCCATTCTCCTGCCTCAGCCTCTCCGAGTAGCTGGGACTACAGGCGCCCGCCACCACGCCCGGCTAATTTGTTTTGTATTTTTAGTATAGACAGGGTTTCACCGTGGTCTCGATCTCCTGACCTCGTGATCCACCCGCCTTGGACTCCCAAAGTGCTGGGATTACAAGCGTGAGCCACCGCGCCCAGCCAACATACTGGCCTTTTAAGCTGCAGTCCTACAACTACTTGAGTTCATATTCGTAAGAAAGATGTAAGAGGATATATTCTCTTATTAACCAATCCTATGTTAACTTTAAAAAAGTCAAATTTCATAAATAGAAGCAGTACCATATCCCTTATCAGAACAGTTCCACTGTTTACTAAGTCACTGTAGCTAAGTACAAGCCCCAGGGCTTAGCCCAAGTCCTGATCACTATGTACACAGAGTCTGTTGTGGGTTTCCTCATAAGTTCAGTAGTGTGAACATTAGTGTGTGACATCCTCTGCTCTGCAGAACACAAAAATAACACGGTTCTCTGGGTATCCAACTTTCCTTGACAAGATTAAAGTAATGTCTAAAGAGCTCTAAAAGTGTCACAAACGATCTCCAGACATCATGTTTACATTTGTTCATAAAGATATAGGGCTGCAAAGTCACCATAGCATAACTTCTCCTTAAGAGTGTGAGACATAAACACAGACCTAATGTTCTCATAAACCCCCCTACCCAAAAAAGGTATCTCTGTGTTGCAGAGTCACACTCTGTGATGGATTGAATGTTTGTGTGCCCTTCAAATTCATATGTTAAAGCCCTAACCCCCACTGTGGCTATATCTGGAGATGGGGCCTCTAAGGAACTAATTAAGATGAAATGAGGTCATAAGGGTGGGTCCCTGATCTGACAGAATTAGTGTCTTATAAGAAGATACACCAGAAAGTTCTCTCTTTCTCTCCCATGCCTCTTCATCTCAAGTATGTACCAAGGAAAGGCCATATGAGGCTACTGTGAGAAGGCAGCCATCTGCAACCCAGGAATAATGCCCCTCACCAGAAAGCAAGTTGGTCAAAACCCTGGTTTTGAACTTTGAGCTTCCAGAACGGTGAGAAAATAAATCTCTGTGTGTAAGCCACTCAGTCTACGGTATTTTGGCTGTGTCAAGAAACTAACATACACTCCAAAAAAAGAGTGTGAAATTGTTTTTGTTTCAGCGTCATTTTCCAATTATCCTCTGCTAAAATCTACTTTAATCTTGGCATGGTCATAAGCTGGTTTTACACTCTAGACCTGCTTGAAACTTAAACTTGACTCACTCTCACAGGTGATTTTTAGGTTTGTTGGACGCTGCAACTCCTATGACACGTACAATGATCAAACATGGATTCCTGGGACTTGGGAATTTTGGTACTAAAGCAGGGAAAGTCCAAGGCACACTGGACAAGTTGGTCACTCTAGATAGGAAATGCATTCTATTCCTCCAGCTATTGCTCCATCTACAGCTATGGCTTCTCTAATAATCCATACCATACAGATTCTCTCCATACACAAGAGTCAAAAAGGTCTCAGGCCAACTTTCTCTTTTTTATCACGTGGCCCACATCTGCTGCACGAGAAACACTCAGGCATCATTTGCCTTGACAAACTACGGCAGTGACTACAGATCCCAACATAGCAACTCTCCTTCACTCCTATGCCAAAATTCTCACTGGCCCATCTCTCCTACCCCTGGGATTTCCCAGATGTGAGTCACAATACTACTGTACCTCTCAAAACCCAGGGAATGCATGTCAAGTTCTCTGAGTATTGCTATTGAAGCCCCCTTCACTAGACTTGAAGGTGAGTGGGGAAGCCTAACAATGGCTCTCCCCAAAACTTCTCCTCATAAACTCATCTCTTTCAACATCTTCTTTTAACCCATGAAACTGGTGAAAGTTTCCAATAGTGGCAAAACCAGTTCTTGGACTGTGGCTGCCAATACAGGGAGCAAAACTGATCAAGGGCTCCAGATGCTTGCTGCACTCTGAATTCCCTGGCCACATTTTCACCCACAGG
Organism: Hylobates moloch; assembly: GCF_009828535.3. Lineage (NCBI taxonomy): Eukaryota > Metazoa > Chordata > Mammalia > Primates > Hylobatidae > Hylobates > Hylobates moloch. The sequence goes on from NW_026652278.1 coordinate 37,612,291, forward strand.
CTGCTCCAGCCGGTGACCGAGAGCAGCACAGATGATAAGGCAGGCTGGTTCCTGAAAGAAGGACTCCTCTGATAGGTGATTTTGGCTTGAGGATTTCCAATAGCCTTTCTAAATCTTGCTTACACTGTTTGGCAGTCCAGGAAACTTCCACCACCCTTCCCTCTCTCTGTCCTTTACTCAGTTTCAGACTTGCAGCCTCTCCCAGCCTCGCTTGGCTCCCTCCCATTCTCTCTCACAGGTGTTTCCTCTAGTAAAATTGTTGCACATTTAATCCCACCATAACAACTTCTCATCAGAGCCAGACTAATGTAAAGACATTTCTTCGGAAAACATGCATCTTGTCAGCACCTCACTTTGGCGTTTCATAGTTGTTGCTTTATAATGCTGCAGGCAAAACTTCCAGTTCATAGTTATGCTACTAACCACAGGATGAATGAATGACATGGTAAGATAAAAAAACAGGAAAAATGATGGGATTTTACTTTACATTTCTTGTTGTTCAACCACTCCATTTTTGTTAAAATATATGTCTAATTTGAATGAACATCAAGATGAATTTTTAGTAAGAGTTATCACTGTGGGTGCTGAGTATGTGAGCAGGAACATCACAGATGCTAATTTACCTTTTAGTAGGCAACCAGGCCTGTGCCAGGACTTGGATAAGAAGGCTGTTACATGCTACCCTGGAGTTCAAAAGTAACCCCAACCCCAATATCACCATCTGTCTTTGTTCCTCTGCATTTTCTTCTTCCCGTGATCCCTTCTCATTTTTCCTTTCTATCTTCTTTTTCTTGTTTTGTCACTGCTTTAGAAGTCACTAATAAGCAATAGTGGGAAGTAGAGCATGTGAATAAAGAATGAAGCTTTCTTTGGCAGTCTGAAATAAATTGCTTAAAACTGTACCCCAAAGCAGCCAGAATAAAAACAGCTTTTTATATTTGTTCTCCAGCATTTCAAGTACCCACGCCCCACACGCCTTGACCCCTGCAACTTTGTCTTAGGGAAGACTTTTGGTGGTAGCATATTCTCATATGAAAGTGTGTGAAAAACATCAATTTGCTTTTTTACCTTTCCTGTGAGGATTATAGAACCAAAACAAAATATCGAAAAATTTGAGAATACACTGACTCACAAAAATCCAATGCTTTTCTAGTCGAACAGGATTTCTCTCTGTGATTTGTATCAAGGACGGTGATTTATCAAAATGTGACAACATGCCTTTGCCGTCATTATAACGGCAGGCAATTAAAAATGTTTTTACCATAGCCAGTTTGCTTATTTTTCTATTTTAAAAGGGTATTATAGCAGACATGCAAAAGAGAAAGCAGAGAGAAAAAAATAAAATCACCCACTATTCAAACACTATCACTGTTAATTTTGATGTATTTCTTGTGTTTTTCTAGGCATAATTTGTTTTTACAAAAACACAGCCTTAGTGGCTATTCCCACTTTATTATTTGAGTACTGGTTAATGTAGAAAGAAGATTTAACAAACGATAGGTTGGTTTTCAGTCATATTCTAAAGAAACAGAAGCCAAACAAACACTTGATCTGGTGGAAAGTCCGAGATTATGGTCCTTGGCCCTCTGTTTAGGCCAGCTAGAGTATTTGGTGATGGTGAGAAGCCTCTAATTGTCTTAGTCCTGGATTTAAAAGGGCCTAATCAGAGCTAAAATGCTCCCCAGAGCCTAGCAATCATTGACAGTTTCCTCAGGTAACCAGCACTGCAAAGACGGAGAACGCTGCAAAGGCAAGGTGTCAGAGACTAAGTGAAATCCGAGGTTCAGCCAAGCAGGCCCAAGCACACAGCTGGGCCTTGTGTTCACCATAAAGAGCATACTGGCTACAAGTTGGCCCCTCTCTGGGCAACAGAGTGCCTAACTTAAAGCGGCTTAGGAGGATACCACACGCCAGCGGCTCTGGTTTTACAAAATGGAGTCACCACGGAGAACGCGGTGTCTGAGTTAGCCCACGTCCACCAAGTACCAGCTATACGATCTCAGACAAATTTACTTGCCCTCTCTTAGCCTTAGTTTCCCCATATATAAAATGTAAGTGATACATTTCTGACTGCTGGGATTGTAAGGAAGGGATTAAATGGCTTGCCAATGAGGTGTTCAGCACAATGCCTGCCTGACACGTAAAACGTGTTGGGATTGGTTGGCTGTAAGACCCACAACCTCTCTTCCCACTCTACCCCCGCCCCGTCACCAGCTTCCCAGCTGCAGCCGCTTCCGGGAACCACTTCCTTTCGGTCTCCCGCAGCCGAACGCGGATCCCTCCGCGTTGCGTCACTTCCGGGAGACTCTGGCCGCGGCGATTCAATATATCCGGATGCAACTCTTATGGCTGCCGTCAGTGAGGGCCCGTAATGGAGATCGAGTCAAGGGTTGCCCAGGGGCACTTAGAGCCTTCGGCTTCAAGGAGGCCTCTCAAAGGACAAAGGATGAGACTTCCTGGCGGCAGAGTGCCCCCCACAATCCTAGGAACTGTGTCGCCGCGCTTCCCGTTAACTTGCCGCTAAGTTTTTTTTAGAAAAGTCGCCCTTCTTGTCAGGCTGGGACCTCACTTCTGACCCAACCCTTCTTCGTGTACCAAGTTTTTGTTTCCGTCACTTCCCGCAGCCCGGGAGCTCGGCGGGCGATACTGTGGTAGCTTGGGAGGAAGGGGCGGGCCGGATGCTGGAACCGAAAGAGGTGGGGCTCGTCGAGGAGTCACGGGCGGCCGAGGCTGGAGTCTCCTAAATGCAACCTTGAGCTGTTCCACCCTTCGGTGCTTGGTCGGTTAACTCGAGGTGCTCCTCACCGTGGAGGCGTTCAGAGCTGGTCATAAGGCTCTTCCCTGCTGACCCAACCACCCTCAACCACAGCCTGCCCTGCTCCAGATAGACTGATCCTAGAAAATAGGATGGGCGTAGTGCAGTATGTTATTGTTTTGTTTTGTTTTAAGTCTCAAACATAAGCAAACTATTATTAAAAGTTTTAGAATTAATAGGCAGAGTTCACCTATTGGGTCACGTGATTAAGGTTTAACTTTAGATAACATGTTACTACTTGTTGAGATTTTAACAAAAGCATTAAAAAAAAATGAGAAAATAGATTAATCTTTAGAATATTTTAAGTTTGCTACTGCGCAGTGGTAACATGAAGACACCTCATAATAAGGCTTTGATTACCAGAAGCTTCTGAAAATTATGGGTATATTAATGTGAGTTTTCCTCTCTGCAGGGTGTCCTATAGACTTTGTCATGGAGTGAAACAGAAACAAATGTGAGTTAATCATTAACATTTCCTAGTGGTTAAAATTACTTTTTAAGTGCTTAACTGTGTATTTTTTAGATTGAAGATTTCAACTGAAATTTTGATTTGACTGAAATATTTAATATGTGATGAGTTGATATTAAAATACAGAAGATTACTATTTTTATAGAAACAATAATGTAGAAACTAATATTTGGAGCAGGTTTACTCCACATACTGTGTTATAATTTAGATTTTCACTTAAACTCTCAAAATCAGAAGACCTGACCTAGTAAGGCTTAAACCACTAAAACTTGTGGTTTTAACCAGGCTTAATATACGTAGTTATAATAGTTTTAAAAAAAATTGTTATCAAGTTCCTCAGGTGATTCTGATATAGTATTTTAAAGAAAGCAAAAAGAAATGATCTGTTTATACATTTTAAATATTTTGTTCCTTGTTTATGTATTGAGATTGTGCTTATAAATGCATTCACACGCATTGAAGTACGTAATTTGATCGTCATGCCAGCCTGGAATCTTGCTTTTTGTATGGTTTCTTGCAGGTAGGTCTACTGGGTTCTTGGCATACTACCTGGGCAAAACATTGTTAAGATGGAAATTTTCATTGTATTTATCACTTCAAACATTTGACCAGTTTATTTAGTTTTCAAGTGCTTTAGACAAACAACTATATGTGGGCTTGACTTAGTGTATAATAAATGTAAAGTTTGATCTCAAGTAGTTGACATTTATGGAGTACTTACCATATGCCAATCTTTGTGATAATTGCTAGACATATTTAATGCTTAGAGCAGTACTGTGAGTTAGGTTTGTTAAATCCCTGTTTTAATAGATGGAGAAACTGAGGCAAAGACGGATTAAGTTCCTTGCTCGTGGTTACAAAACTAGAGCCATCTTCTTACCTACTTGTTTTGTATGACACCCCTTTTCCTCCGTATAACTGAACACTGGTAGAAGAGTGAATAACTGTAGAAAACAGACCTGGACTCTATTCTACCTATCCAGCTTTGTAAATTAGGGCAAGTCGTGTGACCACTCTGAATTTCATTTTCCTCACCTATAATAAATGAAAACTTTGAACTGTTATATTTTATTGAATATTGAATCATCAAAAATCCTTAAGGCTGGGTGTGGTGCTTCACACCTGTAATCCCACCACTTTGGGAGGCCCAGATGGGAGGATTGCTTGAGGGCAGGAGTTTGAGACCAGCCTGGTCAGTCAACATAGTGATATCCCATCTCTACCAAAAAAAATCCTTAAAATGGTGCCTTTACCATTGAACCTGGGATTTTCTTCCCAGCCCCTAGGGCTCATTCTGACTTCTGAAGTTTTGATGCAAGTGTAGGCAGTGCCAACTCCATCTCCATTGCTGTCTAGTCTAATCACATTGTAAGATGTGAATGATTTCAGAGATGTCAAAATGTAAAATAGTGTGCATCTTGGAATTAATGAGCTCTTTTTCAACCCTGACTCTGTAACATCTGTGACTTTTTAACATTTTATTGCAGGATTAAGTATTTTTGAATGTAAATGATTCAAGATAAAACAGACTTCATTTGATCACATCTGCAGAATAAATTTTTAAAAAATTTGGGCTTCATGATAATGGAAAAGTCAAAACCATGTTTGTCTTTATCACCTGTGAATCCCCCATGTTGAGAACATGCCTGGCACACAGTGCTCAGTAAACATTTACTCAATGAAGTAAACAAGTCTTCATTTCTTTTTTCTTTGTTTGAGACAGAATCTCACTCTGTTGCTCATGCTGGAGTGCAGTGACACGATCTTGGCTCACTGCAAACTCTGCCTCCAAGGCCCAAGTGATCCTCCCGCCTCAGCCTCCCAAGTAGCTAGGACTACAGGCACACACCACCGCACCAGTTAATTTTTGAATTTTTTTGTAGAGATAGGGTCTTACCGTATTTCCCAGGCTGGTCTTGAACTTCTGGGCTCAAGCAATCTGCCTGCCTTAGTCTCCCAAAGTTCTAGGATTACAGGCATGAGCCACTGTGCCCTGCCATGTCTTCATTTCATATTACAAATACAACATTAAAAAATTGTGTTTGACTTGAATTAGACATAAAATACACAGTCATGCGTCGCTTAATGACAGGGATACATTCTGAGAAATGTGTTGGGGGATTTTGTTATTGTGTGTGTACTTACATAAATCTACATGGTATGGCCTACTACATACCTGTATGGTATGGCATATTGCTCCTAGGTTACAAACCTGTATAGCATGTTACTATACTGTATACCATAGGTGGCTGTAACACAATGGTATTTGCATATGTAAACATGTCTAGACATAGAAAAGGTACAGTAAAAATATTACAACTTTATGGGACCATCAGTGAAATGTCATTATGTAGCACATGACTGCAATAGTATTAATAGTGCAAAAATATTTTGCACTGAAATTTTTTGCATTCAGAAGTTCACTGTTGTAAACTGTCTTTCTTTCCAAATATCTTTTCTTCTGCTCATTATTGTTGATTGTCATCAAGTATGGGGTATATTTTGTTCCTTGAAGAGTTATAGTAAAAATTGAAATGCTGGTGTATAGACTTTCCAACAAAGAATCTAACTGATTTATTTTTAAATTGGCCAAAGTATAGGAACATTATTTAATTTTTAGAAATCTTCATTGTAAGGAAAGTTTTAAAAATGTGATTTGATAGCTTATTTAATTTTTGTGAGTATTCTGGAGGTGATTAGGCATACTATCTTTCCTAGTATACAAATAATATTGAATATTTCTGAGTTATGAAAAACAAAAATAAACTACAATTGAAAGATGTATTGAAATTATGTCAGTGGGCAGAAAAGTGTTTAAGTTTTGGGATGGGCAAGTGTAAGAATAATGTAACAGGAGAAATTATTCCAACCATAATTATGGATGTTTGATAGTCTATACTTTCATTTAGAACCAGGAAGGTGGCACAGGAATAATTATAGAGTTGTAGACTGTTCTCTGTAGATAATCAGCTGAGTTTTGTGCTGTGGCCAGAAAAACCAGTGCGTGGAGGTATCATCAGGAAGGGATTTGGGAAAATTAACAAAAAAAATTTTACCCTCAAATAACACAGTGTTTTAACTAAACATGAGATACAGGAAATTATTTTATATTCATAATCTAGATGTTAAAAATCGTTGCAATTGTTAAATGTGATTATGGCTATAATTTTACTTACATAATTCTGTAAAGGATATATGCCTGTATATTCAATTTTTAAAGACCAAATATAGGAGTAAAGTCATTTACATAATTACAAAAATTCTTGCCACTAAAATAAAACTCTGTACCACATGATAGCACTTCATTACTGAGTGAACATTAACCATGAACATCTTGGAATTTTCACTATCAATTTCCTTTTCTCAGAGTCCTTTTTTACAGAAAACACAAAGTTTTTATTCTTTAGTTATGCCTGTGTAGTAATGAGGAGGGAATAGTATTCACTTCTGTTAGTACTTATTTCCTTTCACAGACTTTGTAATGTATACTTTACTGAGTTCTCCAAACCCAAAGGAGAATAAGGCCAAGGGCCTACAATAAATTATTTTGTGAATCCAAAAAAGTAATTCATTTTATGATGTTTTCACAGAAGTTTACGCTTATTAATCAAAGATTTCAAGTTTGAAAAACTGAAGGAGAAGTGATATCATTAAATTTGGAGCAAATATGTCTTTCAATAAATTTTTAAGTACCTAAGGATTGCTTTGTACTACCCTGAAAATTGTTTTCCTTTAAAATTGTTATTATTTTCACACGTTTTTCTCCATCTTTCTGTTTTCCTGTAAATGAGTAACAGTAAACCCCCCACCCCAACAAAATGTGAATTCATCTAGGCTGAAATCGTAAGATATACTCACTTTGTTTTCCCTACTTTTTCTACATGTTCAAGAATTTATATCAAATATAGATTAATTTGAAAATTTGACATTTGGAGATAATCTCAGTGACTAAAAAGAATAAAACAGAAAGGCATGGGACCCTTGAAAGGAGGAACAGAAACAAAATTTTAAAACCCTCTCATTACTTACCTACAGCAAAGATGAATTTATAAGCATCTCATTTAAACTCTAGGGTAAGTAAATTTTAAAAAAGTTTTTAGAGAATGAGGAATACAAAGGAATTTTGCTAATTTAATACGTCGTTGTTTTTAGTTTAGTGTACTGGGTAAAGGATTTTCCAAGTTAACTAACAACTTTATTCTCCAAATCCTGAGTTTTTACTTTTAGGTGTCAGCCATGACTTCTTCTCATCAGGAGTATTTAAAAATGTTATCCTACCAGTTGGTGAAAAAGTATCCCACCTCCTTTCTAATCTTTATTGGAAAATCTTTTCTTTTCTTTTTTCTTTTCTTTTGAGGCCTGGTCTTACTCTGTCACCCAGGCTGGAGTGCAGTGGCGCAGTCTCTGCTCACTGTACCCTCCGCCTCCCAGGTTCAAGCAATTCTCCTGCCTCAGCCCCCTGGGTAGAGGGGATTACAGGCACCCGTCACCACACCCAGATAAGTTTTGTATTTTTTCAGTAGAGACAGTTTCACCATGTTGGCCAGGCTGGTCTCGAACTCCTGACTTCAAGTGATCCACCCCCTCCGGCCTCCCGAAGTGCTGGGATTACAGGCATGAGCCACTGCACCCAGCCAGAAAAAAATCATTCTTTATAGTCAAAGCTTAAATGCTTCATGACCCATCTTCATAGGAGAGTATTCTTTTCATGCTCTGTTCCCTGCTTTGGTGACTGTGAGAACTTTTTTTTTTTTTTTTTTTGTATTTTTAGTAGAGACGGGGTTTCACCGTGGTCTTGATCTCCTGACCTCGTGATCCGCCCGCCTCGGCCTCCCAAAGTGCTGGGATTACAGGCGTGAGCCACCACGCCCGGCCGAGAACTCTTTTATAACATTTATGAAGTGCTTACACAGCATTAAGAGATAGGCATGAAAAGATGACTGCATCTTGCCTCAGCCCTGGAAGTACCTATGGGAGAGTGACATTTAAATGTATACATGTAGCCGGGTGTGGTGGCTCATGCCTATAATCCTAGCACTTTGTGAGGCTGAGACAGGAGGATTGCTTGAGGCCAGGAGTTCAGGACCACTGTGGGCAACATAGGGATCTCATCTCTACAAAAAATAAAAAAAAATTAGCCAGGTGTGGTGGTTTGCAACTGTAGTCCTGGCTATTCAGGAGGCTGAGGTGGGAAGATCGCTTGAGCTTAGGAGGTCAAGGCTTCAGTGATCTGTGATTATGCCACTGCATTCCAGCCTGGTGACAGAGTGAGACCTTGTCTCCAATCGATCAATCAATCAATAAAAAAATACATGAAGTATGAGCCATACTGTGGTGGACGTATGTGTGGGGGTAGAGAGAGGACACAAATGATCCTTCGAAAGGGCTTCAGAGATGCCATGACACGTGGAATAGCCAGGCTTCTTTGAGAAGGCACTCTAAACAGTTTGATGGCTGTGCTTCTCAGCAGGAGCAGTAGTAACATTTTGGATAGGTCAGTTTGCTGTACTGTCATTATACTCTCTTAAGCATTGCAAGATATTTAGCAGCCTGGGGTCTGTGGTCTTTTCCCACCAGCTAGCATCAGTTGGAGTTGGGGAGAGCAGTTGGCATCCCTCTTTAGATGTGCTTATACAATATGACTTTATTATTTTCTGAGCTTCCTGTCCCTGCCATTCCCATTCCTTTCATTTCATCCACTGAAGACTTTGGCACCTGGCTTATAGTTACCCTCTTCTCCCTAAGTCCTACCTTTATGATGGTCACTTCAAATTCCATGTGGTTAACTAAACCAACATCCTGGCTCTCAACTGCTTGACCTCAAATTTAGTGACCTCTACCTTTTCATGAAGCCACCCAGTCTCCGAATCTTATAATTATTTATGTCAGCAGCTACACCCTTAAAAACTTAAAAAACTCTTCTGCTCTTTGCCCATTTTTCTAGCTTTTTAGCTGAATGACTTCCAGTGCATCTGTACTTCAGCTTCAAGAACTCCAATCCCTTGGCTGTTCTCTCTCCCAGTCAGCTTCCATCACTTCAACCATTACACTCTTGCACCCTTTTCCCTCTGTTAGACCTACCCAGTAAAACACAACCCTAGGTCAGAAATTGTAATAATAGCTAACATACACTGAGTGCTCATTGTATTCCAGATACTTTTCTAAGTTTACCTGGATTGTCTCTTTTAATATTCTCAATGGCACTGTTATCTCCATTTTGTGCTTGAGGAAAGTAAAGCTCAATTTCTGTCTACTGTAGTAGGATATAAACCCTAGAAGTTTGCCCTTAGAAAGTGTGCATTTAACCACTTATTTAGACTGCGTTTCAAAACAGCTGTCTTCTCTGCTTCCCCACTTGGACTGCTGTACTGTTTTCAGGACAGAATAGGTTTGGCTAGGTGGAGAGTGTTGAAAGCACTCATCTTAAACCTTGGCTGTGCAACTAACCCTTTTGGTAGGTCTCCAGCCAAGCCAGAAAACAGATAAAGAGGGAAGTAATAGTGATTAGGTATTTAATGTCACCAGCTGCTTCTGGGTGTCTGTAGACAGAGGGAGAAGAAAAGCAAAAGAGCATAGGCATCAGTTTGGGGATTGAGTGTGATGTCACCTTTGCCTGATGACCTACTGAACATTAGAGACAGAACTGACTGAAAATTGGTAGAATAGGCATGAGAGAGTCCTCTGTTTGTTGTTTTTAATTTTAGGTGAGTCTGAGTGACTGTGTCATGTATATGTATGTCATGGCTGACGGGCTGAGGACCTCCATTGCCCTCTCCGAGGCTTGGCTCAGCTGGCCTGGAGAGAGGTGCTGAGGAACATGCACCCTCTTGTCGCCTTCCATCTCTATCTGTTTTGAGAAAACCACTCTAACTAGTCTTTGCTGTGGATTTCTCTCTCTAGATGTCCTTCCTTTTGTTCTGGATTTGTTGATGCTGACATTGTCACTTGAAGTGACGGGGTAAAGCTTTTGAGAGCTGATTGCTTCAGTTATTAGGTCACCTGTGGGACTCTCTAAGTACTGTCATGGATCACTTGACTGTGGTGATATGTTCTGAGAAGTGTGTCATTAGGTGAATTCACCATCATGTTTGTTTACACACACATAGCTGGTGTAGCCTACTACACACCTAGATTATATGGTATAGCCTGTTACTCCTAAGCTGTATACAACCCTGTGCAGCATGTTGCTATACTAAATACTGGAGGCAATTGTAGCGCAATGGTGAATATTTGCATTTCTAAACATATCTAAACATAGAAAATGTACAGTAAAAATACAAAATAAAAGTTGTTTTTGTTTTTTAATACACCTATATAGTGCAGCTCCATTTTAATCTTATGGGACCAGCAGTGTATATACTGTTCATTGTTGACTGAAACATTGTTATGTAGTGCATGATGACTGTAATTAATTTAGGGCTTTGTTTTGACAATGGTTTTGTTTGTTTGTTTGTTTGTTTGTTTTTGAGAAGAGTCTGGCTCTGTTGCCCAGGCTGGAGTGCAATGGTGCGATCTTGGTTCACGGCAACCTCCGCCTCCTGCGTTCAAGTGATTCTCCTGCCTCAGCCTCCTGAATAGCTGGGGCCACAGGCGTGCACCACCACACTGGGCTAATTTTTGTATTTTTATTAGGGACGGAGTTTCACCACATTGCCCAGGCTGGTCTTGAACTCCTGTTTTCAGGTGATCCGCCTGCCTCAGCCTCCCAAAGTGCTGGGATTACAGGTGTTAGCCACTGCGCCAGCCTCGACAGTGTTTTTCATTTCCCTGTACAAAAAAACTTTCCTGTCACCATTCTTAGTCCCTTAAAGAGGCAAACTTTTATTTTCTAGATATTTAAAATAATACCAATAACTTCGTATAATTTTCAGATTCACCATAATTTCTGCATGTGATACTCACATAAATGTATTTCCACCACAATTTTGAACTTGAATTTAAGTCATTCGACTTAATTCTCACTTATAAGAGATAAGGTAGCCTCTGGTGGCAGGGATTTTTCTTAGAAACCCCTTTCTGCTCGAAAGACTTCTTAGAGAAAAATCACGGCCGGGCGCGGTGGCTCACGCTTGTAATCCCAGCACTTTGGGAGGCTGAGGCGGGCGGATCACGAGGTCAGGAGATCGAGACCACGGTGAAACCCCGTCTCTACTAAAAATACAAAAAATTAGCCGGGCGTGGTGGCGGGCGCCTGTAGTCCCAGCTACTCGGAGAGGCTGAGGCAGGAGAATGGCGTGAACCCGGGAGGCGGAGCTAGCAGTGAGCCGAGATCGCGCCACTGCACTCCAGCCTGGGTGACAGAGCGAGACTCCGTCTCAAAAAAAAAAAAAAAAATCACACATTGGTGAAAACTAATAGTATGACATTTATGTTCATGACTTTGCCTGGCAATTCTTCTCTTTCCCATTCTCCACAGGAGCTGTTTTAAACTTCTGCTGACCTTAGACCCTTTCCTATGTGCTCACTAGATCTCCTACCTTTTCGTTCTCAGCAGATTATTTTACCTCCCATTTTCTCAGAGGAAACAGAAAACATAAGATGGCAACTTTAGCAAATCAGTGCGACCAAACCTTCAAACTTACTTCATTGATAACCCATTTTTGTTCTTTTTTTTTGTCCTTTCCTCCTTGCACAGTGGAAAAGGTGATCCTCTTCTGGTCCAAGCCTCTGGATCTCTTCCCATTCATTCCTACTCTTTAGGATTTTTCTTGTTTTACTTAGCTATGGCTCCTTCCCACTGGCATTTAGGCATTCTCACATCTTTTCTATCTTAGAAGAAAAAAATAAAACCATCCTACACCAATTTGCACCTCTCTTTTCTGTTTCATACCTCTCTGTTCAGACAAGTGTTCATGAAAAAGTTGTGTCTACTCACTGTTTATTTCCTTGAACTTTCTGTTTATTCTTCAACCAACTGCAATATTTTATCTCAACTGAAATTACCAGTTTGAAAGGTCACCAACTACCACTTCATTTCTAAATCCAGTGGATATTTCTCAGACCCTATCTGACTTGACCTCTGTTCAGTCCAGTGTGACAGTTTATCCACTTTCTTCTTGAAATCTTCTTTTCCTTGGGCTTCACTGACACCATTGTTTCCTGGTATTAAATAATTTACTTCTGTGGTCATTCTTTTGAATGTCTTTAGAGGTTTGCCTTCATTCATTCTTTCATCCTTTTATTTGTGTATTTATAAAGCATTTATTACATGCCAGGCAGCATACTAAGTATTGGAGACTGAGAATCTGAAGCAAGACCTGGACTCTTTCTTCAGAAAAATACACTCCCAAACATACACTGAAAATTTGGCATACATTTTCAAGCCTCTCACACAGTGTTAAATACATGCATATCACTCTAGAATCTTGCTTCAGGGCCTCCAAATTATCTTAGCAGAAAGTTGTTTTTTATTGAGATGGAGTCTCGCTCTGTCACCCAGGCTAGAGTGCAATGGCACAATCTTGGCTCACTGCAACCTCCGCCTCCTGGGCTCAAACGATTCTGCTGTCTCAGCCTCCCAAGTAGCTGGGATTACAGGCACGTGCCATTGCGCCCAGCTGATTTTTGTATTTTTAGTAGAGACGAGGTTTTACCATGTTGCCCAGGTTGGTCTTGAACTCCTGACCTCAGGTGATCCACCCGCCTCAGCCTCCCAGAGTGCTGGGATTACAGGTATGAGCCACCACGCCCGGCCAGAAACTTTTATAGAAATATTTTTTAAAACTGCCCCAAGAGGCTTAAATTTTTTTTTAAAGCCCATGGAAAGTGAAAATGAAAACGGTTTTACCCAGAAAAAGATTTTGCTACTGTTGGAAATTTTCAAGGCATTAAGACTAAACAAGTTCTTTCAACCTAACATTTGTGAACAATCTACTTTTCCCCCTCTCCCTCCAACTCCTACTCCCATATGCTTTGATTGGTGTCATGAAGAATACAACTTAGGAAAGAGACTTAACCCATCCATGAAAAGGAGAAAATGGAATTATAAGAGCTGATATCTTTACTTGAGCGTAGATTGAATAGGGTTCTCACATCTACCAGGGTTCAAATGATGGATAGGATACTAACTTCAGAGAAGGGGTGCAGACAAGAGGTTGAGTAATTCCTCATTTGATGAAGTTATTTTCATGTCAAGAGAAGGAAATGGTCCTGGTGTTGGTATCTTGTGGTTACAAGTAATAGAATATCTGCATTCTGGGCACTATCCCTTTATGTCATCTATGCTTTACAACCCTCTTCCAAAATGGGTGGGTGCTAAGAAGATCCAGCCCCATCTTCCTCGTGTAACATATATTTTAAAAAAGAATCTTCTAGCCAAGGATTTGTTATTGGGGTTCTTTCGATCGCTGGAAACAACTAGGGAAAAAAGATGGTGAAATTCATGTTGCTTTGGGGGCTATTTTGTAGGAGATAAAACATTTGCCAATGTTTTCACCCAATGAATACATATTGAGTATCTACTCCAACAGAGGGCTTGTAAATGGTGAGTAAAAGCAGGTAAACCCTTGTCCATAAAGCTGATGGTTTAATTTTACAGATCACCAGTAGCCAGATAATCACAAATACAAAAATGCAAATATAACAGGTATTACAAAGAAGCACAAGTTTCTATGAGAGTCTGTAACAAGAGAATTTGACTTTGTTAGATCAGGGAAGTCTCCCTAAAGTGATGCTTAAGCAGAAATCTGAAGACATGAATAAATGTTAACAAATGAAGAGGGAAGGAATGTGTGCCCCTGATAAAAGGGCTAATATATGCAAAGGACTTGTGATAGGAAAGAACTTGTGGTCGGAGGGGAGAGAAGGGGGAGGAGATGACACTTGAGACCAGATTCAAGTTTTGAGAAGATCTCCTTGCCTACAATTGGAGCAAGGATTAGAGGGGCAGAGTAGATTAGAGTAGACCAGTCATCCAAGCCTGAGATAATGGTAACTAGGACCCAGGTAGTGGGGATGGAAATTTAAGACATTGATTGTATTTAATACTTGGTAATTGGTTTTGAATATGAGTATTAGATTAGATTGTGTATAATTGTTTGCTAGTATTTTAGCAAAAACAATTTGACTATTTCTTTTGGTATTGAAATAATCACTAGTTTAAAAAAGTGTGTGTATGTATGTGTGTATATATAAAAGTATATATACTTTTTTTACCTTTTGAATATTGCTATATGTATTTATTGCCTATTCAAAACATTCTTGGTTCTAAAGCCTTTTGTAAATATTAGTTCAGGGATTCTCATTGAATTGGTTAAGAGCAGAGACAAATGCTAAGCAAATAAATCAATTCATAATTTCCAAGTAGAATTTTACCAAACCGTAGATCTAACTGGTCATTGCAGCAAAGTTTCTTCTTTTTATTTGGGAAGAGCCTAAAAATATTCTTCCCATATACCAAAGGACAAGGAGCAGACAGTGAAGACACCTCCACTGCCCTCCACACAATCTTCAAAAGTGCCTAGAGAAGGATTTTGTTATACAATAAGAATCAGAAACTATAAAACATGGTGTGTCAAAGTCTCAACCCCCATTCTGCTGTCATGAAGATTTAGAGGAATGGGGTTGACTTAAGAGAGGCGGGGCAGGCCTCCAACTCTCTGGATTAAGGAAAAGTGTTGTAGGTTGAGGTTGCTGTGAAAGAGACTGTGAGACGGTGATTTGGCTATAGGTGGCTTAATGAGGAGGATTCTTGGGTGTAATATGAGTGAGGGAGTAAAGGAAGCAGAATTAGGCAAAAGAAGGAGTTAGTTGAGCTGTGATGCAGTCACAATAAAGATGTAAGGGGATCCTACAAGGGCACTCCGGAGCTGGGATGGCCCTGCAGAGTTGTTGCAAGTTGGGGCAAGGGCACAAAAGTACATGTACTTTTAAAGTCATGGAAGACTGTACACTGACGCACAAGCCAGTCCCTCCTTGAAGCCTATTACATCCATTGAATATGAATAACTAAGCCTTACTTTTGAGAAAATTGAGTCTTGGACCTTTGAGAATCAATCTTCAAACTAAAAAGTACCTCTGTGATTTTAAAAGCAATTTTTATAACCAGGGTTGAGATTATTTAGCTTGTTTAGATGGGCTAATGGAACAGTCTTTTGTTAGTA
Source organism: Hylobates moloch (assembly GCF_009828535.3). Lineage (NCBI taxonomy): Eukaryota > Metazoa > Chordata > Mammalia > Primates > Hylobatidae > Hylobates > Hylobates moloch. Next base: position 37,627,676 of record NW_026652278.1, read on the forward strand.
TTCTACATGATTCCCTTACTGACATTCATTTTATAACTGTACCCAACTCTAATTCAAATACAGATTTAGATGTGATACTTAAAGACCTGTGGTAAAATTGCAGGAAGAGGGTGTTTGTCTTTCTCAGTGTGTTTTCTGTAATAGTGAAGGTTTATTGGGTTTCTCACTTGAGTGCCACCAGCATGCTTTGAATAACAAGAATATTTACTATCTCTATACATATGGCTGAATTTCTAAGTTGTGCAGCTTCTTTGTATTAATTGGTTTAGGACATTCATAAATTACAGCACCCAGGTGGGTAGGTATAATTAGCTAAAATTTTATTTTTTGCTTCAAAAATCATGATTCAGTAGCATTCACAGCCTTAAGAGCGCTAGCAGCTGTAGCACAGGAGCCACGAATATAACACATCTCAAAAGACATGGGAAGTATGAACATCTTAACCTTGAGAAAAGTCAAGAGGGGTATCTGTGTATGTGTGTGTGTGTCTGCCTGTGTCTGTGTGTATTTATGCATGTGTGTAAAAACATCTGAGAATATTCAGAAATCCAAAAAATAGCATTTTGAGGAGGGCACAATAAAATGTACACATATCTGGCCATATTGGAGAAGAACACAGGAAATGATACAAAGATGTCTGTATCAGTTACAATGCTTTTGGCAGCAAGTAACAAATCCAGACTCCAAGAAGATTAAATAGTAAAATTAACTCATTGATGACAGGAACTCCAGCTATAGGGTAGGCTTTGAGGCTTGGTTGCCTTTATTTACTGGCACAGTAATGTCATCAAGGGCACAGGTTCTTTGCAACTCTCTGTCATATTTTATGTTACAATTGGTGGGTGAAAGTACGTAATTATGACTTCAACCTCAAGCTGCAGCAAGACAGCTGCAGCAGTTCCAGGCATCACATCCAGAGCTGGCAACATTTGCTCCCATTGTTAGAAAACTTCTAGAATCCTCCCAGCAGAATTCCCCAGTGTGTCCTGTTGGCCAGATTCTAAACATGTGCCAATTTCCTTTTTTGCTTTTAGAGACAAGGTCTTGCTCGGTTGCCCAGGCTGGAGTGCAGTGGCATGATTATGGCTCACTGTGATCTCAAACTCCTGGGCTCAAGCAGGTGGCTGGGAATACTGGCATGAGCCACTATGCCTGGCTAATTAAAAAATTTTTGTGTGTGTGTAGAGACAAGGTCTTGCTATGTTGACCAGGCTGATCTTGAACTGCTTGCCTCAATTGATACTCTCACCTTGGCTTCCCAAAACGCTGGGATTACAGGCATGAGTTAACGCACCTGGCCTCGTGCCAGTTTCTGAACCAAACACTGGCAAAGAAAATGAACTACTCTTAGTCTTCTAAGTCCTCTCCCTGTAATTGAGGGCAGGTTTAGCTTCCAATGTTGATGTGAGGGGGAAGGGCACATGACAAATCAAGCTTCTGTTAGAAGGAAAAAAGGAGAAATGGATGCTAGGGTAGGCAAACTGAATCTTCTGTAATACCTCTACTGTCTTCAAATCTCTTTGATTAGAACAGTGCACACCAAAAGTAGGGGGGCGATTAATGAGAAAGCTGCTTCATATTCTACCAGTGGACCACACAGTTAGAAAGCTACTGACCTAATAGGCTCATTAAGAAGTCATTCTTTTGTCAGATAGCATTTAACAATATATTTGACGAAGAAGGTTAAAGGAGCGTGGATTGGCTGCTAGTAGAAGAAACTAGAGCTGTTTTGGAGTTGATGAAAGTTCACCTTCATCTCTATAGCAGTAGTTCTTAAAATATAGACCTCCCAAAATCTGAATCAGAATTTTCCAGGGTGATTATTAAAAAATGCAGATTCGCTACTCAGAGAGGCTGAGGCAGGAGAATGGCATGAACCCGGGAGGCGGAGCTTGCAGTGAGCCGAGATTGCGCCACTGCACTCCAGCCTGGGCGACAGAGCGAGACTCCGTCTCAAAAAAAAAAAAAAAAAAAAAAACAAAAAAAAATTGCAGATTCATAGGCACTGTCCCAGACTTACCTTATGAAGTTGGGGTAGGGTGTTAGGAGCCTGCATTAATTAGCTCTTTGATTAATGCACACTGGCATTTAAGATTCACTGTTCTGTAGACTAGTATCATATATAACAACAATGAACTTCTTTCCACTGTGCTGCAAATAAACTATTCATGCTGGATTGGTCAAACAAAATCAATTTGTAACATATTTGAAGACCAGTGCCCTGAGCTAAAGGGTCACTTTAAACAAGGAGCCCAAATCCTGAAATAAACTTATATGCTGTACCATTGAAGGATTCTAGCAATGGCTTTCTCTAACACCCCTCCCCCAAATCTCCCTGCATTTGAAATCTCCAAATAGCAGACTGTCTCTGTCATTCAAACTAGCATTTTACCTCATCCAAATAATATATTCTGTATGTATATAGGTTAGCATGAATGAAATCTCTACTACTCAGCTAATGAAGGGGCTGTGAGATCTTACTTTTTAGAGGAACTTTCCAGAGTCACCTTCACATTTAGTGTTCTTATTGTTGCCCTATTTATTCCTTAAAAAAAAAAAATCCAGACTTAGTGATCAAACAGTTTTAGGGTATTTGTAAACAGAAGTGTTAGAGGAACTGTTAGTTTCTCTTGTTTCCACAGAGGGTATGAGTTTCTACTCCAGTCCGCAGGGAGAAAGAGGAGTGAGGAATACTTTCAGCCACTTCCCCTCCTCGTGGTAGGAGGGAGACTATATGATCTGTGAGTTGAGGATAAGGAAATAGGCATGTTTGGCTTCTCTCCCCTTCTGATCTTCACATTGGCAGAGGAGGGCATGTCTGGTTCACTCATACATGCAGGAAGTTTATTGCAGTAAGCCTATTCTGGTAGGGAAGGCCTATAGTTGTCCTGCCCTGCCTGTGTCTGGTTGGGAATACTGAATTCTGTGGTAAAGTATCTATTAGGTCACCCACTGAGATAACACATCTAAGGCATGCCCTTTGAGGTAGTTTTTATTAGTTCTAAAGTTGATACTTTGATCTTCATCTGCCTTATTCCCATTTTTATCTGTGCATTGCTCTGACTTTTCTCCCTTTTTGGGGAGGAGAAGAAAAGGGTAATATTTATTAGCCCCCTGGAACCTAGAATAGAATCATGATTGAATTTCCTTGTCTCTAGGGTCACACATGTGAGGTGAGGGAGCACGATGGGGAATAAGGCTCAAGGAAGATGATATGACTCTGGCTTCCCATTAGAAATTGTGCTTTACTCAAGCTTTGGAGCTTGAGAGTGCCTTTTGGCAGGGACTGCAAATGTTATCTGTCTTGTCTTATAATTAGTGGGAGAAAGTTCATAATTATGATTTTATGAGCATGAATCCATTTGTTAACAAAAGTAAATGTCCCAATTGTGTGTGATATTTTTGGAAGTCTCCAAAGATCTTATTTAGTGTGGGCTAGGGAAGATTTTACTTATCTAGTGGAATGCTTTTTCCATTCTCCACTTTATGACTCGCATTGCCCTGTCTGTGCAAGAGTCATCCCGAGGCTCCCTGCAGACATCATCATGAGAAGCCATGGTAGACACAGCATACATATTGCCTACCCAGTATGTATTTATTCCATCTTTCTTGTTATTGAAACCTCAATTTTGCTTGGGATAACAGTTGCCAGCCTCAGTCTGTGAGTCATGATTCATATGTGTCAGTCATAACCATCATTTCATTTTGCAAGACCCTCATTGGCCTTCTTGCAGATGTGGATGGTTATGTGACCCAGTTCTGGTGGATGAATCATAAGAGGAAATCTGCCGGAGGCTTCTGGGAAGATTTTGCTTTTCTGATAACAGTGACAGATGTTTCTTAGCTCTTCCTGTCTTGAACATGGACATACTATCTTGGCTGCGCCATCTTACCTCATTCTTATGATGGAACAAAATACACTATGCAGGAAGTCTGCAAAGAACATTGAGACACTAGGTGCCCAGCCATGTAAGTTTAACACTGCCCCACACAGTTTTCACATTCCCATAGATAAGTAGGGCTACTATTGAATATTACACAGAATAATCTTTTTTCCCAGGATCAAAATTAGATACATGATCCCAGAACCAACTGTGCAGCTTACATTTAACCAATGGCTGACACATTGCCTGATACATAAAAGGCAATACTAGAACAGAATTTGTGGAATGAGGGAAAAATGAATCATTGAAAATATGTATGGGTGAATGAAGTAACTAATGAGCCCAAATAATGTTTATCATGAATTTCTAATATGATGTAGTTTGGTTTCGTTCACTGCTGAGTACAAACAAAATAGTACTGTACTCAGCACTATCGCTTCTCGGCCTTTTGGCTAAGATCAAGTGTAGTACTGTACTCAGCACTAAAAACAAACAACATGGATGAACTTTAAAAACAGTATGCCAAATGAAAGAAGTCACACTCAAAAGAGAACATCGTGTATAATTCTGTTTGTTTGAAACTGTAGGAAAGGCAGATTTATTCCACCTTGATAAATCTTCACCTCATGGGTGTTTCTCTCAGTGGTTGCCCGGGGCCAGGGGCTTGGATACAGGGAGGATGGAGTGGGAGGGGCACAAAGTATCCTTTTAGGGTAATGGAAATGTTCTGTATCTTGGTTGTGGTGGTGGTTCCGTAGGTGTCAAAAGTTACTGAGTATGTGCATTTTATTGTGTGTAAATTATACCTCAATAAATTAGAATTTTCAAAAGAAAGCTCACTTCTTCAAGACCAATAGCAGGGAGAGGCACTGATGCTGAGTGTGACTCGTAATTCATGCAGCCATGAGAGATCCTCATAGAACAGGAGGACAGAGGTGAAAAGGTTATCTGCCAGACAAATTTTTTTGAGTCTACAAGGAAGTGGCCTTAGACCAGGTCATTTTTGTAGGTTCCCTGCATCTTTGTAGGCTCCTTTCTGCTTGAGCCAGAAAGGGCCCAAATTTTGTTGTGTATCAAGAGTTAGAAGTTTCTCTTGGAATGAGGTCTTGTAATACTTGAACCTTTGGGTTTTTTAAAACTGAAAAAAACAATATCTGCACAAATACCTACTAAGGCTTTTATCTAGAACCCGCTCTAAGATATAATGAAGTCGGTCTACTTTTTGATCTAAGAAGCTTTTTTTCCTAAAAAAGATATATTTTCTCAATTGTAAAAGTAATCCATAATTACTGTAAGAAAAGTTAGAAAACACAAATTTGCAAAGGCAAAAATAAAAATCATCCATTTTCACTACCCAGCAATAACTTTGATGACCCTTTGACAGACATCCTTTCAGATTATCAAATTAAATTAGTTGTCTTTGAATCAGTTAAACATACCCATTAAGCTACCAGGAAGTGACTTGTGAATAAGGGAGGGCTTTCAGCCTCTCTGTAATCAAAGACTACTTTCACTTAGCACCTTACTAGAAGGAATATCTGTAAAATGTGAGTCTTACTAAATGTACCAGTTGCTAATATGGTAGCACATACCCTAACAATCCTTTTAATATGTATTTCTCAGTACTATTTCTTGGAGAGCATGGTTTCTAGGATTCTAGTTTAACTTTTATTTTTCCATTCCTTGATATGAGACCCACAGAGGCCATAGTCCTTGAAAGACATGAACAGTGTTTCCCTCAGGTATGTGAAGGAAGAAAGGTGTGAAATTGGAGGATATGGTCCCCTTATCTCAGGCTCTGACAGGCCCCCTCCCTGGTATCTAAAACCCATGAGGTACCTCTGCCAAAAGGAAAGACACAGAACCTTTGCTGAGCTATTTATTGCCTTCTGTGTGTTGGGAGAGGGGGTAGTGTTGGTGGCTGAGTGTGAAAACTCCTGGGACAGTCATCTTTGTATTTCCACTAGTGCCCACCACAGTGCCTGAAATGCAGTAGTTTAGTGGTGTATTGAATGAAGGTATTAACAATTGTGTTAATAATCAAGGTCAAAGAGAACTCAGGTCATATGAGGTCATATGTTGATACCAGCTCACTTCTGATGACTCTTAACTGTGTACAAGACCCAGACCTTAGCCATGGCTGTTACCCTTCCAGGACATGTCCCTAGCCCAGTAACCCAGTATGGATGTAACTCAATGGAATGGAGGTCGGTACAGGAATAATCTGCAGACCATTATAAGAACATGGCTGCATTCTGTAGGCCCATGCCAAGCAGTCCTGCACTTCTGTACTGGGATGGCTTTCCATGGCAAAAGTTTGTCACCCGCTATCTTGGGAACCTTTTAGAGAAGGACATGCATGTATATGGAGCATAGTTTTTCAAGTAGGCCTCAAGACTTTCTCCATCAGAATCACCTGTAGTGTCTTTTAAAAATATAGGTTCTTGATTCTTATTCAAGATTTATTGAATTGGAATCTTTTGGTCCTGAGATGCAGATGATTCTTATATATCCCATTTGAGAACCCAGGACTAAGTAGTGTATTTCAAGCTTTTTGGACTCTGACCTAGAGTTAGAAATAAGTTTAGTAAAAACAATATTTGTACTTACTAGAGCAGTGTAATCTTACAGTTTCTATTTGTCGTTGTTGGTTTTTTTTTGTTTCTGTTTTTTTTTTTCTGTTTAATTTGCTGGCTGCGACCCAGTAATTTCTTTTTTTTTTTGAGACCGAGTCTTGCTCTGTTGCCCAGGCTGGAGTGCAGTGGCGTGGTCTCGGCTCACTGCAACCTCCACCTCCTGAGTTCACACCTTTCTCCTGCCTCAGCCTCCCGAGTAGCTGGGACTACAGCCGCCCGCCACCATGCCCGGCTAATTTTTTGTATTTTTAGTAGAGATGGGGTTTCACTGTGTTAGCCAGAATGGTCTCGATCTCCTGACCTTGTGATCCGCCCGCCTCAGCCTCCCAAATTGCTGGGATTACAGGCATGAGCCACTGTGTCCAGCTCTGTGCTTATTCTCATCTACATGTTTAAATATAAGCATGTATTCATGTATTGTTAGTGTACTTAAAAACACCTTAGAAGTAAAATATGGTTCTAAAACATAAATCATCTTTTTATGTATGCAAACAATAACCAGATAAAATACAGTGGAAAAACAAATTTCATTCACAGTTGTGGTAATTTTTTTTTTTTTTTTTTTTTTTTGAGAAGGAGTCTCGCTCTGTCACCCAGGCTGGAGTGTAGTGGCACAATCTCAGCTCACTGCAACCTCCACCTCCTGAGTTCAAGTGATTCTCCTGCCTTGAGTAGCTGGGATTACAGGCGACCGCCACCACGCCCAGCTAATTTTTGTATTTTTAGTAGAGATCGGGTTTCACCATGTTGGTCAGGCTGGTCTCGAACTCCTGACCTCGTGATCTGCCCACCTCACCCTCCCAATGTGGTGGGATTACAGGCATAAGCCACCGTGTCCAGCCGGTAATTATTTTTAAAGGGTAAGATACCCAGAAGTAAACTTAAGAAATGTGTAAGATCTATATGAAGAAAACGTAAAGATTGTACTGAGGGTCATTCAAGATTTCAATACACAGAAAGATATATCTTGTCATATTCCTGCACTCCAGCCTGGGCGACAGAGTGAGGGGAGAGACCCTGTCTCAAGAAAAAAAGAAAAAGGAAGATATATTTTGATAGGAACATGTCCCCCCAACAGTACAAGCAAGGGTAAAAAAATGTTAACTGGTAAAAATATTTGTAACAGGTAAAATAGCTAACGGGCTAATTTCTGACTATTTGGAATGCTTTTTAAAACCAAGAACTAACAACCAAAGGAAAATTGTTAAAGGAATGAACAGCTATTTCATAGAAAAAGTATAAGTAGTCAGTACACTCACGCAAAAATGGTCATCTGTATTGAGAATTTAAGAAATGCTAATAAAAACAAAAATGAGATATTTTTACCTGATATATTCACAAAGATGAAATCGTTTGATAATAATGTCTGTTGTTGAAGAAGTGTGGTAAAAATATATATTTATTAGAGCATATTTAAATCATTTCAAAACATTAGAAAATGATTAAAATATATTCTATTCATATAATTTATATGGCCAACCCTTCCAAAATATTCTTTGGATATATTTTAATTTCATGAAAAAATATTGTTGCTGATATATTGTGAAGTACAAAAAATATAATACAAAATTACATATTTAATATGCAGTCCATGTAGAAATAATATATGTGTGTACAGGAAAGATCCTCAAAGCAAATGATTAGTTATGCCCCCCTTTTTTTTGTTTTTTTGGGAGAGAGTCTCACTCTGTAGCCCAGGCTGGAGTGCAGTGGTGCAGTTTCGGCTCACTGCAACCTCTGCCTCCCAAGCTCAAGCAATCCTGCCACTTCAGCCTCTTGATCCCAAGTAGCTAGGACTATAGGCATGTGCCACCATGCCTGGCTAATTTTTTTTGTATTTTGGTAGAGACGAAGTTTCTCCATGTTGATCAGACTGGTCTTGAACTCCTGAGCTCAAGTGATCTACCTGCCTTGGCCTCCCAAAGTGCTGGGATTACAGGCATGAGCCACCATGCCTGGCCAGTTATGCCCTTTTGCTTTATGTTTTTCGTTTTTCAAATTTTCTTTCTTTCTTTCTTTTTTTAGGCGGAGTCTTGCTCCGTGCCCAGGCTGGAGTGCAGTGGTACAATCTCGGCTCACTGCAACCTCCACCTCCCTGGTTCAAACAATTCCCCTGCCTCAGCCTCCCAAGTAGCTGGGATTACAGGCACATGCCACCACGTCCAGCTAATTTTTTTCTATTAGAGACAGAGTTTCACCATTTGGTCAGACTGGTATCCAACTCCTGACTCAGGCAATCTGCTCGCCTCGGCCTCCCAAAGTGCTGGAATTACAGATGTGAGCCACCGCACCCGGCCCATTTTTCAAATTTTCTGTGTTGACCAGTCAGAAACAAACAGTGAAAATTAATAAATAAAAAAAGACCTCATGTGATCCTGTAAGCACTGGTGTAATGGTAGCATACTCTGTACTCTGATATGTCTTGGATATCATCCATACCAATGAGTATAGAGAAATATTTTGTTCTTTTAATGCCATTATAATAGCAAAACAGAGTCCCTATGGATGACCATTTAAGTTGTTTCTCACCTTTGCTCTTATCAGTAATGGTGAAATAAATAATTTGTACCTATCCCATTTCACATGTATATAACTCTTACCTGTAGAGCGCATTCCTAGAAGTGGAATTTCTGGGTCAAAAGATTTTTGCTTTTGTAACTTTGATATATATTGCCAAATTACCTTTCATAGAATTCGACCTATCAGACGCTCATAAGTAATGTAGAATAATGCCTACACCCTCACCGACACTGTTATCAAACTCTAAGATGAGGCTGAGTATCTTTTCTTCAGAGACATTTGTATTTCTTTTTCAGGGAACTGCTTGTTCATATCTTTCCATCTTTATATGTTAAGGAAATTATCCCTTTGTCTGGAGATTAATTGCAAATACTTGACCTATGTTGTTATTTGTCTTTTGACTTTGATTATGATGATTTTTGCCTTGTAGAAAATTTTGAAAAATTTATATAAATTTCATTGCATTTGTATTCTTTTTTTTTTTTGAGATGGAGTCTCACTTTGTCATCCAGGCTGGAGTGTGGAGTGCAGTGGTTCGATCTTGGCTCACTGTAACCTCTGCCTCCTGGGTTCAAGTGATTCTCCTGCCTCAGCCTTCTGAGTAGCGGGGATTATAGGCACAGGACACCACACCCGGCTAATTTTTGTGTTTTTGGTAGAGTCAGGGTTTCGCCAAGCTGGTCTCGAACTCCTGATCTCAGGTGATCCACCCACCTCGGCCTCCCAATGTGCTGGGATTACAGGCAGCCACTATGCCCAGCCTGCATTTGTATTCTTACACATTCTGTCTTTGAGGTTATAAAATAATTCTTCCATGGTTTCTTTTTGGTCATAATTTAAATGTTTTGTTTATTTAATTTTGTTTTAAGAGATGAGGTCTCACTCTGTTGCCCAGGCTGGAGTGCAATAGTGAGATCATAGCTCACTGTAATTTCCAACTTCTGGGCTCAAGCAATCCTCCCACCTCAGCCTCCCTAGTAGTTGGGACTACAGGCATGCACCATCGTGCTTGGCTAATTTTTAAATTTTTTTGTAGGGATGGGATCTCACTGTGTTGCTCAAGCTTGTCTTGAAGTCCTGGATTCAAGTGATCCTCCCACCTCAGCCTCCGTAGTAGCTAGAACTACAGACACGTACCACTACACCTGGCTAATTTTTGTATTTTTTACAGAAATGAGGGTCTTGCTATGTCACCCAGGCTGGTCTCAAACTCCTGGCCTCAAACAATCCTCCCACCTCAGCCTCCTAAAATGCTGGAATTACAAGCATAAGCCACTGTGCCCAGCCTAAAACTTAAATTTTTTGAGGTGTGGAATCCAAGTTGTTTCTCTAGGTGGCTACCCAGTTGACCTAACTCAATTTATTGAATAATATTTATTTTCCTTTACTAATTTAAGATACCACCTTTATTATATAATAAATTCTAAATATGTTTATTTTGGGAATTTCTGTTCTGTTTCACAGAGTTGTCTGTCAACTCATTTGCCAGTACCATTGTGTTTTATTTTTTTATAGATTCATGATATATTTTAATATGTCATGGGGCTTTTCTATATTCATTATTCTTTATTTAGGTAATTTAAAAAAATTACCTTGTTAGATTGTGTTAAATTTATAGATTAAGGACAATTGACATCTTTATAAAGTTTACATTTTCTATAAAAGTATATGGTATGCCTTGTGCAACTTTCTTTTGTGTCATAAGTATTTTAGAGTTTCCTTTATGTAGATCTTGTGCATGTCTTATATTTATTGCTAGGCATTTTGTCTTATTTTGGTGGCCATTATAATTGAGTATATCTTGCATTAAATCTAACTGGTTTTTGTTTGTATATATGAGAGCTATTTTAATTGTGTAGCCAGCCAATTTACTAAATTTCCTTATTGCGTGTGATAGTTTTTCAGTTGATTACCTTGCATTTCCAGGTATACATTGATTCTGCAAATAGTTGTAATTTTACCTCCTCCTTCCCAATGTTTAAACCGTATTTTATTTTCTCTTGTTTAGTTGTATTGCATGTGTAGGTAGGTATTAGTTTTTTTCTTTTTCTCTTTTATAATTCATTTTTACTGCTTTTGTCTTCTTTCCTCCTGCTTTTGTTTGGTTTCTTGTTCTTAGACTTTTTCAGTTGGATGTTAATTTTATTCTGAGCATTGCTTTAGTTTTATCCCAGAGCTCATGATATGTAGAATTTTTGTTACAAGTGATTTTCTAGGTACTTTGAAATTTCAGTTTTGATTCTTATTGGACCTAAAGATTATTTGAGTTCTTTGGTCCTATTACACATTTCTTTTTAGTCACATTTTCATCAGAATATGTCTTCTGTATTAATTCTGCTTTTTGGAATTGATGCAGTTTTTTGGTGGATTAATACATAGTCAAGTTTTGTAAAACCTGACATTAGAGTTTGATATTATCCAAGAAAACTTACAGAAATATAGTCAGTTATTAGTATACTGTTGTGTAAAGTGAAATCCAGTAATGGATTGACCTCATCTAACGAAGGCAAAAGTGGAAGTGTTTTTGCAGTTTGGAAACCATGAATTTTATTTTCCCTGGATAAGCTGTAGATTAGCGGTAGCTAGCAGAGGCCAGTAAGGATATTCTGATCTCAGGCATCTAGATGGGTCAACAAAGAAAGCAATTTCAGTTATCTAAGGACTCTTTAGAAGACAGAATTTTGCTGTTGGCATGCGTGACAGGCTATCTCTGTACATCTGGCGGTGTCCTTTGTTTGCTCTGCCATCTTTGTTATTCTAGGTCTGTACCATTTCCTTCTCAGAATATCTAATATGTGTCCATTAGATGTACCATAATGGCGTGTTAGGGTTTTGTATATTCTTGCTTTTTTTTTTTTAATGTTACTGATCTGCCATGGACTTAGAGAAATAAATTAGTTTCTTACCTACCATCTTTTTTTTTTTTGAGATGGAGTCTTGCTCTGTCACCCAGGCTGGAGTGCAGTGGCGCCATCTCGGCTCACTGCAAGGTCCGCCTCCCGGAGCTTTCTCCTGCTTCAGCCTCTGGAGTAGCTGGGAATATAGGCGCCTGCCACCACACCCGGCTAACTTTTTGTATTTTTGGTAGAGACGGAGTTTCACCGTGTTAGCCAGGATGGTCTCATCTCCTGACCTCATGATTCGCCCGCCTCGGCCTCCCAAAGTGCTGGGATTACAGGCGTGAGCCACTGCGCCCAGCCCCATGTTTTTCTTTTATTTTATTTCTCCATAAAACCTTTATAGTTTTTGCATAATATTGCTACAGTTATTTGATCCAGAAGTATTAATAACTCTTCATCCTTATCATGAACTGTAACCTTTAGCATTATAAAGTGCCCTTTTTAAAATCTGGTTTAATACATTTTGGCCAAAATTCAGCCTTGTCTGTTATTAAGATCTTGATCTTTGCTTTTTGTTTGAGTTTTTCTGGTATCTCTTTACTTTTTCGTTGATCTTCAACCTTTCTGAATCATTTTATTTTAGACCTGTCTCTCATACAACATAGATTTGAGTTTCACTTTGTGATTCAGTCTGAAGTTCTTTTTCTCTTAATAGTTGAGTTTGTTTTCATTTATTGATTTGATATGTTTGGACTTAGTTCTGTCAGATTATTTTGTTATACTTTTGCTATTTATACCTTTAAAGTATATTTTACTATATGGAAAGTTCGCTTTGTTTTATTCCTTCTTTTAATAATTAGAAAGCTTAGTGCTTTTGTTTCTGTACTTAACTTTGTAATACCGATTATATAATCGGTATTTCTGTTTTCTATTTAGCCAGTATCTCAGTATCTGTAGTTCACTTTTATAAGTAATAACAGAATTAGTATATTTCCTTTCCTTTATTCCATCCCTCAATTCTATCAATTTTATTTTCTTTCTTAGTGTTTACCTTTGTACCATTAAATATCCATGTACCACTCTTACTCAATTTGTCATCATTGCAGAAAGCTTTCTGACTCCCATCTCCTCATACTAACCTACCCTGATACTGTCAGATCATTCTTCCTAAAACCACCATTTTCTAAAATCATTATTCTTTCTAAAACCAATCTTCCTAAAATCATCATTCTTCCTAAAATCACCAGTATCATATCACAAATCCTCAGCGATATCTCTGACCCCACAAAGTCTGTATTCTCTTTTGGCTTTCAAAACTCCATAACCCAACCTCATTCTACTCACTCAACTTTATTTCCTCTACAACTTGTCAAGGAGTCTGCCCTCACTGTCCAGCAATTGAGCTGAGAATATAAGGGAAGGGCTTCAGCCAGGCTAGTGCAGTCTGCTTTGTGCCAACACTAGGGGTGATGACTGCCCTAGTCTAGCTGAAGCTTTTCCCTTCTTTCTACACCCAGCTGAAGTCCCAGGTCCATAAAGCCTTTTAGAAACTCTCCAGAAACTCTTTAGAGCTTCAGAAGCTCTTGAGAATTGGAAGATGTTTACACCCAAGTTCAAGGATTACTTCCATCCCATTTCTGGTCTATGTCAGGGGCCTCTGTTAACTAGGAACTCAGGAACTCTCAGAGCAGCACTGCTCTGTTTGTAACATTCTGGCTTATTATTCATTGAATGTGAGAAACTTTGGACCACTGACTTAATTCTGCCCTTTGCAGTAATAGGACTTCTCACATCTGGGAAGACAAGCATTTTACCTTTCCTTAGGCTTCCCAGGTGAAAACACCACCAGTTCCTTCAGTTGTTACTCATATAACATGATTCCTGGACCCATCACCAGCTTGTGGCAAAACTTGGGTTTATCACCATTCCACTTAAAATTCAGTTCACAAGATTTTTGTAGATACGATATAACCAGTGCTGAATCTGATGGGACTGTGCCTTCCTATGATCAGAGTACTCTACTTTTTAAATCAACCCAAAGCAGCATTTGTTTATTAGTCACTGCCTACTTTTGGACTGCGTTTTTTTGTTGTTGTTGTTTTGTTTTGAGACAGGGTCTCACTTTGTCACCCATGCTGGAGTATAGTGGCACAAACATGGCTCACTGCAGCCTCGACCTCCTGGGCTGAAGCAATCCTCCTGCTTCAGCCCCACAAGTAGCTGAGACTACAGGCACACACCACCACACCCAGCTAGTTTTTTTATTTTTTGTAGAGATGGGGTTTTGCCATGTTGGCCAGGCTGGTCATGAACTCCTGAGCTCAAGTGATCCACCCACCTTGGCCTCCAAAAGTGCTGGCATTAGCAGTGTGCACCACTGTGCTGGCCAGTTTTTTGTTACCTACATCCCAAGAGCCTATGATGTGCTATCATACATCAGATCCCTATCACACACGGGGGCATAAGATGAGTAAGACAAAATCCCTGCTCTCAAGAAACATGTTCATTCTATGAAATACCTAACCACGGATTTTCAGAACTGTCGAGGTCATCACAGACAAAGTCCGAGTAACTGTCACAACCCAGAGTTGCCTGAGACCTGAGTGCTAAAGGTAATGTGATATCCTGCATAGGAATCTGGGAGAGAAAAAGGATATTAGGGAAAAACTAAGGAAATTTGAATAAAGCATGGATTTCTGTTAGTAATAGTACATCAGTACTGGTTCATTGTGACAAATGTACCATCTCAATATACTAAGAAGAGAGACTGGCTGTGGGATATATGGGGACTCTCTGTACTATCTTAGTAATAATTCTGTACATCTAAGCTGTTCTAAAATTAAAAATCTTAAAAAAAAAAAAAAAGGACAGCCTGGGTAACATGGCAAACTCCCACCTCTACAAAAAATTGTAAAAATTAGCCAGGCATGTGGTGGTGTGCGCCTACGATCCTAGCTACTCAGGAGGCTGAAGTGGGAGAATTTTTTGAGCCCAGGAGGTCGAGGCTGCAGTGGGCCATAATGGCGACACTACGCTCCAGCCTGGCAGACAGAAGGAAGATGTGTTTGACATAGTTTAGATATTTGTCCCCACCCAAATCTCATGTTGAAATGTAATCCCCAATGTTGGAGGTGGGGCCTAGTGGGAGGTATTTATGTCATGGGGGCGGATCTCTCATGGCTTGGTGCTGTCCTTGTGATAGTTGAGTTCACTTCACGTGAGATCTGGTTAAAGTGTGTGGCACCTTTGCCTACCCCCACTTGGTCCCACCATGTGAGATTCCTGCTTCTGCTTACCTTCTGCCATAAGTTTCTTGAGGCCTCCCAGAAGCCAAGCAGATGCCAGCTCCATGCTCCCTGTACAGCCTACAAAAGCATGAGCCAGCTAAACCTCTCTTCTTTATGAATTACCCAGTCCTGAGTATTTATTTATAGCAATGCGAGAATGGCCTAACACAAGGTTCTAGTAGGAAGAAACTAGCAAGTAAATGGATACAAGACAGTGACTCTTACCATTTTAAATTACAGGTCCCTTTGAGTAGACAAAACTTTAAGAACAGGGGAAATCATTTACATATAAATTGCATACCATGTCAAGGCTTCATGGACTTAAGAACTAAATTCAGGGTGGTGATGCTTACCTGGAGGCAGAGGGTGTTATGGGAGGAAAGAGAGTGGTAGTCAGGCAAGGATAGGATAGCAGGTGTCCTTCCCATATGATCCCTGAGCCTGGTCTTTATGCTGTCAACTGACTGTACTTGTTACTTTAAAATCTAAGGGATTGAAAAATGAATGTTGAGTGATTCCTAAACTAACACGATGTTAAACCGAGTTCCAGACTACACCAGCCTAATTTTATTTAGTGGCAGAGTCTAGCTCTGTTGCCCAGGCTGGAGTGCAGTGGTGTGATCTCAGCTCATTGCAGTCTCCACCTCCTGAGTTCGAGTGATTCCTGTGCCTCAGTCTCCCGAGTAGCTAGGACTACAGGTACATGCCACTACACCCAGCTAGTTTTTGTATTTTTAGTAGAAACAGGGTTTCACCATGTTGCCCAGGCTGGCTTCAAACTCCTGGCCTCAAGTGATCCGCTGGCCTCAGCCACCCAAAATGCTGGGATTACAGGCATGAGCCACTGTGCCGGCCTCTACTAGCCTAATCGCTTCAAGTATGCTTGTCTTCAAGTGTGCTAGTCGTATTTATCAAACTAGATGTAAGCTGCTTGAGGCTAGGGAGGCTTTTACCATGTGCCTGAGAGGCAGTGTTGGTTATAAACTTGCCATATGGGGCTCAGATCACCTCAAGGCAAAGCTACCTGGCTTGGTTTGGAATGCTTGTTCTTTTTCTTAAAGTCGGCCCTAAAGAATATGGCATATTAACTCTTGAGGGCTGCTAAATCCTGGCACTGTGCCAGAACAAGTGACGATACGATACTTTTGAGACTAATTTCAAAAATGCTTTTTAAAAAGGCAGTGTAAATTCCTAACCCGCTTGTACAAACCTGTTAAATTTTACTTTTCAAAACAAATTCCATCATCTGCTAAGGTTTGAGTTGAATTAAGTAGCAAATGATATTTATACTCAGGTAAACAGACCATTCTCACTCACTATAGACCCTATATTCCTTCTCACAGTTTTAACCTTTTTCTGTGTCCCCACTTTTGAGATCAGACTTCAAATTTTCTGATGCTTGCATGATGGTTGAATAAATTAGAATCTGTAGTTGCTAACATACTAACAACTGATTTTAAGCTCAAAAGGCAACAGTGGTGTCCAATATACTTTGTGGGCTTTAATGCTCAGTATGGAATACGTAATGAACAGATGTTTTATGCCACTAATGGCTATATTCTACATCTTGATGGCTTTTAGTAAATATAATCATGATTCCAAGTCAGAATTACATGATGAGATGGTTCACTAGACCTGCAAATATACGAGTTTGTATTTAAAACAAAAATACCAAAGCCATTTTACTGAAAACTAGTTTTATTTTAAAATTAAGTGCATAGCACTCATCTAATTCCATTGGTGTAGACTTTAGCACCATACTTGCTATTTGCAATTAATGTCATAACACAGATACATTTTGGTTTGCAGTCTGTACTTGAGTAGTGTTTATTTAGTGGACTTTGGTAAAGCCCTTCGTACATATTAATCTCTTCACAGTACACATTTAATGATGGTCCAAGTATTCTCAAAAAAAAAAAAAAAAAGCCTAAAGACTAATCAATAAATTAAACAAAACCCACACAATGCTCCCCCACCCCCCAAAGCTAGCAGTTGTGAGTTGTATTTATATTGAAACCTAATGTTTTAAAAATAGTTCCGGTTCTCCAACCACCCCATCCCACCCCGGGTATGCAGCAATAGTAATCAATTATTTTATTCTACCCTCCCAAAAGATTATTAATCCAGTGTTTTTTAGCTTTTTAAAATATAAATTGGGAAAGTGTTATTAATAAGCTTTTTTAAAAGGCATATTCTTCTATAACAAGAATGGCATATAAACCAATGAATAAAAGTATTTGACAAGACATTAAGTTACCACAGGCACTGGCTGTTGTTTCAAGTTGGGATCTCTATCCCAATATCTTACATTCATAGCATTATTGAGGTAGTTAAAATACTGAAAATTGGACTCCAGGTTGCTGGGTTCTGAATGTGAATGTGAAAGATATATTCTCTTTTGAGCCTACTTTCCCCCAAATAATTCAAGTTTTCTTGAGGTAAGAACTACCGAAATCCAATTAGCAGCCTTCTTTAAAAAAGGAAAAGTGATGATACTTTCAGAAAACAATTTTCATGCTTAAAAACTGCCATAAGTGAGTGTTCTTACCTGAGTGGTTTTTAATTTTATCTACCAGACTAATAAATCCACATCATGCCCTATGTACTCTAAATATAAAAGTTATTTTCTTTTTAAGGAAAGGATATTTCTCTAAGCATTCATGCTGACAGAAGCTACCCACCCACATCCATCCCCGGGAGCCATCTGGATCACTCCATCACTGTGTTGAGCCCCTTCCCTTCCTGACAAAGGCCATTGGCTTGATTACTGAGACTCCTGCTGCATACCCACAACATCTTTATAGTAAGTTTGTCTTCAATGCATATTGTGGCAGTCACCTATCTGCCATGCAGATTCCCTTCTATTCAAGTGCTATCTTAAAAAAAAAAAAAAACACAAAAAGACACACCTTACTAAATTTTAAACCAGAAAGCTTCCCTCCACCAAATCTTTCTTCTCCCACAGAAAGGAGCACATTGTATACAGTTTATCAGTTATTACAATGACTTTTTAACTTTTTAAGGTTATTCCTCCAAAATGCTTTACCCCCAAACTGCCCTTGCTGTAATGACTATTATTGCTGTTTGCAGTTAATACCGGTACAGTGAAATGTCCCAGGGAAGTTGTAGGGTCAATCCAATCAAAGTAGCTACTGAAATTTAGTCATCAGTTACCTTTGCCTGCTTAGACTGACTAGAGCTGGATTCAAAGGTTGCTTAAAAAACCTGTCTTCCACATAACAAAGTGCTGCTCTAGCACAACCTGAGAACTACCCTGGCCACAGTCCCTTCCAAAATAAACCTACAGGACTTTATTCTAGCACTGACCTCTTACAGTTATGCCATCCCTTGAAATAACTTTTTAAGAATGTCAATTCTGGGTATAAATCACGGATTGCACTGAGATATGCAAAACCTACATATGTATTATGAATCACAGGAACTACCACTTCATTCTGAGCTATAATATTATGTTCTCATTTGAAAACACACCCTAGCAAGCATATTTTAACCTATGTTATAAAGGTAGTTCACACTATAACATTCCCAAGGCATGTTGCATTACAGTTAAGTGTTTCCAAGTAGTACAAATTCCCTGAGTTAAATGTATTTGAATTCTAAAAATTTGAGGTTGATCACCTAGGGAAAAAAAGAAAAATTATGACCATGACTTAAAAAATAAGATCTTCTCCACCCTTAATTGTAGTATATAAATCCAGATACCTATACTAAGTGTGAGACGAAGTTATATAGAATCATCTAAAAATTTTTTTTTTACTGCACAGATTGGTATAGCATAACTTCATGAGTTTAAACTTAGTCAAAAATTCATGTGTAGAACAAAAATAAAAAATTGCAGAATAAAAAAAACCTTTTCAAAAATTAATACTGTAGCTTTCCTTCATAAAAGACTGTTTGGCAAGTCCACAGATAAGATAAACATTTAGTCTTTGACTTAGAAGCCAACATTGGGCCCAGATGCTACCACAGGTCAAATCTCAAAATGGCAAATTGAAGTCTGTCCAAATTTTCTGTTGTACTGAATATTTTTGAAATATTTGGACCATCAGCCAGGACTTGAACATTTTTGTCATACAGGGATTTGTTGTAACAGAACTTGACATACTGTTAATTTGCTTAGTCCTCCCAGGATTCATCGTGCATTAAAAGGGATATTCAGTCTTCCCGGTGCTGGTACCTGAAGAGTTCTGATATCACTTAGATCCCTTTCCTTTTGAACAGAAGTTTACAAAACACATACCCATAGCTTCATGTCACAAAGCAGTCTGGGTCAGTTATCAGCTTCACACATAATCACCTTTCAAAACATGGAGTAATACAAGGGTAATGTTCATTTATCTGGTAACTCCGGTTATAAGAAACACTCAGACAGGGCTTAACTTCTACTGGTATTGCCAGTGACATCCCAACACCAGTCTGCATGTGCCCAAGGCCCTGAACACTAGTTTGGAAGCCAGCAGGACATGTCTGTAGCGTGTAAGATGAGGTGTGTGTGGTCGATACAATCTGCTGACAGCTTGGTTGTTCTGACGTAGGATGGCGATACTGCAGTGAGGTCTGATGTGTCTGATGGAGATACTGAGGTTGCTGAAAGTGAACTGGCCGTGATGGCTGAGAGGCTGTCTGGAATACACTTAGTTGCGCTGACTGAGGTCCTGCTTGCCCTCTCTGTTTGTTTGCTTCTTTCACATCATTATCATGAGCGCTGAAACATGGAGAGAAAGGAAACTATTAAAAATATTACTTGAGAAGAATTTGCAAGAAAATCATGCCCCATCCCCAACTCCTCAACAGCTTCTTCCACCACCTGCCACCACTACCCAGGTAGCAGTCACTGCACCATAATTCCAACAACAGTGAGACCTTGCTTGTGTCCTTCTAAAGCTATTTCCCTTGATGTGAACCTTTCTGGTAGCTTTGAGGATTATTTCCAGTTTGGGAGATGTGTCCATAATAAGCACGTAAGTGTGGCTGCCACTTTGGTAACATCCTGGTGGCCCCCAAAATTCAAAGATGTTAGGAATGGGGCAAGGCTGGCCTGGACTGATCTCAGAGTTACTGACTTACAGACACACAAAAGCAGCTCCTTTCCTTATCATGTGCCCAGAATTATTCTAGCAATGACACCTTCTAACTGGTTAATGGCCAAAAGGGACTCTCCTTCCCTAGAGTTCTGCTCATACATGGGCTTGCTCATGGCAGCAAGTAACTGCTGCCAAAAGCAAACAACCTAGGAACTCTGTGCCTTTCAGAAGTTGTTTTCAGGGCACCTCATACATGAAGAAAACTGTTAATGAGAAAGTACAAACACAAGAATAAAAAGGCTTACATCAATAGTCGTTCAATACACTGCATTAAGAAATCCCAAGAGTAGGCAGTAAGACGATGTAGTCTTGTAGGCCACGTTGGAGAAAGACGAAGTATAATCCTCGAAGAAGCCACACATGCAGCAGCTACTAAAGAAGGTGCATAATTTAGAAAGGCATAATCTGTGGAGACACCAAAAATGAACTTAAGGAACAGAATACACGAGTCACAAGTGCACAAGTCACTTACTGGTATTCACAACAACCCACCTTGCAAAGATACTTCCAGGAAGTAATCTGCATATTTGGCCATGTAGAGTTTAGTCTTTTCCAAGCAAATCATTGGCCAGCCATCATGAAGATCTGTTTCATGTACTGCTTCAGAGAGATAATACTCAATGAAATGGGCGGCTGTTGGAAGGCAGAGGTTCCACTGAAAGGTTTCTAATAATAATAGTTCCATATGTAGCAAATTTTGTTTTGTTAATACTAGATTCATATTAGTCATACAACCCAGGCTGTTGAGCTGCTCCAGCTTAGGCACACTATCTTCTTTTTCTTCAAATTTACCTTATGAGAAAAGGGGATGGGAGGGGAGAGAAAATGTTAAGCAAGTGATCATTATAGGTCTAGTCAGTACAATGGGATTTGTTGTCTTATTGCCAGGATTTAGATCCAAAGACGTACTTACCTTACACAGATACAATTGTGCCAGAACCCTGTGTTTTCTTTCCCAGTGCCACCATCCCCAACCTTTCCCCAATCCCCTAAAAGGAAAAAATGCTTGAAATACATAAACATTTTGATCTGTGTTCTAGTATAGAATGGAAATAGTCATGTGCCAGTGAAAAAAATAACTCAATCTCATCAGCTGAATATTTTCAGGAAATTTTTTTTGCAGGTGGGTGGTAGCTGGTAAAATAAATTACTTGATTTTAGAGTAGAAGATAGTTTTTTTTTTTTTTTTTTTGAGACGGCGCCTCGCTCTGTTGCCCAGGCTGGAGTGCAGTGGCGTGATCTCGGCTCACTGCAAGCTCCGCCTCCCGGGTTCACGCCATTCTCCTGCCTCAGCCTCCCGAGTAGCTGGGACTACAGGCGCCCGCCACCACGCCTGGCTAATTTTTTGTATTTTTAGTAGAGATGGGGTTTCACCATGTTAAGCCAGGATGGTCTTGATCTCCTGACTTTGTGATCCGCCTGCCTCGGCCTCCCAAAGTGCTGGGATCACAGGCGCGAGCCACCGCGCCCAGCCAAGAGTAGAAGATAGTTTAAACAATTTAATGTCATAGCTTTATCTGAAATAAAAAATAGTTAAGCTCCAACTGTTTCATCTTGGCATCAACATAATCTCAATTCCAGAGAGAGACTGGAGGGAAAAACTGGGTGAACATTTAACACAAGCTCTATCATTCCACAAAAAACCCCATCCCCCACTTCTTCTGAATTCAAAACAAAAATCTAGTCTGTTAAAGAAAAAAGGGGCATGGGGGAGATAGTTTATATCTGCTTTTAAATTCCCTTACTGAAAGCAGAATAGGAGTAAAGACAATATGATGGCTGAACATTATTCAAAGGGATTAATTTCTTTTCTGGAAATACCCATCTATAAGGTTTCAACTATGCACAGCTGAAGAATAAGATTCTCTTTCCAGCCCCAGAATGTTTCTATAGATTATGTACCATCTTACACTTTACTTTCCAAACATGCATTTTACTGTCTCTATATATAAAGCCTTCATTTTAGAAAGTATTTCTAGAACTGATGGCTGGAGAACATTTACAAACTATTAAGTACTACTATGATTTTCCAGATGCAGCAACAGAACCAGAGTTGTCATCAAGCCTCTTTGGGTCTCTGTTCCATGGTGGTCCACAGAAGAAAGGAAATTATAACTAAAGCTCCTATTATTGTGTTCTATTTTAGATTTAAGGTTTAAAACCATCATATTATGCCTATGCCAGGAGATTCTAAGCTCATGTGTTGTGAAGAATCTAAGCCCAAAGAAGCAGGAGTGATGGCAGAGAGGTGAACTTCCTTAGATCTAAACCACTGTAAGTATTGCTGCAGGTAGAAGTTGATCCCAAACTTAAGTAATTCAGACTTGAATCTAGATAGCCCTTCCTAATTAAAATCACATAAAGATCAATTTAACAAGTTTTGCCAATAGCAAATACTTAAAGTTGAAAGCACTAAAGTGGTGTGTATGACATAGTTATCTAGCATATTGCCTGAAAAAAGAAGAGGAAACCAATGTTCCTAGTATAAAGTGAAATTCTTCACAAGGTGAATGACCTAGGAATTTAGTTGTGTCTCTGGATGAATCATTACAGCTTTCAAGCACCCTGCCATTTGTGTAGCAACAGCAATACTGGCAGAATACTTCAAAGGAATACTGTAGAAATTAATGAATTTATTTATATTATGCTTAAAGTTCCTTTGAAGAAATTAATACATCATAATTCAAGGAGCAAGAATGTTTCATATTATCTCCTTGAAATCTTCAACATTGGGGAAAAAATTGCATACGACCAATTTCACTGCTCAAAAACCAAGGTAGTGAGGTTGGCCAATCCATTTAAGGTCAGATAAGTTAAATCAAACCAAAAATGGAAGCCAAAAGGAAAATTTATGTTTGAATTCCCAAATTTGCGCTTCTAGACCACAACTGACAGATTTCTGTATTATTAAGCATCTATGGGATGTTTATATTTATAAAATATTTGGCTACTACAAGTGTGAAAGACTTTGCATATTGATCTTGCAAAGTTAAGAATAATCTGATTCTGAATAAATAACCACACTTGGGGTTTTAATTCAGGGTTCAAATTTTTTGGAACTTTTTCACTATGTATAGTAATAAATATTCAGATACATGGATATTAAAAGATTTCAAAAAGTGTGATAACATCAATTGAGTACCTGCATTCCTATTATAGTTTTTGTTGTGCTGACTGTTATGCGTATGTTCATTTTAAGTTTACTTATCCACATTACCACACACAGATCACAAAGATCAGTTTCTTCAATTGAAAGGAAATACCAGAAGCCATGTGATTATATTGATAAAGGCCCCAAACAGGAAATAAGGGCACAGGAAATTCATATCTGCTTCCCAGAAAATAAAGAATTAGAGGCCACAGAAACAAAAACACTGGGTTGTCTTTCCTTTAAAGGATATGTTCATATCAGCCATGGAAACCAACACATTTTCAAAGCCAGCAGTGAATAGTAGGTATGTGGTAGAGAAGATTTATATACTGAATAGGGCATGGATCAGATGTCACCAAGTGCTCTGCCAACCCACATTCTATTTTTTTATTACTAAGTAGGGGGAAAAAAAGTCATCCCTAACATACACTAAGAATTATCACAAATTTATAAAATGAATCTAATATAAAAATGGGCAAAGAAAAGAAAAAGGTAATTCATAGAAAAAAATTCTGAGCTCATTAAAAATTGAGATGTAAATTAAACCAACTGTGAGATATAAATTTTCACAGATCAGTAAAAAGCTTTGCTAACCCAGTGTTGGTTGGCAAGGGGAAACAAGCACTTGTTACAGATTGTTACTACTAAAAGCCTCTGTCTCACTTTTCACTTTGTCTTGACTCCAAGATCATTTCTTAGTTATGTAAGATCTTGAGCAAATTATGAGAAATCTTATCTCCAAGATTACTTCCACATGCTCCATAAATGTAATGTTGGTCACAGAAGCCAAGGGAAGCCAGGGCATACATGTGAAAGAGTTGGAATAGAAGAACTTCCCTGGACAAATTAGGGTCCAGTTTGAAATAGGTCAAAACCTTTAGGGTAAAGGAGGCAGGCTAAAGGTTAACAGAGCAACTTATGGGGGAATTAATAATTACCATGTTCATCTTTTAATGTTTCCATTTCCTACATGCTTTTAAACATATTACCCCCACTTGATCCCAGAACAACTTTGTAAGGTGTCTTTATTTCCATCTTATAAAGAAATAACCTGAGATTCGAGGGTTGTTGAAGTTCATATTGCTGATGAGATTCCAACCCAGGGAATCCATCACTATGGTCATTGCTCCAAAACACTACACATAGCTCTCCAATCAGAGATAATCTGTAGGCCCTTTCTTCTTCTAATAGTGTAGACATAAGCATTTGCTTCTAGAACTTACAAGGTATGCTCCATCTTTGGCCAAACCACCTACAGCTTCCCATTACAATGAACTCCACAAATTTAAAACAGGAATCAGACACTGAAAATAGTTTATCAGTTTATAAGAACCCTAAGCTCTTCTGCTGTAAAGTTACAGACTAGGGTTGGGGGGCAAGGGTAGAGAGACTGCTGCCTGCTAAGGGTCAACCTCTTCAATTCCCGACCCTGGTGTAGAGCTGATAGTTCAAACTCTTTTGAACAACTTGCTACTTGGGAGGAGCAGAAATCCTGCAGAATACCTCATATACATTCCTACTCTCCAGTGCAAAAGGAAGAATGTAAAAGCAATTCTTCCCTCAAGGAAAGGGAAATCAGGAGGCATTAGCAGAAAAAGGAGGGAGGTATCCAGTTCTTTCAGTAATAGGTGATAATTCACATTTGAACCCTAGCAAATACAGATCCTAATGCCTAATTACTGGAAAGAGTCACAAATAACTACATCTTACCACTGATACTAATCCAAATAGTTCAATAAATTGTTCATGACCTTAAACTAATAGAAATATATAATTTAAAAATAAGAACAACTGAAACTCCATTCCAACCAACCTAAGATGGTACACAAAGATGACCTTACCACTTGGCCCACACTACACTTTAAAAATCACAGGCATAGAGCAGGTGGTAGTGTTAAAATGACAGTGATGGCCACACAGTTACTTTCCATTAATGATACCAAGTTTTTAAAATAATCTAACTTGCATGTCTGATTTCCAGTGACACTCTACTGTAAACTGATTCTATAATAAATATTCTGTACAATAACAAAAAGCCATTTTATTTGTGGACTCACACATCTAAACTGTCAAGTGTGAGCTTTTCCAATCTTATACAAACTATTAAACCCCAAAGGGCTTCACAGCCAGTGATTAAACACATACAGTATTACACACATGATTACTTATGAGCATGAAACTTTAATTAGAAGCTAAATTAAAAGTTAGTTATAAATGTACAAGCATTACCTCTCTGGCTCCTGGGTGGGGGGATGAAGGATGAGTGAAGTGTCTGAATTTTAGAGAACAATAGATTAAAGGGGAAATGTAGATATTCAGGAAGTAAATGGTATTCTAAGAATTTTGCTCAATGTACACGGGGATGAGACTGGAAAGGTGGCTGGGTCCAGATGAAAGATTCTAAACACTACATTAAGCAGTTTCCACCTTAACATACAGGCAGTGGGAAGTCATGCTGCAGCTGTGTTTTATTTACATTCAGCCTGGTTCTACAACGGATCTGAAATACCTTACAAAAGGACATTCCAGGGGACAAAATAAGTAGTTGAGGTCATCAGATCAAAGGAAGAATAAAGGTCAGAAAATAAAATCTGAGAAGAGATTAGTACCAGAAATGATACTACATAGGACTACATTTGGTTTTAGATTTATAAGCAGCCAAGCACAGAAGTGCTAAAGAACTCTGGTGGCATGGATATAGGGGGAATGTTCCTTATTTCATCCCAGCCATATTTGACCCCAAAACCTCAAGTGAGAGTTAGAGGTTAAGGTTATCAGTATATCTACATACTACTTTAAGATTCTATTATAATGACATGGATAATACAGAAACTACATTACTGATTTAACTTCAATATCAAATACAATCTTTATCCCTCAAGTGGGAGTTAAAAGTGAAGGTTATCAATACATCTACATACTATAAGTTTCATTGTAATAATATGAATATAGAAACTATTATTGATTCAACTTCCATATCAAATACAATCTTCCACATTATTAAAAGAAAAAAAAACACAATTTCAGTTCCTTTACGTGCCCTATCTTCAGTGAGAGTACCAATAAGCAATGAAATGAGGTATAGGAAGATGTAAAGAGAAAGAGGGACCAAAAG
This sequence comes from Hylobates moloch, assembly GCF_009828535.3. NCBI lineage: Eukaryota > Metazoa > Chordata > Mammalia > Primates > Hylobatidae > Hylobates > Hylobates moloch. The sequence goes on from NW_026652278.1 coordinate 37,654,214, forward strand.
GTCCACCAGTATATTCTGTACTAACAAATATGGTTGTATCAGATTGTATCTTGGAGCCTACTACATAGTTGGTCTAATGCATAAGCAAAAGTTTTCACATTTGTAGTAGTTGCACATTAACTTTTAGTTCATTAAGCCAACTCATTATGTAGTCAGTAGAAAGTATTCTAATATAAGAATATGGTACTTTTAAGACAGTTTCTCAACTTTAACTCCACTGATGTTTTGGGACAGAGAATTTTGTTATGGGGAATTGTCCTGTACACTACCAGATGTTTAGCAGCATCCCAGGCCTCTATGTACTAGATGCTAAAAAAGCATCTCCCACTTTATCACCAGATGTGACAACCAAAACGTCTGCACACGTTGCCAAGTGATCCCTGTGGGACAAAACTGCTCCTGGTTTAGAACCACTGCTTTAAAACAATGGTTCTCAATTGGAAAGGTAAATCAAAATCACCTTTGGAACTTTTTCAAAAAGTTAAAAAATACCCAGTACCCATTATGTAGATTTTGTCTTAGTAGATCTGGAGTGGCCGAGGATGTACGGCTGAGGCACATGTTTTTAACAGGCTCCAAAGCCATTTTTCAATGTCTGGTTAAGAATTATTACACTGAGAAGCACTTTTAACAGAAGCTTCTTGATACTAGTGAGCTGAAATGAATGGGATTTGATGATATTTCACTGAGTTCTACATAAATTTATTTTATTATATAAACATCAGAAACTTCCAGTCATGAAAATCAGATTCATACTTACTTGCTAGAAGCAGGCAGGAAAGCGCAACTAAATGCAGCTGCTGGATAGAGATGTCATAGCGGTCCATAAACAGGTCCAGCAAATAGACAGCAAGATGGCGGGCAGAAGGGCAGAGTGTGAAGCGATTGCTCACAATGGCAATCAAGTCAGCAAAATACCGTCTGAGACTTAATTGAGGGGACTGGCCTTTATAGGAGGGCAACTTCAGCTCCTAAGTCAAAAGGAACAACATTTAGTCTGACCTATCTGTAGACGTATCCCCACAATGCAATGACTTAACATTGTTTTTCCAATACATTAGTATTTCAAGTGCCTAAAACATACTTTTCTTGACTGGAATACAAAAATGAAAAAGTTAAGTGCAGGGATAATGAATGACATTTAAAACCAAATTTTCCTCCTTACTCTTAACCACTTCTGATGTGAACAATTATAGATGTTCTTGTCTCTTGCTTTCTAGAATGTATACATCCTACAAAGATTTTTAATAAGAGACTCCTGTTTTCCCTACCAGGTGTTTTCAGGAAAACATCCCTGACAAAAAAACCAACCACATACCACACACACGCCCCTACACCTCTCCAAGATGCTCAAAACTTTTGGTTAGAAGGTAATAGATAAGTGGATATGCTGCATACAGTATTATACTTGCAATAGTGTAGAAACCAGTACCTTTCCTCTAGTATCTTCTAATTTTGTTTCCCTTTTAACAGTTTTATGATCTGCCCTTTCCCATCATCCTCTCATACACCTAAAATCACTGTTCCATCTCAGGACTATATTATATCAACTTGTTTTTTAAAAACTGGAAAAATTCTGTACTTTTAAAATATTTCCAGAGCATAAAGAAAGATGGAAAGCTTCCAAATTCATTTTATAAGATCAGCATAATACTGATACTAAACCCAACAGGTATCACAATAGAAGAAGTAACAGGGATATGATACCAAAAGCAGAACTTCCCCTGCCCTGCAAAAAAAAACAAAAAGAGAAATAGGACTTTAACAAAATTAAAAACTTTTGTTTAACAAAAGATGCTATCAAAAGAGCAAAAGGGCAACCCGCAGAATGGATGAAAATATTTATAATCATATCTGATAAGGGGTAAACATCTAGATTATATAAATAACTTATACAACTGGATAACAACAAAAAAACCTGATTATAAAAATGGGCAAAGGATTTGAATAGACATTTCTCCAAAGAAGATACACATAAATGCCCAACAAATATCATAAAACATGAAAAAGATGTTTGTTCAGCATCACTAATTATTAGGAAATGCAAATCAAAACCACTAACAGCACTTCACACCTAGTTGGATTGCTATTATCAAAAAACAAAACAAAACAAAACCAGAAAATCACAAGTGTTAACTTGAATGTGGAGAAATTGGAATCCTTGTGCATTACTGGTGGGAATGTAAAATGATGTAGTTGTTACAGATAACAGTATGGCAATCCCTCAATAAATTAAACAGAGTTACCACATGATCCAGCAATTCCACGCTTAGGCACATACTCAAAAGAACTGAAAGCAGGGACTTGAAGAGAGATTTGTACACACATGTTCAAAACAGGTCACAAAAAGGTGGAAACAATGCAAATGCCCACCAGCAGATGAATGGATAAACAAAATGTGGTATATACATGGAATATTATTCAGCCTTAGAAAATTCTGATAATATGCTACATGGATGAACCTTAGAGACAGTATGCTAAATGAAAAAAGTCACGAAAGAACATTTATTGTATGATTCCACTTAATGAGTTACCTAGAATAGTCCTATTTACAGGGACAGAAAGTAGAATAGTGGTTATCAGAAGCTAGAGGGTGGGAAATTGGGGAGTAATCGTTCAATGGGTATGAAGTTTCAGTTTGGGAAGATGAAAAAGTTATAAAGATAGATAGTGGTGACAACAATGCAAATGTACCTCATGTCACTGAACTGTACAGTTAAAAATGGTTAGAATGGTAAGTTTTACGTTATGACAGCTGCTGGCAAGGTTGTGGAGAAAAAGGAATGCTTTTACACTGTTGGTGGGAGTGTAAATTAGTTCAACCACTGTGGAAGACAGTGTGGTGATTCCTCAAAGACCTAGAGGCAGAAATACCCTTTTACCTAGCAATCCCATTACTGGGTATATAACCAAAGGAATATAAATCATTCTACTATAAAGACACATGCATGTGTATGTTCACTGAAGCACTATTCACAAGAACAAAGACATGGAATCAACCTAAATGCCCATCAGTGATAGACTGGATAAAGAAAATGTGGTACATACAGACCATGGAATACGGTGCAGCCATAAAAAGGAACAAGATCACGTCCTTTGCAGAGAGATGGATGGAGCTGGAGGCCATTATGCTTAGCAAACTAATGCAGGAAAAGAAAACCAAATACCACATGTTCTCACTTATAAGTGGGAGCTAAATGATGAGAACTCATGGACACATGTTGGGGGGAACAACACACACTGGGGCCTGTAGGAGGGTGGGGGTGGGAGGAGGAAGAGGATCAGGAAGAACAGCTAGTGGATGCTGGGATTAATACCTAGGTGATGGGATGATCTGTGCAGTAAGCCACCATGGCAAACATTTACCTATGTAACAAACCTGCACATCCTGCACACGTACCCCTGAACTTAAAAGTTGGGGAAAAAAACTTTTATGTTGATACATTTGACAATACACGAAAAAGGGAAGTTATATATTCACCTAACTTAATACTACCTAAGATAAATGAATAGTCAATGTAATTTAGTAGTGTAGCCAAAGAATACATCAATTGTTGTTTTTTGAGACAGGGTCTCCTTCTGTAGCCCAGGCTGGAGTACAGTGGTGCCATCTTGGCTCACTGCACCCTCAACCTCCCAGGCTCAAGCAATTCAACCACCTCAACCTCTGGAGTAGCTGGGACTACAGGCGCTCACTGCCACGCCCAGTTAGTTTCTGTACAACAGGGTCTTGCTATGTTGCCCAGGCTGGTCTCGAGCTCATGGACTCGAGTGATCCACTTGCTTCAGCCTCCCAAAGTGTTGAGATTACAGGTGTGAGCCACCATGCCTGGCCAAAAAAATTTTTTTTCACATAAAGGGAAGATGCCGATTTCTCATGTAGTTCCCAGGATTTTTCTTTGCTCCTTAACTGTTTCTTTGGATCTTTACAATGATGTGAGTTGCAACTTTACCTTTGCTGCCATCATGTGACATTTATTGAGCATCTCCCATGTAGCAGACACTATACTAACCTAGGCACAAAAGCTGGAAAAACAGTCTCAAGCCTGTCTCTAGCAGGTGAATCAAATATAGAGATTATCACACAATATAGTCATCACAGGTTATTATGGCAACACCTAGGAAGAAAATCTAACTTAGCTCAGGGATTAGGGAGTTGGGGAAAAAAAGGCAATACCAGAGCAGGTGTTCCCAAAAAGTGGCCTGAACATGGTCTTAAAGACTCCCTGGGAAACACCTGGAAAACACTGATGGACTTCACTTTCTTAATGTTTCTCACAAAGCTAGAATTGTTCCCATTTTTCATTAAGGCTCCTAAAAACACTTTCCCAAACAGCCTATGACACTAACTATACACAGCAAAATAATGAGAAGAAAGGAGACAAAAGGGTGTAAGGTGACAGCTGCTTTGTAGGGTTTTTTTGAGGGAGTGGATAGTTGGCATGATTTCCATTCATTGTCATTTTCACTCTTCCCTAGTAAACACAATGCTAGTCACACCAAATATTTCTCCACAAACCTGGGGCCTCAACATAGAATACCTTCTGCAGTATCTCAATGGCAACTGCCCAAAGGAAGACCTAAATGTGGATGCTCTAAATTATAGATAAGGTAAGACTATGAAGGCAAGGATCATGTCTCGTTCACTGTTATTGCTCTACACCTGGCATATCATGTATGTCATAAATAATCAACATGTTGAAGAAAAACAGATGACTATCCAACTGAATCACCAATTAATAGCCTGGAATTACCACGTCTTTTCTAGGAGAAAAGTCCATTTTAAGTTTCCTTCAGTGTATTACAAACAGTGGTCTCTCCAGTTCCACAAATTTAAGTTTTACAGATTAATGTAAATTCTTTTATAAAGTGTTGCCAGTAAGAACCATGGTTTGCATAATGCGTAAACATAAAGACAACCCAGGGCAGTAGGCCATAGGTGGCCCAATAAAACTTTCAGTGGCATTCCTTCACACCCTGTGCTACCTTGTCCTCTGATAGTTCATAAGCAACTTGAGTGAGTATAAGGTTGGGTCTTATGCCTTGGATGCTCCAGAAACTAATCCACAAAAGCCTTCAACAAATCTAAATCTAGGAGAAAAAACAAACAAAAAACAACCCATGTCCAACCTCAACTGACAAAATTAATTCAGATAATCACTCACGAATTAAAATGATCTACACATAAAATGATTGAAAACTATGGAAATCACCAAGAAAAACCTTTTAAGTTTCATGCCAATTAAAAAATGTACTCTTGGCTGGGCGCAGTGGCTCATGCCTGTAATCCCAGCACTTTAGGAGGCTGAGGCAGGTGGATCACCTGAGGTCAGGTGAAACTCCAACTCAAAAAAAAAGTATTCTTAATATCAACTAATTAATTTCACCACATACCAGAGGGATAAAAAGGCTGATACTTAAAACACTTTTCGAAATATGTGCAACTATATTAATTTTTTTAAAAAAGAAAACATTTCACATTGAAAGATGACATCTGCCAAAGAAAAAGATCAAAAGTGTATCTGGACAATTTTCCAAGAACCTGCAACTCTTTCCTAACTAACACTCCAGAGATCCCATTAGTTAGAATTTTTATGTGGTACAAACCATCTCCTAGGAGGCTGAACTGTATTTTAGTGAATCTAAGAGACTGAATGTCACAATTAGTAAGTAGCATTTAGAAATCTCAGGCCTAGAAAAGGGTAACAATTTAAGTCAGAATTAGGTTTTCCAATCTACTTGACCTGGTCAGAAACTCAAGACAAAAGTTCATTATCATTCCAGGATCTCAACCCCAAGAGTCAGAATCCTTTTTATTGAAAGAGTCAGCTGTTTTGCTTCTTTCTCAATTTTCTACATTTAACAAATGGCTTTCTTTATCCAAGGTGAAACTGAGTTAAGCTAGAGATCATTTTGGATCTGGTCTCTCTTTTGGTTATCGAAGAGGCAGAAATGTCTCATTAATCTGCCTTGCCACATGCAGAGTAAAATCGTTACTTAATAGCAACAATACACAGACTTTGCTTTGTGTTGGAAAAGTATTTTTTTCCAATATCTATTAAGTCTACTTTCTGCCTTTGATATCAGCAGGAAGGGGCAGCCAACTCCCTCCACTTTAGGGCTTTTGAACAGCCCAAATCCTGAGGGATAAGTGATAAGAAGTTATCACTTAGTGCTTACTATATACCAAGAGCAGTTTCTAAGCACATGTACGATACTAAAGTTTCACAATCGCCAGAATCATAAGGCACACTCTTAGTATTCCTCACTTTACAGATGAGGAAATCAAGAAACAGAAATTTCACTTGTCCCAAGTCTCACAGCAAGTTAGCGGAAAGGCTGAGGAATTTATGTACAAAAGCGACTTAAACTGGCTGCATGCAACGGCAAGTCTCGAACAAAGAGGGCTGTTCTGCCCAACAAAAATTCAGTGTATATATCTTTTAAAACACAAGATCAAATTCATGACCCACCTGGAAATCAGAACGCCCCTTTCCACCTTCCCTGGCCCAACTACCATCTCCCTCCTCATTCAAGTTGCAGGTTCTTTTGATACATCTCAGAGAAGGAGCCAAGAAGTTAATTAACCTTGAGCAAATGAGCAAACTCGCCTTTTCTGGCCCGGAAGATGGTGAGTAAAGAACCTGACTAGACCTTCTAGAGAGCCGAGATTCAGAACAACTGGCGCGATACACAGAAGGCGGCAGGCTGGGCCTCGGAGTTACCTTGTAGCGAAGCGCTTGGTGAATGTCGGCGGCCAGCTGTCCTCGCCACCACTGCCCCTCCAGCTCCATGGGACCCGGCGGCGCGCCCAGCCCGACGCGGCAACTGGAGTCTGTAAGACACACCCCAGGCGCGGTCACTGCCGGCTCCCCGGCGACCCGCTGCGCCCCCTCCCCGGGGGGTGTGACCTCAGTCCACCCGGTGTGGCTGCTCATCTTCACTTGACTCTTCCTCAACCCAGCCCGACCCGAGTCGTTTCCCCCAACGCCACACGCGAAGCCGGGTCTGCCCCCGCAGGAAGAGCCGAAGGACTCTGAGACTCACTGCCCAACTGTGTGTCGGGCAAAAGGGGATCCACTCGGGCCCTGAGTTGCCAAAGCGCGGAGCCAGGTGCGAGCTCGGGAAGAGCTGGGGGAGGCCCGGCTGGGGCTCCCTGCGTCCGGGGCTGGAGCTCTCCCGCCCTCCCGGAGGAGCGGGGAGAGGTGACACGGTCATAGCCCCGCTGAGGGGAAACGCTCCCATGGCAAAGCCCGGGGGTGAGCGTCTGCCTGGCCGGGGGTCTCCGCGTAGACGTCGGGAGCCTGCTCCTTCCCGGGAGCCCAGAGAAACGCACGTTCCGCGCGGCCTCAGAAAGGGGAACAAAAGGCCGGGCAAGCCAGGCTCTGCGCCTCACCCCGGGAGGGTCCGCTGCCCCGCGCCTACCCCAGGCCTGCCGGGCCGCCCGGCCCCACGCTGGCTCCCTTACCCGGAACCGCGGCCCTCACAGCCCCAGCCCCGCCGGCGTGCGGCGGACGCCGGCCCCGCTCATGCTGCGGACAGTCGGCCGCTAAGCGCCGGCCTCAGCTAGGGCCCAGCGCCTGGACGCTCGCGCCGCCCATTGTTAAAGGACCGGCAGGCGGCTCCGCATACAAAGCCAGCGTGGGGGCACTTGAGGCCCCGCCGCTGCCAATCTCGTCTCGCGATACAGCGGGGTCGCCCCGAGCCGTCCAATCGGCGGCCGGGCCGGGCCCAGGTGCAGCGCCAGGCGGCGGCGCGGCGGCTCCCGCCTGGGCAGGGTCAGCATCACGGACGGCGCGGCGTGGTCTGGCCTGGCGCTTCGATTGCCGGGGCGCTCAGCCGCCACCTACTGCGAAGCTGGCCTGATCGCGGGCTGAGGTCGGCAGAGAGCGCCGGAGAAACTGTAACGTGGATCACTGCAGTGACCAATCCAGTTAGGCCACTCACCTGCTGAGAACCTTCGATGGCTCCTCGATGCCCGCGGAGCAAAGTTCCGACGCCTCAGTTTGGCGTTTAAAAGTCTTCACAGCATGGATTCGGTTTGCCTTACTTCACGTTGCACCAGCCCCTTCCATCCCAGGGGCTGCTCCGTGGATCATCAGGCCCTTCAAATGTGCTTTAGCTGTTTCTGCAGCCCCTGAAGCGTTTTTTTTTTTCTGTGAAATTATGCTCTCTTTTTAAGTTCCACCTCAAACTCCACCTTTCTTCTAGAAATCTAATTAATCTCTTCCCCCTTCTTATTTTCGTTGCTGTAGGGATTCCCAAGAGCTTTGAATGAAGACATTTAAGATTACTTCTAGTAACCTTGCTTGTCAAACCCATGGTGGATGTAATTAACCATCTGTGCTGGTAAATCAGGAAACTGCAAAACTGTGAGAACACTCCGACGTCAATTGAAGTGATATGGGGGCTGAAATGTGATTAGAGGAAACCTAATCAATTGTATTTTAACCTCTTTGGTGGATTATCACAAAAGAGGTGGATGGTAACCCTAGGACAGTGAGACTGCCCACTTTTCTGAGACTGTAGATCAATCTCTTAATAGTAAAACGTAAATATTTTTAAAACTTCACCCCTTTTACTTTGAATCCTTTGTCCAAAAAGTTACATGATAAAGAACTACTACAAAGTGATAAATACATGTTATGTGATTCTGGGTGGCATCTTCATCCATTTGAAGATCATCAGCAGACATGTATATGAGCCGTACCCTATCCATAGACGATGCTTATACCCAGGAGAGCAGGCCCGCAGGAGCCAAAGGCAAGAAAAGGTAAACTCAGAAGCTGAAGTTGGCAGATCCCAGCCTAACCCGACATAGTTCAGGGAGAAGGCTGCCCTGGCCTGTCTCTCAGTTGCAGGGTCCTCTAGAGTGAAGGTAGACACATCAGGCTAAAAGCTTCATGCCATTTTTAATGGCATTTAAATAGTGTCTACCTCCTTGGGTTCCATTTCATGACTATTAAACAACTTTATAATAATTTGGCTTCTAAATGACTTAACTGTCCAGGGCCTATTTAAGAACACTTTCAGAAAAATGGGGCACAGACTATAGTCATTAGTATAAGAAGTAGACTGTATTTATGGTTTCTACTTTGAAAATATTGTTCACTGGGATATATTTGTTCAGAAATCATTATTGTTTTCTGGACTTGCCTTGTGATGAGAAGACTTCAGTGTCCATTTCCTTTTATGGATTAATGTTCATTTTACACATATATTTTGCCATAGTTTGTCTTAGATAATAAATCCTTAAAATGCAAAGTTCAAGCTTATTATGATTTATTTAATTCCTTTAGAGCAAGGTGGACACAATTAAGGTATTTACTTACCTCCTAAATAAAGTCTCTGCTCTCACAGAGTTTTTATTCCACTAGGGAGATATAATGAACAACAAAAAAAACATATCACATGGTAACAAGTGATGTGAAGAAAAATAAACAGAAAAAAAGGCTACAAAGTGACCATGGGTGGGCTGGGTGTGGTGGCTCACACCTGAAATCCCATCACTTCGGGAGGTTGAGGCCAACAGATTACCTAAGGTCGAGAGTTCGAGAACAGCCTGGCCAACATGGTGAAACCCCCTATCTACTAAAAATACAAAAATTAGCTGGGTGTGGTGGTGGGCGCCCATAATCCCAGCTACTTGGTAGGCTGAGGCAGAAGAATCGCTTGAGCCCAGGAGGTGGTGGTTGCAGTGAGCTAAGATCGCGCCACTGTACTCCAGCATAGGCAACACAGCCAGACTGTGTCTCAAAAAAAAAAAAAAAAGTGACCATGAGTGGACTTTGTTTCATGATAAGGTAAGGCATGCAAAGGCCTGAGGGAAGTGAGAGAGTAGGTACATATCAGGTGGCTGAGCGTTCCAGGCTGAGGGAATTGGTACACGCAGACTCTAAGGTGAAGGCATGTTTGGAATGAAAATAGAGGCCACTGTATGTCTGGAGTGAAGAGGAGATAGGAAAGACATTCTAAGTCAAAGAAGCACTGATCACCAACGGTATGAAAGAATGGAAGTAAAAAAGGCAGAACATCTATATAAAGGGCAGAATAGGGAAACTGCAGAGTCCATTGTGACTGCAGCATAAGGCACAGGTAGATTTGACAAGAGATGAGGTGGGACCAGATTCTCTGGAAAGCTTCTGTAACTCACAGAACTTTAGGCAATGGAAAAGTACTGATTTTTAATTGTTTATTTAAGTTTTTTAAATGAATGCATGAAAAAGGTAGATTTCAAGCCATAGAAGACTATACAGTGACTAGCAAGTTTCTTTCCCTCCCCTGGTCCCAGTTTTTCCCAGAGGCGACACCATTACTCTTTTCTTTTGTAGCCTTCCAGGGATATCCAGGTATTTATAACCATGCATATATATATATATATGAAACTTCCTTGACTCATTTTGTGTACAAATGGTAGTATGTTACATGCTCTGTTGTGTACCTAGATTTTGTCATACAGAATATTCTGGCAAACATTCCATAACAGGACATCCAGGATTCCTTTTAATGGCAGCATCGTATTCTACTGGATGCAAAGGCCTGGGAGCCAAAAGCCCTGGGCTCTGGTTCTCCATTCTTGATTTGTTGCTATTTGTAGTATTCAACTCATTGCAACTACTATTCATATCTACCATCTCTCAGTTGGACTTGTACAGTAGTCTCTTAACTGGTCTTATTGCAACTACTCCTGTCCTTCTTGAAAATATTCATCACCTAGTAGTTGGAGTGGTCATAAAAAGGTAAATCACATCTGAGCTTGATAGTCAAGAGTTCCTAGATCACATTTCCAAACTGTTTTAGCATGTTGAACAATGTTAAGGATAGTTTTTAAGTCTACTTTATAAAAAATTCATTCCAGGTATTTGTAATCACAGATATTTGTAATCTGTAATTTATGAAATATATTCCAAATTTTAAAATGCTATATAAGATTCTATTTCTGGATAAGATAAATGTGATAGTTAATTTTATGTGTCAACTTCATTGGGCCAAGATTGGGTGCCAGATATTTGGTCAAATATTATTCTGGGTGTGTCTGTGAGAGTGTTTTTGGATGTAATTAACATTTGAATTATAGAGTAAGTAAAGTTGATTGCCCTCCCTAATGTGAGTGGTCCTCATCCAATCAGCTTAAGGCCTGAATAGAATAAACAGATTGACCCTTTGTTGAGGAAGAGAGAATTCCTGCTGCCCAACTTATTTGAGCTGGGACATAGGTCTTTCCTGGCCTTCAGACTCAAACTGAAAACATCAGCTCTTCTTGCATCTTGAGACTGCCGGTTTTCAGACTGGAACTACCTATCAACTCTCCTGGTCTCCAGCTCCTGACAGCAGATCTTGGGACTCCTCAGCCTTTATGATCATGTAAGATATAGATATATAACTATAGATATAGATATAATTCCTTAGTTTATATATCTGTATCTCTGTGTATATGCATATACACATATACACACATATATATGCAGATAGATAGGTAAATACACACATATGCACATGCACATTCTGTTGGTTCTGTTTCTCTGGAGAACCCTAACACAATGGATTAAACCAGCTTCACCCTGTCTCTCCCACTGAATGTAACTATAAAATCTGGACAGACTGCATGAGCAGCTATTGGAAGACAATGTAAAGTAAATAGTAGCAGGCAACTGGGGAGGAAGACCTTAATTTGAAATATCACCAAACTGGTGGTGAGTTACCCCTTCTTCCTCCAGGATCCCCCAGCCTGGATTCAGGAAGCCTGAAATCTAGAAATGGGCACCAGGGCACAGAAAGGGAGAGCCCTAGGAGAATCCCTTTGTTATAAGGAACAGCAAAGGAGTCTCCTAATGATCAGAGTGAGGCAATTCCCATTTATTTATTTTTTCTTTCTTTCTTTTCTCTCTCTCTTGCTGTAGCCCCCAGGCATTCTTCAGCAGATTGGTGGTAGCCACAACAGTGGTAACAGGGGCCAACAAGTGCTAAAAACTTAGGAAAGGAAAGCCTCTTATCTGATCAGAACAGCTGTGGTTGTTTGTTTTCCTTTGTCTTCCCACTGCCTTACTTTGGATGGAGGTACAATAATGGGAAGTGTGGGCAAAGAGGTGTAACTAAATACCACAGCTTTATGGCTGAAGAACTGAAAAAGGGAGGCCAGGGAACTGAAAAGTACTGGGGAGACTGTGGAGAGGGAGAAGCAGCTTTGGAAAATGATCCCACAAAGTGCTTATGAACAACTGGGCTTACCTCTGAGTTGTGCATACATAGATCCACTCTGAAAAGACTAAAAACTCAGAACTGCCCAGAGCACTGGCTGGCCACTAAGCAGCACACATACGTGACAGATCTGAGTAGCACAGAAAGACTTTGAAAATGGACCTGACATCGAAACCACAACCCACAAAAGGCTAGCCAGAACTTGCAGCCTGAACTCAACCAGGTTGATTCCTGGCACAACAAAAAACATCAACATTCTCCAAAAGATTTAAGTAAGACATAGATCTCCTAACATACGGCATATTCAAATTACCCTGGATACAACCCAAATTACTCAGCCTATGAAGAACAAAAACAAATCTCAATTCTCATGGGAAAGACAATCAACAGACACTTAACACTAAGATGACAGAATTATTTGACAAGACTTTAAAATAGCTATTATAGTAATGCTCCAAGAAGAGAAAACTTTCTTGAAATGAATGGAAAGATAAGAAGTTTCGGCAAATAAACAGAATACATAAAGAAGAATTAGATGGAAAATTTATAACTAAAAAGATAGAAAAAAACAAAACTTAAAAACACTCATTGGATGGGCTCATTAGGAGAATGGAGATGTCAGAGTAGTCAGTGAACTTCAAGGTAGATCAATAGAAATAGTACAATCTGAAAAAAAGATGGAAACAAATGAACAGAGACTTGGAGACCTGTGGGATAATACCCAGTGGTCTAATGCTTATGTCATTGGAGTCTCTGAAGGAAAGGAGAAAGAATATGGTACAGAAATATTTGGTAGAATAATGGCTGAAAATTCCTCTAATTTGAGAAAAGACAAAAACATACAGACTCAGAAACTCAGGTGATGCTAACAAGGATAAACCCAAAGAAATCTGTACCCACACACATAATAAAACTGCTAAAAACTAGGCCGGGCACAGTCGCTCACACCTGTAATCCCAGCACTTTGGGAGGCCAAGGCGAGTGGATCATTTGAGGCCAGGAGTTTGAGACTAGCCTGGACAACATGGTGAAACCCTATCTCTACTAAAAATACAAAAATTAGCTGGGCGTGGTGAGATGCACCTGTTATCCCAGATACTTGGGAGGCTGAGGCAGGAGAACTGCTGGAACATAGGAGGTGGAGGTTGCAGTGAGCCAAGATTAAGCCATTGTACTCCATCCTGGGTGACAGAGCAAGACTGTGTCTCAAAAACAAAAACACACACACAAAACCCTGCTAAAAACTAGAGAAAAAGAAAAATTGAAAACAAACAGAAACAAAACATTATTTATAGGGGAATAATGAAATATTCAACGCATGGTGGGTCTCTCACCAGAAACCAAGAAGACCAGAGAGAAGTAGAACAAAATTTTTTAAATGCTGAGTTGCCACAAAAAAGAAGGAAATCATGTCCTCTGCAGCAACATGGTTGTAGCTGGAGACCATTATCCTAAGTGAATTAATGCAGGAACAAAAAATCAAATATCACATTCTCACAAGTAGGAGCAAAACATTGGGTACTCATGGACATAAAGATGGCAACAATTGACACTGGGTACTACTAGAGCAGGGAGGGAGAGAAGGGGGGAAGGATTGAAAAACTAACTGTTGGTTACTATCCTCACTACCTGAGTGATGGGCTCATTCATATCTCAAACCTCAGCATCATTCAATATATCCATGTAACAAACCTACACATATGCCCCCTTAATCTAAAATAAAGGTTGAAATTTTTTTTTAAGTCCTGAGAGAAAAGAACTGTCAGGCCCAGAATTCTATATGCTGCAAAAATATCATTCAGAAATGAAATTAAATACATTTGCAGATGAAAGAAAACAAAGATTTGTTGTCAGTAAACCTGCTCTAAAAGAATTGCTAAAGGACATTTTTTAAACCGAAGGGAAATAATACCAGAAGGAAACTTAGCACATCAGGAATGAAGGAAGAACAACAGAGTGATAAATGTCTGGGTAAACATTCTTTTCCACTTGAGTTCTTTAAAATACATTTTATGGTTAAAAGCAAAAATGTGAACATTGTCTTCTAGTGTTTTCAGCATATACTTCAACAAATACAATATATTAGACAATTATACCATAAAGGCAGAAGAACAAAAGAATATGTGGTAAGATTTCTACATTCCACTTAAAAGTGGTAAAAAGTAGATTCTGTGTAGGCTGTGAAAAGTTAAATGTGTATTAGGATAATCCCTAGAAAAACTTTAAAAAATATATACAAAAACATATAGTCAAAAATATAATAGATACATTAAAATGAAATACTAAGAAATGTTCAAATAACCTGAGAAAGCAGGAAAGAGGAAACAGTGGAACTGAAACAGAGCAAATGAAATGCAAATAATGAAATGATAGACGTAAGTCCAAACATACCAATAATTACATTAAGTGTAAATTGTCTAAACACACCAATTAAAAAGATTATCAGAGTGTATAAAAAATACCATAGGCCAGGCGCAGTGGCTCACGCCTGTAATCCCAGCACTTTGGGAGGCTGAGGTGGCCAGATCCTGAGGTCAGGAGATCAAGACCATCCTGGGCAACATGGTGAAACCCCATCCCTACTAAAAATACAAAAAATTAGCTGGGCATGGTGGTGCACACCTGTAATCCCAGGTACTTGGGAGGCTGAGGCAGGAGAATTGCTTGAACCCAGGAGTCAGAGGTTGCAGTGAGCCGAAATTGTACCACTGCACTCCAGCCTGGTGACAGAGTGAGACTTCATCTCAAAACAAACAAACAAAAATACCATAACTCAGGTATATGCTGTCTACAAGAAACTCATTTCAAATATAATTATATAGGTATGTTAAAAATAAAAAATGAAAATATGTATACCACATAAACCCTGATCAAAAGAAAGCTGGAGTAGCTACATTAACATCAGACAAAACAGACTTCAGAGCAAAGAAAATTACTAAGACTAAAGAGGGACATTGTGTAATGATAAAACAGTTAATTCATTAAGGAGACATAAATCCTAAATGTGTGTCCATCTAACAGTAGAACTTAAAATTCATTAAACAAAAACTAACAAAACTGAAAGAAGAAATAAACTCCCTGGCCAACATGGTGAAACTTCATAAAGTACAAAAATCAGCCAGGCATCGTGGCAGGTGCCTATAATGCCAGCTACTCAGGAGGCTGAGGCAGGAAAATCGCTTAAACCTGGGAGGTGGAGGTTGCAGTGAGTTGAGATTGTGCCACTGAACTCCAACCTGAGTGGCAGAGTGAGACTCCTTCTCAAAAAAAAAGAGAGAGAAACTTATAATTACAGTTGGCAACTTCAACACTCCTCTTTCAGTAATAGAACTCATAGACACAAAAGTGGCAAGGATATAGGAAAAATAAACAACCTGTCAACCAAATGGACCAAAAAAAATTCCCATCAGTAGGGGAATGGTTTGAATAAGCTATAATAAATAACATTTACAACCAAGGTTTCTACATACTACACAACTCTAGGGGTCCTTGCACATAAACTTTTGAGTCATGTAGTGCATAACCTCCTTAGGTGTATGCAGTGGTGCTGCCCACACTGTAGAATGTTATGCATCCTTTAGGAAACATGAATAGTTCACCTGGAGGTGTTTTACTATTTTTGAAGGAAAAAAACAATATGCAGACAAACATACATCATGTCATCTCATTTTTCTAAGACAGTAACAGATGCATATATGTGCGTATGTGTGTGTGTTGGCATATGAATATTTGAGAATGTTGGTGAAGTGAAAGGATACATGCAACATGTTTGGTAAGAAGGTAGAAGAAGTGAACAATGTGGGTGGGGAGAGGAGAGCAGTGGACAGAGACCCAAGCAAAAAAAAGAACCTGCATTTCAAAAAACATGATGACATTTATGCACTTATATAAAATAATGAGTATCTGTAAAAAATAGTTTTTAAAGTAATTTCAAACATAAAAAAGAAAAATATTATTTTATTCAGTTGCTTAAAACTTTTCAATGATTTCCTGTTGCACTGTAAATAAGATCCAGACTCTTTACCAAGACCTACATGATCTGGTCCTATCTACCTCTCCAGACTTACGTGCTACTACTCTCCCCTCCCCAGGCAAGTCTCTTTTTGGACCGAAGGACTTCACAGTCGCAGTTCCCTCTACCTCACATGCTTTTTGCCACTGGTCTTTGCATGACTGGCTTCCTCTCATCTGTGGCAGACTCTGTGATTTGCCTACCCAACAGCCACCCTCTCCTCCTTCCTTACCAATAGGATACTGACTTTAGTTGGGAGAGCAATATGTCCATTTAGAATTCTTGATCTCCCAGGCTCCCTTATGGCTAGGAGTGATACAGTTCTGGCCAAAGGGATATAAGTAGAAGTTACTGGCATGGCTTCTTGGCAAGCTTTCTTAAAAGAATGGAACCAGTTGGCATCCTCTGTCTTCCTCTTCCTTTTCTGCATTTTTAAGCCATGAAAATGGTTGTGAAGCTAGAACTGAGGTTCTCAAAGTGTGGTCCCCAGATCAGCCGTCTCAGCATCACAAGGGAACTTACACGTGCAAATTATCAGGCATCACCCTAGACCCACTGAATCAGAAACCCTAGGGGTGGGGCCCAGCAATCTGTGTTTCAACAAGCCCTTCAGGTGATTTTTATACCTGCTGAAATTTGAAAGCCACTGGGCTAGAAAATAGAAGTCTCTTTAGAGATGGCAAATAAATTGGATGAAGTTAGTAGGCCTCTTGCACCAAACTTGGACTGCCTCCTCTGAACTTGCAGATATGTGAAAAATAATCCCTATTTGGTTAAGCTACTATGGTTAGGTTTCTGTTACATGCAACTGAATGCAATTCTAATGTTAAATCATTTTTAAAATATCAGCTTAAATGTTATCTCCTTAGGCCTTCCCTGACTGCTCTGCTTATACCCTTCATCCCCACCAAAGTCCTTCTCTATCATCCCATCCTATTTTTTCCTTTAGAGCACTCATCAAACCCTGAAATCTTCTCACTTACTTGCTGTGGTTTGTTTCACCTTTAAAAATGTAAGCCTCACACCGGTAGAGTCTTTGTCTTTTCACCACTGTGCTCCAGCACATTATTAAATAGATAATACACAGTATCTGGCATGTAATGGATGCCCTGTAATTATTTATGGAATGATATAAAGAACTTTGCAATTATACATTCCAGTTAAAATCATGTATTTTTCAAACATTTTCATAAAAAAAAGATTCATTACAGATAATTTCATGATTTTCAGGAAAAAATTTAATTGAAAAAGTAACACTCATGTAAAAAGGATACAATATAGAAAGGTCCTCCATGCTTTCCTATGAACACTTGCTACCCTACTCTTAAGCAGCCTATCAATTCTAAAAACCCTGAACAACTAATAAAATAGCTATGTAAATATTCAAAGCTGTACAGAAATGAGTTGCATGAATTCAGTCTGTCTTTGGCATCCTCATCTTTCCATCAGCATCATTTTGTGCTAAATCAATCAAAGTGGGGGACTTGTTTAATAATAAAATTTCACATTAAATTTAAACCAAAACATTCAAATAAAATTAAAAATTCTGATCAGTTTTCTTATGCATGCCACAAGACACATACAGTTAGGTTTTAACCTGGGAGAAAAAAACATTCCTTCACTCTTGTCCCTACTTTGCCTCTTCTGGTAATCTCAAGCTTGGTCCAAGACTAACCACCACAAATAAGTGAGGCCTTTTCTGGCACCAGCCCATGCACATTTAGGAAACAGATACAGATTGGGTATTCCCTGCAGACACATTTGGGGTCTCTGCTCTCTGCTTGTGGGAGTGAACCAAGAAACCTCAGTGGTTCTGCAATGGGAGAGATGAATGTTCTCTTATCTTTACCTCATACAAAACTGCTCTGGTCAACCTTTGGAAATCCATATTCCTTGATTATTTCTTTTTCATAAGTTATTTTGTCATATGTAAGTAAATTATATAAACACATTTCTTTTAATGAAGGACAAAACAATCAACTAGAAGAAAGTATAGTGCTTCCTACTTAGACCCCTGTCCAGTCTTTCTTGAGGGGCTCTTAGGATCTAGATAAACCACTACTAAGAAAGAAAGGCAGCAAAAAGTGCCAGAGGCAGAGTTGAGGGCTGCTCACTAAGGAAAAAAGGAGTCCTGAGATTTGTCAAGACCATTTCCTCCCTCACAGAATTGGGAGAAATTAGATTAGAGTTTCCTGGGAGTTCCTTCCAAATACTTGGAGCTGTAAGAATTTCATGTCAGTAGCATCCCAAGTGCAAACTTTTGAGAAGCTTCCAGAAGCCAACATCAGCCCAACATGGTAGATTTTCTTTTTTTTTTCTTTACCAGTGAAATAACACTTTATCCACGAGAGGCAATGACCTTAGTTTTCCACTTGAGCAGCTTCCATCTGGAATTGTATCAGACCCAGCATCAAATGTACCAGCCTTAGTTTAGTAGTGACAACATTCTATAAGGCTGGGCTCTCCCTCATAACAGTGCATCAGAATTATCTGGGGAGCTTGTTGAAAATAATGCAGAGTCTGTAGCTTCACTCCCAGAGGTGCTGATTCAGTCGGTCTTGAGGAGGATCTAGTAATCTGCATTTTCAACAAGGCTCTCCAGATGATTCAAATGGAGGTGGTGTGAATTCTACAATTTGAGAAACATTGGTCTTAGGAGAAGAGGCCAAAATTGCTTCTTTCCCAGAATAAGACCTACTGCAGACAGTGACCCAAGAAAGCCAGACTATCTAAAGGTCCTCCCTGGAGAGGTCTCTGGTAAGAAGCTCATCTAGACTCCTCCTCAAAGACTCGCTCAGGGGTGCGAGTCTCCATAGTGCCCAGCTCTGTAAGTGAATCAAAAATTGGGCCCAGCACTTAGCTGGACTTGAGAATAAACAGCAAAATCTCAAGGTACCAGAAAAGTTTTTGTTGGTACTAGAGGACTATAGTACAATCTTTTACTTTGCTCTGCTTCCTTTTCATTGATGTTGAACTAAGGAAGCCAAATAGACCCACACAGATAATATGTTGTTTGGGTATGGGTGAATGTATACAGCTAAAGCAAATTCTGTCTGGGGAAATTCAGCAGAGTGAATTCCAGTTTGATAGACAGCATCAATAATTGACTGTACATCAGTGTATGGCATCTGGATGGGAAATCCCGTGACCTGGATCAAAGACAGAACAGCACATAAACCCACGTTACAACTGGGTAATCTGGAATTACTATACGCAAAAAGATCACAAAAGCCTCAAAGAAATAGTACTCATAAAATACTATAATAGTTGTCTGTGGGTGCTAAATTATGTTCTAGGTACAGCTAAATGCTTCACATATTTAATCCTCAAACAACCCTGTGAGGTAGGTATTATTATAATCCTTACTTTACAGATAGAGAGGAGCACAACCAGGTCTGAGTCCAAAGTCTGCACATGTAACATTCCACAAACTTTCTAGAGAGTAAACTGCTGGTGAGAAAATTACTTGATTCTACATATGGGGGATTTAAGTGAGAATTTCAGAACAATTTATTCAACATCGATTCAGTTTATGTTTACTAAGCGACTACTATGTGATGGGATTAAAGGATTGTGGAACGTGGTCCCATGGAAAATTACCTATTTAATAATACATAGATGACAACCATTCTTTCACACTGTAATTGCTTAGCTCAGGAGGATTTTCCTGATCCTTAAATCTGTTCACATGCTCTTCCCATGTGGTTGTGTAGCACACTGTCCTTCCTTGAGGTTATTTAATAAAATATATTGCAATTACCTGTTTTCTGGTATCTCTCTAACTAACCCATAATCTCTGCAGATGTACAAGACTGTGTCTGTCCTGTGTACTACTATAACTCCAGTGCCCAGCATAATGCCTGGCACATAGAAGAAAAAAATAGATAGCATTTACTAAATACTTACTAGGTGTTGGGTGCCATGGTAATTATTAACTCACATAATCCTCAAGACAATGATAAAATAGATAACTTCTTTTTTAAATTCCTGTTTTCTAATGGAGTAGAGGGTATAGAGAGATTCGGTCACTTGCCCTAGGTCAAAGCTACTGAGTAGTTAAACTAGGATTGGAGCATGGGCTGCAGGGTTTAGTCCAGTTTTATTGTAGACTATGTATTACTAAATTGATTATTTTACATAGGTACTCCACATTTTAAACCTTGGCTTATATTTAACTATGCTTTATTGTCTGTTTATCTCTTAATTCTACTAAAAACAAAGCAAAAACCTGCCTTACTTCTTTTACCATATGAGGAAACAGCAAGAAGGTGTATTATATATACAAGAGCCCCTTTTCTGCTAACACTTTGATCTTGGAATTCCCAGCTTCCAGAACCATGAGAAATAAATTTCTACTGTTTATAAGCTTTAAAATAAAGCAAAGCAAAGCAAAAACAACTTCTTCCCTATTCATGAGTGAATAGTGCCTGTAGATCCCTCCCTCCCCACCTAAGTACTCAACTCCCAATAGATTCCTTACTTCATCTCAGAGAGTTCCCTGGCAGACACCCTCTAGTCTATTGCATGGTAAGGGGAAGGAGTCTCACTCTTGGGAGGCTGAGGTTTTCAAAAACCCACTGGGCCAGTTTATAGGGAAGAAGAGGTGAAAGGATGCCCAGAGCTTGGGGTAGAGTAGGAGAAGGAAAGGAGGACCCTAACAATATACTAGATGCCCACCATGTTTGTTTATGGACTTCCTGAGTTTGAGATATCTTTTTACCATCCAAAAAGATGTCAGTGGCCTGGCTAAATGCATAAATTTGGAAGTATGGTTGGTCCTTCATATCCATGGGTTTCACATTTGAGGATTCAACCAACCACAAATTGAAAATATCCAGAAAAAAAAAAAAAAAAAGCAGGCTGGGCACAGTGGCTCATCCTGTAATCCCAGCACTTTGGGAGGCTAAGGCTGGAGGATCATTTGAGCCCAGCAGCTCAAGACCAGTCTGGGCAATATAGTAAAACCCCATCTTTACAAAAATATTTTAAAAATTACCCAGGCATGGTGGCAAGTACCTGTAGCCCCAGCTATTCAGAAGGCTGAAGCAGGAGGATTGCTTGAGCACAGGAGTTTGAGGCTATAGTGAACTATGATCACACCACTATACTCCAGCCTGGGTGACACAGTGAGACCTCGTCGCAAAAAAACAAAACAACAATAAAAAATAATATAAATAGAAAACAATATAGTGTAACTATTTATAATTATTACTTATAATACCTAACTATTTTGTGAGGTTGTATGTAGATTATATGCAAAGACTATGGCATTTTATATAAGGGGCTTGAACATCTCTGGATTGTGGTATTTGTGGGGGTCCTGAGATAAATCTAATGATACCAAGGGACCACTGTAATTTGCATGTAGAAGATATTGAAGCTTGCTTGGAGTCCTCTTGCCCAGAACCAATAACAGGGAATTGATCTATTACTAGAGTTTTTTTGTTAGTTTTTTAGTTGCAGAATGGTTTCCTTTTGGACATCTCTTTGCAAAACCTGTAATTTATACATCATAAAACATATAACTTGTTCCAAGTTAATGCCATGCAATATGGTCCTAGTAATAATTCTTCAACACATTTGAAGTTTCTTGGTTTATAAGTAAATGCACTTTTTAAAATTTTTAATTTTTGTGGGCACATAGTACATATATAGATATATATATGGGGTACATGAGAAGATATTTTGATATGGGCATGCAATGATGCAATGCATAATAGTCACATCATGGAAAATGGGCTATCCATCCCTCCAAGCATTTATCTTTTGTGTTATAAACAACTCAATTACGCTCTTTTAGTTATTTTAAATGTACAATTAAATTATGATTGACTATAGTTACCCTGTTGTGCTATCAAATACTAAGTCTTATTCATTCTTTCTATTTTTTGTATCCATTACCCATTCCCCACCTCCCTCTGAACTCCCACTCCCCTTCCCAGCCTCTTGTAAGCTTCTACTCTCTATCTCCATGAGTTCGATTGTTTTGATTTTTAGATCCCACAAATAAGTGAGAACATGTGATGTTTGTCCTTCTGTGCTTATCTAATTTCACTTAACATAATGACCTCCAGTTCCATCCATGTTGATGCAAATGACAGGATCTCATCCTTTCTATGGCTGAACAGTACTCCATTGTGTATATCCACCACATTTTCCTTATCCGTTCATCTACTGATGGACACTTAGGTTGCTTGCAAATCTTGGCTCTTGTGAACAGTGCTGCAACAAACATCGGAGTGCAGGCATGTCTTCGACATACTGATGTCCTTTCTTTTGGGTATATACCCAGCAGTGGGATTGCTGGGTCCTATGGTAGCTCTATTTTTAGTTTTTTGAGGAACCTCTAAACTATTCTCGATAGTGGTTGTACTAATTTACATTCCCACTAACAGTGTACAAAGGTTTCCTTTTCTCCACATCCTCTCCAGCATTTTTTATTGTCTTTTGAATAAAAGTCATTTTAATTGGGGTGAGATGATACCTCATTTAGTTTTGATTTGCATTTCTCTGATGATCAATGATGTTGAGCACCTTTTCATATGCCTGTCTGTCAATTGTATGTCTTCTTTTGAAAAATGTCTATTCAAGTCTTTTGCCCATTTAAAAAATCAGATTATTATATTTTTTTCTTATAGTTGTTTGGGCCCCTTATATATTCTAGTTATTAATCCCTTGTCAGATTGGTAGTTTCCGAATATTTTCTCTCAGTCTTTTCACTTTGTTGATTGCTTCCTTTGCTGTGCCGAAGGTTTTTAACTTGATGTGATCCCATTTGTCCATTTTTTCTTTGGTTGCCTGTGCTTGTGGGGTATTACTCAAGACATTTTTGCACAGACCAATGTCCTGGAGGCATTCCCCAATGTTTTCCTGTAGCAATTTCATAGTTTGGGGCCTTAAATTAACTCTTTAGTCCAGCTTGATTTGATTTTGCATAAGGTGAGATATGGGGGCCTAGTTTCATTCTTCTGCATATGAATATCCAGTTTCCCAGCATCATTTATTGAAGAGACTGTAGTTTCCCCAATGTATGTTCTTGGTGTCTTTGCTGAAAATGAGTTCACTTAGGTGTGTGGATTTGTTTCTGGGTTCTCTATTCTGTTCCATTGGTCTATGTTTTAATGCCAGTACCATGCTCTTTTGGTTACTAAAGCTCTATAGTGTAATTTGAAGTCAGGTAATGTGATTCCTGTAGTTTTGTGGTTTTTTTGCTTAGGATAGCTTTGACTATTCTGGGTCTTTTGTGGTTCCACATAAATTTTCGGATTGTTTTTTCTATTTCTGTGGAGAATGTCATTAGTATTTTAATAGGGATTGCATTGAATCTGTAGATTGCTTTGGGTAGTATGGACATTTTAACAATATTGATTCTTCAGTAAGTGTATTTTAATGCTATAGCATCTATCTTTAAGGATCAAGATAAAAGGCATTTCAGAAATATTTAAGACTGCTATTATTTAGCAATTAACAACATACATAAAACAAACGTCATTAATGCATTAAATCATGTACAAACCCAATAAAACTGTAGTATTCTTTCAAGTTCATTATCTTCTTCAGATGAAACAAAGCTTCCTTTGCCAAGTTCCAGCTTAGGAAGGATTTGTCGCAAAATAAAAGTACATTGTCGATTCCAATGTGTTGGGTGTTTAGGTCGCCATTCCATCACTTTACTCTTCAGAGTCCTTTCGATCCTAAGGTAAGAATCCAAAAGTAATTTTATGACAAGTTATAACTCAGTAAATGTAATAAGAGTTTTGTGACTTTTTTTTTTTTTTTGAGACAAAGTCTTGCTCTTGTCCCCCAGGCTGGAGTGCAATGGCGAGTTCTTGGCTCACTGAAACCTCCGCCTCCCGGGTTCAAGCAATTCTCCTGCCTCAGCCTCCCAAGTAGCTGGGATTACAGGCACCTGCCACCACACCTGGCTAATTTTTGTATTTTTAGTAGAGATGGGGTTTCACCATGTTGGCCAGGCTGGTCTCAAACTCCTGACCTCAGGTGATCTGCCCTCCTCGGCCTCCCAAAGTGCTGGGATTACAGGTGTAAGCCACCGTGCCCAGCCTGTGACTTTTATTCAAGTATGAGAATGATACTTTTTCGACTTAGGAGGAAACCAGACCTCTATAGCTAGAGGTGTCTGCCACCACTCATATTAATGAAGTTGCGGAGAGGCAGGCTCTTACTTGGCTTGGGAAGACAAGAAGCCTCATGGGGATAGCCAGCAATTAATTCTCCAAGGCACATCTCTTTTCCAGTTACCCATGTGTAGGCAGCTGCCTACTGGGTGTGATTTTACAACACCTACCATCCGATTACTGGGTTGACATTCCTACTCTTCAAGACCCTCCCTTGACTTGGACATTTTGTTTCCAAGAAACCGCCCTTATGAAAATCCAGGCATCTGGTCTGGGATGATGTTAGCAGGGATGGGATTATTATATGAGTTAATTTAGCAAGCAGAGTTGGGAGGAAACAAGGCATTGGACAGGTAAATTTGGTGATCAGCTTCCCCCTACTTGGATGTAAACTCCATAAGGGCAGGCATTTTTACCTATATATATCCAGCCCCTAGAACAGTGCCTGGGGATGAATATGCCAGGGAGGAGAGAGAGGGGACACAGTGTGGGTTGGTTGATGGGGCTCTCCTGAAAAGCCTCTCTGTGCAGGATGATTGTGTGGCATTGATTCTCTAACTGCAGTGTATGTTATAGAAGAAGGTGCTGGAGGTCTCTTCTTAGCTGAGTTTATAGTGCAACTAAGTAGTTTGGAGTTTGTAGAGGGTCTCAATAGTGGCTATGCATCAGAATCACCTGTAGCGCCTTATCAAAATGTTTCACCGCCAGACATTGATCCAGGGACGCTGACACCTGTATTTTTAAATAGTTCTATAAGTGATTCCAATGAAAACCAGTTGGGAACCATTTCCCTATTGCATTTCTTCCTTTTTTGTTAAGAACTGGGAAATGAGGAGTAAGAATGACAGGTGGGGGACTGGGGGCAGATGTGTGCTAGTGAGAAAAGGAGTGGTAAAATTGCCTGGCCATGTTCTGTGTTGCTTGGTTGGTAGTGGCTTCCATGACAGCCTGCTATGTGAGTGTGAGCCACTGGAGGCAGTCAGATCTAGAAGCCTCTGACACACATGGCCTGGGAGCGAGTCCTGCTGCAAAGCCTGTGGCCCTTTGGGCTTGACTGACTGACTTCCTCAGGCACTTACGTGTAGGTGCTTGGGAGGCTGGGAGTGTCCAGCAGTGGCAGTACTGCCGTTTCTACTGCCTAACTGGGATGTTTTTACCAGATGTCAAGTCACGGGTCATTTACCTTCATGTCCTTTCAAGAAGTGTTGGCTACTGCATTATCACTATAGGCTCAACAGGCATCTATGTTGAGAACTTTCCAGTGGTGGCCCACAATGTTTCCAGAGTTAACTTAGTCTGTCCTATCAAAGAATTCCCTGGATGGCAGAGGGGCCACTTTTCCATGGATGTACGAAGAGCCAGGTGGTGCATTGGAACTTTTTTTTTTTTTTTTTTGCAAGGCCTCACTCTGTTGCCCAGGCTGAAATGCAGTGGTGTGTTGTATGATCATACTTCATTGCAGCCTCAAAATCCTGGGCTCAAGCGATCCTCCCCCTCTTAGTCACTGAGATTACAGGTATATGCCATCATGCCCAGCTATTTTTTTTTTTTTTTTTTAGTAGAGATGAAGTCTCCCTGTGTTGCCCAGGCTGGTCTCAAACTCCTGGGCTCAAGTGATCCTCCCACCTTGGCTTCCCAGAGAACTGGGATTATAGGTGTGAGCCACTGGGCCAGCTGGAAATATTATAAACTCCTTTTTCATGCTTCTGTTGCTGATCTAGCAGGTATTTTGAATGGGTGGGTCAGAAGACTGAAAGGTAACCCAACAAGAGATTAGGGGAAAACACGGTACCTATTCCTTAGATCTTCTACCATGGTTTTATCAGTTTCAAAATAAATTATTTCTTCAGGCTGAAATAGACAACCAAAAGTTAGAATAGATTCTAGAGACCATGTTGACATCACAGTCACTCCTGGAATGCCAGCTATAATGAGGAGGAAGACAAACCAGGCTTCTGTGGCAAAAACACTCAATTCCATAGGTAACATGCAGACCACAGCATTTTCTTTTATCTTCACACTGCTTCACGAGAATAGGGGATGGGGGATGGGTTTACAAAAGATATATTTTCCTGGGTAAAACAGACCTGGCGCCCCAATTCATTTTTCAAACAAGCATTTGACACTGTATGGATTCTACCAAATAATCTTTGGCAGCTGCACTGGTGTCTTCCACTGTGACCTTGGCGAAGTCTTCACCTCTCTGTTCTGAGTCTTTAAGAAGGGATAATAATAGTGCCTACTGCTCTAGGGTTTTGTGAAGATTTTAAAATAAAGTAATACATGTAAAGCCTGGCACATATGGAATGCTCAACAAACATCAGATATTATTATTCTAACATGGTTGATCATCTTCCTTCTTTGATTATTTGTTTCTTTCAGCTGGAAGAAGCCAGTTCTTTGTGCTTGTGTGTATGCATTTACACACACACACACACACACACACATGCACATGCACATACACAGAATCCATTTCAACCTCCCCTGTCTCCAAGCCTTTGCCTGGAACAGTGCTATTCCATGTTTCTTCCAGTTCCCTTCCTGGGCAGGATTTTCTGGGAGGAGAGGACTTCTCAAGTTCCTTGCCAACCCAACCCTCAACTCCTTGCAGGGCTCACATGGACAAGAGTGAGGGGCTGGGTTTAGATAGTTTTTACTTTGGGTATTCCTGAGCTGAGGAAGAGGCAGCTGTAGGGACAGGGACAGATGTTCCCCCCTCGTGAGTGGAATGAGGGTTGTGTAAAAAGGAGGCAATATTTGATAGGCCTCTAGGTTCCTAAGTGTGGCCTCCAGACTGGCAACCTCACATCCGGGAACTTGTTGGAAACACAAATTCTTGGCCCTCACCTGAGATCTACTGAATCAGGAACTCTAGGCGTGAGGCCCAGCAACCTGTGTTTTAACAAGCTCCCCTTCTGCTGGCTCTGATGCCTGCCATGGTGGAGGAGCACTGGATTAGAGATGGTCCCAGGCACAGGGAGGAGCCCCACAGTACAGCATGGTAGGAGACGGGAGATACCGAGGAAGGGAAGGATGACTTTCTGTCATCTTGCAGGAGCTGGCAGCTATCTCACACAGGACAGGTGGACAGAATTCCCTAATTACTGTCACCAACAGCTGTCTACTCCTCACTGGGCAACTCCTGTGGATTAGTTAGGCCACCTTCAGGCCTGAAAAAGAGGCCTGGTTTATGCTGACTTGAGAAGTTTATGGTGTGCTTATCCTTTCCTTTTCTGGCAAAGGCCTCTTTCTTCCTGGGCACTCATGTCCTTCAAAACTTCAAGGGGATTTCCCTGTTAACACCACTTCTGAGTACCCACATTCTCCTCACGCACATTCAAATTTGTGTTCACAATTGTGTGTAATAGTGTTCACTCTAGATAGTGGTTTATTCTGGGATGTATGTGGCAAGGCAGAAGATGGAGGGCCATGAACCCACAGGAAAGAAGTAGAGATACAAGTTAAACACAACTATGAGTTTTATATTTATAGATTCAACTTGGCAGAAGGCTTTAGTTTCGGTCCTGAGTCAGTGTAGCTTTTACAAATACAATTTAGATCACAGCAGCCCTTGCCTTAGAGATGCTGGCTTCTGTCTGCCCTGAGGACAAAGGCCCAAACTCTCACCAGGACTGTCCACCCCAGCATTGGCCAGCCTCGCCTCTCAGCTCCTGGACAGATATCTCCTTGCCACTACAGGTCTTCCCATTCGCTGTTCCTGCTATCTGTCGGGACCATTCTCATTCCTGACTTTTATCTAGGCCAGCTCCTGCTCACCCTTCCTCACTCATGCTTCTCATCATTCTTTCCCGGAAGCCCCTACAACTCCCCTCCCTCAAGGCCTCCTGCTGTGCACTCCCCAAAGCACCATCATATCTTCTGTAACAGCACTCATTGCTCTGTACTGCACTTGCTTGCTCCCTTTTGTTTCTTCCTCTAGAATCCAAGTTCCAAGAACACTGAGATATGTCTTTTTCCTTGTAGTATCTACATCTAACGTAACACTGGCTCATAGTGGGAAATCAATAAATATCACCTGAGTGAACAAGAGAATGATTATACATTAAACAAACAAGAGCCTCATCTCGAAATAGATTATTCTCCCCCTAGGAGGCAGCAATGCTTTGGTCACAGCTTTGGGATGGGCAAAGCAAGGTATGGGCTGTAGAGGCTTTAAATGTGGCTTGCTCAAGAAAGAGAAGCACATTTCCCCTTCCTTAAAATGACTTTTCAAATAGGAAATATAAAAATACCTATATATGCTTGCATCTGCATGGAGAATGTTAGAAGGATGCATGAGAAACTACTGACAGTGACTTCTTCTTTGAGAGTGGGAAAGAGACGTTGAATGAGAAAGAAACCCATCACTTTTTTTTTTTTTTCGACAGAGTCTCACTCTATTGCCCAGACTGGAGTGCAGTGGTGCAATTTCAGCTCACTGCAACCTCTGCCACCCTGGGCTCAAGTGATTCTCCTGCCTCAGCCTCCCGAGTAACTGGGATTACAGGTGTGCACCACCACATTCAGCTACTTTTTTTTATAATTTCAGTAGAGACGGGATTTCATCACCTTGGCCAGGCTGGTCTCGAACTCCAGACCTCAAGTGATCCACCTGCCTCAGCCTCCCAAAGTGCTGGGATTACAGGCATGAGCCACCTCACCCAGCCAGAAATCCATCATTTTATACACTTGGGCCCTCTTTGATTTCTTCCCCCACAGCCACCATGCATTCTTTTTGATAGTGTGAATTGCCTTGAATCTATACAGGCAAACATAGAGAATAATGTAATGAACATCCACCTAGCATACCTACCACCTAGCTATATCTGATCTTTGCATTCTTCCATATTAGTTTCAGACTTTTAAAAAATAAGTAAGATACTACAGACAGACTTGAAATACTCTGTATACTGCTCCTTGATCTCATTCCTTTTTTTCTCTCCCCAAAAGTAACCTCTAATCTGAATTTGGTATTTATCATTCCCATGAATGCTCTTCTACATCACCACATATCTATGTATACATAAACGATATACAGCTTTCAAACTCCACATAAATGGTTTTGTACTGTATGTGTCATTTCATGTCTTTTTATTTTGCTCAGCATTATATTTTTTATATTCTTTCATATAGATATGCATGACTCTTGGCCAGTGATTCTCAACCTTGGCTGCACGTTGGCATCAACTGGGGAGCCTTCAAAGCTCCTGGCATGTGGGTTCCACCCTCAGAGATTCTGATGTAATGCACTGACAGTCAAATTGGGAACAACTGTAAATGGCTCAGTTCATTCACCTTTTACTGCTGTACAGAAGATTTCATTGTATAAGTACTTCACAACTCATGTACTGATTTCCAGTTGATGAACTGTTTCAAATTTTTGTTATTTCAAGCAATTCTCTAATGAATGTTGTTGTACTTGTCTCCCTCTGAATGTTCCTCTGGGGTATACACTGAGAAATTTGCATTGGCAGATCAACATATTGTTTTCCAAAGCATTTACAGAAATGTATGCTCCCACCACTTCTCTGCCTCTTTGCCAACACTTAGTACGATCACACATTTTTTTTTGCCAATTTTATGCATGTGAAATAATTTTATTGTTTTAGTTGTTTATTTATCTTAGAGAAAAGGTCTTGCAGTAGGCTCCTAGGCTGGAGTGCAGTGGTGCGATCATAGCTCACTGTAACCTCAACCTCCTGGGCTCAAACAGTCCTCTCACCTAAGTGTCCTGAGTAGCTGGGACTACACTTGCACATCATCACCATGCCCGGGTAATTATTTTGTTTTTATTTTTACAGACAGGGTCTTGCTATGCTGCCCAGGCTGGTCTCGAACTCCTGGCCTCAAGTAATCCTCATGGCTTGACCGCCCCAAGTGTTGGGATTACAGGCATAAGCCACCATGTCCAGCAATGGTTTTATTGTTTTAAATTATATTTCCTTGATTATGAGTGAGGTTTAGCATGTAAGTTACTGCTTCTATGAATTGTCTTTTGCCTAATTTTTCTGTTGTTCTTTTGCTCTCTCTTATCCTTTCTCTCTCTCTCCCTCCCTCCCTCTGGGCTCCTGTCTCCTCATTTGTGGACTTGGCAATTGCCGACACCCTGCCACAGCTTGGCCCTCAATCCAGAAACAGCTGTTGACATGGTATTTCTAGTGCCTTCCCAAAGTAATACTGAGTACATCACAGATTCATTAGCCAAGCCATGTAGTGATTGAGTTACTTCTTGGTCTCCTGTCCCCTGATCCCCAGACAGTGAGTCTACAGCTTTCCTTCCCATCTCCTTTCAAAAATAGGGAAGTAAAGTAGCCCCACCACAGTCCCTGTCTTTAAAAAGTGATGCTTGCTCTGGTTCTCTGGCTTTCATGAAGCATTTTCAGATCTTGCTGCCATCCCTGCTCCAGCCTACTCACTGCTAGTGTTTCTGTCCTGTTTCTATTCCATGAGACAACTGTCATGGTTGGGAGTCCAGAAAGCTTCTTGTTTGTCAATTTTTCTACTTGATCCTTACCATAGATATGGCGCAGGAGGGCTAGGTCAGAGTAAGAACTTACTACACATCTTGAACATTATATGTTATGTTTTATGATGAAAAAAATTTAAATTCTATTTTAGCATCTAAATTTGCATTTGAGATGTCACTTTCTTCTCAATTTATTTTTTCTGCAAGTAGGGGAAAGAGCCCCTGAGCTGGATGGCAGAGAAAACTAGTTTTTTAATTAATATTGCCAAATATT
Organism: Hylobates moloch; assembly: GCF_009828535.3. Classification (NCBI taxonomy): domain Eukaryota; kingdom Metazoa; phylum Chordata; class Mammalia; order Primates; family Hylobatidae; genus Hylobates; species Hylobates moloch. The sequence continues at coordinate 37,685,299 of NW_026652278.1, forward strand.
TCAGTAACCAACCAACTATAAAACATAATAAGAGCTGTCACAATTAGTAAAGATTAGAAGCAATGGTAACTCTCATACAGACACCCCTGGGAAAATATGATTTACCTGTATGCTTTGTATTTTTGTTCCTTGAATGTTTTTTGGAAGCAACTGCTTCCAGAAACTTTCCTTTGAATAGTCAAAAAATACAGCCATTGGTGTATTATTTTGTTGAATATTAAACCAGACCTATGAAAATATTAACATAATATTAGTGTAGGTCCATAGGAACACAAGGCCCATTCTTGATAAGGAAGGAGCAAAATTTTACAGTCTTACTACTCAATGAAGTGGCAGAATCCCAGTGGGGTTCTGAGGCAGGAGATAAAGAGATTCTAGGGTTTCATGATCATTAGACTACCTCAATGGTTCTCATCCTTGAAGGCACTACACAATCACCTGGAGAAGCTTTAGGGATAAAAGATTGCCCCGCCCCATGCCCTAGGGAATCTGATAGACTATCTATATTTAAAGTTCCCCAGGTGATTCTAGTGTATAGGCAGGGTGACTCTTGAGGAGATAACTCAAGATTTTTTTCCCCCATATACTTACATTTCTATCATCAAACAAACAATCTACACTTTTTAAGGGACAAAACGGGTCAAACTGCTTATAACATTGGCCAGTTGATGGATTCCAAAGCAAATATTCATTAGTTTCTTGAGTTACTACATAAGCTACATGCCCCTGTATGAGAAAAAAGAAAGTAATTTTTGGTGGATTTGAATAATTTTTTATATGGAAATTATACTGTGATGATTCTGATTTCTAAAGCCTTTTTTAGTGGAGTGTGGTGGCTTATGCCTGTAATCCCGGCTCTTTGGGAGGCTGAGGTGGGAGGATCACTTGAGCCCAGGAGTTTGAGACCAGCCTGGGCAGCATAAGGAAACCCTGCATCTATCACAAAAAAAATTTTTTTTAATTTGCTGGGCACAGCGGCACACACACCTGTAGTCCCAGCTACTTGGGAGGCTAAGGTGGGAGGATCGCTTGAGTCTGAGAAGTTGAGGCTGCAATGAGCTGTGATAATGCAACTGCCCTATAGCTTGGGTGACAAAGTAAGATCCTGTCTCAATAACAAACAAACAACAAAAATAAATAAAAGCCTTTTTGAGGGCTTTTACATTTTCTTTGAAATGAAAAAAACAAAAACAAAAACAAAAAACCAAAGCTCCAGAAATCCTCAGCCCAAGGTTAGCATGAGGATTCAGATGAAAGAACTTGTGAGCCAGTGCTGTCATGTATGGTCCTGCAGAGTGTGCCCTGATGGCAACACAGCTGTTGTTTTAACAAATCAGTGCATTACAAGGATTTCCCAACAGATAGTACTGCAGTGTTTTGAGGTAGGGCACTTTTGTCTAATTCATACAAGATGCTATATGGACTATCCCTGCTTTGGTTAGAATATATTTGGAGACTGAGGGTGAACACCAGGCAGAGATAGGAAATGGAAACTGGCTTAAGGCTCTGACAAAACCAAGTAAAGTTAAAAAGCCATTAAATTAAATTTGGGAACAAGATTTGCAATTAGAAGCTAAAGGGAAGTATGCAGAAAACCAGTCTGAGGAATAAAAAGTAGTTATTATGTTGTTATTATTTTACTCTGAAAGATAAGACCTTTTTTAGTGTAAGCCTATCCTAGCAAAGAAAAAAAATTTTTAGGTAATAATAATAATGAGACTATTTAACAATCATTGAGTATTTATTTGCATCAGATACTATGCTAAGAATAACACTAACTTTGTCACTTTCATTCACTCCAAATTCTGGGAGGAAGGGTTGATTATTGTGCCCATCTTTCATATAAAGAATCAGAGGTTGAGACTTGTCAAAAGAGCCCATGAGTGGCATTACTCCTGTTTCATGAGGAGGTAACTGAGGCTCAGAGAAGTAAACAAGGCTGAGATCATACAGTTAGTGGCATTGCTGGGTTTTTTGTCTGTGTGTGTGACAGGGTCTCGCTCTGTTGCCCAGGTTAGAGTGCAGTGGTGCCATTATAGCTCACTGCAGCCTCGATCTCCCAGGCTCAAGCAATCTTCCCTCCTCAGTCTCCTAAGTATGTGGGACCACAGGTATGTGTCGCTATGCCTGGCTTATTTATTTATTTATAGAGGTGGGAGCTCCCTGTGTTATCCAGGCTGATCTTGAACTCCTGAGCTCAAGCAATCCTCCCTCCTCAGCCTCCCAAAGTGCTGGGATTATAGGCATGAGCCACCATGCTCAGCAATTGCTGCATTTTAAACCTGTGTCTGACTGTCCCCCAAACCCATATTCTTAAAACTACGCTGTGCAGCCTGCTCTCCTCGACTTCACAGCCCTTGCTCTTGGTCTCTGTGCTCATCGTCTTTATAGTAAAGAGGAGGCTTTACCTTAACCACATGGCTGAGGTGAAACTGTGCAGGGCTCCTGCAGTGTTGGTCCACAGGTACTAACGCAAATAGTTGCCAAAATATTGTTGACTGTTTACTGCCATCTAGTGGCACTTACAACTATGGCAGGAGATCATATAGAGGGAATGAACTTCTATTAATAGTTAACAAGCTTGGCAATGAAATAATAAATGATGCCAAGAGAATACAAGGAAATAAATCATCATGACAAAATCCATAAGGCAAGACTGTAAATACTGACACTTAGTAAGATACTCATGGTAGGGCTAGAAACAGTTCAGAAATAATAGCTTTCTGGTGGTACAAATGTAGAAGCATATAAATTAAGCTGTAAACATTTCAGATAGGGAAACATTAATTCCTGGCTCACTTCTTATAAGATTAAAACCCCAGCAATGGAGCATGAGGAGAAGTGTTTTTTTTTTTACAGATCTTAAAATACACTTATTAGAAACATATGATGGGCCGGGCACAGTGGCTCATGCCTGTAATCCCAGCACTTTGGGAGACCAAGGCAGATGGATTACCTGAGGTCAGGAGTCAAGACCAGCCTGGCCAACATGATGAAACCCCATCTCTACTAAAAATACAAAAAATTAGCCGGGCATGGTGGGCCCCTGTAATCCCAGCTACTCAGGAGGCTGAGGCAGAAAAATCACTTGAACCCGAGAGGCAGAGGTTGCAGTGAGGCGAGATCACGCCATTGCCTTCCAGCCTGGGCAGCAGGAGCGAAAGTCCATCTCAAAAAACAAAAATAAAAACAAAAACCATATGATGATCATGGTGGTAAGGATGGATAACAGCTGCCACAACTACACTATAACTATTACTACATTACCACCACCATCACCACCACCTTTATTGTGTCCAGGTGCTGCTCTCAGTCCCTTAATATGTACTAAGTCATTTAATATTCCCAGTAACCCTATGATGTAGCACTATTTTTAGTACTCTTTTACAAGGGAGAAAAGCAAAAGGAAATCACTCTTTAAATTGTAGAAATTTTGATGAACCAATATTATCCTCTTAACTAATCATTGCTTGCCCATGAAATTCCAAATTAGTTTGTGAAGAGATGGAAACCTGGGTTTGAAGTCTTCTAAACTTGCAGCTGAAATCTGATTTCCTTTTGCTTACATTATTTCAATATGAACTCCAGCACTTACTTCTAACACTGAGGTTCCCAAGAGGACCAGTGCCTTCTTTCCAAAATACAGAAAGAAATTACAGAGAAGGATGGCATGCTCCTCCTTGTTTCCAATAGCCAAACTGATGCAGCGCTAAGACAAAAGCAATAGGAATAAAAAAAAAAAAAAGAGCGGGAAAATTGAGTAATGCAAGCATCCAACTGATGCGGAGCACCTGTACTCACTCCAGTTCCAAACCCATTTATTTTTACCAAGTTGCTAAGTTGACAGCAGAGCAGACAGCTCCGGCTTTGCTAGGGCATTAGAGGAAGAGAACATTGACTTGGAGCATTGGGGCCACCTTTATTATAGAACACTTAATGTAGATATTGAATAGAGTGACCAGACAATTTATACCCAAAATGGGATGTTTTTGTTTAGGACAAATATTAAAGTGCCCTGGGCAAGCAGGGACATATGGACTGGTATTTCGAGGAACCTTATCTGATAGGGAATCATATAGTGTTTGTAGGAAGTGATCCTTTGGGCTGTGGAGCTACATTCTCTCCTGTACCAATATAGTACTGTCAACTCAAAGAAAGGAAGAAATCTGAGTTGGATGTTAATCAGGAAAAGTGACTCTGAAATGTCTTCAACTCAAAGAGCTGAACAGCTGAGCAGGGTGTAACAGATCAAATAGAGAGTTCCCAGTAAAGCACAGCAATATAGCAGGGGAGAAAAAGTATAGCAGAAGTAGCCAACTGGTGGTCTATGACCTAGTTCTAGTCTACAGGTGTGTTTTGTTTGGCTCCCAGAATGTCAAAAAAAGAACATTTTCTTAGAAAATTCTACATTTCTGGATTTTGTTGAAAAAAAAAAAAACTCTAGCAAAGACTTGGGTCCAAATGTTCAGATGGCAACAATCTGTTGCTGACTAGTGGCTACATCATTTAAATAAGGCATGTGGCCAGGCGCGGTGGCTCATGCTTGTAATCCCAGCACTTTGGGAGGCTGAGGTGGGCAGATCATGAGGTCAGGAGATTGAGACCATCCTGGCCAACATGGTGAAACCCCATCTCTGCTAAAATACAAAAAAAAAATAGCTGGGCCTGGTGGTGTGTGCCTATAATTCCAGCTACTCAGGAGGCTGAGGCAGGAGAATTGCTTGAACCAGGGAGTTAGAGCTTGCAGTGAGTTGAGATCGTGCCACCGCACTCCAGCCTGGTGACAGAGCGAGACTCCATTTAAAAAAAAAAAAAAAAAAAAGATGTGACATGCACTCTCCAGTTCAATACCCTTCCTGAGAAGGAGCTGTGGGGGCCAGGGAGGTGGGGGTAAGGGTTGGGGAGCTAGAGAGCTCATGGCAATGACTATTTACCGATCAGTATGGAAGCATTGCAATGTTTTAACAACTGATATGGCCCTATCAGTGTGCATTGGCTGAACCTGATGGTGAAGGATGGGGGTTAGGGAGGATAGTTAAGGAGGCCCTTCTGAAAGAACAGTGTGAACAGGTGAGCTAAGGGCAGAATAATAATAGTCTTCATTGTCAGGCCAAGGAGGTTCTGGATTTTATAAGAGGAGTAGGGAGAGGACGACAGTAGGGAACTAAGTTTTCCTGAGGTCCAGATGCTTTGCATGTTACTAAACTTAGTCTTTTTAAAACTCCTGTATGACATAGATAAGGAAATTGAGGTCCAAATAAGTTAACTTATCTTAGGTCACACATCTATTAAGTCTTTGAACTAGGATTTGAACCAAGGTTGGTTGTTTTACTCCAAAGACTGTGTGTTAGGTGAGAGAAAATAATTCTTTTCTTGTGAAACTGAATCAGTCATACACTCATGGTTTATGACACAAACATGATTTAAGCTGAAATGGAAGAAATACTCTAAATACTCTGCTTAGGGTTGCCAGACTTGAAAAGAACTTATAGGATGCCCAGTTAGATTTTAATTTCAGATAAACAACAAGTAATTTATTACTAAAAGTTTGTCCTGAATATTGCATGGGGCCTGTATTTTATTTGGCAATCAGAGTAAAGAGGACTTTAAGTGCTAAGGAAGAGCATTGTTCTACGAGCTCTTCACTCAGAGGGGGGTGATGGGGGAAAGCTTTTGGGAAGTGACAGCACTTGCACAAGACTTCAGAGTCTGACCAACTCCATAGTGACAAGTCATACTGCTCTCTGGAGAATGGCATAATATTATACTCCTGGAATTCCCGTTGAGTCAAAATATTCATGAGCTACCACTTAGAATGTTGAAAAGATTTTTGGTATTCATGAATTATTTCCATAGATTGCTATGGAGCTGAAGGTGATGTATAAAATTATCAAATACTTTTAAATTCCACAAGGCAAAGTAATACATAAATACATAATATTTTTAAAAGGTTTCCTTAAAAGAAATACTATACATTTTAATTATAAAATGTAATTTATTACCTCTGATGTCATCCATATATCTGAACCATCATTTTCATCCGGTGTATTAGGCACAAAAGGAATCAAAGATACAAATCGAGCAATGAGGTCCTAGAATAATATTCACATTTATTGAGTGTGTACTGTATGTCCATCGCTTAGCACAATGCTTTACATGCACTGTCTCATTTAGCATATAATCTAAGCCTATAAAAGTAGACACTATTATTATTCTACTATTACAGAAGAGGAAATAAGCTTGGAGTAATAAAATAACTTGCCCTGGATTCCATGGCTAATGCAATATGTGAAGTCTCTGGGAAACTGAGCCCAAGTTGGACTGACTGCACAGGGTGCATGTAACCATTATATTTTATTTATATTTATTTATTTACTAATTATTTATTTAGTAATTTATTACTAAAATTTTAAATATTACAATAATATGTTTCCACATTAAACATGTACTTTAAAGTACAACTGTTAAAAAATTTTAAGATATTGAAGAATAGCAAAGGTTTTATTTGTTTTTTGGTTCAAAATCTATCACAATTATTTTTGTGAATATAACTTTATTATAAGCTGTTGCAGCAGGGAGATATTAGGGTAGTACAATGTGCTTTCTCAAACAATGTAAGTTATACTATGGATTTTTCCCCTATAGTGCTGGAGACAAAGACTCAGACTAATCTAGGAAGGGAGAAAGGGGTGCAAATAATGTGTTAACATAGAAAGTTCATGAACATTTTAACTGATATTCAATAGCTGCCATTTACGTGCTATTATGTTCCTCTACACTGGTGACTTCATGCAATTAATAAACAAGACTCACAATCCTTGACAAGCAAAGGAGCTCAGATTTATATGTATTTTTTAAAAGATAAAGATAGTCTTTGAAATAGATCTGAGAGCACTATTACCTCCTTGGATATTGGGTGTCAGGACACACAGGCAGGAAGAAACCCATGATGGAAAAGCAGTGTAGCAATAGGCAATCTAAATTAGAACTTTTGATTTTAGCTTAAAGAGTCCAGCTAAGGGAGCTTTATGACTCACAAACAGTACAAATATTTTGAGGACAGATGACTCACTAGATTGAACCCAAATACACAAAAGGTAAAAGTGATTCTTCACAGATTCCCTTTAATCAAAATGAAGATGTTAAAAATAATTATAACTTACAAATGTTGCATTAGAATTGTGAAGAAATATATCCAGAAGTTGCTGAGGTGGATTTAATGCCTTGATATATCTTGTGACTAAGAACTGTATCCCTTCATCATTAAAAACAGTCGTTATGATTCTTCGGTTGGGAAACATTGCCTTACAATTCTTTTTAAAAATCTGTGCTCTCTGCAAGACGTCTGTTTGACCTAAAAACTACAATAAAATTTAAAGTATTTCAACATTGTACTATATTGTTCTCACAGGAAAATGTCAAGAACCAATGTTTATTTTTGCCATCTTTGAAATTATTATTACTGGTTTTTAAAATAGTTTATACTTCTTTGATGGTATATATAAAAGAAATTCAATGTAAAACCTACCTTATCTAGTGTTGGATTACAGGTGACATATGATATTTGAGGTTCAATGGTAGCAAAAATATTTAAGAATGTACATTCTTTTAAATTCTTCTCATTGGAATCTTCTTTAGGAAATACATAAGTATTACTCCAAGTATACCCAAGCAAAACTGGTGGAATAGTTACTTGAAATGTTCCACTAATCTGAAAGAGTATATCAGTATAATGGATTATGCATGATGAAAATAAACATCAGTCAAATATTAAGGCCCAGCGGAGTCCACTCCATCACAGAAAGCTTGCTTGCTTGCGTGAATGGGTTTCTACTCATTTGTACTTGCCCAAGAATGAGCAGGTTCTCTGTGGTGATGTGTTCATAGGCAGCCTTAACACCTTGGGTCCCTGCCTAATATGTACTATGTAGAGAGGGTAGGAGTAACAAAGGAATGAAACAAAGAAGCAAGTTACGATACCAGCCATAAAGCTCTTAGAAAATCTAATGCAGGCTCAGAGAAGAAGCTAAAAGATCATGTTACATTTTGTATTGGGTCTATAAAGAGAAAATATGTAACAGCAAGAAAGACAACCCTGAGGTCCACAGTAGGGGAAATTGTATGTGTGTGTGTGTATGTGTGTGTATGTGTGCGTGCATGTGTGTAAGAGGTAAATAATAATAATAATAAATATTAGCTGGGAGTGGTGGTGCACACCTGTGGTCCCAGCTACTTAGGAGGTTGAGGTGGGAGGATCACTTGGGCTTGGGAGGCTGAGGCTGCAATAAGCTATGATTGTCTCACTGCATTCCAGCCTGGGCAACACAGTGAGATGCTGTCTCAAAAAAACACATGATAGCTAATAGTTACTGAGTGCTTACTAATGTGCAAGACCCTGTGCCAAGTGCTTGATATAGATCATATCATTCAATGGAGTAGACACTGCCCTTATCTCCATTTCACAAATAAGGAAACTGAGGGTCGGAGAATTGAAGTATTTGTGCAAGATCACAAAAGTAATGAGTAGTGGAGCCAGGATTACAACCCAGATGTGTCCACCTTTGAAGTCCACACTCTTACCTACCACTGTATCCTGCAGTCTGGCCTGAGACTAAGCAGTGTCCACAGGGACTTAAAAACATAGGAAGCCCTGTAGCTGTACCTCCAACAATGTCTATTCCTATTGCCGGTCTTTGCAACACGTGCCGTCATGACTTCATGGGATTGCACATTGTGCAGGCACCTCTACTCGCCTACCTGATATTCGTTCTTTCCCACTTCCTTACCAATAGCTTTAGTTGGTAACATGACAGCCAGGTAGTAGGAACAGAAAGTTCATTAACACTTTAATTGGTATATGATGGCAGCCATTTATGTACTACTATGACACTGTACAGTGGTGACTTTGTGCAATTAATAAACAAGGCTCACAATCCTTGACAAGCAAAGGAGCTAGGATTTGTATATATTTTTTAAATGATTGTCTCTAAAATAAATCTGAGAGCACTGTTATCTCCTTGGAAATTTGGTGTCAGGACACATAGGCAGGAAGAAACCCATGATGGAAAAGCAGGGTAGCAAAAGGCAACCTAAATTAAGCCCTTATTTGCTTGACCAATTTGTCAAGCCCTTATTTTCTTGAGAAATTCATCTTTAAGGACTTAATTCAAAAGTTATCACCTATGTTAAGTTTTCTTTGATCTTTGATTCTCCTCCTTAGTCTCCTCTTATCTACCAAACTCTCTGAACCACTCCCCCAGCATTTCCACTTGCAAACCAGGAAGAGTAAAGCACTCCCTACTGTATGTTCCCATGTACTTATCTCATACCTCTATTAAAGCACTACAGCATTATCACATTGTACTGAAATGTTAGTTTTATTCCATAGACAGTGAACTCATTGAGGTAGAAAATTCATTTCTGACTTTTCACATTTCCAGTGTCTGGCATGGCGTCAGAGATGTCAAGTGCCTTGCCTACCATCACTCAGTGAAGAAGTAACAGTGGAGTCTGGGCTGGGGCTTTTCTACTTTGCTAATCATGTAGGCATTTTCCTGCTACATAATAACCCAACAGCAGAGCCCTCTGAGGCTCTCATAGAGACTAGGTGCAAATCATAGGTCTTACCATTGTCAATACACAGTGTCGACAAGCTGAAACTCCTGGTACTCATGATTACAAAACAACACCATTATTCAGAATGTTTCATGAATCTGATCTTATAGAACTCTTACATGCAAATATAAATGTTGTTTTAAGACCTAAGACTAGTTTTCCTATTCTTTGTTAGTAAACACTCAAGATACTATCCTATTCTTTGTTAGTGAACACTCTACAGAACTGTCTAGAGACAGTTCAAATCTTCAAACACTTCAAAAGCCCAGAACATTCTAATACAGGATCATCTTAACTGACCTACCAGCCTGCCAATCACAGAGTCTGATTCAAAGACAACAGAAAGTGTTTCTATTATCCAGAGGTCAAAACTTAGAATGAGCAAAGAAGCATTTTCTCTTACCTCAGATTGTTGCAGAAGAGCAGAAAAAGGGAAGACAATGGATCCAAGCCAATCCTTTCTTATATATGAGTGACCACTACAGCTCTTGAGACAGTGATCCTATGAAAATAAATAATTTTTTATTACTTAATATCATGTGATGAATAGTTTTATAAACTCACAGGTAAATATAAAAAGTCATTCTCTTTTAAAAAAGAAATCAAGGCCAGAGGTGGTGGCTCACGCCTGTAATCCCAGCACTTTGGGAGGCCGAGGCGGGCGGATCACAAGGTCAGGAGATCGAGACCACGGTGAAACCCCGTCTCTACTAAAAATACAAAAAAAAAAAAAAATTAGCCGGGCGTAGTGGCGGGCGCCTGTGGTCCCAGCTACTCGGAGAGGCTGAGGCAGGAGAATGGCGTGAACCTGGGAGGCGGAGCTTGCAGTGAGCCGAGATTGCGCCACTGTACTCCAGCCTGGGCGACAGAGCGAGACTCCGTCTCAAAAAAAAAAAAAAAAAAAAAAGAAATCAAAAGGTAAATAGAAAAGATATGTTTTTCTTGCTTTTTAATTTATTTGAAAGATAACTATTTAAAGCAAAAGTAATAGTCTGAGAGAAAATTATCTGTTGTGGAGTTTGTGACTTTTGTAAAGTAGAATGTATGACAACACTAGCACAATGCAAGGAAGGGGAAATGGAGGCATTATATTATAGTATCCTGCTCTTACACTATATGTGAAGTGGTACTATATTATGTACAGATAGTCTGTGGTGAATTAAAGAGAATATTGTAAACCTGAGAGCAACAGTTAAGAAAACAAACAATTATAGCTAATAAGCCAATAGTGGAAATAAAATGAAATCATAAAAGTATCCCATCAATCCAAAAGAAGGCAGGAAAAAAGAATAAAGAATAGTTGGGATAAGCACAAGATAAATAGGAAGATGGTACACAGCCAGGTTAATAATTATACAAAATGTAAATGGTCATACATTCAAAGGCAGAGATTGTCAGAGTGGATTAAAAAGCAAGACTCAACTGTATGCTGTCTAGAGTAAACCCATTTTAAATATAAAGACACGGCTTAAAAGAAAATAAAAAGATATGTTATACAAACACTAATTAAAAGAAAGCCGAGTCACTATATTTATAACAGACAAACCATATTTAAAAACAAGAAATATAATCAGGAATAAAGAGAGATATTTTATACTGATACAGGAATCTATTCATCAAAAAGAAATATGTATGTAATATGTAATATATATCTAACACGTATGAACCTAGAAAGAGAGTTGCAAAATACAGAGCTAAAAAACATGACATCAAAAGCAAGTTGATAAATTTGACTTCATCAAAATTAAAAACCTCACTCTTCAAAACACACTGCTAAGAAAATAAAAAGATAAGCTACATATTGGGAGAAAATATTTGCAAATCATGTATCTGACAAAAGACGAATACAAAGAACTCCCAAAATTCAATAAGAAAATAACCCAATTTTAAAAATAGACAAAAGACTTGAACAGACACCTCACCAAAGAAGATATATAAATGGCAAATAAATATTTACATGGAAGGGTGCCCATCACCATTAGTCATTAGGAAATGCAAATTAGAGCTACAATGAGAAACCACCACACAACTATTAGAGTGGCTAAAGTTTAAAAGTTTGACCAAGTGTTTGTAAGAAAGTGAAAGAACTGGAAGTCTCCTACATTACTGGTGGGCATAAAAAGTGGTACAATCACTTCAGAAAACAGTTTAGCAGTTTCTTAAATATTCATTTACCATCATATCCAGCTATTTTTATTTACTAAGAGAAATGAAAGCATTTGTCTATAAAAAGACTTTACACAAATGTTCATAGCAGCTTTATTTATAATAGTCAAAAAATGAAAACAATCTAAACGTCCATCAAAGGTGAATATATAAACAAGCAATGAAATGCATGTTTATCAATGGAATACTGCTATATAATAAAAAGAAATGAACTATTTGATAAAACTACAACATGAATGAATCTGAAAATAATTTTTCTGAGTAAAAGTAGCAAAACCAAAAAAAAAAAAAAGACACATAGCATAGGATTCCATTTTCTATACAATCCTAGAAAATAGAAACAATAGTGACAGAACACAAATCACTGGTTGCAGGCAGGAGGTAGATATGCCAACAGAGCAGTAGGATAGTTTTGAGGGTAATGGATATGTTTGTTATCTTAATTGTGATGACGGTTTCATTGGTATAGACATATATCAAAACTTGTCAAATTATACACTTTAAATATGTGCAGATTATTGTATGCTAATCATTCCTCAATAACACTATTTTCAAAATTAGAGAAAGTATTTGTAGTAGGGAGAAGCAGGGGTTAGGCATAAAAGGGATTGGCATTCGATACCACCACCACCCCTCCCATTGGCAGCACCCTATAATCTACTCCACTTTTGGCCACTTATATTTTTCATTTCATCAGCCAAAGGCCAGAGAATCTAGGGAAAGTGAAAGAAAATAGCTGAAGTTTGAAAAAAGCTGCCAAAACCCTGATTCCTGCCTTTAGTTCATAACCACTGCTTTGGACATTAGGAGCCCTTCCAACTTTCTGTACTTAAGAAGTTACCCCATCCACTTACCAGGGAATATGAGAAGGGTCTTTTAAATCCAGAGGCTAACCAGCAACAACAGAGCTGAGCAAGATGGACTGTGCTGCTCTAGTCTAAAAGGTAATAGGCACACTTAGGTAGCTTTGTAGCAATCAAGTCCTTGGAATTCTGACTGATGTGCTCTCAACTGCATTAATCTTTCCATCCTAAGTCCCAGGGATGCTGGAGGCTTCTTAGGTCTACCTTGCCTGAGGCTATAGATTATAGCTCTATCAAAGTTCACTTTAGAATTAGTTCCCTACATGGATGGAGCTGGAGGCCATTATACTTAGCAAACTAACACAGGAACACAAAACCAAATACCACATGCTCCCACTTATAGGTGGGAGCTAAACGATGAGAACACATGGACACATACAGAGGGATAACACACACTGGGGCCTATTGGAGTGTGGAGGGTGGGAGGTGGAAAAGGATCAGGAAAAACAGCTAATGGATACTAGGCTTAATACCTGGGTGATGAAATAATCTGTACAACAAACCCCCGTGACACAAGTATAACAAACTTGCATGTGTACCCCTGAACTTCAAAGTCAAATAAAAATAAAAGTACGTAAAATTGGTTCCTTATGCATCCTCTCTGAGAAGCAATGAAAGATTTTAAGATCAACAATATGAATTATATATGAAGCAACCTTTAAGGAATCTATTAGTATGAGAACTGTATATATCAAGTGATAAAAACAAGACTTAATATCCGGAGCTATAATGTGTATGTGGTAAGTCTGCATATCCTGGTGTAAGTTGAAGCAGGGCCAGGCACTCTGATGGTTAAATGGTGGAAGAGGTACTGCTATGATTGGACCATCTCTTTAAATAACTCATATAAATAAAACTCAGATATCTGTATATTTAGTCTCTCAACCCATTGTAAATCAAAGTAACCCCTTCATCTTTGTCCTGGAAGATAATTTCTTTGTGAGCAATATAGCTTGCCCAATAGGGTCCCTTATCGTGTCATCAGGATGAACATCTTTGTATGTTAATTAGCAGTCATGGAGTTGGGAGAGTGGCTTGACTAAATGAACCGTGGGACTGAAGGCTCAAATGTACAGTATGATTTCCACAAGGTAATAAAACTGAAATTTAAAATCAAAAGTTTACACAAAACCTTTCAAACATTTGAAAATGCAAAGACAATATTAGAAGACTGTTAGGCCAAGTAAGAAAATGTAATATATATATATATTAATTATATGTATATAATATATGTTACATATATAAAATAAAAAATAAGTCACTAAATATAAAATACATAGTCTAAGATGTTTACAGAGATAAATTTATAGTTTCAGAATGTTTCCATTATTTATGAGAAGGCAAGAGATCAAACAAACTAGGCATTCAATACATTTGGCCAAAGTAAGTACAAAAATTATAGTCCTGGGGGAATAGGAAGAAAAAAATAATTAAAATACAAGTGGAAATAAATGAATTAGAAAAACAAAAAAGTGAAAAGTAAAAACAATTTCAGTAGTTGGTTTTTTAAAGAATAGGCAAACATCTTCCAAATTAAATAATTTTTTTAAAAATTGAAAGACATAGTTGGATAAAGTTAGAAACCAGAGGAGAGGAGATAATGGCAAGTCAAAAATTATGAGACTATGCTGAAAATTTATATGCTAATAAATTTTAAAATCTTGAAAATAACTATTTTTTTTAAAAAAGTATTTAAACCAGTATCTGAGTTTTGGGCTAGTTTAAGCTCTTTCTGTGGCCACTGGGATTTTTGTTAGAGTTTCAGTTAACCTAGGTTTTAAATCTGGAGTATGCATGGGGCTTGCTCTGCCAGTTCCAAAGGCAGTTCAGTCCATCTCTTTCATGCAGAGCGTTAAAAATAGGCTATGTGTCTGTGAGAGTTCCAAGTCTTCAGCTTTCTGCTAATACATAACTAAAGAAAGGGAGATCCGAGGGAATTAAGAAAACAGTTGATAGCAGGAAGAAAATATACAGGAGGGGCACAGAGAAAAAAAGAGGAAAAATGAAACATTTCTAGACAAAATAGTGTTCAGTGATAACTTAAAACCTTCTTTCAACTGCGTGGCTATCTCGGGGCTCAGCCTCGCTCTAGTCATTTACAAGACAATGGAATGTTTTGGCCCATACCTACCCTAAAACCTTGTCCATGAGAGGAGGGCAAGAATGCAAGGCCCTTTCTTTTTTTTAAAGAGCATGCCAATATTGTCACAAACAAGTCTGATATCTAAAGCATGTGGATCTCATTCCAATAACAACAATCTCACTCTAATAACAATGCAAAGCACTTTCAAGGGTTCAGTTGTTAATCAACTGCTATTCAATTCTGATCAAATTTGTCTTTGAGATAATTCACCTTTGAGAGAGAAAATTTGTTAGACATTCTTTTGGGTTTTCTAAGCTTTACCCGTTATCAGTTTTGATCATCAGAACGCTACTCAGTTTAACTCCTTGGAGAAAAGCTATCACCAAACTATTGCTCAATATTTTACCCTCAGCATTTATCATGGTTGATTTAAAGTTTCTTTAATAAGAATGTGTGTTGTATCTCCTAGAAAACATAGCCATTATGATTTGCAGTGGCTTTTAGAGAAGGCTCGTTCCTGAACCTTACTCTTGAAGGTCTTGTTCAATTTCTCTGACATGGATCCCCAGTCCCTCCAGGTAGAATTAATTGCTCCTTCAGTAGCATTGCCATAGAATTTGGAAAACGTTTCTATTAAAGCATTTAATCTACATACCTTAAAAGAGTAGATACTATGGGTATGCATCTTTATATTTTTAGTAGCAAGTTCAATAGGGAGGAAACTAACGTTTATTTTGGAGCTTGCTAGGGTGCTGGGCATTGTGCTAGGAACTTTTACACATCTATAAGGATGACAGTCAGTAATTTTAGAAATTAGATTAAGTAGAACTGGATTTTAACCTTAGGAATAATTTGATCTCTTTTGTAGGAGTGGTATATTTTCTTTGATCAGATAATGAGAAATATGTAACCTATTTCTGTTTATATTTCTGTATTGGCTACAGGAAGCTCACATTCAAATGTAATGTTCAATTGCAGAAACCTACTTCTCCCAAGTTCTTGATATATTTATTCCTCCTCCTCCTGTATGTGGTTTATGATCTCTGTTATTTTTGAACTGACTTGTCATACGTCTGATTTTATTGCAAGTTGCCTCAAATCCTTTCAAGAAAATGTTGGATGTAGACATTGCATCTAAAAGCATATATTACATGTTACTAGACTTCATTGAGTTTGACCTTAGAATTATTTCAGCATTGGCTATTGTAATTATTCTACTTTACCTCATGTTTTTCAGTCATCATTTCATCAAAAATGTTGATATATATATTATCTTTTATTTTATTTTACCTCATGTTTTTCAGTCATCATTTCATCAAAAATGTTGATATATATATTATCTTTTATTTTAGATAAGCTTGAGAAGCTATAATCATGTCCTGGTGAGCTGCAAATAAGAAAAATATATTCAAATGCTTAATTTTCTCAAAATCAACTTATTTCCTAAGAGCATTATTCATAAAGAACTATAAAATTACCTGTGTTGTTTTCTTTTATGAAGTATAAACTAAGTAAAAGCTTTATGTTTTGAAGACTGGCTGCTACCTTTCATTAGAGCCAGCATGTGCTTTGTAATTTACATGTCTCTTAAGATGAAAAATAAAAATGTTTAAGTGTCGAACAGAAAGGCTTTCACTATACCTATCAATTGCAAAGATTCTTTGGAGTATTGTATAGATTTTTCAACTTATCTTAAATTCTGCTAGTTTCTGCTAGTTGACACATAAGAGATAAAATGCTCTTTTATTCCCAGTTAACAGATATGACTTTAAATACAGAATTTATGGCCCGGCACGGTGGCTCACGCCTATAATCCCAGCACTTTGGGAGGCCGAGGCAGGTGGATCACCTGAGGTCAGTAGTTCGGGGCAAGCCTGGCCAACATGGCGAAACCCTGTCTCTACTAAAAATACACACACACACACACACACACACACACACACACACACACACACACACACACACTTAGCCAGGCCTGGTGGCAGGCAGTTGTAATCCCAGCTACTCAGGAGGCTGAGGCAGGAGAATCGCTTGAACCCAGGAGGCAGAGGTTGCAGTGAGTTGAGACCACCGCCACTGCACTCCAGCCTGGGTAACAAGAGCAGAACTCCATCTCAAAATAAATAAATACATAAATAACAGAATTTATTCTCTTTCCCATGTCAATTTTCTCCAAGCAGAAACTGGGATAATGGAGTGCATTTAATTTTGCAAGCTGTCTGCTGATGGCATTCTTGATTAGGTACGTTTTGGAGGTAGTTGAAAGGGTAGTGTATATCATAAGCAATGAACTTTCACTCTCAGCTCTGGCTTGTGCACTGAATCTCCATTAAACATTTAACAGTGATGGAAATCTCAATCCTATACAATAGGTTACTTTACACAGAGAAACTGAAGCTCAGAGAAGTTAAATAACTTACTCAAGGTAATGCCACCAGCAAATGACAGAGCTTGATCTGGACATAGCTTTTCTTCTTTTTAATATTTTTATTTAGTTTATTTCTTTATATATACATATATATATATATATTTTTTTTTTTTTAGAGACAGGGTCTATCTTTCCCAGGCTGATCTTAAACTCCTGGGCTCAAGTGATCCTCCTACCTCAGCCTCTCGAGTAGCTGGGCCTACAGGTTGTACCACCACACTTGGCTGGACCCAGTTCTGACAAACTCCGAAGACCAGGTCTTTTCACTATACAGCTGCCACTGACATTACTTGTTGAATCTTGTTGCTTAAGGAAGCAACCACTATTTCAAAGGATCTTCAACAGCTTCTCTAACTTTCTGAAACCTACAAGCAATTATGATTGAAAAATGCTAGTTGAGTTTAGAGAACAATTTTAAGTGGAAGTTTCCTTATATTTCCTAGTGATAAAATAATTAGCTGACTCCCCTACTTTGTTCCTCAAGGATTTCCTTTCATGTTGCCAGAATCTAAGAAAGGGCGGGGGAGGCAATATTCATTTACAACACTGCGCTAGCAGGAGAAAGGACAACTGTCATCCTTACATTTTTTGGCTTGTTAACTTAGTATATTCCTGACATCATTTAAGTCCTTCTGCAGTATTTTGCATTCTGTATTCTATTAAAATGTTCTTCAGATGTTACCATAATTCTTCCTCCAGAAAGGGCTCATGGAGCTAATTATTTAATATTATTTATTATTTATTAATATTATTTATTATGACTATCCATTTGCTTGTGGTTTTTATTCACTAAAATGTCACAAGAAGAGGGGAGTTGGGGTCTCGTATCAGAGGCAAAAATAAGTAGTAGCTGGATGGTTTTGCCTTATCCAAAGCCTCTGATCCACTTGGTTGTACTCCACATTGTTCTTGGCCTATTTCACTGCTATAATTGCAAGGCTGTAAACACTCCCAAGTCTTCTCATTAGTTCACTTATAAGTTTATGTATCTTATTGATTGTTTTATGTTCTCCTAAATTTATTTAATACAGTATATTTCTTCTAACTCTAATGTCTACATTAATATTCCAAATATTTGCAAACACACATGACCACATATTTTACATTTACAAACTTTTCAAACAAATATATTTTATATGTTAATTATTTAACTTGATATTATACGATATTATATAATAGATTTCCCTTTAAGTCAATAATTTCCTTCACACACAAAGAATAAATAGTTCAAGAAAGCAAGTGTCAGAGAACAAGGCAAAGTGAGAGGTACCAAGATTCAGATGGGCAGCCAAATAACAAGAATATCTGTTTAGGAACTCTGGCCAATGACTCTGAAAATATAATTGAGACTATGTTGAATCCGGAAGAACAAATTTGATTTCTGCTAATAGCAGAAGTTCCATAGCATCTAAGCTAACAAAATTCTAAGGTGTGCTTCCTTATAGTTCCTCTACCCCTAAGTTGAAATAATGGCATAAACAGGGTCTCCCTTTCCTTGCAAATCCTGTTTAGGATCTGAAGCCTTTCACTTTCAGAAGGGGTGGCTGGGATGTGAATGTTTATATAGCCTCCAAGATGTCATCACATATATGCAAGTGATTATGTCGGTTCCTCTGAGTTCCTTTAGCCTTTGTTAGTGGGGGATATATGTTAACATAGGCTTCGGACAAAGCATAGAAATCCTATAAAATCATATAAACTATGAAAACATGAAATATAAAATATTCATAGGAAATTATAGAAAATAAATTATAAAAAAATAAAATGATGGCTAATCCATAAGACAATCCTGCTCTATGTGTATGAATAAGAAGTCAATTTTCCCACCTTTCAAAATAAAAAGAAACATATTATTTGAAAAAATGTTTAGATGTTTAATAGCTACACATACCTGCTCATGAGAGAAATTTATACCCAGCAGTAAAGCATAGCAATACTAAAGGAAGTGGCAATGCAATTAGATCCCTTTTACTGGGTCGTGTGTGTGTGTATGTGTGTGTTCCTAAACACCACATAAAGGATTATTCTAGTCTATATCTGTTTTGTTCCTTCTTGGTAGCAAGCAGAAACATAGGTGTATATTTCTTTTTGGATTTAAAAATCTGATTTATTAACTATTTTAATTAAAAATACTTTTATATATAGGAATATTATTGAAAAAGATATCCACTCATTTCTTCAGAAAATGCAATGGTCTAAAATTTTAACGCAAGTTGACATATGTTCTAAAGTAAGGAAAGTAAAGGAAGACCACTATTTATTAAAGAAGATTTTTTTAAAAGGACATACCATAAAGGAAAGGACTGGTACAATTTAAAACTTCTTTTCATCAAAATACATCATAAAGAAAATGAAAAGTCAAGCCATTAGGGAAAGACAGTTTTAACACATATAACTGACAAAGGGCTGGTATCCATAATATATAGAGAACTGCTTTAAAAAAAATAAAGACAGGCCGGGCACGGTGGCTCACACCTGTAATCCCAGCACTTTGGGAGGCCGAGGCGGGCAGATCATGAGGTCAGGAGATTGATACCATCCTGACTAACATGGTGAAACCCCATCTCTACCAAAAATACAAAAAAACTAGCTGGGCATGGTGGCGGGTGCCTGTAGTCCCAGCTACTCGGGAGGCTGAGGCAGGAGAATGGTTCGAACCTGGGAGGCAGAGCTTGCAGTGAGCCCAGATTGCGCCACTGCACTCCAGCCTGGGCAACAGAGCAAGACTCCGCCTCAAAAATAAATAAATAAATACAAAAATAAAGACAGACAAAACAATAGAAAAATAGAGAAAAGTATCCTTTCAGCTGGAGCAGCCATCTTCCAGTAATTTGCCAAAACGACGAACGCAAAGGAAAAGAAGAAAGGCACCCGATGTATGTTCTCTAGGCCTTTTAGAAAACATGGAGTTGTTCCTTTGGCCATGTATACGCGTATCTATAAGAAAGGTGATATTGTAGACATCAAGGGAATGGATATTGTTCAAAAAGGAATGCCTACAAGTGTTACCACAGCAAAACTGGAAGAGTCTACAATGTTACCCAACATGCTGTTGGCATTGTTGTAAACAAAGAAGCTTTGGCAAGATTCTTGCCAAGAGAATTAATGTGCATACTGAGCACATAAGCACTCTTAAGAGCTGAGATAGCTTCTCGAAACACGTGAAGGAAAATGATCAGAAAAAGAAGCCAGAGAGAAAGGTACCTGGGTTTAATTGAAGCACCAGCCTGCTCCACCCAGAGAAGCACCCTTTGTGAGAACCAATGGGAAGGAGCCTGAGCTGCTGGAACCTATTTCCAGCATGACTTCATGCTGGAACGAAGTCATGGCATAATCAGTGTTAAAAAAAAAAAAAAAAAAGACCTCTGGACTGTAAAAATGTTTCTCTTCATTGAGAAGAAGTTTGGTGTCCTCTCCCTCAAATATTTAAAGCAAATTTTAATTGTGTCCTAATTCATTAAATAATGTCTTTACTAGTCAAATTTAATGTATTTCTTGCTTAGATGTGAGGTGGCTTATTGTGCAACAAATTACTCAACTGGTTAGAAAACAGTCAGATATTATTTATGAAATATTTGTACTGGTTTGAATATAGTCCCTCTAAATCATCATGGAAGAAACAAAATAATTTCCAAAAAGAAAAAAAAAAAGAAAAATAGACAAAAGTAATGAAAGAGCATTTCACAGAAAAGAAAATACCAATGACTAATGAACCTATGGAAAGAAGCTCAATGCGGATAAATAAGTAAACTGTGATACATCCATATAATAGACTATTATGCAGGGGTAAAAAGAAGTAAGAAATCAAGCTATAAAAAGACATGGAGAAAACTTACAGGCATGTTTTTCATGGGAGAAAGCCAATCTGAAATGGCTTCATACTGTATGATTCCAACTATATGACTATGATGGCTAATTTTATGTGTCAACTGGGCTAAGCCACAGTTTGTAGATATTTGGTCAAACATTATTCTAGATGTTTCTCTGGAGGTTTTTTTGTTTGTTTTTTGTTTTTTTCTTTGAGACGGAGTCTCCCTCTGTCGCCCAGGCTGGAGTGCAGTGGCGCAATTTCTGTTCACTGCAACCTCCTCCTCCCGAGTTCAAGCGATTCTCCTGCCTCAGCCTCCCAAGTAGCTGGGATTACAGGCACCCACCAGCACGGCTCACCATCTTGCCCAGGCTGGTCTCAAACTCTTGACCTCAAGTGATCCGCCCGCCTTGACCTCCCAAAGTGCTGGGATTACAGACGTGAGCCACCGTGCCTGGCCTCTGAAGATATTTTTTAGGTACGGTTTAAGCCAGTCGACTTTGAGTAAAGCAGATCACCCTCCATAATAAGGGTGGGCCTTATCCAATCAGTTGAAGGCCTTAATAGACAAAAGACTGACATCCCCCGTGGAAGAGGGAATTCTGCCAGCAGATTTCCTTCAGACTTAAACTGCAACTCTTTCCCGAGTCTCCAGCTTGCCATCCTACCCTGCACATTGTGGACTTGCCAGCCTCCACAATCATGTGAGCCAATTCCTTAAAATAAATTTCTCTCTCTCTCTCTCTCTCTTTCTCTCTGTCTACATCCTATTGTTTCTGTTTCTCTGGAGAAGCTTGATGTACACAATGACATTCCTTAAAAGGCAAAACTGTGAAGGCAGTAAAAAGATCAGTGGTTGGCAAGGTTCCAGGGGGAGGAAGGGATGAATAGACAGAGCACACAGGATGTTTAGGGGAGTGAAACCATTCTGTGTGATACTATAATGGTAGATACATGTCACAGTACATTTGTCAAAACCTATAGAATGTACAACACCAAGAGTGAACCCTAATGGACTATGGTTGATAATGATGTATCAATGTTGGCTCATTGATTGTAACAAATATCACACAATGCAGATGTTGATGCTGAGGGAGGCTGTGTGTGTGCTGTGGTGAGGGCGTTTGTGGGAACTCTGTACTTCCCATCCAATTTTCTTGTGAGCCTAAAATTGCTCTAAAAATAAAGTCTCTTAATTTAAAAAAATTGAAAAAAACCTGCCTCTTTAAAAAGAAATTATAAATTAAACCACAATGAGAATATAATTTTAGATCCACCATATTGAGAAAAATAATTTTTAAAACATAAAATATTATGAAGACATGGCACAAACGGAAATTGTACATACTGCTGTTGGGAGTGTATATTGATATAATCACTTTAGAAAAGAGTTTGGCATTGTCTAGTAAAGTTGAAGCTGACTTCAGCTACAACCTAGCAATTCCATTTTTGAACACATATCCTAGAAAACAGGTTCTTAAAGTGTCACCTGACTAGTAGCATTAGAACCACTGGGAACTTGCTAAAGATGGAATTATCAGACCCTACCCCAGACCTACTGAACTAGGAACTAGAGAAGTGGGCTTACCAGTCTGTGTTTTAAGAAGCAGGCCAGGTGTGGTGGCTCATGCCTGTAATCCCAGCAGTTTGGGAGGCCAGGTAGGAGGCTCATTTGAGCCCAGGAGTTTGACACCAGCCTGGGCAACATAGTGAGACCCCAGTGCTAGAAAAATAAAAATTAAAAATATTAGCTGGGCGTGGTGGTACATTCCTATAGTCTCAGCTACTTGGGAGGCTAAGGCAGGAGAATCACTTAAGCCCAGGAGTTTGAGGCAGTGAGCTATGATTATACAACTGCACTTCAGCCTGGGCAACAGAGTGAGATCCTGTCCTAATTTAAAAAAAAAAAAAAGCTGTCTAGATGATTTGAATACATAAACAGGTATGACACCCACTGTCTTAAAAAGAAACTCTTGCACATGTGCTCCAGAAGACAAGTACAAGAATGTTCAAAGCAATATTGCTTGCAATGGCAAAAATTAGAAAAAAGACAAATGTTCATCAACAGAAGAAAGTATAAATAAATTATGGCAGTTTTATACAACAGAATACAATATAGAAGTAAAAATAAATAAATAACAATGTCTTAGTTCATTTTGTGCTGCCATAACAGAGTATCTGAGACTAGGTAATTTATAAAGAACAGAAATTTATTTCCTACAATTACGGAGGCTGCAAAGTTCAAAATCAAGATGTCAGCATCTGGTGTCTGGTGAGGGCCTTCTTGCTATGTCTTCACATAGTGGGAGATGGAAGGGAAAAAGGAGACAAATGCTGTATCCTCACATGGCAGAAGAGCAGAAGAAAGTGAACTCACACTGCAAGCCCCTTTTTATAATGACATTAATCTATTCATAAGGGTGGAGCTCTCATGGCCTCAAACACCTCCCATTAGGCCTCACTTCCCAACATTGGGAGTTAAGTTTTCAACACATGAATTTTGGTGAGCACATTTAGACCACAGCAAACAGCTACAAGCATGAACATGGATGAATCTTTCAAAATAATTAAGATTAAAGAAACAAGATTACAGAAGAATACACAAATACAACTCAATTTATATAAAGTTGAAAACATACATAAGTAAATAATACATACTTAGGGATGAATACCTATGAAGTAAAATCATACAGGAGAGAAAGAATGATAAACACAAATTCATAGTTATTACCTCTGGGGAGAAAGAAGATGCTGTTAGGTAATGGCACAAAAGGCCTTCTAAGGTGTTGGTAATACCATATTTTTTTAAGCTGGATGGTAAATACATAGATATTCATTTTATTACTTTTCTTTATAATTTTTGTTTATATATATAGATTATATATTATGCTATACAATATACATTATATAGTTTACGTGCATGAAATATTTCATAATTTAAAAGCTTAAATTAAATAAAGCCTATTTCAATAATTATTTTCAATAAGTGGCTCAAGAAAATAATTTTGTTATCGCTTTTTTTTTAGGAGCTATGGAAAAATGAACTCCAACTTACATAAAATCTACTTTAATTTCTTCATTCCAGCATGGATGAGATCCACTTGCTGTATTGGTTTGGTATACAGTGTGCTGGAAAGAAACTTCCACGAATGGATGTACAGTATCCTGAAAAACATAATAAACATTGACTAGATTTTGAAATACTGTATATAGTCGATAAAGGTAGAGGTCTAGGAAATTACTTGGCAAATGTATGGCTTAATTTTTCTAGTTTTTCAAACCACCATTATTTATTTATTTATTGAATAAACATCTACTGGGTCTATTCTATATCAGGTACTTTTCTAGGATCTAAAGACAAACAGAACTTTCTCTTAAGGATTTTAAAGTCTATCAGGGGAAAATATACAGGTAAACAAGTGCAATGAAATGTGAGAAATAAGAGAAATATCTTTAAGGTATGAAAATTATTCAGGAAAAGGAATGATTAACTTTTGGGGGTGACAATAAGGAGAGCATCATGGAGAAAACATTGCTTGAGGATGTGCTTTGAAACTTTAAGTCGTAGTTCACAATAACATGGATATGTGTCGAGGCCATTCCAGGCAAAGGAAACAACTAGTAGAGGCCTCGTTGAACAAGGAGTAGCATGATATGCCTATGGGATAGAGAGAGATGAGGCTGATTGTAGGCATGGGCCAGATGCCTGAAGATTTTGTAACCATTTTAAGGAGCTTATACCTTATCATATAGACCCTGAGAGCAGGGAATGAAATGGTTAGAATTACATTTTATAAAGGCCACCTTTACTGTGTCATGGAAAATAAACTGGAAGCCAGAGAAAATATAGATGGAGAGATGAATTAAGAGTCAATTGTAATTCAGAACAAACATAATCAATATTATACTTTATAGAAGTGTTAAATACTTATCTCATGTAAGATCTCATCCGAGGCTACTGATTTGATTGTTTCTTTATGTCTGAGGCAAGATATAGATGATTTCGAACAAGTAGGCATATCCAAGGCTCTTCAGGAAAAACAATATAGAGACATACACCTTAATTAGTTTTAATATTAGTTTTGGTAGGAGTGGGTGGGTTTTTCCTGTGCTTCTGAAGATAAATAAGTCAGTTTCTCTGGTTCTTACTGAGTTTGCTTTGAATTGTCTTATCATGTGTGATTACAGCTAAACATTTGACAATTACTACTCTGGAAGCGCAACACCTAAATATTGAACTATGGATTAGATCTAGTCTATGATAAAATATTCACAGGTATTCAGAAAAAGGGGAAGAAAAGGCAAGTTATTCATGATGGATGTCAATTAAAATATATATTGTGGGTGGAGGATTACCCAGGTGCCGAGGCAATAGACTGAAGGCACAAACTGTTGCAGTGTAATAAGGAAAATAGTTAAAATAAGAATAGTTACAACACAGATTAGATATAGAGATGATCATGGACATTATCAGTCATTAGTATAAACATTATTAATCATTAGCTTTTAATATTACTCTTTGTTGTATTACTAATATAACCAAGGAATAACTGGCGGGTATAGGGTCACGTGCTGAAGGGACATTGTGAGAAGTGACCTAGAAGGCAACAGGTGAGCCCTCTGTCATGCCCGCATAAGGGCCACTTGAGGGCTCCTTGGTCAAGAGGTAATGCCAGTGTCTGGGAAGGCACCTGTTACTTAGCAGACTGCGAAAGGGAGTCTCCTTTCCTTGGAGGAGTCAGGGAACACTTTGCTCCACCAGCTTCCTGTGGAAGGCTGGATATTATCCAGGCCTGCCTGCAGTCATCCTGAGGCCTAAGTCCCTCCCTGTGGCGCTGTGCTTCAATGCTCACGCTCCTTCTCCACTTTCATGCTCCTCCCATACTCCTGGTTCCTCTTTGAAGTTCTTAGAAGATAGTGGTAGAAGAAATAGTGAAACTCTTAAAGTCTTTGATCTTTCTTACAAGTGCAGAGAAGAAAACACTGATGTATGCTGCTTTCCCTCTCTGCTTTGGCTACCTAAAAGGGAAGGGCCCCCTGTCCCATGATCAGGTGACTTGCTTGACCTTATCAATCACTTGGATGACTCACCCTCCTTACCCTGCCCCCTTTCTTGTATGCAATAAATATCAGTGCGCCCAGCCATTGGAGGCCACTACCGGTCTCCACATCTTGGTGGTAGTGGTCTCCCAGGCCCAGCTGTTTTCTCTTTATCTCTTTGTCTTGTGTCTTTATTTTTTACGATCTCTCATCTCCGCACAAGGGGAGAACATCTGCTAAGCCCCGTAGGGCTGGACTGTACTATATATATATATACACTATACACTCTCTCTATATATCAATTATATTAAGAATATATCCTCCTATTTTTGGTTTACAATTTTGTTTACAATTTTTGGTTTATGTATATATGTACAGATGTACACATTCTATATATACACTATATATACACACACTATATATACACTCTCTTTATATATATACTCTATATATAATACACTCTCTCTCTCTATATATATATATACACTCTCTATATATATATGACAAGTTATACTTTAAGAATATATCTCTCCTACTTTTTTGGTGTTACAATATTCTTTTTTTTTTTAACAACATGATGCTTATAGAAAATGGTGGTGATTTCGTATGTCTTTATTTCACAAAACAGCGTTTGACATATGCATTTGTTTTGAGCATATTTAATTCTTTTAGATGAACAAGGCTGTAATTTGTAAGGCATTGGCAAAACTTTTAAGAGATGTTAACTATAGATTAGTAGCCAGTAAGCAAAGCATTTGTTTTTCATAGGAAGAATTCATGAGCTGTGGTAGGCATAAATGTAAGCAAGTAGGGCACATGTATTGAACACAGACAGAGGGGAATGCCTAACATTCTTAAGGCATTTGGGTACTAAATGTTAGTAATATATAAATCACACTGACACTAAATATATGAGACACTAAATATCCAGGATACACTAAATACACGTGGGCACTTAATATTCTTGATGCTGTACTTTCCCCACCCACTGGTGATGTCCACTCTGGCTCCATGTATCCTCTGTCCCCAAAACACAAATAAAACCCAATGGGGCACATACAATTTGTAGATGTTACCTAAAAATAACAGGTCTAAACCAGAGCAGGGTGTAACTGTAGCAATTCTGATTTTACAAACCATTCCACATTTGCTTCACAGCTTTCCTGGGGCATTTCCCAAAACAAAATTAGTGTCCCACTCATTTTCTCCAGGTTTCTGCTTCCAGTACTGAGAAAGTCAGTGGCATGGAACAGGGCAGTTGGCAGCAGAAGCTTCAGAATTTTCACAACAGGGAATAGAGACAAAGGCATTTACTTGATACAGTATGAGAAGGTGAGCATGCAGCCAATACCCTCAAAATATACATGTTAAAGTTACTCTGGGAATCTCGAACCTCAGAAAACTCTTAATACATGGCATTGACGGTAGGTTTGACTATGCAAATGAAGATTTCAATTTTCATTCATTTTATGTATATGGAGCATTAACAAAGTGCAAAGGTTTACAAATAGAACAGCATGGAGAATTATCACATTTAAAATAGACCTTTTGCAACTCTAAAAATTGGGGCATATTGCCTTACCTATTAATTGTTGTTTTTCTGGTAGGAATATTGTAGGCCCTCACTATTCGGACAAGAATCTTAATATCTCCGTCAGAGATCGTCTGTGCTGTGACTTTTTTCCTTTCTTTCCTCTGAGGTTTTAACTTTCTCCGTGGTTCAACAAACTTACAAACTGCATCTGTCAATTGGCTAAAGAGTAAAAAATAATCATTAGCCTCATTTACATTTTCTTGGTTTTAAAAGATATCAGTCTTTTGAGTAATTGAAATGAGACCATTATTCTGAACCATATTCTCTGCATTATGGAGGGGAGACAGAATTGTCTTAAACTCAAGGAGAAATATTTTTCTTAGCACAGGAAGGAAGAGATGCTATGTTCCTTCATGTTGAGAGAGACTGTGATTGCTCCTTGCCCTTTGGGTACATGGTCCAAACAGAGACATGGACATGGAGAAGTAAAGCCATGAAACATGATGATCTTTTGGAAGATTCTTCATTGTTCAGGAATCATTCTCTTGAAAGTGCCCAAATATTAACATTTTATCCATGGCTCCGAAACTAGAATTAGTTATATATGCCGCCAACCCGGGCAACACAAATCCATAGAAGTATAGTTTTATGGTCACACTCATTTTCCCCTCAAGGACTGAAAAGTAAAACACAATAGAGTTCAGCATCCTAAACCCGTTAAAACCTTACTGATCATTCCAAGAGGCTGCATGTGGCCTCCAGGGAGTTTTCCCAGAGACAGCCCTGTTCCTACCCTTAGTTCACAGATAGGACAGTATGAGAATTGAGTTACTTCAGCAAATGCTCCCCCAACTGCTGCCTGTGGATCTCAGTACCTTTGTACAGCTGAGGATTCTCTGTTTTGCAAAGGGATGATTATAGGCTTAGCATGGTGCTAGCAGCAACAACTTTTCCCATAGCAGTCTCAGGACAGGAAATCTTAGGGCAAAACTAATTTGGGACAAAGGTGTTTCTTTTATTTTTCTTTCTTGCCCTAAAACCTGTCTAAGGAGAGGGCAAAAAACTGACCGCAAATACTGTATAATTGAAAATATATCATGTAGAGATCCCAAAATGCAACTTTAAATTGACCAAATATTTTAAATCATTATATTTCATGTTATGATCTTTTGACATATGGCTTAACTAAAATAAAAATAGAGAACTTAGAGGATTTTAAAGATATTATCTTAAAGGTTTATATTTCATACTTAATAGTCTTTAGCAATTACCTTGTAGATACAATTTCTTCATAATCAGTCACAATATCTGACAAGTTACATTTGCTAATTTTAACAATTCTCTTCATTATCAACTTTCTCACCTAAAAAAAATTTAGAATTTAATAAAAAATGTATTGTTTATATTTTAAGGTTAAGTATTTACAATGCTACCGGTGCCAGTATATTTTATTCCTAATTTTTGCATGCAATGAATGGAGTAGAAGATTAGACAAGTGAAAATACTCTTCTGTTTGCTGCCATTATTAATTTCCAACTTTGACACTGTCACACCAAAGCTAGTTTATTTCCACTTTTTTTTGTCCTTCTACATCCAGTTCATCTCATCCTAAACTCTTTGCTCTCTTATTTTTTTCATCTAACTCACAGTGTATGTGGCCAGAACTAGTTTTCACCAAAGGAGACAATTGCCCTGTGAATCCACTTCTACAATAGCCACTAGTAATGGATGAGTCTTGATCTACAAACCCAAGGAAATGTGATCCCAGTTCTGTATTTCCTTCGAGTCAATCCTATTCTGACTTTAAGACCTCATTCTGGCACCCTGGCAAGAAAGTCAGTGCTTGAAGGAAGCCATCTCCCTGAGTTCTTCCTACTTGGAGAACCCACAGACCTTAGTTCCTCCAAGGACTCTGAACATCTCCTTTTTAGTCTGAGGAAATCCTTCCCTTTCTCCTCTTACCCTGTCTTTAGTTTTTCAGATATGAAACCAGGCAGAGGCATGTCTGGAGGCAATTTTCTGCTTTCTGTCCTGTCAAAGATCATTCTGGAGACAATGTAATCTAGACCCTAGTTATCTTCTTGAAGCGGATAGGAAAATGGAGTGGTGAGAGACGAATGGGAAAAACATAACTAACTCCTAAAAATTAACCTGCCACACGGACAACAAATTGTTTCCCTTGAAGGTGAACAAGAGCCCGGTGGCCACTCTCTCTCTTCTCCCACTTTCCCTTGGCACGATGCAAGCTGAGCTCCTGGCTGTTCCTCCCACAGGCCAGGTGTGCTTCTACACCGAGTTTTCTACGCTGGGTTCCATCAGCCTAGAATGTTCTTTCCCTAAATTTCCATGGCTAGCTTCCTTGTCTCCTTTAGGTCTTTTGCAGAAGTGTTACCTTCTTACTGGATTCTTTGACCACTTCTATTTAAAATTGTGTCCCTACTCACCCCAACCCCCACCCCAGAACTTCTGTTCTCTCTTCCTACTTTATTCTTCGTAACACCTTTCACTCTGTAACGTACTAATAATGTGTTTCCCATTATCTGACTTATAGAATATATACTCAAGGAGCTCAGGGATTATAATAGGTGCTCAATAAATATTTGTTGAATAAATTAATGAAATGGACAGATTGAAGAGATGTGGTACCCTCTTAGAGAAAACGTTTCAGAAAAAACTTTAGTAATATTTGAGACTACTGGGACCTCATTCTGTACTGCTGTAATCCTGGCCTCAGGCATCATTGACTCCAGTAACACACCAGGAAATGTAATGCACATAACTCACAGTTCCATGAGTTCCTCTCATGGGAGGATTTAAGTACCTACGGCCGTAATAGGCCTCCAGAAGCAAACTTTTCCAGTATCTTTGATTATAGTAATTATCCCATGAAACTACCAAAACTGTAGTTTCATTTTATTTTATTTTTCAAACCTGTAGTTTTAAACTGTCCTCAGATAGCAAAGAAGTCTTCACAAGGAGTTAAAATCTAAACACAAAATGTTTGGAAAGTGCCTTTCTGGGATTCTTGTATGATGTTTAAGCATCCTCAGATACTTGCTCTCTTACATCCTTCCTAACCCTCTGCTACCCTCCCTCCTGGGCTTCTCCTTACATAAAAAAGAAGAAACAGGATAAGAAGGGTATGTGTTCTCTTTTCTTATAAGCAAGAACACTTCTTTATTTCCCGAGACCACAAACTCACTATTAAAGCACATCCTAACTTAAAACATAGAGCAAGCTAGTAAAAGAAGTAAGAGAGGCGGGGATGAGTGGGAAAAACAGCTGCCAGTGATAAAGGGGGCTGTGTCATGCCTGGGAGAGCTACAGCGGTCCACATTCCATCTCAGTCATGGTGTATGAACTAGAAGAACACTTGCAGTTTGATCTCATTTGCCCCTCACATTGGATGTAAAGCAAAGCAAGCATTAATATTGTCCGTTTTTGTAAAAAATAAAGTGGGACTCAGTGATTTGGTTACTTGCCAGTGACACACAGGGTAGTAAGAACAGGTCTTCAGACACCTGCCTGGGGCTCTACTAGCTATACATGGTTGCCTCTCATCTGTCCCCATGAGGGATCTGGAATGTATCTCTTAGATCTTTCCGTAGCTTTCCTTGCTTCTTTTCAAATTACCCTGCAAGGCTGCGCTGGTGCTCTACAGCAAAGAAGACGTAGGTGGGTAAGAGTTTACTTTTGTAGGAGTTGTAGAAACCACCTCAACTCCCATCCTTTAATTCATTAATTTCTCAAACATTTATCAGCAAAGTGTAAGATACTATGCTAGGCACTAAGGATCTGTAGATGTCACCCCTGCACTAAGCTTCTAAGTCTAGTGGCGTGATGGGGGTCGATAGAAATCAGGCATGAAATCTAGTGAAGGATTCCACTCAAACCTGGTTAAGGCTCTGCTAGAGTGTTTTGTAAATGTTCACTATTTGGCTTTGTTTCAAAGCATATCTATTTTTCTAATACTGTCTGTGTGCCTCTGGTAGCTCCTTCATCCCTTCATCTCCTGAATTGCTATAGTTGACATCATGAGGCACCAGTAAATACAAGTTCTGGCAAAATGCTGGGGTATCTCTCAAGGTGAACTTTTAGAGTCAAAGAAGAGATGGGAAGTCTTTAAAATTTATGTTTAAACAGAAAAGGTTGGGATGTGCTTTAATAATGAGTTCACTGACAATGAAGTAACCTAACTCAAAAAGAGGTCTGAAAAGAACAGAAAACTCCTCAGTAATCTGAAAGAGGTGATGAGTGAGTGGATTCGTCCATCTGACTCTCTGGAGGGACTATAATACCATGGATCTAGCAGACCAGTTTTCACAAAAACAAATGCAAATATATTGATAATACTGTGTTGTTACCTTTTTCAGAAAATTGGCAGAATTAATCCTTTGTGCTGTAATAGAATTTACATCTGAAATGGATACCTCCTTCTCTTTCTGACTTTCATACTCCTAAATACAGAATTGTTAGTTTCACTTCTTGAATGTAACAAAGAGTTCACATACGACACATTGCAATAAATATCACTAGTCACTTCAGTCCATGTGTAAGACACTGGAAACATTCTGAGACTGACAGAAGAAAACATTTCTTTTAGATTCTCCCACTGAGGATAGGCTAAAAACCGGTTTCCAACTATATTCTGTTTGGGTCTAGATTGAAGTCCATTCATCTTTTAAATTAGAGTAATGATTAAGAACAAGATTTGTGACTGAGAAAATGATTTTTTAAAAAAGTGAAGAGGATCAAGGAAAGATTCTTCATGTATGCATTTGCCCTGTATCACTAAAAACAAAATAAGTGGTTAAGAGCATGGGCATGGGAGGCAGACAGTCCTAGGTTCAAGTTGGCCCTGGCATTTACTAACTGTGTGGTTTGGAAAAGTTGATTAACTGCTCCAGACCCCAGTTTCCTCTTCAATAATAATAATAATAATAATACCTCTGTCACAAGATTGTTTGTGAGACTTAATTGAAACAATATCTGTAAAGTGCCTGGCATATACTAAGTAGTCGATGTATGTTGACTATAATCAATAATTTTAATATCACATATATAGTCAGTATAAGATTGTCAGGATGCTTCATCTAAATAAGGTAAATTTGCTTTTGTTATTTATGCATTTTCAGTATTATATATCCCCAATGCACTTGGAAATGATTTTATATTATAGATACTATTAAAGACTATACAAAAATAATGAAGTAAATACTTTGGAATCTTCAGCCATGAAACAACACATGCTCCATTATCTGAAGGTAAGTTACTTGTCCTTCTAATTATCCATAAGAAATCCTGAAATTAATTCTTTTGCAAGTAACAACTTTTATTTAAGAAAATATTATATTGCCATTTCATATCACTTTATTTACATTTTTTTTTTGAGATGGAGTCTCTGTCGCCCAGGCTGGAGTGCAGTGGCACGATCTCGGTTCACTGCAACCTCCGCCTCCTGGGTTCAAGTGATTCTCCTGTCTCAGCCTCCCAAGTAGCTGGGATTACAGGTGTGCGCCATCACACCTGGCTGATTTTTGTATTTTTAGTAGAGACGGGGTCTCACCATGTTGGTCAGGCTGGTCTTGAACCCCTGACCTTGTGATCTGCCCACCTCAGCCTCCCAAAGGGCTGGGATTACAGGTGTGAGCCACCATGCGTGGCCTCATATCACTTTATTTACTTTTAAAGCATGAAGTTTTAGGAGTTAACACAATACTCTGGATATTAATATTTTAATTTTATATATGTTGGGAATAACTTTTCTAATCTGTAGGTTTTTAATTTTAATGTTATAAAATGTATTAATCTGGCCAGGCACTGTGGCTCATGCCTGTAATCCTAACACTGTGGGAGGCCGAGGTGGGCGGATCACTTAAAGTTAGGAGTTCAAGACCAGTCTGGGCAACATGACAAAACCCTGTCTCTACTAAAAATACAAAAATTAGCCAGGCGTGGCAGCACACACCTATAGCTCCAACTACTAGGGAGGCTGAGGCACGAGAATCACTTGAGCCCAGGAGGTGGAGGTTGCAGTGAGCTGAGATCGTGCCATTGCACTCCAGCCTGTGTGACAAAGTGAGACTCCATCTCAAAGAAAAACTAATTGATCTTCTTCTTTATAATTTATACTTTTTGTGTCTTATTTAAGAAATACCTTTGTATTCCAAAATTGAAATGCCCATTTGAAGTTTTGCTTTTCACAAGTAATCTTCACTACACATGGTATTTATTTCTTTTCTGATGTCTGAATCTAATTTTACTTCTTTCCACATGTATGAATAACAATTCCAGAACCAGTTAATGCATCCTTCATTCTTTTCCAACTGATTTGTTATCAGGGGAACCCACCCCCGATAATTCAATGTGGGTTCTTTTCTATTTCCCTAAGTGTTGGCCAGTCTGAGAAATAAAGGGAAAGAGTACAAAAGAGAGAAATTTTAAAGTTGGGTGTTCGGGGGAGACATCACATGTCAGCAGGTTCCGTGATGCCCAGCTTTAAAATTTCTCCCTTTTGTACTCTTTCCCTTTGTTTCTTAGATCGGCCAACTCTTAGGGAAATAGAAAAGAGCCCACGTTGAATTATTGGGGGAACCCACCCCCGATAATTCAACGTTATTTCACATAGGTTCTTTTCTATTTCCCTAAGTGTCGGCCAGTCTGAGAAATAAAGGGAAAGAGTACAAAAGAGAGAAATTTTAAAGCTGGGTATCCGGAGGAGACATCACATGTCGGCAGGTTCCGTGATGCTCCCCAAGCCATAAAACCAGCAAGTTTTTATTAGTGATTTTCAAAAGGGGAGGGATTGTACAAAGAGGGTGTGGGTCACAGAGATCACATGCTTCACAAGGTAATAAAATATCACAAGGCAAATGGAGGCAGGGCGAGATCACAGGACCGGGGCAAAATTAAAATTGCTAATGAAGTTTTGGGCACGCATTGTCATTGATAACATCTTATCAGGAGACAGGGTTTGAGAGCAGACAACCGTTCTGACCAAAATTTATTAGGCAGGAATTTCCTCGTCCTAATAAGCCTGGGAGCACTAAGGGAGACCAGGGCTTATTTCATCCTTTATTAACAACCGTAAAAGACAGATGTCCCTAGAGCAGCCATTTTAGAGGCCTACCCCTAGGCACACATTCTCTTTCTCAGGGCTGTTCCTTGCTGAGAAAAAGAATTCAGCGATATTTCTCCTATTTGCTTTTGAAAGAAGAGAAATATGGCTCTGTTCCGCCTGGCTCTCAGGCAGCCAGACCTAATGGTTATCTCCCTTGTTCCCTGAACATTGCTGTTATCCTGTTCTTTTTTCAAGGTGCCCAGATTTCATATTGTTTAAACAATTTGTGCAGTTAACACAATCATCACAGGGTCCTAGGGTGACATTCATCCTCAGCTTATGAAGATGATGGGATTAAGATATTAAAGTAAAGACAGGCATAGGAAATCACAAGAATATTGACTGGGGAAGTGATAAGTGTCTATGAAATCTTCACAATTTTATGTTCAGAGATTGCAGTAAAGATAGGTCTAAGAAATTATAAAAGTATTAATTTGGGGAACTAATAAATGTCCATGAAATCTTCACAATTTATGTTCTTCTGCCATGGCTTCAGCCAGTCCCTCCGTTCAGGGTCCCTGACTTCCTGCAACAATTTGTAATGACAATGCTGTCAAATATAAAATTTCCACATATGCATAATAAGTCTATTCTGTTTCTTTGGTTGGGAATTGCATTTCTATATTTACAGTTTAATATGGGTAGAATTGGCAGTTTACAATGTTGACTCTTCCTATCAATGAACATTTACTCAGATTCTTTTGTATATCATTCAAAAATATTTCAAAATGTTATCTGTTGAGTTTTTGCATAACTTTTGTCAAATATATTCCTATGTATCTTACAGTCTTTATTGCTCTTACAAGTGATATATTTGTTAAATTACATTTTTAGTGGGTTTTTACTGGTATATTAGATGCTATTTATTTTTGTTTAAAATTTTTTCAAATTTTCAAACATATAGAAAAGTAGAAATATATATATACACACACATGTGTATGTGGGTGTGTGTGTAATTTTTTTTTTTTTAAGACAGGGTCTCACTCTGTTGCCCAGACTGGAGTGCAGTGGCAGGAGCTCAGCTTACTGTAGCCTTGACCTCAAGTGATCCTCCCACCTCAGCCTCCAAGTAGCTGGCACTACAGGTGTGCTCCACCATGCTCAGCTAATTTTGTTTATTTTTTTGTAGAGATGAGGTCTCACTATTTTGCCCAGGTTGGTCTCAAACTCCTGGACTCAAACTATCCTTCTGCCTCGGCTCCCCAGAGTGCCGAGATTACAGGCATGAGTCACTGCACCTGGCTGAAAAAAGAAATATTAAAATCCATATCTCTACCCCATTGATTAAATAATTAATATTTTATCATATTTATCTGTTTTTATTTATTTTTGGCTAACATATTCTCAATTATAGTCATGATGACACTTTAAGCATCTCTAGATAAATACTTCAGCATGAATCTCCAAAGACTAAGGACGTGCTTCTACATAACCACAATGCTGTAAGCACCACCAGCAATTCTCCAATATTATCTAATATTTGATCCATATCCAAATCTCACCAAGTAGCAAACTTAAAGCAACTAATATGAAAAGCTAGCCTTATTTGATAGTGTGCTAAAGCTGGCTGGCATCAGCTGGTGAGAACCTATTGTGCATTCCAGCTTTTGTTTTCTTTTAGAAATATTTTAAAGATTCTAATGTTGAGATGGGCCTTATAATTAATGTTTAAGTTTATTGTGGTAGTGTCTCTCCCCCTTACTCCCAAAGCCGCTTTTAAATTGGTTATACATTTTATGACAACAAAAATATAATAGTTACATAAATTTAGAATATGCCTAAAGGATTTTGGCTGCTGAATACTGAATAGACTGTTTGGACAACACTAAATTGTAAAGTCAAGCTGAAGAATTTCTGGAAGTTGGGATATACGTACATTTTTAATGCCTAAAGAGAAGGGAGGAAATCTGTCTACAGATTATTAGCTTAAAAAAAAAGAAATAAATTAAGATAGGGTTAAAGCAGCAAAATGATAACTTTATCATATAATAAGCCATATTCAAATAGAAACCAAATACCTGGAAGACTAAATCTGGAATCTCTCTATCATGGAGGGGCATTTGCTGTAGAAGGAAATTATCTAATTGACCTGCATTTCTAAGTTGCAATAGCTGGAAACGTTTACTCTTTGCCATTTCCTCTTCAGAAACAAAGTTAAATTCATCTTGCAACTGTTCAAGACGAAAATACTTTGGAATATCCTGCCCCTTAAGTCTCATGTACTGCAAAACATAAAAACACAAAGTCTTTACTTAAAATATTAATTTTTTTTAATTCAGGAATTACTTCAAAAGACGTTTTCCCCCTCAACTATGAGATCTGAGTGGCAATATAAGTAGGAAATGGAACAACTGAATTTGTAGTCTAGAACATACAAAAAACAAAACAAAACAAAACAAAATAGAATCCAGCCTTTGTGGCTTTCCAACCTTTTCCCAGTCATGACTTACAAAGAAAACGAAAATATTTGTACTGAACACTGAATTTTGTATTGTACACTGATAGGGCAGATGAGACTGTTCCTATCTGGTCGTCCTGAGTTGAGAGAGGATCAATACTTCTGTATACCTATAATCAATTCTGCACTGCAGCTGAGAAGCTCTAATCCAGGCAGTTTACTTGCAGCAATCTAATCTATGGGTTGTTTTATTCAACAAATGCAAATGTGAGTGCATAGTACATGCAAGGAATAGTGCTAGCTGCCATCAGAGAGACACAGATTTATTAGCTGTAGTTCCACAAGGAAAAATAAAATATATGAATGAATATCTACAGTAGGCTGGGGGCAGTGGCTCACACCTGTAATCCCAGCACTTTGGGAGGCCATGGCAGGTGGATCACCTGAGTTCAGGAGTTCAAGACCAGCTTGGCCAACATGGTAAAACCCCCCTCTCTACTAAAAATACAAAAATTAGCTGGGCTCAGTGGCACGTGCCTGTAATCCCAGCTACACGGGAGGCTGAGGCAAGAGAATCGCTTGAACCTGGGAGGCGGAGGTTGTGGTGAGCCAAGATCGCACCACTGTACTCCAGCCTGGCAACAGAACGAGGTTCCATCTAAAAAAAACACAACAATAACAACAAAAAACAAAAAACCTATAGTAAAGGCAGAATGAAATTAGAGTCATAAGAGTTGATTTTTTTAAAAAGAAGAAGAAAGGTTAACAGGAAAGCAAGGAAAGAAGATGCGGTGCCTAACTGAGGTTACCAGGGAAGCATTTATTAGACTTGCAGGGTGAATAAGATAACCGCTATGGATACCCTTCTAGGCAGAGCAGTGGCATGAATAAAGGTATGAAGAAAGCATGTGTGAGGTACATAGAGCAGTTCAGTTGGCTATAAAGAAGAGTAGAGGTGACCATATAATGGAGTCTGAGGAAGGAGTGTGTTTATAAATGATCTCGGTATCTTCAGTATCTAATACTATGGCTGGCACATGGTAACTGCACAATAGATGTTAGCATAAAAGACTGTTGGATGTGCTGTGGCTGCTAAGTAGTGGCAGAGGACCATCCATCAGGCCTAAAGGAGGAATTATTTCAGTTGCTGAGTTTCTAATTGCCTTTACAGTATTGTACACTGGTTGTAAATGGTCTCTGTCCTCGGATTTACTTTTACATAACCCCTAGAGCCTAGAAAAATATACAGCAAACTATGGGGGAAACTATACTTTCCTAAGTAGAGCTTAGGAAATAGAATATGTTTACAGTATTGATATTTGCTTTAACTTACCATAACAAATTCCATTAAATCAGAATATTCTGGATTATTTGGATCGATTCTGACTTCATTTGCCCATTCAAAAAGCTTCTGTTCATTAATGAGCCATGGAATTCCAGGAACACTTCTTGCATCTACATTCCTTAACATACTAACATAGAGAAAATATTTTGTGAACTTGCATACAATATACAATATATGTATTATATACAATACACTGTTATATAGGGTAAAAACATACCCATTCTGGGTATTTGAAGATAAAATTTACCCATCCTCTGTATTTATGGATAGAATAGAAAGTTGAGATGTGATATCTCTCCTAGTTTTCACTCTAACTTGTGTCATGGCTTTTTGATAAATGTTTATGAGACAATAACCTTATTAAGAATAGTCTGTAAATATTCATCTTTGCCATCTATATTGTATGTAACAGCTAAAATATTGTAGATGCTTAAATGAATGGTACTTATGGGATGTATTATGTAAACCCTAAGCATAGTAACTTATTAAATGTTTTCTTTTCACAGGATGCACAATATTGAAATTTAATCAAAATACTCACTTAAGCAAAATTAAGAAAGCACAGAAAATAAAAACCACATTTAGGCTACATATTTACAGTGGAAACATAATAGAAAGTAATGCAATTAACTGGGTAAGTATGTGCCAGAGGACCATCCTTGGTCATATGAGATAATCTTTTTTTTTTTTTTTTTTTTTTTAGACGGAGTCTCACTCTGTAGCCAGTCGCCAGGCTGGAGTGCAGTGGTGCGATCCTGGCTCACTGCAACCTCTGCCTCCCAGGTTCAAAGCAATTCTCCTGCCTCAGCCTCCCAAGTAGCTGGGACTACAGGCATGTGCTACCACCCCTGGCTAACTTGTGTATTTTTAGTAGAGAGGGGGTTTCACCATGTTGGCCAGGATGGTCTCAATCTCCTGACCTTGTGATCCTCCTGCCTCGGCCTCCCAAAGTGCTGGGATTACAGGCATGAGCCACTGTGCCCCGCCATGAGATAATCTTAAAAGCTGGAAAGCTGTAAAAGATAGGCTAGACTCATAATATATTCTTAGCGACCTTAACTATAGACTAAGTGCAAAAGGAATTCAACCCTAATGAGTAAGGATTTCTTTAGAGCCATCAATTATCCCAGCTATTTAATCTGTCTCTTCATAGAGAATTTGTCTTACGATGTGTAACTAGAGGAATTTGGACTATGATCCAAATTTCTACAATCCTTTCTATAAAGTAGTCCAGAAAGGTTCCTGTCTATAAATTGGGATTCCATAAATGCAGTTCTGACATGGATTCAACAATGTCTTAGTCCAAACATGAGCACACATTTTATACTGTCTCCTTCCCATTTGTTCATATTTCTTTGATGATTCTTCTGAGGCTATTGCTGCAAAAGCCAATGTGTGGTATGGTAAGATGTAAGGAAAATTATGAATAGGTGGAGTTTGCATATTCTTCTTTTCTTTTGTTTCCCATGTCTGCCCTCATTTTGAACTGTTTTGATATCTATGTCGTAAGAGATCGCTAGGACCTGACACCCTTGACACCATCATGTAATAAATTTTCCTTCTTGAAACAGTCTTAGCCCAGATCACCTAGAAGACAGCCTCAGGTAAAGCTTAAATCTTAACGAATAGATCAGAGAGAAACTTTTCCCATTATATCCTTTAACAACAACAACAACAACAACAACAACAACAAACAACAAAGAAAGTTGTAATTGAATTTCAACATAGTCCTAGGTTTCTGCCTCAGAGAAAGTAATAAAAATCTC
Source organism: Hylobates moloch (assembly GCF_009828535.3). Classification (NCBI taxonomy): domain Eukaryota; kingdom Metazoa; phylum Chordata; class Mammalia; order Primates; family Hylobatidae; genus Hylobates; species Hylobates moloch. The sequence continues at coordinate 37,725,465 of NW_026652278.1, forward strand.
AGAGCCTTGCTACAATGATTCCCCCAGCTGCTCCTATACACGTTTAGCTGTGGGCTATGGCTCACAGCAGTGCTGTTCCTTGGGTCAAAACCAGTCAAATGATTGAAGATTTTTCCCTCCCTCCTTCCCTCCCTCCCTCCCTTCCTTTCTTTCTTCCTTCCTTCCTCCTCCCTCCCTCTTCTTTTCGATTGAAGATTTCTACTTTGGTGATGGAGAGCTGGAAGCAGTACTTTATAAAAGGCATGGGAAACTCTTTGATTGTTGTCTATCTAATGCAGCCTTGACATTTACATCTTGTTTCCGACAAAAGATAGCATGGCTCCAAGAAAGAGGCGAGCTTTAATTCTAGCAGGCCCCAAGACCTTGGCTTATACACCCAAATGCAAGGCCACAGCCACCATGTTTGTAAATTGAGGTAAAATATACATAACATTTGCCACTTTATTTTAAAATACACAATTCAGTGGCATTAAGTACACTCACGATGTTGTGCAACCATCACCACCATCCATTTCCAGATTGTAATGATGGCTGTACAAGTCTGTGAATATATTAAAATCATTGCATTGCATGTTTTAATTGGCTGAATTTTATGGTTTGTGAATTATATCTCAATAAAGATGTTAAAAAACAGTTAAAAATATAACTGTGCTGAGAGCTAAGATAAACATTCCTGTGAACCAGAAATGGAAAAGAAAGGCAGAGTGGCGAGTGGGGATAGCACTGTGGGCTTGCTGGGCTTCAGGCCTAGGAGCAGTCCATGGTGGTTGTGGGCTGAGTTCCTGAGACAGGGAACTAGCACCAGTCTTATCATTTTAAGCCAAAGATTTGGGGAGAACTTTACTTAAATAAAGAGACCTTTAAAAAATACTGATCACTGCATGGGGCCATGGCTTTTAGAAAGCTATGAGTCTAGAGAGGGAAAAGGACACAGACACTGCCTCATAATGAGGAACTGAACCAGGCTCAGAGCTCACCAGATGCCTAGATCTGTGACGACTCCAATAGCAACCCAGTATAACAACCCAATCTCCCAACCTACCCAGTAAGTAGGCTTACGGCCTGCTTCTGGATTTAGGAGGGGAGATGAAGTCAAATTCAGAACCATTAGGTAAGGAGGGGTAGATATAGAAGGAGAGAGAGGGAAAAAAAAAAAAAAAAACCACCAAAAACCCAGAAACCTATAAATCAAAATCACCCAAAAGTTTTCCAACTCAAAATGACCCTGCTAACCAAAACTTCTGAGCAAATAAGCCATGCTCAGAAAAATAATCAACAGTATCAACTATCAGAACATAAATTAATTCTAGTTGAAATTCATTTTATGAAAGCCTGCCAGACACATTTTAATGAAGTATGCTTAAGATGTAAAAACAAATGAAAACTAATAATTCACTTTTAAACGCAAGAAATAATGGAACAAAATGCCAAAATGAAATAAGAAAATGAAGATATGAAAGAAAATCAAACAGAAAACTTGGCAGCAGAAAATAAAAGTAAAAATTATGACATGAAAATCAAATAAACCTTATACTGTACAAAGTTGAATAACGAATTAAGGAACTAAAAAACAGTACCCAGAAATTCACCCAGGATGCAGATGAAATAAAAATATAAAAATATGAAATAATAGGTAAGAGATGTGGCTAATAGGCTGAGGCTTGGCTGGGCTCAGTGGCTTAGGCCTGTAATCCTAGCACTTTGTGAGGCCAAGGTGAGAGGATCGCTTGAGCCCAAGAGTTTATGAGCCTGGGCAACATAGCAAGACCTCCTCACCTCTTAAAAAGAAAACAAAGAAAGCAAGAAAAAAATTAGCTGGATATGGTGGCACCTGCCTACAGTCTCAGCTACTCGGGAGGCTGAGGCAGGAGAGTTGTTGAGCCCTGGAGTTTGAGGCTGCTATGATTGCACCACTACATTCCAGCCTGAGTGACAGAGTGAGATCCTGTCTCAAAAATAAATAAATGAATAACAGACCGAGAGGCTCCAATACAAATTCAATAAGAAATCCTGAAGGAGAGAAGAGTGAGAATGGTGAAGAAGTAATATTTGAAGAAATATTGGCTGAGAAGTTTCTGTAATTGATGAAAGATGTGAGTCTTTAAACATAAAATTTATTCTGCTAAGCAGGAAAAAGAATATGATAAATCCATACATATACAGTATAGTAAAGTTTCAGTACTTTAAGGATAAAGCAAAATTTTTTTCATGGCTCAAATGGCAGTTTTTTCCTTTTTTATTAAGGTAAAAGATACATAATATAAAATTTACCACCATTTTAAAGTGTATGATTCAGTAGTATTAAGTATACTCATGGTACTGTAAAACCATCATCATTACCTATTTCCAGAATGTTTTCTTCATCCCAAACTGAAACTCTGTACACATTAAACAGTAACTCCTCATTTCTCCCTTCCCCATCCCTGGTAACCTTTATTCCACTTTCTGTCTCTGAATTAAAGTGAAATATTTCAACATTATCAGAGAGAAAAGATAGCCTATAAAAGCCCAACATTTAGACCAATAGCAGACTTAATAAATAGCAATGATAAATCCCAGAAGATAATGCAGTACTGTAACAGCTTCAAAGTGCTAAAGGGAAATAAATAACATCCTCAAATTTTCTACTCACCTAAACTATTAAGAATGAGGACAAAATAAAGACACTTTTAGATCTAGAAAGGCTAAAGAATTTTGCTATCCATAGAAACTAACTGAAAGAATCATTAAAGGAGCATGCTTTCAGCATGAAAAGTAAATCAAGAATGAAGGATGGAAAATAAGAAATAAGGTAAACATAAAAGTCAATGAACTATGTTAAAAATTTCATTAACTAGTGAGTGTAAGAAAAACTGTTTCATGTTTAAAAATGAAAACTCTAGACAATGATCATTTAGGTTAGAGAGGTGTGGTGGTTTTTTTTGTTTGTTTTTGGTTTTCTGATTTGTTTGTTTGTTTATTGAGACAGAGTCTCACTCTGTCGCCAGGCTAGAGTGCAATGGCATGATCTTGGCTCGCTGCAACCACTGCTTCCCAGGTTCAAATGATTCTCCTGCCTCAGCCTCCTGGGTAGCTGGGACTACAGGCACGTGCCACCATGCCCAGCTAATTTTTGTATTTTTAGTAGAGACAGGGTTCCACCATGCTGGCCAGGCTGGTCTCAAACTCCTGACTTCAGGTGATCTGCCCACCTTGGCCTCCCAAAGTGCTGGGATTACAGGCATGAGCCACCGCACCCAGCTGGAGAGGTGTGTTTAATGTGGTATTAAAGCACTAAAGCTTGGCTGGGTGCGGTGGCTCACGCCTGTAATCCCAGCACTTTGGGAGGTGGAGCCAGGCGGATCACCTGAGGTCAGCAGTTTGACACCAGCCTGACCAACATGGAGAGACCCTGTCTCTACTAAAAATACAAAAAATTAGCCAAGCTTGGTGGCGCGTGCCTGTAATCCCAGCTACTCAGGAGGCTGAGGCAGGAGAATTGCTTGAACCAGGGAGGCAGAGGTTGCAGTGAGCCGAGATCACACCATTGCACTCCAGCCTGGGCAACAAGAGCGAAGCTCCATCTTAAAAAAAAAAAAAAGCATTAAAACTTTCTGAGACTCTCTTTTGGTTCACTACTTTATCTCCCGTTCAGTCGGTGTTTGATGAATGAGTAAGTGAATGAGTGAGTAACAAAACTGCCTTTCAGCTCTCCTTTGGCTTCATCCTCTGACTTCCACAAGTCAGTCCTGCCCTCTGGAGCACCCATCCCAATTCTTAGAACCTACTGCTCAGAGCCAGTCCTTGAGCTGCCGCAACAGAACTGTGGGAAAGTTCTGTAACTTCCTCTAATTGTACAGTTTGAGTTAGAGAGGGCCCTGGACTTTGAAAACCTCTTTTGCAATTTACTTCCTGCTGAAACCTGTCATCTGTCCCACTCTTGCATATAACTGTTTTCAATCTTTTGTAAGCTTGAGTTTACAAGTAATAGGAATTGTAAGACAACGGAGACAAGCCAATGAATATGGCTTGAAGGTCACTTGCTGGTAACCTTCAGTGACAAGTGGGTAGGGTTAGGAAGGGAATGGATGAACAGAAAGTGGAGGGAATGTATGCAGACCAGTAGGCCACACATAGGAGAACTCTGGCAGGAAAAATCTAGCCAAAACGGGCTTCAGGATTTAATCAGGTGCTTGAGTTTTTGCTTGTTTGTGTTAAACAAAGAAGGCTTTTGGGTACAAAAGACCAACAGCCTAGGGAGATGGACAAGTTGAAGATAATGGAAGAAAAAGATATAAATGCATCCGTAGAATTGTAAAAGAGAGTTCCAAATTACCTGCATAAAAGTTAGCCTCAGAGTGAGGAGGACAAACATCTCACTCCAAGAAAAATGCAAACAATATTATCAGGAGGCAAAGATTAGGAATAGCTGCTGTGGAGACTATGCTAGAGAAATATTAAGAAATATAACAAAATAATAGTTCTAGGTATTGAAAACTTTTCCACTGGCTCCAAAATGAATTACCTTTAATAACTGTAAGATTTGCTCTTAAAATGACCTTCTCCAGGTCTCTAAGAAGATGACCTCATTTACTTAGCAAAACAAGGACATCCATCAAAGTTCCATTTCTGTTTTCATAGTGATGACTGTCCCATTCCCTGAGTTGAGGAAGAGAGAGTTTCTCTTCTCCAGAACCATAGTTATTCACTTGGGTTCTGGTTTGATACCTTCCTGACTCTGAACGACCTCATACTCTTTCCAATATATTGGGTCTTTTTCCCCACTGATTTCAATCTTTTGTAAGCTCATCACTTTTAATCACTTCTTTTAAGAAGATAAATATGGCCCCAATTTTTAAGAAATCTGTACCTTGATTCTTTTGTCTTCTGTTATTTTTAGCGTATTTTTTATTGTCAAACTCCTTGGTAAGTAAACTACTCCCACTACCTCAGTTTCCTCCATACCAATGATCTCCTTGTGCTACTGCCATTTAGTTTTTTTCTCTTTCAGTTTCTTACATACCAAAGAAAAGCATTTATGAACTCTTACTATGACTCTGGCCATATGCTACTGGTTTTTATATATAATGTTCTCCTTGTTCTTTTTTAAACAGTCTCTAATTTCAGTTTTGATTTTCCATTTAATCCAGTTATGTATATAACAATTTTCAAAACTATAACATTTTTAAAAGATAATTTTTTAGAGAAGTTTTAGACTTGCAGCAAAATTGAACAAAAGGCACAGAGAGTTCCCATGTACCCCACCCCCCTAAACATGCACAGCCTCCCCAGCTGTCAACATCCCTCGCTGGAGTGGTACCTTTTTTTACAATCCATGAACATACATTGACACATCATTGTCACTCAAAGTCCATAGTTTACATTAGGGTTCACCCTTGGTCTTGTAAATTCTGTGGGTTTTGACAACTGTATAATGACATGTATCCACCATTATAATGTTATGCAAAATAGTTTCACTACTCTAAAAATCCCGTGTGCTCCAACTATTCATTCTTAACTCCCCCAGGAACCTCTGGCAACCACTGATCTTTCTACTGTCTCCATAGTTTTGCCCTTTCTAGAATGCCATAAATTGTATGAAGCTTTTCATTTCCATTTATTTTTAAAAATATGTGTTAAGATGGGGAGGGGAGAGGATATCTTTTTGTTATCATTGTTCCTTATTTTAAATGATGAAATAAACTTTTTCCTTTATATTTACCATTTCTCTCAAACATAGCACATTATGGAAGCCAGCATTATCATAATTTTCATAGAATTTACTGTACTTATTTCTAGTAATCCCGCAAATAATTAATCTGAAAATTAGCCCCAACTCTTCTGGGAACTCCCAGGATGCTGATAATGCATAAATGATTCTTTGCTAATCCAGAATGACTGGGAGATATACAGGCCCCAGAAATAAAGTCCCTGGGAGTCTTGACCTTTGCCTACAAGTGAGGGACTCTGGGAATACCTCTCTCATCATCTGTGTGGCTATAATTCCAAGCATTGAAGGGACACATTCTCTTACATATAAATACACATACTGCCTTAGTAGAGTGATTTAAATAAAAGATAAATCAACATTCAAATAAACTAAACTCTTCCTATTGCTGCTCAAGTTTTCTCTTTTACACATAATATGTTTTGTGTGATGCTTTGCTGAGACCTGGCATTATTTTTCAAAGATTAAAGTTTATTACCTGCAGTAAGAAGATCTTAATGACTGTGACATAGGTATCAGAGGAAGACCATTTTCATCTAAGCTCCACGATAGAGAATAGCTAAGTTTTCCTGATGTCAAAAGACAGAGTTCTTCAGTTCCATTTCCCTCAAGAAGAAAAGGCACATCTATTTATAAAAGGCATTAAAAACATATGAATTGTTTTAAGTGCAGTTGAAGCACATTGTGGGTTTTTTCCTGAGTTTTACTTGTGGAACTCTAGGAACACAAAGGAAGATCTGTGCTAACCCCACTTTTTTTTTTTTTTTGAGACAGAGTTTCGCTCTTGTTGCCCAGGCTGGAGTACAGTGGGTGATCTCGGGTCCCTGCAACCTCCACCTCCTGGGTTCAAATGATTCTTCTGCCTCAGGCTCCCAAGTAGCTGGGATTACAGGTGTCAACCACCACGCCTGGCTAATTTTTTGTATTTTTTAGTAGAGATGGGGTTTTACCATGTTGGCCAGGCTGGTCTCGAACTCCTGACCTCAGGTGATCCACCTGCCTTGGCCTCCCAAAGTGCTAGGATTACAGGCGTGAGCCACCACGCCCGGCCCTAACCCCACTCTTAGCTTAGTGCTCTCCCTCATCTCCTCTCTAAGATCCTTCAAGGACTACAAAAGAGAAGGTAAAGATTGAGATGAATATGTAGAGATGAATATCACGATTTTCTTCCTTTTATGCCTGGAGGCTTCTTAACCATTCTCTGTGGGAGTGGCTTCCAGCAAGAAAGGACCATTGGCAGCAGAAAAAGAGGCCAGCAAGCTGTTCTTTTTCTCCAAAGAGTTTAACAATACTTCTTAAAACTTTTGCTGAGTGCCCAGTGTTCCCTAAATTTTTTGAGTCCTGAGTCTTTTCTCCTGGGTCTCTATAAGCTTATTTTTCTGCTTCATCTGGACTCGAAGCAAACTCCATTCTTCCCTCTTTCTCTGCCTTTTTTTTCCCCCTCTCTCCTCCTTGCTCACTTGTTCATACTTCCCTACTTGTAGTTTCAAAACCCCTAGGAAGGTGAAAGAAAGGAATAATGGGGAGAAGCAGAGGAATGACAGTGCTCTCAGAGACGTACTAACTTACATTTAACTGTATAAGAGGAGTAAAATCAATTGAAAAACAACTAACAGAAAAAACCCTTCTTTCTTCTCTCCTTTTCTCTGTCCCTCCCTCTTTCCTTCCCTCCCTCATTTTCTTCTTCCCTTCCCTATACAGTTCAAAGACAAACCCATATGTCTGCGATCACCTGTAGGTTCACTAAAGGAGAGGTCGAGGCAGAGCAGCCAGCCCATTCAAAAGCAGAGCTCACTTTCCAGACAGCAATCTGTCCTTGCCTTGGATGGCCTACAAAAAGCATGGGTGCTAACTGCTCATTTGAAATTTCCCAAAAATCTGACCCAAGATAAAGCTTTAAACAATCTAGTTTAACATCTGAATAAATAATTTAATTCATTTTTAACAGAATACTGTAAACACAGGGCCAGGCGCAGTGGCTCACACCTGTAATCCCAGCACTTTGGGAGGCTGAGTGGGGTGGATCACCTGAGATCAGGAGTTTGAGATCAGCCTGGTTAAAATGGTTAAACCCCGTCTCTACTAAAAATACAAAAATTAGATGGGCGTGGTGGCAGGGGTCTGTAATCCCAGCTACTGGAGGCACGAGAATTGCCTGAACCTGGGAGGTGGAGGTTGCAGTGAGCTGAGATCGAGCCACTGCACTCCATCCTGGGTGAGACTCTGTCTCAAAAAAAAAAAAAGAATATTGTAAATACAGGATTTTGTACTTATGTGAGTGAGCCAGGGTCACTTAGGAATATGGTACTCAGGAAGAAAATAGGGGGAATGTAATATTTTTAATAAACTCACTGCTTCCTACTTCTCCATCGGCAGGCATGACCAGCTTATCAGAGCTAAACTCTACATATTGCAGAACGGTTTTGCCTTTCAGCTCTGTGTAGTTAGGTAAAGGTAAATATAGTTTTGCCAGTAAGCTTGTCCTTTTACTTTTTTCATAAACCTAAATATAAAAGAAATGGCTGATAGCTCACTAAAAACACAACATAGAAAAAGGAAAAAATAAGCACCCTTAACAACATGCTTTATTAATTTTTTAAAAATACCAGAATATAAAATAAGTATTGCTCTATAGCATTTCATCCACATGATTATGAGAAAAGCAGCCAGTCATGTCCTTGAAAGTGTAATGCCTTTTACTGGCTTCTTAGAAAATGAATTGAATACAAGGGATTATGAGTACAGTTCTGAGAATAAATAGATGAGGTACATATAACATAATGTCATAGTAACTTAATTTTGAGTAGCACTTTAAAAATTCTTTATCTCATGTAAATCTGATAAAAATTATAGGAAATAAATATTATTCTCATTTATAAGTGAGGAAATGGAAACTCTATATGAAAATATGTTTGTTTTTATTATAAGTGGTTGAGACTCAGGTTGAATTGCTTAGGAAAAAGGTAGTGATTGGTCATGAAATTCAAGGATGAGTTAAACAAGCTATGGGAGCAGGGAGGGAGGAAAAGCTCCAGAAGAAAGGAAAAGGGGGTGCTGAGTAGACAGTCCCATAGAGGTTCACTGAGCATGAAACCCAGGTCTTCTAATTCTATATGGTGTGTTTTTTACTACAATTCCATGTAAGTTTACTGCCATAACTATAAGCTAAACTTTTTTCTTTTCTTTTCTTTTCTTTTTTTTTTGAGATGGAGTCTTGCTGTGTTGCCCAGGCTGGATTGTAGTGGCGCGACCTCTGCTCCCGGGTTCAAGCGATTCTCCTGCCTCAGCCTCCCGAGTAGCTGGGATTATAGGTGCCCACCATCACACCTGGCTAATTTTTGTATTTTTAGTAGAGACGGGATTTCATCATTTTGGCAAGGCTGAACTCGAACTCCTGACCTCCGGTGATCCGCCTGCCTTGGCTTCCCAAAGTGCTAGGATTACAGGCGTGAGCCACCGCGCCCAGCCTAAGCAAACTTTTTTCAATAAAAAAATCTTATTTTGACCTATACTGTGTTGTCAGTGCTTGGGAAAACAGTGATATGTGCTCTAAGAAGGAAATCAGAGGGGAAAGTTGCTCCTTGAAAGATAAGAAAGAATGTGCCAATCAAAGTGATGACGACTTAGCCAAGAAAGCAAAGAAAAAGGAAAGTCAAAGAGGCACATATTTTTTCTGGTTATCTCGTTTTACTTCCTTGTAAAAGAGAATTTAAGACACCACACTGGTCCCTTTGACAAAGGCATCCCTACTGCAGAAAGGTTTGTAGGAGTTGTAGCTCTGTGAAATAAGTTTCTTATTGTAAATGAGTAAATTGGCTAACTTTCAGAGAACATGAACTGATAAATATATTCAAATGTTGAGTTGGCACTTACACTTCAGCCTTGTGAATTTGCTTAGGGTATGTAGGATGCATTCTCAGTGGACTGTCAAACCCAGGTTCTTGGACTACAGGCTGGAGGCCAGCCCCTGGACAGCAAGGTAAGTGTACTGAGATAGAGAATTTTATCAGTTGAGGGCTCCCAGGAGCCAGTCTTGTCCCCTGATGACAACTGTCAACACCATGATGCAGATGAGATTGAGCATCTTGAAAGTAGTAAGAATGAAAATGGGCGTTCTTAAACGAAGCAGCTAACATGTACAAAAGCTTAGAAGTACGAAATTACAAGCACGTGTGGGAAAAGACAAACAGCTCAGTTTGGCTGAAGTGATGAATGAATAAAGAGGAGTAGTAAGAAATGAACTAAAAGTGGGGCGTGTTGGTTCACGCCTGCAATCCCAGCATTTTGGGAGGCTGAGGCAGGCAGATGACTTGAGGTCAGGAGTTCGAGACCAGCCTGGCCAACATGGTGAAACCCTGTCTCTACTAAAGATACAAAAATTAGCTGGGCATGGTGGTGGGCATCTGTATTCCAGCTGCCTGGGAGGCTGAGGAAGGAGAATTGCTTGAACCCAGGAGGTGGAGGTTGTGGTGGCTGGGATCGCGCCACTGCACTCCAGCCTGGGCAACAGGGCGAGACTTCGTCTCAGAAAAAAAAAAGAGAATTAAAAATGTAGGTTAAAGTCTGTTAGGCTAGGGCATATCGATTTATTTTGCAATTTTTGCATTTGCTAATGGTGAATTTATCTCTAACTAGATTCCTCTCCCTCCCTGCCTCTTAGTTTGTTAGGCTCATATGCTAAGTGATAGGATGATAAAGGACTCAAAATATACATTTACCTATTTGGGGAGGCAGATTTTAAACTTCAAGTGATTGGATTATTATATCACAATTTACTTTAGGGACAACAGTACGAAAGTATAGTTCTTGGTTTTTTTTTTTTTTGTATTAGGAATTCAGTGTGGAAAGTCAGCATATTTTTAATGTAGGAATTTCAACAGAGGGACATTGTAAGACAGTGGAAAGCTGAATACATGAATAATGAATAGAACATCTATCAGGGAGAGAGCAAAATTATTCTCGACATTGTAAAAATAATTTTGATTTATATTTGTAACTACAATTCTCTCCCTACTCCTCAAGCGCCTCCCTTCCTACACACAAATCTTTATTCCCTCCTAACTTTTTTTTCAAGTCCAGCTTTAAGTTTAACCCCGTTATTGGCCACCAGGACTTCTTGTCTAGACTCCTTTGTTGTCTCTCATTTTTCTCCATCATCCTATTTTCTTCTTCCATTAGTGTGGGGGTTCTTACAGTGGGATCTTTGCACAGAGACTGGGGGTCTTTTGTGTGTATGTTCTTTCATCTGATCCTTAGAGGGATCTAAAAATCCAAAAATGGAGGAAGAACAAATACAGCAAGAGACTGAAGCCATCAAGTCAGGGGGTGGAAGTTCGTACGATAGAAATCATTCAACACTTAAAATAGCTATGCTAGTCATTATACTGTAAACAGCACTTTTCCACCTCATTGCAAATGAATAGTAGTGCTGCACATCCAGGGGTGCAGAAATTTTAGCAGGAGACGAGTATTTGGAACACTACAAATCAAATAGCTTTGCACTTACAGCATAAAAGACTAGTGGTGAATTATACATTTATAAATATCTTATCATCTACACATAAAGATCAGTCCATCTCAACATCAAAGAAATTACTTATCACATATAACTGTAGCTAACAAAAAATTTTACATTATGTATGGCATAAAATAAGATACAAAAGTAAATGACAATGGCATACCTCCAAACAAATCACTTCAGGCCAATATATTAACTGAATATTGAAAATTTGCTGAAACATGACTTTAAAATCAAACTGTAGGGGAGATACTGAAGTACAAGAAACCTGTTTACTGTTGTAAAATATTTTAATAAAGTATTTGAGCTTCTGAATTTTGGCTCTTCTTTTTTGTTCATGCCTAAAAATTAAACAAACCTTTAAATCACCCTTAAAAAGTACAATAGACATAACATATTGTTCTTTCAAAACGTATATTAGCATGTTAAACAGAAGATAATTTCAGAGGACAAATGTTATCTTTACATCAAATAACACTTGTCTACATGTGGATAAAAATTTCTTCTTTCCAGTCAAATGTTTTTAATGAAAGAGATGTACTCAAAATATGTATTCAAAAACAGAAGAACTAAAATCAAGGTGCTATAAATCATTCAGCTATTATTTTACTAAATTACAATTTAAAGAGATTACAGCACATATCTACCAGATGTCTTACGAGAGGAAAAAACTGAGGGGCTTGGGAATGGGGAGGGGAGGTTGAATCAAGAATTTAAAAATATTTCCTAACTTTAAAAAGACATACACATAGACTATATACACAAACACACAACCCTCCACACACCATGTTGTCAATAATTTTAAAGATGTGGCTCTAAGGCAACAGGCTTGCTGTGTCCTCTTAAAGGTCTTTGTAAATCACCTTAAGCTTTAGGCTGTGTACTCCTTTTCCCTAGGACAGTGGGGAAGCCACTCTATCTCTGAACCCAAAGATCAAAGGAGCAAGCCAGGTTACTTCCCTGGGGGAAACACTTGTTGAGGCATAAGTTGATCCCTTGACTGATATAAAACTCCTAGAGTCTTTCATTCATTGTTTAATTCACTCAACCGATATTTATTGAATATCTTCCTAGCTGCAAGAGAACTGACCTAATGATGTTTAAGACTTGACCCTCTTTTTCAGAAGGGAGAAGGCTGGGTGGAAGATAAACCCTAAGTTGAAACATAAAATCCCCTTCTGCTCCCCAATCTAATCACCCTATGAGCCCAGTATGTCCCTGCCCTATTACCTGTCCAACTCTGTAACCTTCTCAAAGAGTTAGGAGACAAAAGATTACCTATTCTTATCTCCCTGTTGGCATCTTTTGACCATATTCCCAATTACCTTTCAAGAAATATCTAAGTAAAAGTTACCCTTTCTGTTGCCCTCTAAAAGTAGTTTTAACAATGAGTTCATGAATTGATTATAAAAATTTGTTGATTCAGGGTTATAATTATCTTCAGGAAATCTTGCCTTTCTCTTCACCCGTAAACTCTTTTTAATTCTTCTCTAATCTCTGTATTCTTTTCACTTCTATCCTCTATATCGACGTATTATTCTTTTCTGGAGAATGAGTTTTTATTCAATTGGGTGTGTTAAATAGATGACAGCAATGCTATTGGATGGCAATGGCTTTGCAAAGATATAAAACACCATATATCCTTTTGCCTTGACTTCCACTAAATTTTAGTCTAGTTTTTCCAGCACAAATATCTTCTTCCTCCTCTTTCTTCTCTCTCCCTCCAACTTCCATTTTATGGCTCCTGTATTCTTCCCCTTGTTTAGATAGTCTTTTTATATGGGTGTCCTACATAATAAAATATCTCAGGCCCTTTTTGGAAGAAGGTACAGAACAAATAAAGGATTTCTCCACTGCTGCACTTCTCTGGTCAGAAAGTAGGTGGTGATAATTGTGACTTTGTATCTGCTGCTCTTTTGGTTGTTAATGTAATCATCCATTCATTCATTTCATAAATATAAACATTTATTGATTACCCAGTATGTTCCAACACTGCTAAATGATGCACATTCCCAATACTCAAAGATGGACTGGTACCAAGTGTGCCATGGGATAGAGATGTTGAAAAATTAGACCTAGTACTCTAAGTTGCCATATCCTCTTTAAGGGAGATGGGATCCATAGGCCTAGTAGATGGAGAAATAGGGTTACCTATGATGTCTGTTTTTGCATAATGTTCTAGGCATAGAGAGAAAACATTATAGCTCAAGGAAGAAATCACAACTGTGAAGTAAAGAAGTTTGTAATGTCAAAGAAGAAAATTGTTTAGGGGGCCCTCTTGATGTGAAATAGTTTTTATGAGAGCCAGAGTTCCTTTAACAAGCAAAGGCAATGGCATATTACTTTTTACAGTGCCTTTATATCTTACCTATTTATACCTGAACAAAAATTACTACCATAGCAAAAAAAAAAAAGAAACCCGCAAATTATCAATACATGAAGCCTAGCAGTGAAGATATCACAGTTTCTATAGAACACCAAACTGGTTTATGTACCACCTCAGGCATGTAATAGATGTGTGAACCTGGGCAATTTAACTTCTATAAGCTACATTCCTTCTTTTTTTTTTTTGAGAAGGAGTCTCGCTCTTTCACCCAGGCTTGAGTGCAGTGGCGCGATCTCGGCTCACTGCAGGCTCCGCCCGGGGTTCACGCCGTTCTCCTGCCTCAGCCTCCCGCGTAGCTGGGACTACAGGCGCCCGCTACCTCGCCCGGCTAATTTTTTGTATTTTTAGTAGAGACGGGGTTTCACCGTGTTAGCCAGGATGGTCTCGATCTCCTGACCTCGTGATCCGCCCGCCTCGGCCTCCCAAAGTGCTGGGATTACAGGCGTGAGCCACCGCGCCCGGCCTACATTCCTTCTTTAAGATGAGGATAATATGGAACTCTATAGAGCTATGGTGACAATTAAATGTGAAAATGTGTTTTTAAAAACTTAGAGTGCCTGGCATATGGTACTCACCCAAGAAATCCCACTTTATTATTTAAAAAAATCCAATTAATAGACAATATATAATAAAGAAATAATTATTTAAACATGCTTACAATGGACACTTGGATAAGCTTGTTAATTCTGCAGTGAAAGAAAGTTGTGGCCTCAAGGTAATTGGCTTTATTCTTTCAATTTCTGTTTCGTCTGAAGCTAGATATGAGAGGCTCTAGAAATCAAAAAATAAATATATAATTTACCATGTACATCCCTGTGTAGGACATTTATTCTTAAAATTCATTTATTTCTTGTATTTGTCATTTTGTTGGATAACTTTTAGAAATACCAAGATTTCGCATTCTATCAAAAAATAAAATATTATAACTAGTTGAGTTTAATGTTATTTTGCAATATAAATACCTCCTGTTTTTTCCCATTCTTAAGTTCTTTTCCTTCATTTTTCTTCTCAGTTTCAGACATTTCTGAGATTTGCTCTTGTTCATCACATTTATTCATTTTAATCCTAATTAATAATAAACAGAATTATTGAAATCAGAAATAATGGAGGTATTTGAGAGTTGTTCGAGTTTTTGCCAACACACACACACACAAACACACACACACACACACACATGCATACACACAAAACCAATCTCTTACAAGTAATTTTATATTCTAAGGAAATTACCAATTTGACAAATATTTTAAAAACTTTATAAGCTTGTTCTCGGCTTTCAGATATTTCTCTCTACTCAGTAAATTTACATTAGTGTTTACAGCCCTTTCTAAGGGCATCAAGAAACCTTTCCTCTGGTGAGAATAAGTAACAGGGGAATGGGGAGATAAAAATTCAAGGACACATACCCTGTTTCCTCTCATTTTTCTTTCTCTCATATTTTTTAAGCTGTGAGAACCTGAGCAGGTATAAGGGCAGGTGATCATGGTGATATTAAGTGGCAAATCATAGTTGGTGCTTATGCATAAACAGTAAACAGTTCATGGCATCAGCACTACTGCCACTGCTGCTGCTACTACTACTGCTATTACTACTACTACTAGCTAATCCTTACATAGTACTTACTAAGTATGTGCCAGGCAATAGTGTAAGTACTTTACACGTATTGACTGATTTAATTATCACAACCCTATGTAGTAAGTACTATTATTCCTCTTTTATTAGTAGTTTAATAAAATATCAGTTATCTGAACAGTGTCAGAAAATTATTGATCTAGGAGTCAAGTTTTTCTGATAGTGTAAAAATGTCTTGTTTTCAGTATAAGGTTTTGTTTTCCATTTTAATCATTTAAGAAGGAAATCCTTCGGTAAAATATTATATGCTCTGTTGGGAATATAAAATGGTGCAGCTGTTTTGGAAAACAGTCTGGCAGTTCCTCAAAAATGTTAACTACAGAGTTATCATATGACCCAGCAATTCCACTCATATACCCAAAAGAAAGAAAAGCTTATGTCTGCACATGTGAGGAGTGACCGCTAATGGGAAGATGGTTTCTTTGTGGGGTGACTAAAACATCCTAAGATTAAATTGCGGTGATTGTTGCACAATTCTGGGAATTTATTAACAACCATTGAACTGGAGACTTTGAATGCGTGAACCATATAGTATGTGAATTATATCTCAATAGAGCTGTTTAACAGCTATTACATGCTTTTTGCCTTCTGAAATAGAATATAGGGGACTAAGTGCAGATATTATCTATATGGTAGTATCCTGGGCTGAAAACCCAGCCCCATTAATGGCACTACAGAATCTGGGCAAATTACTTAAGAACTCTATGCCTCACTTTTCTCATCTGAAAATTAGGTTGTTGTGAGGATTAAATCCACTAATTTAAGTAAAGTGCTCAGCCCAGGACTTGGAGTAAAACAGACACTTAATAAATGTTATTATTATTTTCTTCGGATTCAGGGCAATCAATATGACATCACTTAACTTGCCGTTCTTTAATACAATGGCTTTTAACCTTTGTTACATATTAAAATCACCAGGGAAGCATTTTAAAACTCATGATGTCCAGACCATACCCCATACTAATTAAATTAGAACAGTCGTTTTTAGAACTTCCTAAGTGATTTCAACCTATAATAATTTAGGGAATAAGTGTTACGAGTAACTTAGACAATAGGTGTTATACCCAGATTTTCTTCTGAGGGAAACTATTGAAGCAGGGTCTATAGCTTCCTCCTTTCTATTCTGAGCCAAATGACTCTGGAAAATGATGAAGGTCCTGATGCTATTTTATCAAATGTTGTTGCATTTCCTGCTTGCACAGCTTGCACTTTCTTTCTCATTTTAAGTTTCTTTGGCAGTTATCTGAATCTTCTCCAGGTAGGCAGTGCCAAACAGAGAACACAAGTGAAGACAATATAAGAAATCTGGATTCTCTGTGTTATTTGCCAGTGCTGTGGTTTGGGTTCAGGGGCAGAAGACAATACAATCTATCATCTGCAGCGACTGACCCACCCAGTCTCTCTAAGCTGAATGCAGTGTTGCTAACATTTAACAAGGAGAGTTTGCCACCTGAATGAGAAGACAGGGCTATATCCTCAACTTCCTGTTACCTCATTTCTGCTGCTGTAACTTTATAAAACTTGCTCTAGCTGAGATTATCAATAACCTCCATGTCAGGAAATCCAGTGAACATTTTTAGTAGTGAACTTAACTGATAATAACTGCTAACCACTTCCTCCTACTTAAAATACTCCCATTTCCTTGCCTCTGGGGCAAAATACTCTAACGGGTGCTTCTCTGTCCCTCCTCTGGTTTCTCCTCCTCTACCAAGCCATTCAAAGCAATTTCTCAAGACTCAGTGCTTGGGGTCTCTCCTCATCTTATTCTTTGCCTTCTCCCTAGGTAGTTTCACGCATACCCATGGCTTCAATTATGCTTATTTACTGTGCCACAGACCATGCACCTAGCTGCCCACTCAATTGCCTTATTTAGAGATATCTCAAAGGCATATCAACTTCAACATGCCCCAAACCAAATACATGATGAAATGATAACCTGAGCTCAGTGTCTAGGTACCAGGCCTTCTTATCATGAGTACTATCTTTCCAGGAAGCCTAGCTACAAGTTTATTCAGTTAGGGCTCACAAGGACCAGGTGTGTTGTGAGGTCAATAGTGGTAAAGTTGGCCAGGAAACAGTTCCGAGGAACATCTTCAAACAGATAGCTTCTCCAATTGATCAGAATGATACTTTTAACTGCTTAAACTAAATGCCCCAATTTAGGGTCACTGGGGCTACCCCAGCTGGGGCCAACCTGGTGACTGACAGTGCTGAGAGGCAGTCTGGAGAGACTAATTCAAGCCAAAGTCAGCTAGAAAAGTTGAATGTCAGGAAGAACAAATGCAAAGGGCCTCAGGTGGGACTGGAGTTCAGAATAGTGGCAACAAGAGTTAGTGGTGAGCAGGCAATATGGGTCCAGAGCCATTGTTCTGGGTAACCCTACGACATCTGTGTCTCCTCTTTATTGCTCAGGGATTCATGATGCATGGGTGTGTCAGGTTGGTTTAAAGGATTAGAAGCAAGTCATTACATTTACATTAATTTAGGAGTCTAAGATAATGTTCAATGCTGGGTTTAGGTTTAGAAACTGTCCAGAGCACTTTTGTTAAAAAAAAAAAAAAAATACTGCAGCAGGAAAAAAAAATCAACAAAATAAACATTTTTCTTATTTGCCTGAAATTATACTAACCTTTTATACTTTTGAAAACCAAAAGACCCAGGACAATGGGTTGTGGGGAGAAAGTTATTTCCCTGTGAGTTCACAAACAGCTTAAGTGTTTGGGTTTGAATTATTTCCTCCATCAGACATGGTTTTATGATTTTATCAAGTTATCTAAAATGTGTTTCACCTAAAGTATGATTGCTGGCTCCACATTTAACTTTATAAGAATGTGCCAAACTGTTTCCAAAGTGGCTGTACCATTTTGCATTCCCATCAGCAATGAATAAGTTTCTATTGCTCAGCATCCTTTCCAGCATTTGTTAATGTCTTGTCTTTTCTTTCCTTTAGTTTTGGATTTTAGCCATTCTAATAGGTGTGTAGCACTGTTTCATTGTGGTTTTAATTTGCATTTCTCTACTGACATGACAATAGAGAATTACATGACAATATTGAGCATCTTTTCATGTGTTTATTTCCCATCCATATACATTCTTGAGTGAAGTGTCTGTTCAAATCATTTCCCCATGTTTAATTGGGTTTTCTTAAGTTGTAAGAATTCCACTTTATATATTCAACATACATATGCATATATATATCTGTTTATATATTTAAGACACAAATTCTTTGTTGACTACATGGAATAGTTGCCTAGCTTCTGGATGTCTTCCTAGTCACTGTGAATTTCCAGTTATTCATGAGCAGTTCCTCAGGAGACCAGTAAGAGCAAATAGAGCAGCCACTTACCTCTGAACCTGTAACTTTATTGGGGTGCTTGTAAACCCTTGCCCATGTCGAAGAGATTTAATCTGTTTCCAAGTTCGTAATATACTGCGTAGTAGGGAGAGGTCCTTTCCCCTTTCTAAGTCATACATCTGTTTTGTATTACTACAACAAAAATGGCAGAGCAAAAATTTGTCAGTGGATTAGAACTAAAAGCCTCCAAAAGTGGCATGGAAGAACATATTGCAATAACTCTTCTGAACTCCCTCCCCACCTTATTCTTTTCATTTTATACACATCTGAACCCCATCTTACTATATTTTATGTTACCCACTGCAATTCCATTAGAAATGTGTTCCTTTATGACTTAATGGCTTTTCACTATTCAAAAGTGCCCTGCTAAAATGCAAATGCTCCTGAGAAAGGAAATAGCCTAGCTAGAATTCTACGAGATTTTTTTTTTCTTTTTTGAGAGAGTCTCGCTCTGTTGCCCAGGCTGAAGTGCTATGGCATGATCTCAGCTCACTGCAACCTCCATCTCCTGGGTTCAAGTGATTCTCCTGCCTCAGACTCCCAAGTAGCTGGGACCATAGGCATGTGCCACCATGCCTGGCTAACTGTTATATTTTAGTAGAGATGGGGTTTTACCATGTTGGGCAAGCTGGTCTCAAACTTCTGACCTCAAGTGATCTGCCTGCCTCAGCCTCCTAAAGCACTGGGGTTATAAGCGTGAGCCACTGAGCCCTGCTAGAACCCTACAAGATTCTGAAGTACCAAAGAGAGAAAGGCAATGGTGGAAGAAAGGAGCAATAAAAGAAAGGGAGTGGAAAGTCTCTATGTTTTGATAATTGTGCTTGCCATCTATTCAGGATTTAGTTAATTTCTGGTTGGCACTTCACTATTTACAAAAAAGAAGATGCAAACCAGCTGCTGCATGTCCCTTTCAATACTCTGGTGCAGAATGATGCTCCCACAACTTTTATTTTGCCATCTAAGTTCTATTTGGATGGTTCCAAAGCCACTGGTGAGGGATTGGCTTAGATTAAGGATGCCAAAATCTCAAGAGGTCTTGATGGGAAAGGATGGTGGTAGCCTAGCACCATGGAGTTTGAGTCACTCTACGGAAGTGCTGGGGAGGGATTCTTACTTAGTTAAAGTGCATGAAGATAGAAAATATGCATTTCATTTTCACGATATTGATTCTTCCAACCCATGAGCATGGAATATTCTTCCATTTGTTTGTATCCTCTTTTATTTCATTGAGGAGTGGTTTGTAGTTCTCCTTGAAGAGGTCCTTCACATCCCTCGTAAGTTGGATTCCTAGGTATTTTATTCTCTTTGAAGCAATTGTGAATGGGAGTTCACTCATGATTTGGCTCTCTGTTTGTCTGTGATTGGTGTACAAGAATGCTTGTGATTTTTGTACATTGATGTTGTATCCTGAGACTTTGCTGAAATTGCTAATCAGCTTAAGGAGATTTTGGGCTGAGACAATGGGGTTTTCTAGATATACAATCATGTCATCTGCAAACAGGGACAATTTGACTTCCTCTTTTCTTAATTGAATACCCTTTATTTCCTTCTCCTGCCTGATTGCTCTGGCCAGAACTTCCAGCACTATGTTGAATAGGAGTGGTGAGAGAGGGCATCCCTGTCTTGTGCGTTTTCAAAGGGAATGCTTCCAGTTTTTGCCCATTCAGTATGATATTGGCTGTGGGTTTTTCATAGATAGCTCTTATTATTTTGAGATACGTCCTATCAATACCTAATTTATTGAGAGTTTTTAGCATGAAGGGCTGTTGAATTTTGTCAAAGGCCTTTTCTGCATCTATTGAGATAATCATGTGGTTTTTGTCTTTGGTTCTATTTATATGCTGGATTACATTTATTGATTTGCGTATGTTGAACCAGCCTTGCATCCCAGGGATGAAGCCCACTTGATCATGATGTATAAGCTTTTTGATGTGCTGCTGGATTTGGTTTGCCAGTATTTTATTGAGGATTTTTGCATCAATGTTAATCAAGGATATTGGTCTGAAATTCTCTTTTTTGGTTATGTCTCTGCCAGGCTTTGGTATCAGGACGATGCTGGCTTCATAAAATGTGTTCGGGAGGATTCCCTCTCTTTCTATCAATTGGAATAGTTTCAGAAGGAATGGTACTAGTTCCTCCTTGTACCTCTGGTAGAATTCGTACTGCCCAAGGTAATTTATAGATTCAATGCCATCCCCATCAAGCTACTAATGACTTTCTTCACAGAATTGGAAAAAACTACTTTAAAGTTCATATGGAACCAAAAAAGAGCCCACATCGCCAAGTCAATCCTAAGCCAAAAGAACAAAGCTGGAGGCATCACGCTACCTGACTTCAAACTATACTACAAGGCTACAGTAACCAAAACAGCATGGTACTGGTACCACAACAGAGACATAGATCTATGGAACAGAACAGAGCCCTCAGAAATGATGCCACATATCTACAACTATCTGATCTTTGACAAACCTGACAAAAACAAGAAATGGGGAAAGGATTCCCTGTTTAATAAAGGGTGCTGGGAAAACTGGCTAGCCATATGTAGAAAGCTGAAACTGGATCCCTTCCTTACACCTTATACAAAAATTAATTCAAGATGGATTAAAGACTTAAATGTTAGACCTAAAACCATTAAAATCCTACAAGAAAACCTAGGCAATACCATTCAGGACATAGGCGTGGGCAAGGACTTCATGTCTAAAACACCAAAAGCAATGGCCGCAAAAGCCAAAATTGACAAATGGGATCTAATTAAACTAAAGAGCTTCTGCACAGCAAAAGAAACTACCATCAGAGTGAACAGGCAACCTACAGAATGGGAGAAAATTTTTGCAACCTACCCATCTGACAAAGGGCTAATATCCAGAATCTACAATGAACTCAAACAAATTTACAAGAAAAAAACAAACAACCCCATCAAAAAGTGGGCGAAGGACATGAACAGACACTTCTCAAAAGAAGACATTTATGCAGCCTAAAAACACATGAAAAAATGCTCATCATCACTGGCCATCAGAGAAATGCAAATCAAAACCACAGTGAGATACCATCTCACACCAGTTAGAATGGCCATCATTAAAAAGTCAGGAAACGACAGGTGCTGGAGAGGATGTGGAGAAATAGGAACACTTTTACACTGTTGGTGGGACTGTAAACTAGTTCAACCATTGTGGAAGTCAGTGTGGCAATTCCTCAGGGATCTAGAACTAGAAATACCATTTGACCCAGCCATCCCATTACTGGGTATATACCCAAAGGACTATAAATCATGCTGCTATAAAGACACATGCACACGTATGTTTATTGCGGCACTATTCACAATAGCAAAGACTTGGAACTAACCCAAATGTCCAACAACGATAGACTGGATTAAGAAAATGTGGCACATATACACCATGGAATACTATGCAGCCATAAAAAATGATGAGTTCATGTCCTTTGTAGGGACATGGATGAAACTGGAAAACATCATTCTCAGTAAACTATCGCAAAGACAAAAAACCAAACACTGCATGTTCTCACTCATAGGTGGGAATTGAACAATGAGAACTCATGGACATAGGAAGGGGAACATCATACTCCGGGGACTGTTGTGGGGCGGGGGGAGGGGGGAGGGACAGCATTAGGAGATATACCTAATGCTAAATGAGTTAATGGGTGCAGCACACCAACATGGCACATGGATACATATGTAACAAACCTGCACATTGTGCACATGTACCCTAAAACCTAAAGTATAATAATAATAATAAAAAAATGAAATACTGAAAAAAAAAAAAAAAGAAAACACGCATTTCAAGGCCGAGCATGGTGGTGCATGGCTATAATCTCAGCATTTCATTGACCAAGGTGGGGTGGATCACTTGACCCCAGAAGTTGAAGACCAGCCTGGGCAACATGGTGAAACCCTGTCACTACAAAAGTTACAAAAACTAGCCAGGCATGATGGTGCACACTTGTAGTCCCAGCTACTCAGGAGACTGAGGTGGGAGGACCACTTGAGACTAGAAGGTTAAGACTGCAGTGAGCCGTGATTGTGCCACTGCGCTCCAGGCCAGGCAACAGAGGGAGACCTTGTCTCGAAAAAAAGAAAAAAAGAAAATATGTATTTCAAAACTCAGTTTATATCACTTCCTCAGTACAGCCTTGCTTGAAAACCCCCACAACAAAATTAAATTTTCTTATATCTCTTCATGCTTTTCCTTTTAAGTATTCATCACACTTGTAATAAGTCATTCAATGTCTGTTTCCCCGTGTGATTTCAAGGTTCAGGGTACTTCAGGATAACAGGTGTATATTGTAAATATTACCATTTTTTGTAAGCCTCCATCACCTCCCAATCCACTCACATAGCTGAAGTGTGAAACAAGAATACTTAAAGGAGTGTGGTCATTTTGAGTAAATGCCATAAGAAGTGTGATGCAGTAGAAAGGATAGCAAGATACTTGGAGTCAGACAAACCCAGTGTTAACTGTGGTTCTCCAACTTACTTAAGAAAACTGCTTAAGTGTTCTGGGTCTTCCTATGCTCAATTTTTCTTCAACCTCCTGACACCTATTTGAATGAAGTACCTCTAAAGTGAAAGCAATGGATCAAATTATTAATCAGAAAATAATAAAATAAATGCACTATTCTCTATATATTTCCAGATTTTCTGGAAATTGTATAATGTATTTATTACACTTTTTTCAGGTTAACAATTAGAATATTGCTTCAAATTTAGAGGTACTTTGCCTGATAGGCTAATAATCATATTTTTAGAATATCGAAGTAACATGCTGTTTTAAAAAAGTTTCTTCTGTGTTTCATAACTTTGCAAACACATTATATTAGTATGTTAAATTACACTAATTAACACATTGTATTAGTATGTTAAGTTACACAAATTAATTTCTAATGTTAAATCATCCTTGCATTCCTTGGATTATTCCAAATTGGAATAATCCAAATTTGGTTATAATGTATTATTTGATAAAATTCTGTTTAGTACATTAGTATCTATGTTCATGAGTGAAATTCAGTTGCAATATTTTGATACGGTTGCCAGGTTTTAATTTCAAGGATACTGTAACCTCATTAAATGAGCTGAAAATGTAGCCTCTTTTTCTTTTATTTGAAAGAGTTTGTGAAGAATAGTAGTTATCTTTAAATAAGAGGTTGTTAAACTTTTTTGTGCATCAGAATCACCTGGAGGGCTTGCTAAACACAGATTGCCAGGCCCTACCTGTAGAGTTCCCGATTCAGTGGTCTGTGGTAGACCTGATAATGTGCATTTCTAACAAACTCTCAGGTGAAGGTGATGATGCTGGTCTGGGGACCATACTTTGAGACCCACTGCTTTAAACGTTCTAGAAAGTACTCTAGTCATCTGAGCCTGGAGTTTTCTTTGCAGAAAGGTTTCAAATTAATGGTTTGATTTCTTTAACAATTATTGAATTACTTAAGGTTTTTTTTTCTTCTTTGTCTTTCACTTCTTGAATATGTTTGATTAGTTGTATTTTGTGTAGATTTGTCTTTTCCATATAAATTTTTACATTCTTTAGCATAAAGTTATTTAAAATATACAGCATCTATAGTAATGTTCCTTTTCCTTTCCTGACATTGTATATTTGTGCTGTTTCACTTTTTCCACTTGATCAGCTTTCCCAGAGTTTATCAGTTTTTATCCAACATTTGAGTGTATTGATTTTCTCTATTATAGTTTTATTATTAATTTCTGTTTATCTCTTTGTTATTTCATTCCTCTTACCCTTTATCCTAATTTCTTTTCTTTCTCTCTATCTTCTCCTTTTGAATCTCCTCCACTGAATATGTCAGTCCACTTAATGGTGTTCCACAGGTCTCTTAGGCTCTGTTTGTGTTTCTTCAATATTTTCTTCTTTCTGTTGCTCAAACTCAACAATTTACATTGTCCTATCTACAAGATCACTAATTCTTTCTTCTGCCTGCTGTAATCTGCCTTTGAATCTCTCTAGTGACTTTTTCATTTCAGTTATACTTTTCAGCTTCATTCTCTTTTTCAATTTTCTATCTTTCTATTGTTACTTCTATTTTGTTTATATGTGGTTTGTTTGTTTATTTATTTACTGAGACTTATTTATTTATTTATTTACTGAGACAGAGTCTCACTCTGTCACCCAGGCTGGAGTGCAGTGGCACAATCTCAGCTCACTGCAAGCTCTGCCTCCCAGGCTCAAGCAATTCTCCCACCTCAGCCTCCAGAGTAGCTGGGACTACAGGTGCACACCATGACACCTGGCTAATTTTTGTATTTTTAGTACAGATGGGGTTTCACCATTTTAACTAGGCTGGTCTTGAACTCCTGGCCTCAAGCAATCTGCTCACCTCAGCCTCTCAAAGTGCCGGGATTACAGGCTTGGAGCCAACGCGCCTGGCCTATTTTGTTTATGCATGGTTTAACGTATGGTTTTCTTGACTTTCTTGACATCTTTCTTTAGTTCTTTGAGCATCTTTAAGACAGTTGTTTTCAAGTCTTTATCTGGTAGATCTGCCATCGAGTAGGTCTTTATCTAGTAGGGTTTTTTTTTTTTTGGCATAGTTTCTGTTGATATATTCTTTTTCTTTGAGTTGGCCATACTTTCCTGTTTCTTTGTACACCTTTGTGTTTTTTTTGTTGTTTAAAACTGGATATTTGAATCTAATAATGTGGTAACTCTAGAAATCACATTGTCCTCCTTTCCCAGGGCTTGCTGTTTTTCATTATTGTTATTTAAAAAAAAAAACATGGCCAGGTGTGGTGGCTCACACCTGTAATCCCAGGACTTTGGGAGGCCAAGGCAGGTGGATCACCTGAGGTCAGGAGTTGGAGACCAGCCTGGCCAACATGGTGAACCCCCATCTCTACTAAAAATACAAAAATTAGCCAGGCGTGGTGGCATGCACCTGTAGTCCCAGCTACTCAGGAGGCTGAGGCAGGAGAGTTGCTTGAACCTGGGAAGTGGAGGTCACAGTGAGCCGAGATTGTGTCACTGCACTCTAGCCTGGGTGACAGAGTGAGACTCTGTCTCAAAAAAAAAAAAAAAAAAACACATTGTCAGCTGTCTCTGTGCCCAGGATCAGGCTGAGGTATAAACATAAGGTCCTCTCCAGTCTTTTCTGAGTCAATGCTTTTCCCTGGGTATGTGTGGTCACTTTCTAATTTTCTCTGTATATGCAGTTGCTTTTAAATGTCACAGTCTTTAATATCTGGCTCCCAAAAGAGGAAAAAGAAACAATGAAGGGGAGGGGAAGGGGCATCAGCCTTTTAAATCCTCTGGAAGTCACTTTATCCAGAGATAGAGGGGCTTGCAACAATGGGGAAAAGTACAACAATAATGGTCCCCCTCTCATTGCACCTCTGTGATTAGAAGTAAGCAGTGATCAGAGCACAGGTCCCCAATATCTGTAGGATAAAGTCCTTTTTGCTTACCTTGGGCTCCTGAAAAATGTGTGTGGGTTACTCCAGGAACATGTACACAGCTGCCTGCC
This sequence comes from Hylobates moloch, assembly GCF_009828535.3. Classification (NCBI taxonomy): domain Eukaryota; kingdom Metazoa; phylum Chordata; class Mammalia; order Primates; family Hylobatidae; genus Hylobates; species Hylobates moloch. The sequence goes on from NW_026652278.1 coordinate 37,751,551, forward strand.
ATAGGGCTGAGGGGCAGGGGTAGGGGGATAGCTGCTATTGTGCTAAGAGCTGACATTGACCAAAATTAACCCCAATTTACCACCCAAGCCTTCTTCTAGATGCTGCAAGCCTTCAATAGACTCCAGAGTTCCAAAATATAGGCTTTTCATATCCATGAGTTCTGCATCTACAGATTAACCAATCTCAGATTTAAAACATTTTTTAAAAAGCCAATAAAAATAACAATACAAGAGTAAAAAATAATGTGAATAAACAAATACAGTAGAATAACTATGTACATAGCATTTACATTATAGTGGGTAATCTAGAAACGATTTAAAGTATATGAGAGGATGTGCATAGGTTATATGCAAATACTATGTCATTTTATACAAGGGACTTGAACGTCCATGAATTTTGGTGTGTGTAGGAGGTTCTGGAACCAATCCCTTGCAGATACTGAGGGACAACAGTAGTTACATCAGACAGGTTCTCTGCTAGTACAACTGTTGTCTAGGTGGGGAGATTAATTCCTAGTGCTTCTTCTTCCACCTTCCTAGAAACTCCTTCCATTGAATTTTTTAATTTTCATTTTATATTTTTCAATTCTGTAAATTCTCTTTGGTTCTTCTTATATAAAAATAGCTCAAGAAGTACTCAGTAATTTACTATATCTTGTTTGTAGATCATATTTTCAAGCTTGTCTTTTATTTTTAAATCATATTTTTAAAAGTTATATTATTTTCTATATTTGATAATTCTATTTTCCTAAGCTTTTGCTTGTATGAGCCTTCTATTATTTCTACTGGCTCTTATTCATGCTGTCTTTGTGTGTGTGTGATAGAAGAGGTTGTAAACTGTAAGCTCATGCTCCTTAAAATGTTATATCTTTGAATAATCTCTGAGCTAAGATTAAAATTGTGCTCTTTCAGAAAAAATATGTATTTGTTTTGCCAGTTGTTTGGTGCCAATGCCAATCTGGAACTATTTTAAGTTAAATTCTAAATCTGAGATAGATTTTAGGTTAAATAAGTTGTATAAATTCATGTCAGAAGTCTGAATGAAGGCTGTCTTCTGATTATGAATATCTTCCAGTGAATTTTCCTGCTTTTAGAGATTCTGTGACACATGAATATGTTTTGTCTTGGAATTACTTTCCCAGTTATTTCACACTTTCATAACTTCGCTTTCCAGTCTATAAGCCAATTGCTCCCAACTTGTAGACCATGCTTTTTACAGGGGTCCTTATATTCACTACTTGTGAAATATTGTCTTTAGACTGAAATAATAATATATCTTGCACATGTGTAAATGTGCACTAATTCTCAAATATATACTAACAATATATATATCCAATATTATATTGGATCAATATAATCCAAGTGAATTTCAAAGTACTCATGAACTCATAGTTCTTCATCTTTTTAAAACAAATCAATGGATGTAAAACTAGAACTATTTTCACATGGCACCCCTGTGAAATATTTTTACACAAACGTGGGTCTTAAAAAAGATTGAAACCATTTCTGTAATTGCCTAAAAAGGATTGTGTACTTTTCTTTATCTTCCATAGCAAGTGCAGTACTTTGTCTAAAGAAGTTACTGAATGAATGCTTGATGAACATGAATGGCTCAAAACCTACCTTATTTGCCAATAATTATCTTGTAAAGATTTTCTGGTCAGCTGGTTTATTTCTGAATTTTCATTTGACAATTTGGTAGCATCTGTCAGTGCTTTCAGCTGTAACAAAAAAAAGAGCTCTTTGGTATATTTTATCTGCCTGTTACCACTGATCCAGTTCACCTGCAGGTCAAGGTGTGTGTAGCAGCAGAACAAATGTATAACTTTGTGTGTATTATTGGCTTATCTTCCACAATATATTTTATATAAGCACTTTGGGGAGGAACTGAGAAATGCCTCAATATCTATATAGGCAATAAACATCAATTTAATATCTAATAACATCTAGTATCTTGAACATTACTAGAAAATCAATTCATCAATTGATATAAAGAAATGCCACTAGATCAAGAAGGCATATTGAGCACAGGCATCAATCTTATCTTTCACCTAAAATCCCATAGTTACAGAAAAAATATATGTCTGTCTTTATCCACATTCATTGCCATCATCACATTCATATCTATATATATATATAGATAACCATGGATAAGTGCGTAACATAGGAAAACAAGAAGAATAAAATCAAGAAAACAAGATATACTTCAGAAGGTATAAAACACAGTAACATCCATAGAGCAATAGAATTGGAGGAAACCAGGCCCTAAAACACATAAAGGAGACGTCTGTCACAGTTGGAGGTAATTTGTAGGAACTTCAAGACTAGAGTCAATTGATATAAACTTTTACTGGAAGACATACAAGAAGACCTAAACATAGGAAAACAAACTATATTCCTGGAAGAGGAAACCCAATTTTTATGAGATCAAATTTCTTTCAAAATTAATGTAACAGTACAACACAATCACAATAAAGATGGTAACAGGGTTTTAAAAATAGAAGGTGACAAACTAATTCTAAGGTTCATATAGAAGATAAAATCTATGGGGTATCCAAAAACATTCTAGAAAAGAACAACAATGAGGAGGCACTTGTGCTATGACATATAATTTAATAATTAAATATGGTAATGAAACAGTATGGAACCAGACCAATATGTCACATGAGGAACAGATAGTCCTCAAGCAAACCTATATATTAATAAGTATGTGCAGCTGGTATAGGATAAAGTTAGTATTTTAAATCAATAGGGAAATAAATGATGGTATTTGGATATTAGGCTGCTCTTTTGGGAGAAAGAGTGGAGTTGGAGCCCAGTCTCACCTGAGACACAGATATAAACTCTAGATAGAAAAGGCTAGAAATTATATACACACATGCCCTTTGACACACACACATATACTTACAAATCCATATGTATACACATACACAAATACATATATAATATATACCATAAGGATATATAAAAGGAAGTCTTTATAATTTTGGTCTGTCAGACACTACTCATTGCCCTTAAAGGATCATTTTTCTTCGCTGGCAGAACACCAATTTTGTTCAATTGTTCGATCATTTTCCATGTGTTTTTGAGGTAAACTGATTAGTGCAGCTATTTGCAGCAATTTCATTCTTGCCAACGAATGGTTTAGGCATGATCATGCAAAATAATTCTAGTCAATGAGATATTAGGGGAAATCTGCTGCAGGGCAGGAGAGAGATTGGAGAAGGCTCTCAACGTGAGACACTACGCTGCATATTGTGTGTCTGACCAGCATGCCTTCAACTGGAGCAGCCACTTGGTTAGCTTCCATAAGTAGAGCTAACCCCAAGTCAACTTGCTGAAGATAAAGAGAAGGACAGAAAAGGCTAGGGTTGTTGATAATATCGTCGAGACACCAAATTAACCAAACCTAGAGCTGCCCTAACTTGGACAATATGAGGTAATGCCTTTTCCTTATTGTCTGAAGTAACTGAGAAGAAGTTTTCCATGAATTGCAACCAAAAATATGCTAATTGATTAACTTGGGGTAGAGAAGGTCTTAGGAAGTTTAGGAAGCAAACAAGAAAATCTAAAATTCACAAGGGAAAAGATGAACAGATTTGACGTCGTAAAAATGTAAAATGCTTGCCAAGCTCAGTGGCTCACACCTGTAATCCCAACAACTCAGGGAGCTGAGGTAGGAGGATTGCCTGAGGGCAAGATTTCAAGGCCAGCCTGGCAATATAGCAAGACCTTGTTTCTTAAAAAATTTTTTTAAATGACCTGGGTGTTGTGCCATGTACCTGTAGTCCCAGCTACTTGGGAGGCTGAGTGAGAGCATCACTTGAGCCCAGGAGTTAGAGGCTGCAGTGAGTTATAATTGCACTCCGGGGGACAGAGTGAGACCTTTCTCAAAAAAGAATTTTTTTTAATTTAAAATGTTTACCAAAATATATAATAAAGTTTAAAAGCAAGTAACAGAATAGGACAAAAATATACAAAACATATTTAAAAGACATACTTCTTTTATGGACTTACATCTAGAAAAATATATATATTCTTTTTTTAACTTGTGAATTAATTAAAAATAAAGCTAGGGAAAAATACTGAATATTGGTGAAGGCTCTGGGAAGTGGGATCTGTCCTGCCTTGCCAGTGGAAATTCAAATTGGAAAAACATTTGGGAAAGGCATTTTATCACTTTCTAATAAAATTTAAACTGCATATACCCTTACCTTTGACCAGGCAACTTCACTTCTATGGATCTATCCTATAGAAGTTTTCATATATGTGTTCAAATATATAGGTACAAGGATATTCACTGCTTCATTACTAATCATAAAGAAATGACCAGGTGGAGCCAAGATGGCCGAATAGGAACAGCTCCGGTCTCCAGCTCCCAGCCCCAGCGACACCGAAGACGGGTGATTTCTGCATTTCTGCTTGAGGTACCGGTTTCATCTCACTAGGGAGTGCCTAACAGTGGGTGCAGGACAGTCGGTGAAGCGCACTGTGCGCGAACCGAAGCAGGGCGAGGCATTGCCTCACTCGGGAAGCGCAAGGGGTCAGGGAGTTCCCTTTCCTAGTCAAAGAAAGGGGAAACAGACGGCACCTGGAATATCGGGTCAGTCCCACCCCAATACTGCGCTTTTCCAATGGGCCTGGAAAACGGCACACTAGGAGATTGTGTCCCGCACCTGGCTCGGAGGGTCCTGTGCCCACGGAGTCTCGCTGATTGCTAGCACAGCAGTCTGAGATCAAGCTACAAGGCGGCAGCGAGGCTGGGGGAGGGGCGCCCGCCATTGCCCAGGCTTGCTTAGGTAAACAAAGCAGCCAGGAAGCTCGAACTGGGTGGAGCCCACCACAGCTCAAGGAGGCCTGCCTGCCTCTATAGGCTCCACCTCTGGGGGCAGGGCACAGACAAACAAAAACTCAGCAAGAACCTCCACAGACTTAAAGGTCCCTGTCTGACTGACAGCTTTGAAGAGAGTAGTGGTTCTCCCAGCACGCAGCTGGAGATCTGAGAACGGACAGACTGCCTCCTAAAGTGGGTCCCTCACCCCTGAGCAGCCTAACTGGGAGGCACCCCCCCAGTAGGGACAGACTGACACCTCATTCAACCGGGTACTCCTCTGAGACAAAACTTTCAGACGAACTATCAGACAGCTGAATTTGTGGTCTCACGAAAATCCGCTGTTCTGCAGCCACCGCTGCTGACACCCAGCCAAACAGTGTCTGGAGTGGACCTCTAGTAAACTCCAACAGACCTGCAGCTGAGGGTCCTGTCTGGTAGAAGGAAAACTAACAAACAGAAGGACATCCACACCAAAAACTCACCTGTACATCACCATCATCAAAGACAAAAAGTAGATAAAACCACAAAGATGGGGAAAAAACAGAGCAGAAAAACTGGAAACTCTAAAAAACAGAGCACCTCTCCTCCTCCAAAGGAACGCAGTTCCTCACCAGCAACGGAACAAAGCTGGATGGAGGATGACTTTGATGAGTTGAGAGAAGAAGGCTTCAGACGATCAAACTACTCTGAGCTACGAGAGGAAATTCAAAACAATAGCAAAGAAGTTAAAAACTTTGAAAAAATATTAGAAGAATGGATAACTAGAATAACCAATGGAGAGAAGGGCTTAAAGGAGCTGATGGAGCTGAAAGCCAAGTTTCGAGAACTACGCGAAGATTGCAGAAGCCTCAGTAGCAGATGCGATCAACTGGAAGAAAGGGTATCACTGATGGAAGATGAAATGAATGAAATGAAGAGAGAAGGGAAGTTTAGAGAAAAAAGAATAAAAAGAAATGAACAAAGCCTCCAAGAAATTTGGGACTATGTGAAAAGACCAAACCTACGTCTGATTGGTGTACCTGAAAATGATGGGGAGAATGGAACCAAGTTGGAAAACACTCTGCAAGATATTATCCAGGAGAACTTCCCCAATCTAGCAAGGCAGGCCAGCATTCAGATTCAGGAAATACAGAGAACGCCACAAAGATACTCCTCGAGAAGGGCAACTCCAAGACACATAATTGTCAGATTCACCAAAGTTGAAATGAAGGAAAAAATGTTAAGGGCAGCCAGAGAGAAAGGTCGGGTTACCCACAAAGGGAAGCCCATCAGACTAACAGCTGATCTCTCAGCAGAAACTCTACAAGCCAGAAGAGAGTGGGGGCCGATATTCAACATTCTTAAAGAAAAGAATTTTCAACCCAGAATTTGCTATCCCGCCAAACTAAGCTTCATAAGTGAAGGAGAAATAAAATACTTTACAGACAAGCAAACGCTGAGTGATTTTGTCACCACCAGGCCTGCCCTAAAAGAGCTCCTGAAGGAAGCACTAAACATGGAAAGGAACAACCGGTACCAGCCACTGCAAAAACATGCCAAATTGTAAAGACCAGCGAGGCTAGGAAGAAACAATAGCAACTAACGAGCAAAATAACCAACTAACATCATAATGACAGGATCAGATTCACACATAACAATATTAACGTTAAACGTAAATGGGCTAAATGCTCCAATTAAAAGACACAGACTGGCAAACTGGATAAGGAGTCAGGACCCATCAGTGTGCTGTATTCAGGAAACCCATCTCACGTGCAGAGACACACATAGGCTCAAAATAAAGGGATGGAGGAAGATCTATCAAGCAACTGGAAAACAAAAAAAGGCAGGGGTTGCAATCCTAGTCTCTGATAAAATAGACTTTAAACCAACAAAGATCAAAAGAGACAAAGAAGGCCATTACATAATGGTAAAGGGATCAATTCAACAAGAAGAGCTAACTATCCTAAATATATATGCACCCAACACAGGAGCACCCAGATTCATAAAGCAAGTCCTGAGTGACCGACAAAGGGACTTAAACTCCCACACAATAATAATGGGAGATTTTAACACCCCACTGTCAGCATTAGACAGATCAACGAGACAGAAAGTTAATAAGGATATCCAGGAATTGAACTCAGCTCTACATAAAGTGGACCTAATAGACATCTACAGAACTCTCCACCCCAAGTCAACAGAATATACATTTTTTTTCAGCACCACACCACACCTATTCCAAAATTGACCACATAGTTGGAAGTAAAGCTCTCCTCAGCAAATGTAAAAGAACAGAAATTATAACAAACTGTCTCTCAGACCACAGTGCAATCAAACTAGAACTCAGGATTAAGAAACTCACTCAAAACCGCTCAACTACATGGAAACTGAACAACCTGCTCCTGAATGACTATTGGGTACATAATGAAATGAAGGCAGAAATAAAGATGTTCTTTGAAACCAACGAGAACAAAGACACAACATACCAGAATCTCTGGGACACATTCAAAGCAGTGTGTAGAGGGAAATTTATAGCACTAAATGCCCACAAGAGAAAGCAGGAAAGATCCAAAATTGACACCCTAACATCACAATTAAAAGAACTAGAAAAGCAAGAGCAAACACATTCAAAAGCTAGCAGAAGGCTACAAATAACTAAAATCAGAGCAGAACTGAAGGAAATAGAGACACAAAAAACCCTTCAAAAAATTAATGAATCCAGGAGCTGGTTTTTTGAAAAGATCAACAAAATTGATGGACCGCTAGCAAGACTAATAAAGAAGAAAAGAGAGAAGAATCAAATAGATGCAATAAAAAACGAAAAAGGGGATATCACCACCGATCCCACAGAAATACAATCTACCATCAGAGAATACTACAAACACCTCTATGCAAATAAACTAGAAAATCTAGAAGAAATGGATAAATTCCTCGACAAATACACCCTCCCAAGACTAAACCAGGAAGAAGTTGAATCTCTGAATAGACCAATAACAGGTTCTGAAATTGTGGCAATAATCAATAGCTTACCAACCAAAAAGAGTCCAGGACCTGATGGATTCACAGCTGAATTCTACCAGAGGTACAAGGAGGAACTGGTACCATTCCTTCTGAAACTATTCCAATCGATAGAAAAAGAGGGAATCCTCCCTAACACATTTTATGAAGCCAGCATCGTCCTGATACCAAAACCTGGCAGAGACATAACCAAAAAAGAGAATTTCAGACCAATATCCTTGATGAACATTGATGCAAAAATCCTCAATAAAATACTGGCAAACCGAATCCAGCAGCACATCAAAAAGCTTATCCACCATGATCAAGTGGGCTTCATCCCTGGGATGCACGGCTGGTTCAACACATGCAAATCAATAAATGTAATCCAGCATATAAACAGAACCAAAGACAAAAACCACATGATTATCTCAATAGATGCAGAAAAGGCCTTTGACAAAATTCAACAACCCTTCATGCTAAAAACTCTCAATAAATTAGGTATTGATGGGACGTATCTCAAAATAATAAGAGCTATCTATGACAAACCCACAGCCAATATCATACTGAATGGGCAAAAACTGGAAGCATTCCCTCTGAAAACTGGCACAAGACAGGGATGCCCTCTCTCACCGCTCCTATTCAACATAGTGCTGGAAGTTCTGGCCAGAGCAATCAGGCAGGAGAAGGAAATAAAGGGTATTCAACTAGGAAAAGAGGAAGTCAAATTGTCCCTGTTTGCAGATGACATGATTGTATATCTAGAAAACCCCATTGTCTCAGCCCAAAATCTCCTTAAGCTGATTAGCAACTTCAGCAAAGTCTCAGGATACAAAATTAATGTACAAAAATCACAAGCATTCTTGTACACCAATAGCAGACAAACAGAGAGCCAAATCATGAGTGAACTCCCATTCACAATTGCTTCAAAGAGAATAAAATACCTAGGAATCCAACTTACAAGGGATGTGAAGGACCTCTTCAAGGAGAACTACAAACCACTGCTCAATGAAATCAAAGAGGATACAAACAAATGGAAGAACATTCCATGCTCATGGGTTGGAAGAATCAATATCGTGAAAATGGCCATACTGCCCAAGGTAATTTATAGATTCAATGCCATCCCCATCAAGCTACCAATGACTTTCTTCACAGAATTGGAAAAAACTACTTTAAAGTTCATATGGAACCAAAAAAGAGCCCGCATCGCCAAGTCAATCCTAAGCCAAAAGAACAAAGCTGGAGGCATCACGCTGCCTGACTTTAAACTATACTACAAGGCTACAGTAACCAAAACAGCATGGTACTGGTACCACAACAGAGACATAGATCAATGGAACAGAACAGAGCCCTCAGAAATGATGCCGCATAGCTACAACTATCTGATCTTTGACAAACCTGACAAAAACAAGAAATGGGGAAAGGATTCCCTATTTAATAAATGGTGCTGGGAAAACTGGCTAGCCATATGTAGAAAGCTGCAACTGGATCCCTTCCTTACACCTTATACAAAAATTAATTCAAGATGGATTAAAGACTTATATGTTAGACCTAAAACCATTAAAATCCTACAAGAAAACCTAGGCAATACCATTCAGGACATAGGCGTGGGCAAGGACTTCATGTCTAAAACACCAAAAGCAATGGCAACAAAAGCCAAAATCGACAAATGGGATCTCATTAAACTAAAGAGCTTCTGCACAGCAAAAGAAACTATCATCAGAGTGAACAGGCAACCCACAGAATGGGGTAAAATTTTTGCAACCTACTCATCTGACAAAGGGCTAATATCCAGAATCTACAATGAACTCAAACAAATTTACAAGAAAAAAACAAACAACCCCATCAAAAAGTGGGCAGAGGACATGAACAGACACTTCTCAAAAGAAGACATTTATGCAGCCAAAAAACACATGAAGAAATGCTCATCATCACTGGCCATCAGAGAAATGCAAATCAAAACCACAGTGAGATACCATCTCACACCAGTTAGAATGGCCATCATTAAAAAATCAGGAAACAACAGGTGCTGGAGAGGATGTGGAGAAATAGGAACACTTTTACACTGTTGGTGGGACTGTAAACTAGTTCAACCATTGTGGAAGTCAGTGTGGCGATTCCTCAGGGATCTCGAACTAGAAATACCATTTGACCCAGCCATCCCATTACTGGGTATATACCCAAAGGACTATAAATCATGCTGCTATAAAGACACATGCACACGTATGTTTATTGCGGCACTATTCACAATAGCAAAGAGTTGGAACCAACCCAAATGTCCAACAACGATAGACTGGATTAAGAAAATGTGGCACATATACACCATGGAATACTATGCAGCCATAAAAAATGATGAGTTCGTGTCCTTTGTAGGGACATGGATGAAACTGGAAAACATCATTCTCAGTAAACTATCGCAAGGACAAAAAACCAAACACCGCATGTTCTCACTCATAGGTGGGAATTGAACAATGAGAACTCATGGACACAGGAAGGGGAACATCACACTCCGGGGACTGTTGTGGGGTTGGGGGAGGGGGGAGGGACAGCATTAGGAGATACACCTAATGCTAAATGATGAGTTAATGGGTGCAGGAAATCAACATGGCACATGGATACATATGTAACAAACCTGCACATTGTGCACATGTACCCTAAAACCCTAAAGTATAATAAAAAAATAAAAGAAAAAGAAAAAAAAATAATAGATGACAAGAAATCTAAGTGCCTTGAATGGAGTGTTAATATTTAAAATAACCTATTTATGGACCTACATAAAAAGTTCCAAGATAGAATATTAATTTCAGAAAACCAGCTGGGCATGGTGGTGCACACCTGTAGTCTCACCTACTTGGGAGGCTGAGGTGGGAGGACTGCTTGAGCCCAGGAGTTTGCGTCCAGCCTGGGCAACATAACAAGATGCTGTATCTAAAAAAAACCAAGTTGCCAAATAATGCATATGGTAAGATCCAATTTGCGTTAAAAACAATCATGGCATACATACATGTAGAAATACAGGGAGAAGAGAACTTTAAGGATGTACTTAAAGAACTAAAGGATGTCCAAACCATGAGGTGGAGAATGAAGTAGGGCTTTCACATCTTGACACTTCTACAATTAATCTTTTCCAGTGAGAATGTATTCCTGTATGACTTGTACAATTTTTTAAAGCTAGAGGGAAAAAGAGCAGAAGTCTGCAATAGCTGAGCATCCTTTCTACTCTCTCATACTATCAGAAACATCCCTCTTTGTTCTTTAAGTGGAATTCATACTCATATAAAGGAGCATATTTCAGTTTAAGAATACCTTGAATGCCAATGACTCTTCCACTACTCTGAATTGGTTTGAAAACACTGGGAACAGGCAAAGCCATACATTTCACACCCAGGAACTAAATTATCCATGTTTAAGAAATTAATCTTTTGGTGGGAGGCCAATGGACATGCTCTGCACCACCTGGCCTTTTCTTCTCTTCCCCACTGCTCTTCTCTACCTCGGAAGAGAAGATTATGCACACTTCCAACCACATTTCTCTTTTTACAATTTAGTGGGAGGTTCGAGAAAATGTTTATATTCACATAACAGAATAAATTGAAAAAAAGTAAAAATCCACTAAGAAATTACATTTGGTTCCTAATACAATAATAATACTGAAACATATTGCAAATAATAACCCAAAAAGTTTTCATTTTATGCAGAAAGCCATGCATATACATGAAAAATAGACCTAGAATCTATATATACTTTAATAGATGGTACTCTAATAAACTAAAATTGATATTGGTAGATCAGACTTTAAAGATTCTATAATATTGTTGGAAAAAATTCTGTAAAGCAGAAATCTGTAGATCAAATCACTTTTTAAATGACCTGCATTTTAATCTGAGTTGTTTCCTTCATTCATTTAAAAAATGGCCATATTTTACTAAAAGTTAGAATATTCAATATTTATTTTAGGAAATATTCTGATATTGCTAATGCATGGTGTTCATCTATTAAGTTCTCCCACACAATTGCTCTATCAAATCAAATGGATTAACTCCTGGCTGGGCATGGTGGCTCACACCTGTAATCCCAACATTTAAGGAGCCCAAGGCAGGCAAATCGCTTGAGCCCAGGAGTTCAAGAGCAGCCTGGACAACATGGCAAAAGCCTGTTTCCATGAAAAAGAAAAAAATTTTAGCTGGGTGTGGTGGTACACATCTGTAGTTCCAGCTACTCAGGAGGCTGAAGTGGGAGGATAGCTTGAGCCTGGGAGGTTGAGGCTGCAGTGAGCCATGATTGAGCCACTGTATTGCAGCCTGAATGAGACCTTATCTCAAAAAAAAACAAAAATGGATTAAGTCTTGTGGGTTTTAAACTTATATTTTAAAAAGCAGATATTAGCCAGGCATGGTGGCTCATGCCTGTAATCTCAGCACTTTGGGAGGCCGAGGCAGGCAGATCACCTGGGGTCAGAAGTTCAAGAACAGCCCGGCCAACATGGCAAAACCCCCATCTCTACTAAAAATACAAAAATTAGCCGTGCATGTGGTGGGCACCTGTAGTCCCAGCTACTCAGGAGGCTGAGGCAAGAGAATCGCTTGAACTCGGGAGGCGGAGGCTGCAGTGAGCCAAGATCGCACCACTGCACTATAGCCTGGGGGACAGAGCAAGACTCCGTCTCAAAAAGAAAAAAAAAAAAAAAAGCAGATATTTATGAAGATTCTATAACAGATATTTACGAAGGTTCATAATTAGTTCATGTCCAGTTTATTGAGATGGCTTTGTGGCTCCATCAGGATTGAATGTTTCATTAAATAGCTTAGAGGGGATTTGATTTCAAATGTATTCATTAGTTGAATGAGACATACTATCAAAATACCTTTCCCAAGAGAACACTAGTCAACAAAATGCTCATATATCAGAAACCTAGCAGAGAGTTTAAATGAGGCACAAGTTTGTAAAAGTAATCAGTGAGTACTCCTTCTATTTCTCTTCAGACTTCATATACCCCTCATGATGTCATGAGATGACTATCTGGATTAATCATCTTCAGACCAAGACTCTTCAGGTTTGTTATGAGAGTCAAGATTTCTAATATTTTAATTAAAATACTTTATTACAAGACTTAAAACAGCCACATGGTTCTTTTCAGTAATAATAATTTCAAATACTCTTCTTGAGTTATAGGACAAAGAATATCATTGATTAGTAAACCACTTGTGGTAAATAAATATCCCATAGGATATATTTAAAGCTTTCTCCCCAGCCAGTCAATTCCTACAGTTTCTTTTCAGAGAAACTGAAATTGAACCATTGTTTTACTTAAATATTTAGAAAATGTTCTGATAATTTGCTCTGCACAAGAAATTTTTTCTCTTTCAATATTAAATGTTTAGCTTTATAATGAAAGCCATTCTCACCTTCTCATAAAGCAGCTGAGATACATTCTGTTGCTGCCTGTCCTGAAAACATTCATAAAGTTGGAGAAGCCTAGCACATAATACTTGTTCTTGATTGAAGAGATGATGATGGCTGAATTGCAAACCCACAATGTTGAGGTCTAATTGGTATATTTCCCTTGGATCTTCCATTTTGTTCATAAATGAACTTCCCAGGTCATATTTTACTGCCTTTTAAAGAAAAATAAGTGCACAATGTTACTTTCAGTTTCTTTTGAAATTATAAGTAACTTTTCCTTATAAAAGTAACATTTCAATTGTAGGAAAATCAAGAGATATAGAAAAACGAAAAATAATAATTTGATTCTTTTTCCTTAAATTGATTATGGCCCTTAATTTCATCAAATATATTTATATTACAGTATTTTAATCATCTTGCTATTAACTATTGTCATCTATCTCACTACTGTGTGCTGGTGGAGTGGAAGTTGGACTTTCAAGTTATAAAACCAAAAATAATTTCCTACAGAAACACTATGACAAATGGTGTTTAGAACCGTGGGCCAGAGTTAAATGAGAATTACTTATTAAAACATTGTTTATAAATGAATACACTGGTGATCCTCTGGAAAATTACCTTCAGGAGCCTGGACCCTCTAAGCAATTCCTATAAGAAGAGCACCTATTTTTGTACATGAGATTGTCTCCATTTGGATACCAGATTGTCCTTAAATTTCTGAAGTCCGTAGGCCTTAGATCATATGGAAGATGATTCATCTGTTTTAGTCCATCTTTTTTTTTTTTTTTTTTGAGATGGAGTCTCACTCTGTCACCAGGCTGGAATGCAGTGTGCAGTGGTGCGATCTCGGCTCACTGCAACCTCCACCTCCCGGGTTCAAGTGATTCTCCTGCCTCAGCCTTCCAAGTAGCTGGGACTACAGGCACGTGCCACTACACCCAGCTAATGTTTGTATTTTTAGTAGAGATGATGTTTCACCATGTTGGCCAGGATGGTCTTGATCTCCTGACCTCGTGATCTGCCCGCCTCGGCCTCCCAAAGTGCTGGGATTACAAGTGTGAGCCACCGCACCTGACCACCTTTTTTTTTTTTTCTTTTAAGTAAAAGCAAGTTTATTAAGAAATAGGCCAAGTGTGGTGGCTCATACTTGTGTAATCCCAGCATTTTGGGAGGCCGAGGCAGGTGGATCACCTGAGGTCAAGAGTTCGAGACCAGTCTGGCCAACATGGCAAAACCCCATCTGTACTAAAAATACAAAAATTAGCCGGGCGTGGTGGTAGGTGCCTGTAATCCCAGCTACTCAGGAGGCTGAGGCAGGAGAATCGCTAGAACCTGGGAGGCAGAGGTTGCGGTGAGCTGAGATCACACCACTGTACTCTAGCCTGGGTGACAGAGTGAGACTCTGTCTCAAAATATATATATATATATATTTTTTTGAGTCCACTATTTTGAATTTATGCACATGTTTGAATATGTATGTGCTCAATATCATTGGTTTTCAGTAATGCAATTTACAAGGGTTGCTGAGTTACTTAGCATATGCAGCCTGATTAATCAATGCCTAGCCACTTCTGATAAAAGCCATGAATGCATCAACCCAAATAGGAGCACACTGAGCCCACTCTCTGGATCAGTCTGGTGTAATATGATATGCTCTTCAGTCTGTGCCATTGCTTCAGTCTGTGCCGACACCTAATGTTGTCTCACCCCTAACCTGGTGTGGCAGACCCAGTGCTCCTCAAGGACTGAAAGCCATCTGTTATGGTGCCTCAATCTCTGCCTCCTTATTTTTTCCTGAGTTAGGAACCTTTCCTTCTTCCTTACTGGGTTTCAGGGAGGCAGACAAACAGCAATAAAGCTTGTTTATGGCTGGTAAGTCTTTGTTCTCTACGTAAGAGCCAACCCATAAAAGGGGAAACCTGCTCTTGATTTCACCTGAGAGATTTAGACAATTGGTAATAAGTTGGTAAATCGGCCATTAAATAGGAAAGAAAACACCAAGGAAAAATCATTTTCAGTTTAAAACAACTAAATTGTAAATTAACTTTTGAAAATTAAAGTTCCTAAGCTAGAGAATCCTGTCTTGTTAAGCAGATCCAGCACTGATTGAATAACTGTGTTGCTCAGTTGCTTTGGGTTTCTAATGGAGTGACACAAGCCTCTGCCCTTGGTCCTGTCCTCTTCAGCACCTACTGACTACAGTGCTAAGAAGCTAGAGGAGGATAAATGAGGTGGTGGAATATCTAACAACAACCAAAGGAGGCAATTTAGACTGCAGAGCAAAAACTAAAGGTGGAAGTGACTGTAGGCTTCAAACATTTGAGGAACTGTCACATAGATGAAGTACTTTATGTGTTCCCTATGGCCAAAGAAGGTCAAATAAGTAGAAGTGACCTGGAGACAGACTTCAACAACAGAAAACAAAGAACAGTTAGAACTGTCCGCTGGGTGTGGTGGCTCATGCCTGTAATCCTAGCACTTTGGGAGGCTGGGCGGGCAGATCTTCTGAGGTCAAGAGTTAGAGACCAGCCTGGCCAAGATGGCAAAACCCCATCTCTACTAAAAATACAAAAATTAGCCAGGTGTGGTGGTGTGCAGCTGTAATCCCAGCTACTCGGGAGGCTGAGGCAGGAGAAGCACTCGAACCTGGGAGGCGGAGGTTGCAGTGAGCTGAGACTGTGCCATTGCACTCCAGCCTGGGCAAAAAGAGCAAAACTCCATCTCAAAAAAAAAAAAAAAAAAAAAGTCTGACATTAGAATGAATTCTTTTAAGAGGTAGCAAACTCCCTGACACATTGGTTAAAAGCAGCACTTGACCAAGTGGGTTAAGTAGGCTTCTAGAACTAGGTAAGTGTGTTACACCAAAAGCATAAAGATTTGGGCAACAATGAATCAAAGGCTACATAAAAGCACAAAAACATCCAAGCTGGTTGACATATAAAAAAAATCTCTGTAAATATATAAAAAGAGTGCTAGAAATGGGAGCAGAGGGAAGGTCATAGTCAAATGGTCAGACAAGACTAATCAGCAAATAGCAGACAAATAGGGTACCTGGAATAGTAGAGGTACAACAAGCTGTTAAAGTACCTGGCCGAGGCAGCAGCGAAGACAGGACTCTGATATGCATACAACTATTGTATCTACCTTGGTTGCCCTTATATTTATTCTGGGGAGAGACTGTAAATCAGCTTTTCCTTCAAGCCTGGCTGGGCAACACGAAAAATGTGAAGAAGACAGAAGAGAAAGGCAGGTACAGGCATTTGTCTGACACAAAATCTAGAACATGATCTGTTAAGGATGCTACTGTCTTAGTCAATTTGTTCTGCTATAAGAGTACCTGAGGTAAATTATATATATACACCTATATATATAGGTAAATTATAAAGAACAGAAATTTATTTCTCAGTTCTGGAGGCTAGGAAGTCCAAGATTAAGACACTACATCTCAAGTCTAGTGTGGACCTTTTTGCTGTGTCCGCTGGAAGGGAGGAATGCTGTGTCCTCACATGGCAGATGGTGGAAGGGCAAAAGCCCCTTTATAAGGGCACTTAATCCCATTGACAATGGCGGAGGGGCCTAATGGCCTAATCGCCTCTTACAGGTCCTACCTCTTAATGCTATCACATTGAAAAAGCCTGAATTTTAGAGGATACACATTCAAATCACAGCAGCTGCAAGAATGAATTTTAAAACTCAATTTTGACAGTTGGTGAGATGGCCTTTACATTTTTTCCAAATTATAGCAGTCCATGAAATACTGTAATTGTGCTTGGATGAAGCTAGAACAGGTGCACTAAAAGAAAGTTACTTGTTCAGCCCAATGGTTTCCAACTTGGGATTCTAGATTATTACAAAGGTTAACCTGAATGGTGGTTAATAGTTCTCCAATAATTGTAAATTATGCATTTACTTTTTATGATGCATTTGTTCATTTATTTATTCATTCAACAAATTGTTGTTGTTTCAAAGGCCTCTCTCCTAAAAGCAATGATCTCAGGTAATTACACCAAAATATCTCTGCTATATCTGGAGCAAAATTTAGATAAAATGCATTGTCACTATAAAGTCTAGAAACTATGCCACATGATATCAAAGAATAAGATAAATAGCAGGGCTTTTCCCTCCTCTTTTATTCTTTTATGTTTTTATATTTTAATGGTGATAGATTCTTTTATAGTAAGCCAACTGGGAAAATACATGAAGATATTGTAATGTTTGGTATGGTGGTGCCATTTATAAAATCTTGACAACTGTGTTCCACTGTGAATTAGGATGGGGCAGAGACATTGCTAGTCTCTCATGGTATGATAAGCACCTTGTATGGAATAACATTTTCTAAGATTATGCCAGTGAACTTCTTCTGTCAGTCTTTATCTTCTAAATTATATTAGGAGCCTGAAAGCATACAATGACTGAGGTGATGAGTTCTATTACAAATAGTATAAGCATTCATTCCATGCTAGGCATTTGGATAGGTGTTAGCAATAAATTATAAAACGAGCTAATAAAACAAAACAAAAACCCTGCCCTGTTTGCAGTCAAGCAGAGAAAATACTAGGTAAACAGAAAATACAGATACAGACGGAGCCTTAACAAAACTGTAATTCAGTCTTTAAATCAGTTAAGTCCCTGGTTGGATGAAGATGATCATCCTCACTCAATACACTTAACAAAGCAAAGGATGGAACATTTCTGGTGGAAGATAACATCATCTAGGGCTTCTATAATTTTTCATATATAATAATGTAGAATACAATTTTTAAAGTTACCTGTCATAATAAGAGGCAAGACTAAACAAGCAAAACCAAGAGAAAAAATAGATAATAAAAAGATTCATAGTGATCCAAATATCGGAGTTACCAGATATGAACTTTAAAGTAGCTATTATTGCTGTATTAAAAATAGAAGCAAAAACCCATGAAAAGACTAAATACATCTCAAGAAAATTAGAATATTTACAGAAGAATTAAATGTCAAATGAACACTTTCAAGCAAAAAATGTATTGAAAATATGTAAAATTAAGAAGTCAGCAGATGGGCTGGTCTGAAAATATGGTGGCAGTACAGTTTTAGATCTTCCCAAATTCCTATATTAAAAGAGGCATAGCAACTAGACAGCAAAACCAAAAATCCACGGACAAGATTTATAACAGAAGTAGTTCTCAAGATATGCCTCATGAAACCCAAAAAACAAGTCAGTGAAGACAAATCATCAATATTCAGAAGGTCTGAATAGCATTGGCGATTGTGTGGGAGACAGCAGAGAGAAGCAGTGGAACAGCTGATAAACCTGATGAGAGTCCAAAAGAGCCAGCAGAAATGCACCAGAGAGTACAACAGGCCAACTTAAAAACAGTGGCTAAAATTGAAACAGGTTTTGTCTACTCCAATTGTGGATGGTTGGGTTAAGGACTGAAGGAGCTGCAGGAATCTAGTTCGTAGGAATTTTCAGAATGAGGCTTCACACTGAATAGAAACTACTGGGAGTGAAATCGAAACGAAGAAGTTTGGGGACCACAGGAATTAAGGAAAGAGGAGGTCCAGAAAAAAATCTGGGGAAGGGAATAGAGCCAAGACATTTCAGAAATCCAGCCACAATATATTTTAACGCTACACAAAAACAACAGGTCTGTGAAAATAGAAAAGTTATTTGAACTAAGCCTTTTTATAAAAGTTTAGGAAAAATAATTTTATATAAAAATAAGCAGTAGAAAAGGATCAAGATTAAATCCATCAAAGTTTCTATAAGAAAAAAGAATAAATAGCAAAATAACAGCCTACAGGAAATCAAAGCACACCAGAAAGGTATCCAAAACCAGATCAAAATAGAAATGTGGTTTTCAGAGTGAGCTGAATTTATATGGAAGTTATATGACATTTAAAAACATAAATCAGAATTAAACTCAGAAATTAGGTGAAAGAAAATGGCAAAAATTTAAAATTTAGAAATTAAGCCTATACTAGAAAGAACACAAGGGCAAATAAACACTACCAAATCTTTTTCTTAAGGTGAAGAAGGGGACATTTTAAACATATAAAAGAAATAAAGAAAGGGAAAGAACTCATTGGGTGGATTTAACTGGAGATGAAGTATGGCAGAAAATTATATAAGTGAATGGCAAGACAGGTCAATAGAATATATGCAAACTAAAATTCAAAGAGAAAAAAGAATTTTTTAAAAAGCAAAAGTAGAAGACAAATTAGAGAAAATATAAAATCTGAATGGTCCTATTTTTTGTGGTAAAAAATACAAAGCATGAGATCCACCCTCAACAAATGTTTAAGTTTACAGTACTATTAACTATAAGCACAATATTATACCATAGATCCCTAGGGCTTTTTCATCTTGCATGACTGAAACTCTATACCCTTTAAACAGCAACTCCCTATTTCCCTCTCTCCCAAGCCCCTGGCAACTACCATTCTACCTTCTGCTTCTATGAAGCTGAACTACTTTGGATACCTCATATAAGCAGAATCATGCAGAATTTGTTCTTCTGTGATTGACTTATTTCATTTAGTATAACATCTTCAAGCTTCATCCATGTTTTAGCATATGACAAGATTTATTATTTATGGCTACATACACCACGTTTTCTTTATTCAACTGTCAATGAACAGCTAGGTTGTTTCCACCTCTTGGCTATTGTGAGTAATGCTGCAATGAACATGGGAATGCAAATATCGCTTCAAAATCTTAAATTCAATTTTTCTGGATAAAAACCCAGAAGTGAGATTGTTGGATCATATTACAGTTCTATTTTAAATTTGCAGAGGAACTCCATACCATTTTCCATAGTGGTCACACCATTTTACATTCCCACCAACAGTGTACAAGGGTTCTAATTTCTCCACATTGTTGCCAACACTTGTTATTTTCAGGGGATTTTTCTTTTTAAATAATGACCATCCTAACAGGTAAGAGGTGATATCTGATTGTGGTTTTGATTTGCATTTCTCTGACAATTAGTGATGTTAGGCATATTTTATATGTCTGTTGGCCATTTGTATGCATCTTTGGTTTTTTTTGGAGAAATGTCTATTCAAGTCCTTTTCCCATTTTTTAATTCATTACTGAGTTGAATAAGTTCCTTATATATTTTGGATTTCAATCTCTTATCAGATATATGGTTTGCGAATATTTTCTCCCATTCCATAGGTTGCCTTCTGTCTCTGGTGATTGTTTCCTTTACTGCAACAGATGCATTTTAGTTTGTTGTAGTCTCGCTTCTCTATTTTTGTTTTGCTGCCTATGCTTTTGGTGTCATATCCAGGAAACCACTGCCAAGAACAATGTTATAAAGGCTTTCCTCCATGTTTTCATCTAGGAGTTTTATAGTTTCAGGTCTTGTTTTTAAGTCTTTACTCCATCTTGAGTTGATGTTTGTGTATGATGTAAGATAAAGGTCTGATTTCATTCTTTTGCATGTGGATGTCCAGTCTTCCCAGCACCATTTGCTGAAGAGACTATCTTTTCCCCATTGTGTAGTCTTGGCACCCTCTTGAAGATCATTTGACTGTATATACGTGAGTTTATTTCTGGGCTCTTCATTCTGTTCCACTGGTCCATATGTCTGTCTTTATGCCATTACCATCCTGTTTTGATTAATGTAGCTTTGTAATATATTTTGAAGTCAGGAATATAAAGCTTCTACCTTGAAGGTCCTTTGTGGTTCCTTATTATTGGATTTTTTTCCATTTCTGTAAAAAAAATGTCATTGAGAGTTTGAAATGGATTGCTCTAAGTCTGCAGATCACTTTGGGTAGTATGGATATTTTTAACAATATGAAGTCTTCTAACCCATGAACATGGGATGTCTTTCCATTGACTAGTCCTTTATTTTTAAAGACATAGATGGTCAGCTGACTAATGTCAAAGATGACAATGAATTATAATGAGAAAAGGTTTATTGATTTTTTTCAATAAATGGTACTAAGTCAATTGGATATCCATGTGGATAAAATGAAATATGTCCCCCTACCTAACGCTATACCTAGTAAGTACTTTCCAGATGGGTGGTAACTCTAAATGAGAAAGGTACAACAATAAGCTTTTTAGAATAAAAACAGAAGAATACTTTTGGGACCTAGAGTAAGCACAGTTTCTTAAATAGGATATAAAAGGTGCTAACCCTAAAGAAAAAGAAAATATTAAATTATACTACATTAAAATTAAGAATATCCCATCAAAAAGCACAATTAAGAGAGTGATATGGTTTGGATCTGTGTCCACCCGAATCTCATGTTGAGCTGTAATCCCCAATGTTGGAGGTGGGGCTTGGTGCAAAGTGATTGGATCATGGGGGTGGGTCCTTATGAATGGTTTAACACCATCCCCTTGGGGTTGTTCTAGTGATAGAGTTCTCATGAGAGCTAGTCATTTAAAAGTGGATGGCACCTCCCCTCTTCTCTTTCTTCTTCCTACTCTGGACTTGTGAAGTGCCAGCTCCCTCTTTGCCCTCCACCATGATTGCAAGTTTCCTGAGGCCTCCCAGAAGTTTCTTGAGGCCTCCCCAGAAGCCAAGCAGATGCCAGCATCATGCTTCCTGTACAGCCTGTAGAATCATGAGCCAATTACACCTCTTTTATTTATAAATTACCCAGTCTCAGGTATTTCTTTATAGCAATGTGAGAAAGGACTAATACAGACAGTGAGAAGATTAGCCATAGAGTAGATTATATGAGGGCTCACATCCAGAAATCAACACATCAACAAGAAAAAGCAGACAATCCAATAAGAAAAAAATGGGTAAAAGTCTTAACCAAGCTTTCATAACAGAGGCTGTCCTAATAACCAACAGACATGAAAAGGTGTTCAGTTTCATTAGTCATTAGGGAAATGCAGATTAAAACTTCAATGAAATACAACTTATGTACACCAGAATGGCTATGATTTAAAAGATAGATAATACCAAATGTTGACAGGAATATAAAGCAGCTGAAACTCTCACACACTTCTTAGTTTGTGTATAGTTTGGTACAACCACTTTAGAAAATCATTTGGCACTATATAGTAAAACTAAACATATACAAACCTATAACCCAGCATTTCTACTCTGAGATATTTACCCAACAGAAAATGCATACACACACAGTTATCAGAAGATGTGCAAATTTTCATGGCAGTGTTATTAGTAATAGTCAAAACTGGATGTAACTTATATCCATCAATAAAAGAATGGTTAATAAATAAATATACTTTTCATACTATGGAGTTCTATACAGCAACAGAAATGAACAAGCTATTGCTGTATACAACAGTATAGGGTACCTATTCTATTATTCCATTTATATAAAATAGGTAAAACTAATAGACAAGAGTAATGTACAGTGGTAGAAGTTATAACAGTGGTTACCTTGAGTATCATTAATTTATTCATTATTTTTGTAAAATTAGCATCATACATAATTTTGCATTCTGCTTTTTTCACTTCAGATTTTATTTTGAGCATTTCCCCATATCATTCAATATTCCTTGGCACTATAATTTTAAGGGCTATTTAACATTTCATCATGATTTAGACATTATATTAGTAGACTTAGTATTTTTAAAGGATAAATCAATACCACAAAACCACCAGCTATAATTGATATTACAAGAATTTTAACCATAATTACAAATAAATTGTTGTTGGTTACCTTCCTGTATATGGTCTTAAGTAATGGATTTAAAGGTTCCTTCCTTACGTTTAGTCTGAAATTCCATGACTGTTTAATAGGTGTAGGTAATGACATTATTTCTCCACTTTCTCCAAACCAACATTTTCCCTATTAAAAATATTTAAGTATAGTAATTCAGTATTTTGATAAATAAGTCACATAGTAGCCAGTGTTTTAACTTGTTAGCTGGTGCACTTGCCTCTTTTAGTTTAAGCAGGCGATTTTCCATTTTGTTGCAGGTCTTTTTATATATTTCTGGCTTTCTCTGAATATAGAATCCTTCATCTTCTAAAATACGTGGCATCATATCTTTTGGTAGTTTGCGCTGGTTGACCACTTAATAACAATAAAACTTAGATATTACTTTAAAGTCCAAAATATTAAATGGATATTGACCAAATAAGTAGTACAAATAACTATAATTACACCCTACTACTAAAGTCTAGCAGAAAGCCTCTCTCTCACTTTCTCTCTCTCTAAATATATATATATATATAAAAATATATATGCCTATATATATACATTTTTTAAATGAAGAATGAGTTCTCTTAATCAGTTCCCTTAATTCAGGGAAGTCATAAAAAACAAATATAGAAAAGTTACTATAATTTTAGATTAGTACTTTTTATTTATCCAGCATACAGAAAAGCTATTATCCCATAACACAATTCATTAATGACTTGAATATTTTACTGGAAAAGAATGTTACCTGGAGAACTACTTGGTACAAAAATATTTGCCTTCTGTTTTTTTATTTGTTCTTGATCATCTTCATAGTCAGCAGCTTTTACTTTGAGTAAATCTGTCAAAATGAATTCTTTCATAAACTCTTCATCTTCACTCTCAGCAACACTTTGTAAATCAACACCAAGTGAAAAGCATTTGGGATAACTATGGTTTACTGCTCTCTGCTGAATACCAAAAAGAAAAATAAGTTAACATGCTTGTCTCCAATGATTAATATGCAAATAAATGAAATGTACTGGAACATTACTGTGAACTGTGCGTCTGATCCTGCCACCCACAGACCAAGTTCTAGCCGAACTTGTGTTACAATGAAATTTCACTGAATTTAGAACTCATTTAAGGTTTAGTATTATATAACATGATTTTTCTATAGCCCATCTTTGCAATTCTTCACTGAAAGACTGCTGAAATAGCCCTTTCTTCCCTATGGAAAATGTTCAGAGATACTGAACTGTAATATTTCAACTACTGAGAATATACAGTGTAGGGCAGGGTCCAAAGATATCAGACCATGTGACCCTAAATCCTTTTTTTCCCCATCATTCAGAAAACAGTACCACCTAAAGTGCTGTAGAGTAGGCATGATTTTTTCTACAAGGTATTCATGAAAAAAAAAAGAAGAAAGAGAAGTAAAGACTCAGCATAGAAGTCTAGCAGAGTGATTACAGTGAAATTCTGATATATGATATATATAAAGGTTATAAACAATTTGAACATAGATGTGGAAACAGATACATTACTAAATATTAAAATGAATATATCATACTCATAAATTTAATGAGTCTATTCATGAAAGCAAAATCATTATTTTGGATGATTTTATCTGTCTAATTTGAAATATACACATACTGAACAACAGAGACAGTGTGTGAGTCAGACAAAAATCCCTCGATTCTCAAAAACACACATTTAGGGTAAATAATAAAATTTAAAAAGTTAATCACAGAATTTCTTTGACTAAATAATCCTACATGGCCTCGATCAATACTGACAAAGTTAAATAAGTAATGTCATTAAACATCAACTAGGTTCATATAAAATGATATCATCATACCCTCCCTCCTATATCGCTGCCATGAAATCAGGATAATATTTTATATCCAGAAATCTTCGTGATATCCTTTTCAGAATTCAAATAAAGTATGCCAACATCTAGGAGCAAGGTTTGGGGGATCTCCACATGGGGGCTGTCTTTGAAGATTCCAGTCATAGACTACAAAGGCCTCTTTGCTCCAACTGGAGCTCTCATAACCAAGCTTCCCTTATAACACCCCTTGTGTGGGCCAGGGCTTTCCACCTGCCTTCAGAGCTAAGGTCTGCCCAGATGGTAGACTACGTCGGGCTCTCATCTTGGACTCTAGCCTCTCAGTTATGACTCTGTGGGTCTTTTTTTTAATGAGCCCTACCCAATCTGCCTATATTTTTAGCTTGAGAAAAGCTGTGATCTAGACCAATACAAGTCCTACCTGCTCAACTGTTCCTCACTTAGTCTGAGTCCAGCTGCTATCCCAGATCACTTTCTTGGTCTTCACTATGCAGCTCACAGCAGAGCAATGTGTGTGCTGTTGGCTATTGTGTGATAGGGTGAATGGGGTCAGAAGATAAAAGTCTAGATGGATACAAGTGAGTTTTGGGCAGTAAAAAAGGGGTAGTGTCCCTGCCCCTTCTCACAGGAACATGCCTTGTTAACTGTGGTGTGACAAGCAGAACCTTCTGAAAGTAACCCCAGGCCTCACTCTGGGTTGCCCAGATGAGATATCTGGAACGAGGGCTCCCCTTTCTCCCAGCAGGAAGGTGCCACACTCAAACTCGGCCTCTTACAAAAGGAGTAGCATTCTCCTTTCTGTGATGGGGACAGTAGTCACTAGCTGCAGGGCAGATAGCTTTTCCAAACAACTTCTCTAAACAGCTCACATCTAAACCTTGACTTCCTCATACCCAAGAAGCCCATTTACCCCACTCTTTACTCCTACTGACCTAATATCTTTATGCCTGCCCTACAAGAAGGAAAAGTGGCCACAGCCACAGCACCTAGCCCTGGCATACTCTGCTGGGTGGGAGGATCAGAGACACGGCCTGCTTTTGTTTTTCCAGAAAAGCCTATCTTAACCCAAATTGTGGGATGCTGGGAAGTCAGATGACTGATTAAGAGCATAGGAAAGTTTGATACCCATTTAATCAATATTCATTCAAATATTCATTGTGTGCCTAATATATTCCAGGAAGAAAATAAACAAATAGACACAGAAATACATGTCAAGCGGTAATAAGTGTTCTGAAGAAAATAAAGCAGGGTAAGAGGATAGAGAATGCTGGGCTGGGTAGGTTGGGGGTACTATTTTAGATAGGGTTGTCAGGCATAGCATCTTTAATAATATGTCATTTGAACAGAAATCCAAAGTTAGTGGGGGACGCAGCTTACAGAAAAGGAAAGAGCTTTCTAGGCAGACACCTCGGTACAAAAGCCCTGAGGCAGGAGCTTGCTGTAAATGAGAAACAGGAAGGAAGCCAATGTGGCTGGTGTTAAGGACAGAGGGGAGAGTATTGAAAAATAAAATAAAGTCAGAGAGGTGTTAAGGGGACCAGGTCATGTAGATTTTTAAGGCCCCTGTAAGGACTTTTATTGTGAATGAGGTAGGAAACCATTAGAAAGTGCAAGCAAAAAAAAAATCAGTCTTAGATTTTAACAGGGTCACTGTGATGACTGTATGGTATGGAAAATGGACTACAAGGACAATAGTGAATATAGAGGGAGACAGTGGCAGTGATTCTGACAAGAGGCTATAGTGAAGTACCAAAGAGGCTGGTGAAAAGTGGGTCCGATTTGGGAATACTTTGAAGGCAGAACCAACAGGGTTTGCGAGAAATTGGATTTCAAGCATGTGAGTAAAAGGAAATCTGAGGATGAGACCAAGGTTCAACTGAGCAACTGGAAAAATGGAATTGCCATTTACTACTGTGATTCTGTTTATATAAAACTGTGTGGCCAGATGTGGTGGCTCATGCCTGTAATCCCAACACTTTGGGAGGCCGAGGTGGGTGGATCACCTGAGGTCAGGAGTTTGAGACCAGCCTGGCCAACATGGCGAAACCCCATCTCTACTAAAAATACAAAAATTATCCAGGTGTGGTGGCACACTCCTGTAATCCTAGGTACTCGGGAGGCTGAGGCAGGAGAATCGCTTGAAGCCAGGAGACAGAGGTTGCAGTGAGCTGAGGTTGTGCCACTGCACTCCAGCCTGGGTGACAAACCAAGACTTCATCTCGAAACAAAACAAAACAAAACAAAACAAACAAAAAACTCTGGTGGCTGGCAAGATGGTGGAATAGGAATAGCTCCAGTCTGCAGCTCCCAGCAAGACTAACGCAGAAGGCCGGTGATGTCTACATTTCCAACTGAGGTACCTGGCTGATCGCACTGGGACTGGTTAGACAGTCGGTGCAGCCTACAGAGGATGAGCAGAAGCAGGGTGGGGCATCGCCTCACCCAGGAAGCATAAGGGGTCGGGGAACTCCCTCCTCTAGCAAAGGGAAGCCATGAGGGACTGTGCCATGAGGAATACTTTTCCCATGGTCTTCTCAACCTGCAGACCAGGAGATTCCCTTGGGGGCCTATGCCACCAGGGCCCTGGGTTTCAATACAAAACTGGGTGGCTGTTTGGCAGACACTGAGCTAGCTTCAGGAGGTTTTTTTGTTTGTTTGTTTTTTGTTTGTTTTTTTTTTTCATATCCCAGTGGTGCCTGGAACTCCAACAGGACAGAACCATTCACTCCCCTGGAAAGGGGGCTGAAGCCAGGGAGCCATGTGGTCTAGCTTTGTGGATCTCACCCCAACAGAGCCCCGCAAGCTAAGATCAACTGGCTTGAAATTCTTACTGCCAGCACAGCAGTCTGAAGTCGACCTGGGACGCTCAAGCTTGGTGGGGAAAGGGGCGCCCGCCATTACTGAGGCTTGAGTAGGTGGGTTTTCCCCTTACAGTGTAAACAAAGCCATGGGGAAGTTCAAACTGGGCAGAGCCCACAGCAGCTTGGCAAAGCTGCTATAGCCAAACTGCCTCTCTAGACTCCTCCTCTCTGGGCAGGGCATCTCTGAAAGAAAGGCAGTAGCCCCAGTCAGGGGCTTATAGATAAAACTCCCATCTCCTGGGACAGAGCACTTGGGGGAAGGGGCGGCTGTGGGCACAGCTTCAGCAGACTTAAATGTTCCTGCCTGCCAGCTCTGAAGAGAGCAGCAGATATCCCAGCACAGTGCTCGAGCTCTGCTAAGGGACAGACTCCCTCCTCAAGTGGTTCCCTGACCCCTGTGCCTCCTGATTGGGAGACACTTCCCAGCACGGGTCGACAGACACCTCATACAGGAGAGCTCTGGCTGGCATCTGGTGGGTGCCCCTCTAGGACGAAGCTTCCAGAGGAAGGAAGAGGCAGCAATCTTTGCTGTTCTGTAGCCTCTGCTGGTGATACCCAGGCAAACAGGGTCTGGAGTGGACCTCCAACAAACTCCAGCAGACCTGCAGCAGAAGAGTCTCTTACAAGGAAAACTAACAAACAGAAAGGAATAGCATCAACATCAACAAAAAGGATGTCTACACAGAAACCCCATCCGAAGGTCACCAACATCAAAGACTAAAGGTAGATAAATCCACGCAAAAAACAGCAGAAAAAGGCTGAAAATTTCAAAAACCAGAATGCCTCTTTTCCTCCAAAGGATCACAACTCCTCACCACCAAGGGAACAAAACTGGACAGAGAATAAGTCTGACGAATTGACAGAAGTAGGCTTCAGCAGGTGGGTAATAACAAACTCCTCTGAGCTAAAGGAGCATATTCTAACCTAATGCAAGGAAGATAAGAACCTTGAAAAAAAGTTAGAGGAATTGCTAACTAGAACAACCAGTTTAAAGAAGAACATAAATGACCGGATGGAGCTGAAAAACACAGCACAAGAACTTCGTGAAGCATACAAAAGTACCAATAGCTGAATTGATCAAGCAGAAGAAAGGATACCAGAGATTGAAGATCAACTTAATGAAATAAAGCATGAAGACAAGATTAGAGAAAAAAGAATGAAAAGAAATGAACAAAGCCTCTAAGAAATATGGGACTATGTGAAAAGACCAAACCTACATTTGATTGGTGTACCTGAAAGTGATGAGGAGAATGGAACTAAGTTGGAAAACACTCTTCAGGATATTATCCAAGAGAACTTCCCCAACTTAGCAAGACAGGCCAACATTCAAATTCAGGAAATACAGAGAATACCACAAAGATACTCCTCGAGAAGAGCAACCCCAAGATACATAATCGCCAGATTCACCAAGGTTGAAATGAAGGAAAAAATGTTAAGGGCAGCCGGAGAGAAAGGTCAAGTTACCCACAAAGGGAAGCCCATCAGACTAACAGTGGATCTCTATGCAGAAATCCTACAAGCCAGAAAAGAGTGGGGGCCAATATTCAACGTTCTTAAAGAAAAGAATTTTCAACCCAGAATTTCATATTCAGCCAAACTAAACTTCATAAGCAAAGGAGAAATAAAATCCTTTACAGACAAGCAAATGCTGAGAGATTTTGTCACCACCAGGCTTGACTTACAAGAGCTCCTGAAAAAAGCACTAAATATGGAAAGGAAAAACCAGTGCCAGCCACTGCAAAAACATACCAAATTGTAAAGACCACTGACACTATGAAGAAATTGCATCAACTAATGGGCAAAATAACCAGCTAGCTGATATCATAATGACAGGATCAAATTCACACATAACAATATTAACCTTAAATGTAAATGAGCTCAATGCCCCAATTAAAAGATACAGACTGGCAAATCGGATAACGAGTCAAGACCCATTGGTGTGCTATATTCAGGAGACCCATCTCACATGCAAAGACACACACAGGCTCAAAATAAAGGGATGGAGGAAGATTTGCCAAGCAAATGGAAAGCAAAAAAAAGCAGGGGTTGCCATCCTAGTCTCTGATAAAACAGCCTTTAAACCAACAAAGATGAAAAAAGACAAAGAAGGGCATTACATAATGGAAAGGATCAATGCAACAAGAAGAGCTAACTATCCTAAATATATACATATATATATATGCATCCAACACTGGGGCACCCCGATTCATAAAGCAAGTCCTTAGAGACCTACAAAGAGACTTAGACTCCTGCACAATAATAGTGGGAGACTTTAACACCCCACTGTCAATATTAGACAGATGAATGAGACAGACAATTAACAAGGATATTCAGGACTTGAACTCAGCTCTGGACCAAGTGGACCTAACAGACATCTACAGAACTCTTCACCCCAAATCAACAGAATATACATTCTTCTCAGCACCACATCGCATTTATTCTAAAATTGACCACATAATTGGAAGTAAAACACTCCTCAGCAAATGCAAAAGAATGGAAGTCATAACAGTCTCTCAGATCACAGTGCAGTCAAATTAGAACTCAGGATTAAGAAACTCACTCAAAACTGCACAACTACATGGAAACTGAACAACCTGTTCCTGAATGACTACTGGGTAAGTAACGAAATTAAGGCAGAAATAAATAAGTTATTTGAAACCAAAGAGAACAAAGACACAATGTACCGGAATATCTGGGACACAGTTAAAGCAGTGTTTAGAGGGAAATTTATAGCACAAGAAGCCAACAGGAAAAAGTAGGAAAGATCTAAAATCAACACCCTAACATCACAATTAAAAGAACTAGAGAAGAATGAGCAAACAAATTCAAAAGCTAGCAGAAGACAAGAAATAACTAAGATCAGAGCAGAACTGAAGGAGATAGAGACACAAAAAACCCTTCAAAAAAATCAATGAATCCAGGAGCTGGTTTTTGAAAAGATTAACAAAATAGACCACTAGCCAGACTAATAAAGAAGAAAAGAGAGGAGAATCAAATAGACACAATAAAAAATGATAAAGGGGATGTCACCACTGATTCCACAGAAATACAAACACCATCAGACAATACTATTAACACCCCTACACAAATAAACTAGGAAATCTAGAAGAAATGGATAAATTCCTGGACACATACACCCTCCCAAGACTAAGCCAGGAAGAAGTCAAATCCCTGAGTAGACCAATAACAAGTTCTGAAATTGAGGCAATAATTAATAGCCTACCAACCATAAAAAGCCCAGGACCAGACAGATTCACAGCCGAATTCTACCAGAGATACAAAGAAAATCTGGTACCATTCCCTCTGAAACCATTCCAAACAATAGAAAAAGAGAGACTCCTCGCTAACTCATTTTATGAGGCCAGCATCATCCTGATACAAAAACCTGTCAGAGACACAACAAAAAAAGAAAATTTCAGGCCAATATCTCTGATGAACATCGATGCAAAAATCCTCAATAAAATACTGGTAAACCAAGTCCAGCACCACCTCAAAAAGCTTATCCACCACGATCAGTGGGCTTCATCCCAGGAAGCAAGGCTGATTCAACATATGCAAATCAATAAACATAATCCGTCACATAAACAGAACCAACGACAAAAACCACATGACTATCTCAATAGATGCAGAAAGGACCTTTGATAAAATTCAACACCCTTTCATGCTAAAAACTCCCAATAAACTAGGTATTGATGGAACATATATAAGAGCTATTCATGACAAACCCACAGCCAATATCAAACTGAATGGGCAGAAGCTGGAAGCATTCCCTTTGAAAACTGGCACAAGACAAGGATGCCCTCTCTCACCACTCCTATTCAACATAGTATTGGAAGTTCTGACCAGGGAAATCAGGCAAGAGAAAGAAATAAAGGGCATTCAAATAGGAAGAGAGGAAGTCAAATTGTCTCTGTTTGCAGATGACATGACTACATATTTAGAAAACCCCATCGTCTCAGCCCAAAACCTCCTTAAGCTGATAAGCAACTTCAGGAAAGTCTCAGGATACAAAATCAATGTGCAAAAATCACAGGCATTCTTATACACCAATAACAGACAAACAGAGAGTCAAATCATGAGTGAACTCCCATTCACAATTGCTACAAAGAGAATAAAATACCTAGGAATACAACTTATAAGGGATGTGAAGGACCTCTTCAAGGAGAACTACAAACCACTGCTCAATGAAATAAAAGAGGACACAAACAAATGGAAGAACATTCCATGCTCATGGATAGGAAGAATCAATATCGTGAAAATGGCCACATTGCCCAAAGCAATTTATAGATTCAGTGCTATCCCCATCAAGCTACCATTGACTTTCTTCACAGAATTAGAAAAAAATACTTTAAATTTCATATGGAACCAAAAAAGAGCCTGGATAACCAAGACAATACTAAGCAAAAAGAACAAAGCTGGAGGCATCACGCTACCTGACTTCAAACTATACTACAAGGCTACAGTAACCAAGCAGCATGGTACTGGTACCAAAATAGATATATAGACTAATGGAACAGAATAGAGGCCTCAGAAATAACGCTACACATCTACAACCATCTGATCTTTGATAAACCTGACAAAAACAAGCAATGCAGTAAAGATTCCCAATTTAATCAATGGTGTTGGGAAAACTGGTTAGCCATATGCCAAAAACTGAAACTGGACCCCTTCCTTACACCTTATATAAAAATTAATTCAAGATGGATTAAAGACTTAAATGTTAAGACCTAAAATCATAAAAACCCTAGAAGAAAATCTAGGCAATAATATTCAGGACATAGGCATGGGCAAAGGATTTATAACTAAAACACCAAAAGCAATGGCAACAAAAGCCAAAATTGACAAATGGGATCTAATTAAACTAAAGAGCTTCCACACAGCAAAAGAAACTATCACCAGAGTGAACAGGCAACCTACATAATGGGAAAAAATTTTTGCAATCTACTCATCTGACAAAGGGCTAATATCCAGAATCTACAAAGAACTTAAACAAATATACAAGAAAAAAACAACCCCATCAAAAAGTGAGCGAAGGATATGAACAGACACTTCTCAAAAGAAGACATTTATGCAGCCAGAAAACATTTGAAAAAAAAGCTCACCATCACTGGTAATTAGAGAAATGCAAATCAAAGCCACAATAAGATACCATCTCAGCCAGTTAGAATGGCGATCATTAAAAAGTCAGGAAACAACAGATGCTGGAGAGGATGGGGAGAAATAGGAACACGTTTACACTGTTGGTGGGAGTGTCTTCCACCATTGTGGAAGACAGTGTGGCGATTCCTCAGGGATCTAGAACTAGAAATACCATTTGACCAAGCAATCTCATTACTGGGTATATACCCAAAGGATTATAAATCATGCTACTATAAAGACACATGCACACGTATGTTTACTGCAGCACTGTTCACAATAGCAAAGACTTGGAATCAACCCAAATGTCCATCAATGATAGACTGGATAAAGAAAATGTGGCACATATACACCATGGAATACTATGGAGACATAAAAAAGGATGAGTTCGTGTCCTTTGCAGGGACATGGATGAAGTTGGAAACCATCATTCTCAGGAAACTAACACAGGAACAGAAAACCAAACACCGCATGTTCTCACTCATAAGTAGGAGTTGAACAATGAGAACACACGGACACAGGGAGGGGAACATCACACACTAGGGCCTGTCAGGGGGTGGGGGGCAAGGGGAGGGATAGCATTAAGATAATACCTAATGTAGATGATGGGTTGATGGGTGCAATCAAACCACCATGGCACGTGTATACCTATGTAACAAACCTGCAAGTTCAGCACATGTATCCCAGAACTTAAAGTATAATAGTAATAAAAACTGTGTGTGTGCATGTACAGGGCTAAGCATAGAGAAAAGTATGAAAAAATGATAATAGTGACTATCTTAGGGCAGTGAGATTTCAGGTGATTTTTATTTTCTTCCTTGTGGCTTTCTGCATTACGTTTTTATACTGTGTATGTTTTACTTGTTCAAAATTTTAAGAGTTTTTTTTTTTAATTGTGCGAAAAACAACAATAACAAAATGAGAATGAAAGGACTGGAGCAGAATGCAAAGAAAGGTGACTGGAAGAGACTGGGAGGTGGAAGTAGGAAGGCAAATGGGGGTCCCAGAGGGACTTGACAGGGGGACCTGAGGGATCTGGAGGGACCGAGGTGTCAAAAGACATTATGTAGAACTACTGAGAATAGGAGGTACTGGGTAGCAGGGGGCTCAAGAAAACTGTAGGGAGACTGGAAGGTGCACAGGAATTGAATAAAGTGTCCAGGAACAAGAGCAGATAGGGAGACAAGTCAGGAGGAAATGGGAAAGACCAGTGAGGCTAAGTAGGACTGGAGGAAAGGGCAACCCCAGGGAAACAGGAAGACTACACAGTTTGAGGGGGACTGAGAGGGACTGACTAGAAGGAGGGCTTGGGATTGGATTAGGAGGAATGAAGAATGAGGAGACCATGAGGAGTAGCAGAGATTATAGAGAACAATGTAGGGCCCTTGGAAAGGATAGGAACAAAAAAAAAAATAGAAAGAAAGAAAAAAGAAAACACAGGCTTTTGAGCTGACAGCCTAGACTTTCCAGCTGTATCAAGGCTTAACCCTCTTTGCCTGATTTTTGTTACTTGTAAAGATAAGCATAATGCCTGCCTCACAGGGTTAAGATGAGGATTGAATGCTACAATCCGCATTAAAAACTTAGTAATCACTGGGCATTCAGAGTGTACTCAATAAATGCTAGATTTTATTATTATGAACAGCTTCTTAATTCAAAGAGAAGATGAAGGCACAATAATAAAACTTCATCTCCCGTCCAAGTATTTCATTCTGCACTTTTAATAAAGAATCATTTTTTCCTGAGAGTGAGATGGTGGGAGGGAGGCAAACAAATCCAACCTGCTCTGAAGACTTGCCCAAAGCTGAACCTTCTTCACCACTCAGAATGAAAAATGAAAGACTTTCATCCAATGAGACTTCAGTCTGTGGAGACAACTATGATAAACCAGTATTTAGTGTTGAAATAAATACTTTTTCTGCTTATAAGTAAAGGAAATAGTTTTCTGTAATATGGTAAACATAATTGTTATCTCACTAGCAAACAGGGAGCACCAAGGCAAACAATATCAAGGTATATTTAGCTTTGAGTCTGTTTGGTTCATGAGTTTTTATTTTTGTTTTGTTTCTGATGTTCTGGTAACTGCAAGAAAAGCCAGAATATACAGCCAGAATCTTCTCCATCTTCCCAAACTATCTCCTCACTCTAGTCTGGGTGGTAAGAGTTTGACCAAAATGCTGGCTCCAGTGGAAATTTCTTTTCTCTCCTTGTTTTTGGTGCTGTCCTGTTCAGGCACACGCACACACACACACACACACACACACACACACACACACACACACACAAACTGCCACCTCAGCCCACAATCTTTCATGGAGTTAGAAGCAATTAAAAGTCTGAAAAGTGGTATAGTCTTAGTTGTAAACCCGCTGACAAGCTCTCATTTTCCACTCTTGTCTGACTCTTTGAATTGATCAATCACTTCTTTCTCACACACATATATTAAAATGAAATGTTTTAAGGAAGGCTTGGGAAAGGAATAAATTCTATAATAAAAAGTAAAACTCATAGTTACTAGGAATGAAAGAATTTAAAACATGTAAAATATAAAATTATATATAACTATATAATTTTATAAAATATAAAATTATTAAGATTTTATCTTGTAAGATAAAAGCTCATCTTTATATTGTTTTTATCTACACTGTAGCCATCATATTAACTTAAAAGTTATTCACCTTGTAACAATGCTGCTTATATGAATTGTCAGTATATACTTTTACGCCCCATCACCTCTGCACATCTCACAGTCGCTTGCTAAAATCTTCTGCTTCCTGAGCAGATATCCCTATGTGGTAACTGGGATCATGTTTCTTAGAAGCCAATTTCTCTTCCTTTTAACCCCTTTTCCTGATACTTAATGGATTGACCTTGACAAACTTTGTAACTCTTTATAGTTTTTACTATTCATAGTGAAATTAAATCCAATTTAGGCATGTTTTAATTCATGTGTTGAGTGAATAACATGTACATACACATCACTTTTTAGTCTGCTTTTACCTTTACATTTAATTAAAATAATTTTTATTAAGCACCTAAGAGCGGCTCTGTGGAGGAGCCAAAGATAAACTAAAAAAAAAATACCCTTGCATTTTAAAATTTGCAGTTAAATACTCTAGGTGCTTGTGGCAGAAACTATTAGTTGCTCATTACAGTCTTTTCTCCCATCTCTAATAGTAGAACCTGGGCACTTCTTCCACATTCATTTGGTGGAAATGATATGTGCAGTTTGCCGGTCTTGTCCCCTAAAATATCAACCTAAAATCCTTTGGTTCTTTCTTCCCCACTTCCCTTTTGCTAGCAAATGGAAAACTACAGCTTTGCCATTGGACTTACGGATGGAAACCACATATTGGAGATGGCAAAACTCTCCTATCAGCCCCGATTGCTGATTTGTTACATTAGAGAAAAAGGAAACTTCTATCTTAATGAAAACACTTTACTTTGAATCTTTTTGTTACAGCTACTTAGCTTGTACTCTAATATAACTCTCTAAAAATATGAGTTATTTTGTCATTTCAAGTTCCAAATATGTGATTACACATTGAATTTTCAAATATTGATTACATATTAAAAATCTGTAAGTTGGATATCACCTATAACATTGTTAAAATAATTAATTGGGAGGCCGTTAGACTGAAGCAGCTCTAGGGCCCTGAGTTCCTATGTAAGCCAACCAAAACCCAACTCAGTGTGAATGGTCCTATCCAAGGAAAATGGAACTTTAGTTTTACCAATCGGAAACTGCCAACCAATCTCTAACTAGGAACTTTAAGGCTACTGCTCCATTCTAGCCAATCAATGTTTTCTTTGCCTTGCTTCCACATGCACTGTTTTAAAGTTTTCCCCACATGCCCCTTTGGTGGAGCCCTAACCATCTGCACACTGGCACTCCTCAATTCATGAATTGTTGTCTGTTCAAATAAACTCTTTAAAATTTTAATGTTCCTAAGTTTATCTTTTAACAATATTTTATTATAATTTTTTTGGATAAAAAGTAATGCCAAGTAAGAATAGAGAGTGATTGCAAATGGGCAATCACTGATAAAGAGGAATCATTTTTGGGTGATAAAAATTAAACTGTGGTATTGATTGAGCAGTTCTGTAAATTAACTAGAAATCATTGAGTCATATACACTTTAAATGTGTGAAGTTTTGCTATGTAAACTATACTTCCATAAAGCTGCTTTAAAAAGTAAAAAAAGAGAAAAGTTATTCACCTTGGACCTTTGATATATTTTGCTATCAATGAGCTGCTCAGTTGAAGATTTTTCACCTTTATTAATCTGAAACACAACATAAATAAATCTTTACAGAAATAGACATAATTGTGCTCATAAGTCTTTTGTCCAAAATTTATAAGTATCAATACTTTGCAATATTTTTCTTTTAAAAAGTGTGGTATGTATACATGAAATATCAGCAGACATACTGAAATGTCATTTATAATTACTATGACCAAATCACCTAGCTCTTCTTGGCTTCAGGTTTGACATTATAAGGATGTTATGAGACAAAAGGAAAACAAATATATATATAGGAAGCCTTTAGGAATTAAGGAGCTATATTAACACTGAATTTTGGCTCTCTTTTGACAAAGAGAACTTTAATGTGCTAAATGTCTCATTTAAATAGTAAATTTGAAAACAGGAAATTTTAAAAAGCATTACCTTAGAAATTTTTAGCTTTTCTCTCACTTTGCCTCTCAACGTCTTTACTACATTTTGATTTTCTTCTGCATCTAAATCTACCAGGAAACCAACATAATAAAGAGTTTATGACACTTCATTACAATTAAACAATAGCAGCAAAAGTATTTATTAAATTCTTTAACCACATGCATTTCTAAGCCTCATGACAATTATGAAAACTAGGTTATTGTCTTATGAGAGCTTAGAATCTAAGACCAATAGATGTCCTTTCCGCTTTTCCATCTGGAATTAATACTTTCACCCATTCAGGACTGATTTTTGTTTTTCTTTGAGACAACTTTTCTATCCTCTGTCACCTTCTTTTTTAAATTTTTTTTTTTTTTTTTTTTGAGACAGAGTTTTGCTCTTGTCACCCAGGCTGGAGTGCAGTGGCACCATCTTGGCTCACTGCAACCTCCCCCACCCGGGTTCACGCGATTCTCCTGCCTCAGCCACCCGAGTAGCTGGGATTACAGGCGTGTGCCACCACACCCTGCTAACTTTCTTTTTTGTATTTTTAGTAGAGGTGGGGTTTCGCCATGTTGGCCAGGCTGGTCTGAAACTCTTGACCTCAGGTGATTCACCCATCTCAGCCTCCCAAAGTGCTGGGATTACAGGCATGAGCCACCATGCCCAGCCCTCTTTTTTAAATTTTTAATTATCGTGGGCACATAGTAGGTCTCTGTCACCTTCTTTTGTTGCTTCCTCAGCTACTGGCCAGAGCCCTTCTTTGGCCAAAAACAAAACAAAACAAAACAAAAACAAAGCTCAGATTTTAAAAATCTGTGAGACATCTCTGTGAAGTATACTAATACACAAATATCAAAGCCTGGTTACTTGAATTTTATTAAACTGAAAAGACAGGAATCTAAAAAAGAAGAGCAATAAGTCTCTGGATACCCATTTTAATTATAATAGTTTTGTAAAATCATTATAACACTTCTGACCCCTACTTTTTCCAGCTATTAGAGAAAAGGAAAGTTTTATAGGATATAAAGAAGGCTTATGCCTACAATCTCAGCATTTTGGGAGGCCGAGGCAGGAGGATTGCTTGAGGCCAGGAGTTTGAAACCAGCTTGGGCAACATAGCAAGACCCTGTCTCCACAAAAAAAAAAAAAAAATTGGGGGGCTGGGCACAGTGGCTCACGCCTGTAATCCCAGCACTTTGGGAGGCCAAGGCAGGCAGAACCCCTGAGGTCAGGAGTTCGAGACCAGCCTGACCAACATGGAGAAACCCCATCTCTACTAAAAATATAAAATTAACTGGGCGTGGTGGCACATGCCTGCAATCCCAGCTACTCGGGAGGCTGAGGCAGGAGAATCACTTGAACCCGGGAGGTGGAGGTTGCGGTGAGCTGAGATCACCCCATTGCACTCCAGTCTGAGCAACAAGAGCAAAACTCCATCTCAAAAAAAAAAAAAAAAAAAAAAATTAGCGTACATGCCTGTAGTCCCAGCTACTTGAGAGGCTGAGGTGGGACCATCACTTGAGCCCAGAAGTCTGAGGCTGCAGTGAGCTATGATCACACTACTGCACTCCAGCCTTAGGTAACAGAGCAAGACTCTGTTTCTTAAAAAAAAAGAAAAAAGTCTCAAGCCCTCGTGTGTACTCCAAGCCACGTGTTATTTTCTGCTCGTTCGCTGGATGGAATGAAAGAGATCATGCAAGATCATGCAATCCTAGGCACAGTAAAAAATTGAGGACCTATTGATCACTTTGCCTTGCTTTTTACTTTTTCAATTCCCTGCCTTTGAGTGCTTAAAGGTTACATAGAAGTTTGTAGAAATAAAGGGTAAGCATAAAGCTAAATAATTAACTATAGGTCATGAGAATCTTCATGTTTAACACCACAGTATTCTTTGGTAAAATTTAAAAATTACTAGTTGGTTTTGTTTATACTCTATTCCCATAACTTAGAATGGCAGATGGCATATAATACATGCTCAATAAATATTTGCTTGGTGAATGAACCAGAGCTCAACCATTATTTATGTATTTTTCTCCCTGAGATTTGAAGTTTGCGGAAGCAGGTTCTGCACCTATGTATCTTTGTGGTCTAAAACAGTCTCACCGCCAGTGGAATCTCCATGTTTGCAGTGACAAAAAGAAAATGAAATTCAGATTTATTACATCCATTGACTTTTCTATGTATTTCCTTATGCCCATCTTGTTTTATTTAGGAACTTTAATTTCTCTTTAAACTGATTCCTTAGGAAATTTGTGTTCCCAGCTGAAACCCTGGCACAGGATTAATCATTTACATCTTTTAAAAATAAAAATGAAGAGTATCAGAGTTATGGTATACTTATTGAGAACCTTTTTGGAGATGCTTGTCTATAATTTCTTCAGCTGTAATGTTATCCATCTCTTCTGACATCTGCAAAAATAGCAGGGAGGGTTAAACTTGCATCTTGTTTTGTCATTGAACATCTTTTATTATTATTATTATTATTATACTTTAAGTTCTAGGGTACGTGTGCACAACATGCAGGTTTGTTACATAGGTATACATGTGCCATGTTGGTGTGCTGCACCCATCAACTCGTCATTTACATTAGGTATATCTCCTAATGCTATTCCTCCCCCAGCCCCCCACCCTCCAACAGGCCCCGGCGTGTGACGTGCCCCACCCTGTGTCTATGTGTTCTCATTATCGAACATCTTTTCAAATATTCATCAGCCCCTTGAACATCATCTCCTTTAAAATGCCTATTCACAGATTTTGCTTGTTTTCTTAAATTTCACCTTTTTATCAATTTGTATGAGCTCTTTATATATGGTGAAATTACTGTCTCTTAGGAGGTAAAGCAAGATGGCTGGATAGAATCCTCCAGCAATCATCTGCACTGCAGGAACAACAAATTGAACAACTATCCACATAAGAAGCACCTTCACAAGAACCAAAAATCAGGTGAGCAATCATAGTGCCTGGTTTTAACATCATGTCAAGGAAAGAGGCGCTGAAGAGAGTAGGAAAGACGATCTTGAATTGCCTGTACCATCTCTCTCTCATCCCCAGGCAGCATGGCAGGAAGAGAGAATCTGTGCACTTGGGGGAGGGAGAGCAAAGTGATTGGGGGACTTTGCATTGGAACTCACTGCTCCCCTAACATAGCGGAAAGCAACACAGGGCAGAATTTGGCCAGCGCCCACAGAGGGAGCATTTAGACAAGCCCTAGCCAGAGGGGAATTATCCATCCCAGCAGTCAGAACCTGACTTCCAGCTAGCCCCACCACCATTGGCTAAAGCAGTCTGGGGTCCTAATAAATTTGAAAGGCAGTCTAGCCCACAAGGACCACAATTCCTGGGCAAGTCCTGGTACTGTGCAGGGCTCACAGCCAGTGGACTCAGGGTGACACGATCCAGTGAGACACTAGCTGGGGCGGCCAAGGGAGTGCTTGCATCATCCCTCCCCCAACTTCAGGCAGTACAGCTTACAGCTCCAGGAAAAGAGGGAAGAGCAAAGAGTACTTTATCTTGCAACTTGGATACCAGCTCAGCCACAGTAAAATAAAGCACCAAGCAGAGTCCTAAAGCCCCCACTCCTGGCACTATCTCCCAGATAATATTTTTAGACCGACACCGGGCCAGAAGAGAACCCATTTCCCTGAAGGAAAGGTTGCAATCCTGGCAGAATTCACCATCTGCTGACTAAAGAACCCTTGGGCCTTGAATAAACATCAGTGGTAGCCAGTCAGTAGTCACCACGACCTTGGGCGAGACCCAGTATTGTGCTGGCTTCAGGTGTGACCCAGCACATTTCCACCTGTGGTGACAACAGTGAGAGACACCTTCTGCTTGAGGAAAGGAAGAGGAAGAGTAAAAATGACTTTGTTTTGGCCGGGCGCGGTGGCTCACGCTTGTAATCCCAGCACTTTGGGAGGCCGAGGCGGGCGGATCACGAGGTCAGGAGATCGAGACCACGGTGAAACCCTGTCTCTACTAAAAATACAAAAAAATTAGCCGGGCGTGGTGGCGGGCGCCTGTAGTCCCAGCTACTCGGAGAGGCTGAGGCAGGAGAACGGCATGAACCCGGGAGGCGGAGCTTGCAGTGAGCCGAGATTGCGCCACTGCACTCCAGCTTGGGCGACAGAGTGAGACTCCCTCTCAAAAAAAACAGACTTTGTTTTGCAACTTGGTGATATGATTAGGCTTTGTGTTCCCACCCAAATCTTATCTTGAATTGTAATCCCCAGGTGTTGAGGGCGAGACCGAGTGGGAGGTGATTGGGTCATGGGGGTGGTTTCCCCATGCTGTTCTCATGATAGTGAGTGAGTTTTCACAAGATCTGATGGTTTTACAAGCGTCTGGTATTTGCCCGGCTTGCATTTCTCTCTCCTGCCACCATGTAAAGAAGGTCCTTGCTTCCCCTTCGCCTTCCACTGTGATTCTAAGTTTCCTGAGGCCTTCCCAACCATGTGGAACTGTGAGTCAATTAAACCTCTTTCCTTTAAAGGGTACTATCTTTATGGCAGTGCAAGAACGGACTACACACTTGGGTATCCAGCTCAGCCACAGTCAAATAAAGTGTATCAAACAAACTCCTGAAGTCTCTGATTCCAGACCTGAGGTCTTGGAGGGCATTTCTAGACCCATCCTGGGCCAGAAAGGAACCTGTAGCTCTGGTGGGAGAGAACCAGGCTTGGTAGGACTCACCAACTGCTGACTAAAAACCCCTTGGGCCTTGAATAAACATCAGTGGTAGTCAGGGTATAGTCACCACTGGCCTGAGGCAGTGGTGCCCATGAGCAGATAGCCCTTCTGCTTGAGGAAAGAAAAGGGAAAAGCAGAGAGGACTTAGTCTTGCAACCTGGGTACCAGTTCAGCCCCAGTAAAATAAAGCACCAAACAAATTCCTAAAACCCCTGAGCCCAGGCCCTCACCCTTCAATGGCATTTCTAAACCCACCCTGGGCCAGAAGGGAACCTGCTTCACTGGAAGGAACCTGCTTCACCGAAGGGGAAGACCTAGTCCTGGCAGGATTCATCATTTGCTCACTAAATAGCCCTTGGGGCTTGAATAAACATCAAGACTCTCAGGACTCTCACCAACAGGCCTTGGGTGAGACCTAGCACTATGCTGGCTTCAGGTATGACCCAGCACAGTCCCAGTGGTGGTGGCCATGGGAGTGTCTACATCAGTCCTTCCCCAACTCCAGGCAGCTCAGCATGGAAAGAGAAAGACACTCTGGGGAAAAGGGAAGAGAACAAGAAACTCTGCCTGGTAATCCAGGGAATTCTCCCTCATCTCCTTGGTCTTCTCCCAAGACCACCAAAGCAGTAGCTCTACAAGTCTGCAAGAGTCAGCACATTACTGGACTTGGGGTGCCCCTTAATGCATTTGTGGTTGCATGACCAAATAACTGGATCACAACACTCAAAATTATCTTTGAATACTTACTAATCCTTCTCTAGAAAGTTGGGTACAAACAAGCCCAGACTGAAAATATTAGAATAAATATCTAACTCTTCAATGCCCCGACAATGATGAACACC
Organism: Hylobates moloch; assembly: GCF_009828535.3. Classification (NCBI taxonomy): domain Eukaryota; kingdom Metazoa; phylum Chordata; class Mammalia; order Primates; family Hylobatidae; genus Hylobates; species Hylobates moloch. The sequence continues at coordinate 37,794,396 of NW_026652278.1, forward strand.
ACAAGCTTCAAGACCATCCAGGAAAACATGACATCTCCAAATAAACTAAATAAGGCACCAGTGACCAATTCTGGAGTAACAGAGATATGTGACCTTCCAGACAGTGAATTCAAAGTAATTGTTTTGAAGAAGCTCAGTGAAATCCAAGGTAAGACAGAGAAAGAATTCAGAATGTTATGAGACAAATCTAACAAAGAGATACAATTAATTAAAAAGAATAAAGCAGAAATTCTGGAACTGAAAAAAATCAATTGAAAAAAATGAAGAAGGCATCAGAGTCTCCCAACATCAGAACTGATCAAGCAGAAGAAAGAATCAGTAAGCTTGAAGATAGGCTATTTGAAAATACACAGTCAGAGGAGACAAAAGAAAAAAGAATAAAAAATAATGAAGCATGCCTATGGTAGCTAGAAAAAAGCCTCAAAAGGACCCATCTAAGAGTTATTGGCCTTAAAGAGGAGGTAGAGAGAGAGACTGAAGTAGAAAGTTTATTCAAAAAATAATAACACTTTCCAACCTGGAGAAAGATGTTAATATTCAAATACAAGAAGGCTTTAGAAAATTGAGCATATTTAACCCAATGAGACTACCTCAAGATATTTAATAATCAAACTCCCAAAGGTCAAAGATAAAGAAATAATCCTAAAAGCAGCAAGATAAAAGAAAAATAATAACATAGATAGGAGCTCCAATATATCTGGCAGCACATTTCTCAGTGAAAACCTTACAGGCTAAAACAAAGTGACATGATCTATTTAACGTGCTGAAGGAAAAAATTTTTATCCTAGAAAGTTGTATCCAGTGAAAATATCAAAGATGAAGGAGAAATTGAGACTTTCCAAGACAAACAAAAGCTGAGGGATTTTGTCAACACCAAATCTGTTCTGCAAGAAATGTTAAAGGGAGTTCTTCAATCTGAAACAAAAGGACATTAATGAGCAGTAAGAAATCATCCAAAGGTACAAAACTCTCTTGTAATTAAGTATACGAATACAGAATATTATAACACCATAATTGTGGTGTGTAAACTACTCATATCTTGAATGGGAATACTGAAAGTTGAACCTACAAAAATAATAACCACAACAACTTTTAGGCTAGGCATGGTGGCTCGCACCTGTAATCCCAGCACTTTGGGAGGCCGAGGTGGGGGGACCACTTGAGGTCAGGAGTTCAAGATCAGCCTGGCCAATACGGTGAAACCCTGTCTCTACTTAAAAATACAAAAATTAGCCAGGTGTGGTGGTGTGCACCTGTAACCCAGCTACTTGGGAGGTTGAGGCAGGAAAATCATCTGAACCCAGAGGTGGAGGCTGCAGTAAGCCAAGGCCATGCCACTGCACTCCAGCCTGGGTGACAGAGCAAGACTCTGTCTCAAAAATAATAACTGCAATAACTTTTTAAGATACAGACAGTATAAGAAGATATAAATAGAAACAAAAAGTTAAAAAGCAGGGGGGATAAAGTGTAGAGTTTTAATTAGTTTCCTCCTTGTTTGTTAGTTTGTTTTTGCAATAAGAGTTAAGTTGTTAAACCTAAAACCATTAAAATCCTACAAGAAAACCTAGGCAATACCATTCAGGACATAGGCGTGGGCAAGGACTTCATGTCTAAAATACCAAAAGCAATGGCAACAAAAGCCAAAATTGACAAATGGGATCTAATTAAACTAAAGAGCTTCTGCACAGCAAAAGAAACTACCATCAGAGTGAACAGGCAACCTACAGAATGGGAGAAAATTTTTGCAACCTACTCATCTGACGAAGGGCTAATATCCAGAATCTACAATGAACTCAAACAAATTTACAAGAAAAAAACAAACAACCCCATCAAAAAGTGGGCAGAGGACATGAACAGACACTTCTCAAAAGAAGACATTTATGCAGCCAAAAAACACATGCAAAAATGCTCATCATCACCGGCCATCAGAGAAATGCAAATCAAAACCACAGTGAGATACCATCTCACACCAGTTAGAATGGCCATCATTAAAAAGTCAGGAAACAACAGGTGCTGGAGAGGATGTGGAGAAATAGGAACACTTTTACACTGTTGGTGGGACTGTAAACTAGTTCAACCATTGTGGAAGTCAGTGTGGCGATTCCTCAGGGATCTAGAACTAGAAATACCATTTGACCCAGCCATCCCATTACTGGGTATATACCCAAAGGACTATAAATCATGCTGCTATAAAGATACATGCACACGTATGTTTATTGCGGCACTATTCACAATAGCAAAGACTTGGAACCAACCCAAATGTCCAACAACGATAGACTGGATTAAGAAAATGTGGCACATATACACCATGGAATACTATGCAGCCATAAAAATTATGAGTTCATGTCCTTTGTAGGGACATGGATGAAACTGGAAAACATCATTCTCAGTAAACTATCGCAAGGACAAAAAACCAAACACTGCATGTTCTCACTCATAGGTGGGAATTGAACAATGAGAACTCATGGACATAGGAAGGGGAACATCACACTCCGGGGACTGTTGTGGGGTGGGGGGAGGGGGGAGGGACAGCATTAGGAGATATACCTAATGCTAAATGACGAGTTAATGGGTGCAGCAAAACAACATGGCACATGGATACATACATAACAAACCTGCACCTTGTGCACATGTACCCTAAAACCTAAAGTATAATAATAAAAAAAAAAAGAGTTAAGTTGTCATCAATTTGAAATAACGGGTTGTGAGAGATGTTATTTGTAGGCCTCATGGTAACGTCAAACAAAAAACCTACCACAGATACACAAAAAATATAAAGTAAGGAGTTAAAACATACCACCAGAGAAAATCGCTTTCACCAAAAACATCAGATGGATAGACAGACGGTGGACAGACGGACAGAAGGAAGGAAGGAAGACAGAACAACCAGAAAACAAACAACAAAATGGCAATAGTAAAGTCCTTGCTTATCAACAATAACATTGAACATAAATGGACTAAACTCTCTAATCAAAAGACATAGAGTTGCTGAATGGATAAAAAAATCAAGACTCAATGACCTGCTGCTCATAAGAAACACATTTCACCTATAAAAACACATAAACACTGAAAACGATGAAAAAAGATATTCCATGCAAATGGAAACCAAAAAAGAGCAGGAATAGCTATAATTATATCAGATAAAATAAATTTCAAGACAAAAACAGACAAAGAAGGTCATGATATAAAAGGGATCAATTCATCAAGAGGATGTAACAATTGTAAATACATATGCTGCCAACACTGAAGCACCCAGATATATAAAACAAATATTATTAGAGCTAAACAGAGAGAGAGACAACCAATACAGCAACAGTTGGAGACTTCAGCAGCCCACTTTCAACACTGAACAGATCATCCAGACAGAAAATCAACTAAAAAATATCAGACCTTCTCTACACTAAAGGCCAAATGGACCTAATAGATATTTATAGAACGTTTCATCTGACAGCTGAAGAATACACATTCTTCTCTTCACCACATGGATCATTCTCGAGAATGGACCATATGTTAGGCCACAAAATACATCTTTAAAAATTCAAAAACTTTGAAATCATATCAAGTATCTTCTCTAATTACAATGGAATAAAATCAAAAGTCAATAACAAGAGGAACTTTGGAAACTATACAAACACATGGAAATTACACAATATGCCTCTGAATGACCAGTGGCTCAATGAAGAAATTAAGAAAATTCATTGAAACAAATGAAAATTGAAACACAACATACCAAAACCTATGGGATACAGCAAAAGCAGTACTAAGAGGAAAGTTTATAGCAATGTGTCTACGTCAAAAAAAAATTTAAAAAGAAAAAAATTCAAATAACCTAATGATGCATCTTAAAGAAATAGAAAAGCAAGAGCAAATCAAATCCAAAATTCATAGAAGAAACAGTAAAAACAAGAGCAGGAAATAAATCACATTAAAATAAAAAAATACAAAACACCAATAAAACAAAAAGTTGTTTTTTTGAAAAGTTAAACAAAATTGACAAATCATTAGCTAGACTCACTAAGATAAAGCCCAAATAAATAAAATCAGAGATGAAAAAGGAGACATTATAGCTGATACCGCAGAAATTCAAAGGATACATTAGAGGCTACTGTGAGAAATTATATGCCAATAAATTTAAAAATCTAGAAGAAATGAATAAATTCCTAGACACATACAACCTACCAAGATTGAACCATGAAGAAATCCAAAACTTGAATAGACCAATAATAAGTAAGAAGATCAAAGCCATAATAAAAAGTCTCCAAGCAAAGAAAAGCCTGGGACCTGATGGCTTCACTGCCAAATTTTGGCAAATGTTTGAAGAACTAATATCAATCCTACTCAAACTGTTCCAAAAAATAGAGGACAAGGGAATACTTCCAAACTCATTCTACAAGGGCAGTATTGCCCTGATACTAAAACCAGACAAAGTAACATCAAAAAAAGAAAACTACAGGCCAATGTATCTGATGAACACTGATGCAAAAATCCTCAACAAAATACTAGCAAGCCGAATTCAACATCATATTAAAGAGATCATTCATCGTGACCAAATGGGATTCATCACAGGGATACAAGGGTGGTTCAACATACATAAATCAATTAATATGATATATCATATCAACAGAATGAGAGACAAAAACCATATGATTATTTCAATTGATGCTGAAAAAGCATTTGATAAAATTCAACATCGCTTCATGAAAAAAACCTTCAAAAACTGGGTATATAAGAAACATACCCCAACACACTAAAAGCCACATGTGACAGACCCACAGCTAATGTTATACCAAACAGGGAAAAACTGAAAGCCTGTCCTTTAAGATCTGGAACAAGACAAGGATGCCTACTATCATCACTGTTGTTCAATATGTACTGAAAGTCCTAGCTAGAGCAATCAGACGAAAGAAATAAAGGGCATCCAAATTGGAAAGAAAGAGCTCAAGTTATCCTTGTTTGGAGATGATATAATTATGTATTTAAAAAAACATAAAGAATTCACAAAAAAAAATTAGAAATGATGAACAAATTCAGCAAAGTTGCAGGATACAAAATTGATATACAACAGTCAGTGGCATTTCTATAGGCCAACAGCAAACAATCTGAAAAAGAAATCTAGAAAATAATCCCACTTACAATAGTTACAAATCAAATTAAATACCTAGGAATTAACTTAATCAAATAAGTAAAAGATGTCCACAATGAGAACTATAAAATGCAAGAAACTGAAGAGGATACACAAAAAATGGAAAGATATTTCATGTTCATGGATTGGAAGAATCAATATTGTTAAAATGTCCATTCTATTCAAAGCAGTCTACATATTCAATCCAATCCCTATCAAAATATCAAGAACGTTCTTCACAAAAATAGAAAAAGTAATCCTAAAATTTATAGGGAACCTACAAAGACTCAATAGCCAGAGCTATCCTGAGCAGGAAAACACAAGACTCGAGAAATCGCATTACCTGACTGTATTAGTCCATTCTCACGCTGTTATGAAGAAATACCCGAGACCGGGTAATTTATAAAGGAAAGAAGTTTAATTGACTCACAGTTCCGCATTGCTGGGGAGGCCTCAGGAAACCTGCAATCATGGCAGAAGGCAAAGGAGAAGCAGGCACCTTCTTCACAGGGCAGCAGGACAGAGTGAGTGCAAGCAGGGGAAATGCCAAACACGTATAAAACCATCAGATCTTGTGAGACTCACTCACCCACTATAACAAGAACAGCATGAGGGAAACCACTCCCATGATCTAATTACCTCCACCTGGTCCCCCCATTGACACTTGGGGATTATGGGGATTATGGGGATTATAATTCAAGATGAGATTTTGGATGGGGACACATCCACACCCTATCACTGACTTCAAATTGTACTACAAAGCTATACTAAAAGCCAAACCGTACCACTGACTTCAAATTGTGCTACAGAGCTATACTAAACAAAACAGCATGGTACTGGCATTAAAATACACACACACACACACACACACACACACACACATCAATGGAACAGAATAAAGAAACCAAAAATAAATCTATACATCTACAATGAAATCATTTTCAACAAGGTGCCAAAAATATACATTGGGAAAAGACAGTCTCTTCAATAAATGGGGCTGGGAAAGCTGGATATCCATATGCAGAAGAATGAAACTGGACCCCTATCTCTCACCATATACAAAAATCAAATCAAAATGAATTACAGACTTAAATCTAAGATCTGAAAAACTACTAAAAGAAAAATTGGGGAAACTCTCCAGGACATTCATCTGGGCGAAGATTTCTTAAGTAATACCCTAAAAGTACAGGCAATCAAAGCAAAAAATGGACAAATGGGATCACATCAAGTTAAAAAGCTTCTGCAAAGTAAAGGAAACAATCAACAAAGAAACAGCCCTTAGAATGGGAGAAAATATATGCAAACTATGTATCTGATAAGGGATTAATAACCAAAATATACAAGGAGCTCAAACAACTCAATAGGAAAATATCTAATAATCTGATTTAAAAATGGGCAAAAGATCTACATAGATATTTCTCAAAAGAAGACATACAAATGGCAAACAGGTATATGAAAAGATGCTCAACATCATTGACCATTAGAGAAATGCAAATCAAAACTACAATGAGACATCATCTCACTCACTTAAAATGGCTTTTAACCAAAAGATAGACAATAATGAATGCCGGCAAAAGCATTAAGAAAGGGCAACCCTAATACACTGTTGGTGGGAATGTAAATTAGTATAGCCACTATGGAGAACAGCATGGGGTTCCTCAAAAAACTGAAGATATAGCTACCATATGATCCAGCAATTCCACTGCTGGGTATATACTCATAAGAAAGAAAATCAGTATACTGAAGACATATCTGCACTCCCATGTTTGTTGCAGGACTATTCACAAGAGCCAAGATTTGGAAGCAACCTAAGTGTCCATCAGTATCGGGGAACCTGCCCCGATATTCACGTAGGTTCTTTTCTATTTTTCCTAAGTGTTGGCCAGCTTGAGAAATACAGGGACAGAGTACAAAAGAGAGAAATTTTAAAGCTGGGCATCCAGGGGAGACATCACATGTTGGTAGGTTCTGTGATGCCCCACAAGCCGCAAAAACCAGCAAGTTTTTATTAGGGAGTTTCAAAAGGGGAGGGAGTGTGCGAATAGGTGTGGGTCACAGACATCAAGTACTTTACAAGGTAATAGAATATTACAAGGCAAGTGGAGGCAGGGCGAGATCACAGGACCACAGGACCGAGGCGAAATTAAAATTGCTAATGAAGTTTCCAGCACCACTGTCATTGATAACACCGGTTTAGAGATCAACCCGTCTGACCAAAATTTATTAGGCGGGAATTTCCACTTCCTAATAAGCCTGGGAGCACTATGGGAGACTGGAGTCTATCTCTCTATCTCACCTCTGCAGTCTCGACCATTAGAGACGACCATACCCAGGGGGGCCAGTTTAGAGACCTACCCCCAGGTGCGCATTCTCCTTCTCAGGGATGTTCCATGCTGAGAAAAAGAATTCAGCGATATATCTCATTTGCTTTTGAAAGAAGAGAAATATGGCTCTGTTCCACCTGGCTCACCGGCAGTCAGAGTTTAAGGTTATCTCTCTTATTCCCTGAACAATTGCTGTTATCCTGTTCTTTTTTCAAGGGGCCCACATTTCATATTGCTCAAACACACATGCTGTACAATTTGTGCAGTTAATGCAATTATTACAGGGTCCTGAGGTGATATACATTCTCCTCAGCTGACAGGATTAAGAGATTAAAGTAAAGATAGGCATAGGAAATCACAAGGGTATTGATTGGGGAAGTGACAGGTGTCCATGAAATCTTTACAATTTATGTTTAGAGATTGCAGTAAACACAGGCATAAGAAATTACAAAAGTATTAATTTGGGGAACTAATAAATGTCCACAAAATCTTCACAATCCACGTTCTTCTGCCATGGCTTCAGCCAGTCCCTCCGTTTGGGGTTCCTGACTTCCCGCAACACATTAACAGATAAATGGATAAAGAAAATGTGGTATATATATATATATATATATATATATATGCAATGGAGTACTATTCTGCCATAAAAAAGAATGAGATCCTATCACTTGCAACATCTTGGATGGAACTGGAGGTCATCATGTTAAGTGAAATAAGTCAGGCACAGAAAGAAAAACTTTGCATGTTCTCATTCATTTGTGAGAACTGAAAATTAAAACAATTGAACTCATGGAAATAGAGAGTATAATGATGGTTTCCAGAGACCGGGAAAGGTATTGGGTGGGGGCCAGGGAATGGGGAAGGTTAATAGGTACAATGCAATGAATATGATCTAGTATTTTACAGCACAAAAGGGTGGCTATGGTCAACAATAATTTATAGTACATTTTAGAATAACTGAAAGAGTACAATTGGAATGTTTATAACACAAAGAAATGATAAAAATGCTTGAGGCAATGAATAACCCATTTACCCTGATGTGATTATTACACATGGTATGCCTGTATAAAAATATCTCATGTATCCCATACATATATATATCTACTGTGTATCCATAAAAATTAAAAATTTCCAAAAAGAAATTGTTCTCTGGAATATAAAAAAGGCCTTTTAATGATAAAATCCAAGAGTTAGTTCTTAGTGTTCATGTATTACCTACTTCATGTACCTTTTAAGAAGGTCAAGTGAGATCAGACATATATGAAAATACTTTGAAAATTCAATGCTACACTAGTGTTAGCTATTACTTGATTTATTACCCTGCAGCGTGTGGCAGCATTCAGCAATCTTATTTTTTAAAAACTTTATATATCCTTGCCCTCTACCCTTCTACCTCTGTGGCCACTTATTTCTGTATCCTTCAATGGTCATACCTGTTTATATCCTAAATGTGGGGTACATTCTAAAGCTTTGGAGGGTGCATGTATTCCCAAGGATTCCCAAATCTGTGTCTCCAGCCTTCACTCTCCTAAGCATCAAAATCATATTTCTAGCTGACTTCTGGTAATTCTAGTTGAATGTTGTATCATCAACAAAAATTCAGTATGTTAAAATAAGCATTTCTTTTCCAGTTTTTATAAACCTCAATATTCTATAGGTAAACTATTCTAGCAATGTTAAACTCTTTTTAGAATGATATGGTTATAAGTTTCTTTTTAATTTTAATGCTAAAAAATATAATAGCAAAGACTCCTGAAATAACAACTGTACATGCTAACCAAACTAATGTGCAGTTGGAAAGCTCAAGCTTTCTAGAATCACAGTAAAAACATGAATTTGTGTCAAAAACCAAAGCAGGCTATTGACATGATCACAGTTAAAACATCATAAAAAGAGCCCAGTCTGTAAACTTCAAAATCTACTATTTGTTCTTGTACCACTATTAAAAACTACTGAATAAGGTCACCATGGACTACGACGTTCCCTTACATCTTATTCAACCTTCAGTACCTACCTCAAGACAATAAAAAATACCTAATTCTACTCTTGACCAGGGGATAGCAACCCTTAAGGTATGATGGAACAATTCTGGCAAGTAATTGATAGAGGTCTCCCTTATTAGTTCCCAAATATCTTGCCCACCATTCCCAGAATCCTGTATACTTTTTCATAAGTTCTCATTTCCATCTAGAAGGTAGGGATAAAATATGAATCTTAATTGCAGTTACTCTAACAGACATGTAAATATTGCTCCTATATATATTTAACTCACTGACAAACATCTTTTTTAGCAAAGCAGGGAATGGCTTGCTGGCTAGGTGAGAGAACGTATAAACAAATAGATATTGAAGTAAGAGATTAAATAAATACATACATAAATAATTCATCTTATTAAATAACCCACAGACCAAATAAGAATACAATTCATCCCTAAACTCTCCTATTGTTTCTTTTTTAACATATGAATTTATGATTTGTATATAGAAACAAATATATCACATTTATCAGGATTATCCCCCATTTATAACAGGGCTATTTGGAATAATCAAAATATTATAAACTCCATTAATACCTTACCTTTTTAAAAATATCTTCTCTTTGAGATATTTTTCATGATGGTCCTTTTATTTCAACTTTCTAAATAAATAAGAAATATTACTGAGAATGACATATCATAAGAAAACTGACCATTGTGATACTTGAGGTTAAAAGTATGCTTTTTAAATGTTTTAATTTAACAAGAAACAAAACAAATATACTATCACTTTTACTATTTCATATTTGTATTTGATCACCTTTAGTATTTAATAGAAATCCTGGTTAATGCAATAAGATGTGCAAAAGAAGGAAGCAAGAGGTGTAACTCTTAGAAGAGGAAAACAAAATTATCATTGTTGGTAGATGACAGGTTTTTATACATGAAAAACCCAAAAGACTAAACAAACAAAGTTTAGACATAATTAGAAAATTGGAATTGGCAGAATACAAGAGAATATATGTAAAAGTCAGTATGTTCCCTACATGCTAATGTACTAGAAAAAAACCACTTTCACAAAAAGGGTACCAGAAAAAAACTTCAAAATACGAAGGAATTAATTATTTTAATTAAAATATGTATGAACTCCCTTCCCCCCAAAAGTATAAAACTTTACAGTAAGAAAAAAAGGATCTGCTTAAATATACATTTGATCTTAGCCAAAAGGCCAAGAAGCAATGATTAAATATAGATATTCTATGGAGGCAGGGAAATTGATTAAAAGGCTATTAATAGATACTAGGGATCTGAATTTAAAAATAGATATGACGGCCAGGTGTGGTGACTCACACCTGTAATCCCAACACTTTGGGAGGCCGAGGTGAGAGGATCACTTGAGGTCAGGAGTTCAAGATCAGCCTGGCCAACATGGCGAAACCCCACTGTCTCTACTAAAAATACAATTAGCTGGGCATGGTGGTACACACCTGTAGTCCCAGCTACTCAGGAGGCTGAGGCACGAGAATCACTTGAATCTGGGAAGCAGAGACTGCAGTGAGCTGAGATCCTGCCACTGCACTCCAGCCTGGGCAACAGAGCAAGACTCCATCTCAAAAAAAAAAAAATATGAGAAGGCAAGTACAGAAAGATTCATTTAAGAGGTAGAATTCACAGGATTTGGTGACCAATTACATATGCAGGACAAAGTGAGGGAGGAGTCCAGGAGGACTTTCAGGTTTTTGGCTTGATCAACTGAGAGGTAGCTTCATTTCAAGTACTGTCAAACTAGAAAGGTAATTGAGATGGGATTAACAAGTTCAAGTTGGAGATACTGCTTATAAATATTTATAAGACATTTAAGTGAGAGATCTGGAAGGTGGTTAAAAATAATGAATAGACTTGGAACAGAAGATAATCACGTCTAAGTAAGCTAAATTGTTTGTATAATCAGTAAAACAAAAAGGCACTTAAGAAATTAAAGAATCTTAAAAGACTACCGACACACTTAAGATTCTTCCTACTAACATACAAAAGTAAGACAGAAGAATAAAATGGTGAGAAAAGAGATCCATTCTGCAAGAACTTCTAAAATGCACTTAAAATCAATACCTGGCTTATTGATGACTACACTTGTAAATGTTGTCTGCTCAACTAGGCAAAGCATTAGCGTGGCACACATACTATAGACAGCAAAATTATAAATTATCAAATAAAATGTTATTGTAGAAATTACTAATCATTTTTTGCAGACCTGGAAGTGTTCCTAACCTGTTCATTTATCATTCTACATAAGAGATAAGATAAATAATCATTTAAAATTTGGATAAAATTACAGATCTAGATGAATATTGCACTTGCTCTGTTGAAATCTCATGCAAAAGTAAAGAAAAATGACAGTGCAGACTTCTGCCTTCTTACAGCAATTCAATTCTCTGTGTTAAAAAATTGGCTCCAACAGGCTGAGCGCGGTGACTCAAGCCTGTAATCCCAGCACTTTGGGAGGCCGAGGCGGGCAGATCATGAGGTCAGGAGATCGAGATCATCCTGGCTAACACGGTGAAACCCCGTCTCTACTAAAAATACAAAAAAATTAGCCGGGCGTGGTGGCAGGCACCTGTAGTCCCAGCTACTCAGGAGGCTGAGGCAGGAGAATGGCGTGAACCCGGGAGACAGAGCTTGCAGTGAGCGGAGATTGCACCACTGCACTCCAACCTGGGCGACAGAGCAAGACTCCATCTCAAAAAAAAAAAAAAAATAGAAAATTGGCTCCAACATTTAAACCCTATCTTCTCTTTGAGGTTATTGCTAACTCATGATTCTTGCAGTTAAAGCTTTGTCTAAAAGGCAAGGAAACTGAGGATTAACTATTTTTGTATCAGATGACCTGGAGTCTATCACTTTGGTGATTTCTGAAATGAAATTTCCTAGGGCTTATGTTGTAAGTTTAACATTCATAAAGAAATGTATCACTTGAACCTTTGAAAAGCTGGAAAAAAAAAGGTGGGGGTTGTTCAGATCTCTTCCTAGCTAGGCTTGGTATATGAAAGTATGCAAAAGTCCAATTTGTAGTTTTGCAAGCATTTATCTTTCTATTAATGATGCCCACAGGGTAATAGATGTGATAAAACATAAAAACTTCTGGCCGGGCACGGTGGCTCACACCTGTAATCCCAGCACTTTGGGAGGCTGAGGTGGGAGGATCACCTGCGGTCAGGAGTTTAAGACCAGCCTGGCCAACATGGTGAAACCCCCTCTCTACAAAAATACCAAAATTAGCCAGGCATGATGGTGTGTGCCTGTAATCCCAGCTACTCAGGAGGCTGAGGTGGGAGAATTGCTTGAACCCGGGAGGCTGAGGTGGGAGAATTGCTTGAACCCGGGAGACAGAGGTTGCAGTGAGCCGAGATTGTGCCATTGCACTCCAGCCTGGGTGACAGAGTGAGACTCCATCTCAAAAAAAAAAAAAAAAAAAAAAAAAAATTATATATATATATATATATATATATATATATATACTTCTTTAGTATTAGTACAATAGATTTTACTGTAGTTTCTTAATTTATGTTTGTAATTAATGAAATTAAAGTCAAAGATGAAACCAAACACATTATTTTTCTATGATTATAAAGGCCAGAATTTCTAACATCTCATCCTCTCTTTCATAGTCTTTGGGATGGAAGCCAACTTCTGTAATTTCACAATGAAAACCAATAAAACATCAATTCAATAAAAAAATTAAAAACTTGTTTATGGTAACACAACAAAATTAGAGGCAATTAACTGATCTCAAATTATATTTCTAAATTATAGAAAACATTAAATTTAATAAAAATAGTTTTGGTCAATGCAGGCTGAAAAGACACTATGAGATTTACGTCTCTTTCCACATTCTTTTTTGGCTCCACAAATACCTTTGCAGCAGAGTTGATATAGTTTGAATGTTTGCCCTCTCCAAATTTCATGTTGAAATGTATTCCCAATGTTGGAGATGGGGCCTGGTGGGAAGTGATTAGATTGTGGGGGTGGATCCCTCATGGATGGCTTAGCACCATACCCTTGTTGATGAGTGAGTTCTTGCTCAGTTCACATGAGATCTAATTGTTTAAAAGAGTCTGATATCTTGCTTTTCTCTCTCTTGCTCCCTGTCTCACAATATGGCATGCCAGCTTTCCTTTCCTTCCACCACAATTGTAAGCTTCCTGAGGCCATCACCAGAAGCAGATGCTGAAGCCATATTTGTGCAGCCTGCAGAAATATGAGCCAATTAAACTTTTTTTCTTTATAAACTACCCAGTCTCAGGAACTCCTTTATAGTGACACAAAAATGACCTAACACAGAAAGTTGGTGCCAAAATGTGAAGCATTCTGTACAGATACCTGAAGATGTGGAATGGCTTTGGAACTTGGTAAGGGGCAGAGGTTATAAGAGTATGGAGGGCTCAGAAGAAGATAGGAAGATGAGGGAAAGTTTGGAATTTCTTAGAGACTGGCTAAACGGTTGTGACCAAAATGCGGATAGAGATATGGACAGTGAAGGTCAGGCTGATGAGTTCTCAAATGGAAATGAGAAAGTTATTAGGAATTGGAGTAAAGGTCACCCCTGTTATGCCCTAGCAAAGAACTTAGCTGCACTGTGTCCATGTCCCAGGAATCTGTAGAAGTTTGAACTTAAGAGTGATGACTTAGGGTATCTGGCAGAAGAAATTTCTAAACATCAAAGCATTCAAAAAGTGACATGACTGCTTCTAACAGGCTATTACCAGATGTGGGAGCAAAGGAATAATTTAAAGTTGGAATTTATATTTAAAAAGGAAGCAGAGCATAAAAGTTTGAAACATTTGCAGCCTGGCCCTGTGGTAGAGAAAGAATTTAAGCAGGCTGTGGAGCAATCACTTGCTAGAGAGATTAACATGACTGAAAGAGAGCCAAGTGCTATTATCCAAAACAATGGCAATAAGGCCTCAAAGGCATTTCAGAAGTTTTTCAGATAGCCCCTGCAATTACAGGCTCATAGTCCCAGGAGGAATGAATGATTTCAGGGAGCAAACCCAGGGCCTCACCACCCTGTTCAGCCTCAAGACACTGCTCCCTGTATCTAAGCTGCTCTGGCTCCAGCCTTGGTTCAGAGAGGCCCAGGTACAGCTTGGGCTGCAGCTCCAGACGGTGCAAGCTGTCAGCCTTGGTGGTTTCCACAGGGTGTTAAGTCTGCAGATGCTCAGAATGCAAGTGTGAAAGAGGCTTGGCAGCTTCCACCTGGATATCAAAGGACATATGAAGAAGTCTGGGTGCCCAGGCAGAAGACTGCTACAGGGGTGGAGCCCTCACAGAGAAACTCTACTATGGTAATATTGAGGGACAGTGTGGGGTTGGAGCCCCCACAGAGTCTCCACTGGGGCACTGCCTAGTGGAGCTGTGGGAAGGAGGCCATCACCCTCCAGAATCCAGGTAGATTCACCAGCAGCTTGCACCCCTGCCTGGAAAAGCTGCAAGCACTCAACTTCAACCTATGACAGGCACCATGTGGGCTGCACCCTGCAAAGCCACAGAGGTGAAGCTTCCCAAGACCTTGGAAGCCCACCCCTTGCACCAGTGTGCTCTGGATGCAGGACATAGAGTCAAGGATTATGTTGGAACGTTAAGATTTAATGCCTGGCCTGCTGGGTTTCAAACTTGCATGGGGCCTATTACTCCTTTCTTTTGGCCAATTTCTCCCTTTTGGAATGGGAATGTTTCCCCAATGCCTGCACTGCCATTGTATTTTAGAAGTAAATAACTTGTTTTTTATTTTGCAGGTGTAGAGGTGGAAGGAATTTGGCCTTGAATTTCAGATGAGACTTTGGACTTTGGGATTTTTGAGTTAAGGCTGGAATGAATTAAGACTTTGGGGACTATTGCAAAGGCATGATTATATTTTGAAATGTGAGAAGGATGTGAGATTTGGGAGGCTAGGGGTGGAATTATATGATTTGGATGTTTGTCTCCTCCAAATCTCATGTTGAAATGTGATTCTCAATAATGGACATGGGGCCTGGTGGGAAGTGATTGGATTGTGGGGGTGGATCCCTCATGGTTGGTTTAGCACCATCCCCTTCATGATGAGTGCGTTCTTGCTCAGTTAGTTCACATGAGATCTAGTTGTTTAAAAGAGTCTGTCTAGGACCTCCCCCCTCTCTCCTTTACTTCCTCTTTTGCCATGTGACATGCTGGCTCCCCTTCCCTTCCACCATGATTGTAAGCTCCCTGATGCCCTCACCAGAAGCAGATGTTAGAGCCATGCTTATATAGCCTGCAGAACTGTGAGCCAATTAAAACTCTTTTCTTTATAAATTACCCAGTATTCTTCTATTGCAACGCAAGAATGGCCTAATACAAGAGTATCATTCAACATGATAGTTAAATGCAAGCTCATGCAATTCCCCAGACATTTGTAGAAACTAGAATGCCACACAAGTTTTTGTTTATCTGTTTGCTTTTTAGAGACAGGGTCTCACTCTTTCACCCAGGCTGAAGTGCAGTGGCATGATGACCACTTATTACAGCCTCGAACTCCTGGGCTCAAGCGATCCACCTGCTTCCACCTCTTGAGTAGCTAGGACTACAGGCATGTGTCTCTAAGGATCGGCTAATTATTATTATTGTTATTATTATGCACAGACAGGGTCTCACTATGTTGCTCAGGCTGGTCTCAAACTCTTGGCCTCAAGCAACCCTCCTGCCTCAGTCTCCCAAAGCACTGGAATTATAGGCATGAGCCACTGCGCTTGGCCTAAACAAATTTCTAAATCAATTCTGCAGGCACAAGACTATGTGGATCCCTGAATCAGCACACTTCTTTTTGGCACAATTTTCAATCACCTTGGTTACTTCTATCACATGCCATTTGGTTTCAGGAGTTCTAGCAAAATAAAACCACAGAAAAATCTCTAGCATGTGGAAATGGTTACACAATGCATATCCTAGTATATAGTAACATTATCTTTAATTGTGATCCAATCAGAAAATTGGTTCCCTTTAATCTTCCCCTGGCTCTTGTTAGAAATATTTCTAAATGTATTAATGCACTTTCCTTCCTTAGCAGATCTGAATTCAGACCAAAATCCAATTTTATCTTTATCTCAGTTCATCTATTGTCACATAGTATGATGACACCTTTCTGAACTCTCTTACAGCAATGTTTCTTAAATGATGCCTTCCAGACTTAATTTGAATTAGGATGCTATGTCCAGAATTAAGGTCTCATTCAGAGTTATGATGTAATTAAGGCAACAATAGCATTTTGTAAAAATAATCTATTAAATATATGGCACCAGCTACCCTTCATTGTTATTAGGATATGGAAGAAGTAGAATTTAACTTAACAATACTTAGTTAAGTGGAATATAGCAGTATTTCACAGTGTTCTACAAAAAACATTATGACTTCCATGTATTGCATTAACTGGCAAGTTTAAAAATTAACTTAACTGTTATCTTGTTTTCCAAAATTAAAACCTAGGAACAAATGGCATGACAAAAGATTTTCTGATCTGTGAATTTATTTAAGTCTTTGAAAGGCAACAAAACTAAATCACCCACTGCTCTCAGGACCAATTCCCAAGTCATCACGTCCTGCTCCTGTAGATCAAGAAAGATTTGGGCCCACTTCCTCTATCTTGGGACTTCTGGTATATGAAAACTAATGTGGAAACAGGTTACAAAAACTATCATATTTTGAAAATTTACATCTAACACACACCATGCGATGTAGTTTTGCTACTCAAAAGTGAATTACAAGACTTACAAAAATGTATTAATTCTTAAAGCAACCCCTGGCCAGAAGGTCCAGAAACTCTAAACAATTAAGTACTGTAATTTTTTTTATTTAAACCTGAAGATGTATCTCTGTGTCTATACTTATAGCCTCAATTAGAGAGAAAGTCAACCAGGAGGCCCTTTCTGAAAGTGAAGCCAAAAAACCCTCACATCCACTTCCCCATCCAAGCCGCAGTGACCACTCTCTAACATAACCCGTCAACCAAAGCTGGATGGAGTTCTCGTTTATACTCCCTGGCATCTCCATCCTTTAATTTTTACAACTTCCCCACAAATGGATCGCATTCAGTGTTTCAAAGGCTGATTTAAACTCCACGTCTTCCAGGAAGTTTTTTTCTAACTCTGTCTCTTGATCTCCAACAGCATTTGTAGTTCGTAATGCGAATTTGTGTTCATTACATTCTACCTTGCAAGTTCATCTTTCTGCTTATCCTAATGTGAAGACCAGGACTAAGGCAAGGTGTTCAGCACACACAGTAGGCACTGAATTAATAATATGCCGACCCGTATTTGATGCAAGTCAAACACTGCTCTCGAGTGATTTTCAATTCGACTCATTCCCAAATTGGCCAACGAACGGGTCGGCCAGGCCCCCGGACTACAAGTCCCAGCGGCCCGCGCGGCACCGGCTCCGGTTATCCCAGCCCAGCTAGTTCGGCCCATGGAGCAGAGCTCCACAAAAGTGCAGGAATGTCTGACAGGGAAGAATCAGAGAAACCTTCACCAGCAGCCCGACATTCACCTGGACGGACAGTGCGCTTTTCTTACGTCTGGGCAGCGAAGGCAGGGCTCACCCTCTACCGCAGGCTAGGACGGTCACCAACGGCCCCACCGCACCCTGCGCCCGCCCCACGGCGCCCGCGGGCTGCAAGTCACGGCGACCCAGGAGCATGCGCGCTGCGGTCCCTGGCTTACCAGGGCCTAGGGGGAGCGGAGCACGCGCCTTCGGGAATCTTCGGTACGCCAAGTCTGTTCGCCGCCCGGGTCTATCACCCCCGCCCCTCGCCTCTGCCCGTGCGCGTGTGAGTTGTAGCGTTCCCTGGGGTCTGTTCTGGAGGAGGCCCTAGAGCGGGGTTGCCTGGGGCGTGGGGCTCTCACCTCTCTCGTCATGGTGAAGAAGAGTATACCCAGCGGGTGAGTACCGGCCGAGAGCTCCCGGGTGAGCGGGCGTCCCCGGGGAGGACGCTGGGGGGCGCCGCCGTGGGAAGAGCGGTCGCCCGCGGTGGGCGTGGAGGCGCGAGGCCAGGGGACGCCAGGCGGCCAGTTGCACGGGTTGCAGCGCCCCAGGACCTACTTTCTCTTTGCCGCCGGCCCTGCCTTGCTAGGAAAAGAGGGGAGCTTTGACTTCAGGTGATTCCTTTGTGGCTTCCAAAAGAGCCCCCTAAATATGCAAGCGGTTCCTTTTATTTCCAGAGCTTGCTGTTAGCGTGCTAATGTACTATGTTTAAAGTCTGAAGGCATGCCAGACACGGTCACCCATGTGTCGTCATTCATCGCTTAATAAACAGAGTACAGCCCTCATTGTTTTTCTTTTTCCCATTGCCTGTCTCAGAGTTAAAATAACGAGATAAACTAAACGTGATGCGGTTGGGAACTTGTTCAGGGAAAGCGGCTGGGACGAACTTCGGAAACTTGCTAGTGTGGAGAGCCGCACGGTGGTGGTTTGTATGCTTTCACTCATTCAAGCTTTCCACAGTGTTTGCGTTCTGTGTCAGGCATTGTGCACCAACGGTCATCTTGTGTAAGCCTTCCATGCATTTTTAAGCTTTGCTTTTATTTTCTAAATGTACACGTTAATAGAGAATAAACATTATTAACCTGTTTATTCTAATATTAATTGCCTAAGTTCCTTAGAATTGTCTTTATTTTTTAATAGTATAGTGACCAAAAGTAATACTAGTGTTTAACCTTAGTAAGCAAAATAAAGTCCCAGTGTCTCTGACAGCTTGGCACAGGGTTTCATTTGAGACCATAAATCCTACCCTGCCTATAGTCTCTGTCATACTTGGTAACCACCCAAATAATTTATCCCTTCTCGCAGCCTCATTCCCACACCTTCTCCATCTGCTAATCGTCTCACTATCTGCCTTCTTCTGGAAACTGTAAACTCTTTCTCTAGACTCCCCATATGTAAACCCCTCTATATCTCTTTTTTTAATTTTTACATATATATTTTTATTATACTTTAAGTTCTAGGGTACATGTGCACAACGTGCAGGTTTGTTACATATGTATACATGTGCCATGTTGGTGTGCTGCACCCATTAACTCGTCATTTACATTAGGTATATCTCCTAATGCTATCCCTCCCCCCTCCCCCCACCCCACAACAGGCCCCGGTGTGTGATGTTCCCTTTCCTATGTCCAAGTGTTCTCATTTTTCAATTCCCATATGGAATACAATGCAGCCATAAAAAATGATGAGTTCATGTCCTTTATAGGGACATGGATGAAGCTGGAAACCATCATTCTCAGCAAACTATCGCAAGGACAAAAAACCAAACACAGCATGTTCTCACCCCTCTGTATCTTTATATCTTCTTGTTCACAAAACATTCCTCCTTGTGATATTGGGTACCTGGCTCTCTGCCGAAGACACTGCTTTCCCAGCAATTCACCACAGCAAAAGCCGTGCCTGCCCGCACCCCCCACCCCCTGCCCAGAGGTGGTATCTGTATTCGCCATCTCCTCATGGCCATTGCTAGGCCATTCCATTCCACTCTTGTAAAACTTACCAGAAACCCTTCCCTAATGAGCCCTTTTCCCTCTCCTCACTGGTATTTACCAGCTGCCTGGTCACTCATGTTCATTAAGGAATTTAGTACCCAACTTAGTCTTCTTTTTTTTTTTTTTTCTTTTGAGACGGAGTCTCTGTCAGCCCAGTTTGGAGCGCAGTGGTGTGATCTCAGCTTACTGCAACCTCTGCCTTCCAGGTTCAAGCGATTCTCCTGCCTCAGCCTCCCGAGTAGCTGGGACTAGAGGCGTGCACCACCACGCCCAGCTAATTTTTGTATTTTTAGGAGAGACAGGGTTTCACCATGTTGGCCAGGCTGGTCTTGAACTCCTGGACTGCAGGTGATCCACCCGCCTCGGCCTCCCAAAGTGCTGGGATTACAGGCGTGAGCCACTGTGCCTGGCCAGTCTTTCTTTCATACTCAATCGCTACAAGGTTCTGAGGGAACTGAAGCAGTCATGTGCATCACAGGTCCAGCACCCCATATTCCCTTAACTTACTGCCATGACTGACTGCAGGACCGTAACATCTAAGACTGTTCCATATTAACAATCATGAACTCTAGTATCTTCTCATCTTCCTGTTTCTTTCATTTCTTCCTCTCCCTTATTCTATTATACTTAATCCCTGACCTCATGAAGACGCTGTCGCTTGATGACTATTTAGTCATCATCAGCCTCTACCTACCTACATTGACTTTCTTCCTTGTCTAGCCCACACTCCTTATTTTATTATTTACCCACATCAGTATCCACAGTTTCTTTGCCTTTTGTGTTTCTTCCACTTTTGTCCAGCATACCTATTATTCTAGTTTAGCCTAGCCATTTGCTTTCTCTCCTCATATAGAAAGGTAATTGTATTAGTGAAAATCATGTAACCGGATTATTGCCATGATGATATGGCACAGTCCATAATGTAGCTCAGCCATTCTTCTTTCTCACCCACAGCTGCTGTTCTAACTTTTATCGTTCCTTAAACCCTCTACTCTGCTTTTGACCTTGTGCTTTTCAGCAGCTGGCTTTGCTTTTTCAGAGGAAACAGAGACTCTCAGACATGAATACTGTGACACTGACCACAGGCCAACTTAACATCAGCAGATATCCTGTCTCAGATGAAGAGGTACGTTTGGTTTATTTATTTTTTTTTTTTCTATCTACAGATGATCCAATATATGTCCTAGATCTCATTCATTCTGTCTCTTCTGGGGCCTTGTTTCATCATTTAACCCTTCCTTTTTATCTTCAATATACCCTTTCCCCACCTCCCTCCCCTGGCTTTATCTGCCCTGTCCAACAAAAACAAAAACAAAAAGAAAAACCATCCACTGGGATTATTCTCAGATTTCTTCTCTCTCTAGTTTTTTACAGCCACATTTAGAGAAAAAGGTAATCTTCTTTTCCCTTCCCTTACTTGTTAACTCTTCTACCCACAGAGTTCTGGCTTCTACCACCTAATCATGCCACCAAGGACTTTGTAATCGCCAAACCCAAAATAGCTTTTTAGGCTTCTTTTCTGCACTTAGCTCTGTAGACCATTTCCCAGTCTTGAACTTTCCTTGTTTAATTGTTTTCACAAACATCAGTTTCTACCATTCTTCTCCCACCTCTTAGGTCATTTTAAATTTGCAGTACCAGTTCCTCTGGGATCTTGCTCTAATGTGGGGTATCCAATTTTTTGGCATCCCTGGGCCATATTGGAAGAAGAAGAAATGTCTTGGGCCACACATAAAATACACTAACGATAGCTGATGAGCTCAAAAAACAAAAGATTGCAAAGAACTCTCAAAATGTTTTAAGAAAGTTTACAAATTTGTGTTGGGCCACATTTAAAGCAGTCCTGGGCCACATGGAGCCTGTGGGCTGCAGGTTGGCCAAGCTTGCTCTAATACCTTTTCTATGATTTTGTAGTCATTTTCTTCTCCTTGGCATCTAAACATGTTGAAGTTTGTCATAAAAACAAACAAACCTTTTCCTCTGTCCCGCTCCCCACAGTTGTTGCTCTTTAGGGTTTTGTCCTTTATCTTTTTCTCTTTTCAGTTTGTATTGTTCCCTATGAGTAATCTCATAGCTTCAACCACCAGTTTAGGGAAATGACTCCCAAGTCTCTCCTTAGCCTGGACTTCTTACCTGAGCTCCTGACGGTGACACCCTTACCCCAGTACCCAAAGTACGTGAAGTGTATAGAGTTCAAAACCAACCTTCCCTCCCCAGACTTATTCCCTGTGTTTCCTGTTTCGTGAATGAGGCCAGTATCTGTTCAGTCATCCCAGTGAAAACTAAGAACAATCCTGAAATTCCATTTTTTAAAGTCATTCCACACACATTCAGCAGGTTAATTCTGCTGCCTGAATAGCTGTTCTTTGGAGCCTGTCTTTGTCCTCATGGCTGTGCTTTAGCAGCCAGCATCTCTTGACATTCACTGACTGACTTGTCTCCCAGTTACCTCCTTCTTGTTTCTTTCATTATATTATCAGCAGAACTATGTTCCTAAAGTGCAGACCTGATCCCCTGATTTCACTTCCTCCATATAGTAAACTCTGAGCTCTCTGCCTGACATATATGAACTAGCTCCTTTCTTTCAAAACTTTGTTTTTCTGCCATTCTCCAGCATGCACACTGTGCTAAAACCATTCCAAACCATTAACTGTATCCTGGGCATGGCATGTAGTTTTCTTTGCATGAGCCATTCCGTGCTGGAATCCTGTCAACTTTTCCCCATAAAGTTTCTGCTCAAGCATTACTTTCTTTGTGATGCCAACACTAATTCCTTCTGTATGGCACTGTATAGTAATTACTTATCTGTCTCTCTCTCCACCAGACTAAAAACTGAGGGCTGACACTGAATTTCTTCATTTGTTTGTTGAATGAATGAGTAGCAATTAGCACAGTATCATCTGTGAATGGTGAACCATGACTCCTGTATACTTTGGGTGATGATCAAATATTAACTTTGGGAAGGACCTCAAAGACAATGTAGGTCAGCTCTTCTTTTATCAGATGCAGAAACTGAGGACCAGCGAAGTTAAGGACCTTAAGCACCTGTTCCTCAGGCACATGATGCACACTGATGCCATCATGCCTTTACTTCTGTTCTCTGCCTAGAATAGACTGTTCCACCTGGCAAAACACTACTCTACTTATCCATGCACCTTGCTTTTCAGTGTTGTTCTTGGACTACCAGCATCAGAGTTATTAGGAGTGTTTATTTAAAATGCAGATTCCTGAACTCCATCACAGAGTTTTTGAACCAATCTCTGGAAGGGAATCCAGGAAGTCCATTTTAAGTGGAGTTTCACTGTATTAACTTAAAAAAAGAAAGGTCTCTACTTCCCCCTCTGCTTTCTCCTGCAAAACAAACACACAAGAAGAGAGAGAAAGATGGGCGGGGATGGGGGGTGGTGGGAAAGAATAAATACTGATTCCAAAATGAGAAAGGAACCGTCTTTGCATCTAGGTTTTAGTATATGCTGCCATAAACAGCTTTCAATAAAAATTTTGTGATTTTCATATTTGTTACTTAAAAAATGAACTGACTCAAAATTATATAGCAATAGGACAAAAAGTAATTGAAGCTTAAATTTATTATTGCTCATTCTTTAGCAAAACCTCACTCCAAAAAAATACTATTCAGTTCAGCATTCATTTTCAAAAGTTGGGGGGTGGTTTTCAAAGGGATTCTTTTACATTTAGTGGTTGAGAGTAAGACCACTCTGAGACCCCAAAAGAGAAAAGGCACAGCTTATTGCTGACATTTTACCATAGGATTGTAGGTGTCCTAAAGGGTAGTTGATGCCCCCTTACCTAACTTAAGACAAAGGTGTGAACAGGGTTGCTGGCTGCTGCAGAAGTGAATGTTAGTTTGGCTCATTCTTCCAGCTTAAATCAGTAGCAAGCAGCTGAGTTTTCCTTAAACCCAGGTTCTTTCCTGGCAAGAACAATGTGGCTTAAAGAAATTTATACTGTCAGCAGTTAATGGTTTGGAGTTGAACAAAGTATTTACCTCCCCAATTTTGGCAACTGTATACTCTTGGTAGTACCTGCTTTTGATACATTTTTTAAAGTGTGTGGCTTATAGAGCTTTTATATTAAGTTGCTCTGTAATTGGATCTTGATTCTCTGCATAAATCTGACTTTTCATATTATGAATAGTTGCAAAATAATCTGAGGAATTTTTATGTTC
The DNA here is from genome assembly GCF_009828535.3 of Hylobates moloch. Lineage (NCBI taxonomy): Eukaryota > Metazoa > Chordata > Mammalia > Primates > Hylobatidae > Hylobates > Hylobates moloch. Next base: position 37,818,541 of record NW_026652278.1, read on the forward strand.
CTCAGATTAATTTTTAGACCCTGATACTTACCAATGTTGCCCAGTAAAACACTATTTTGCTTGCTTCTCAATTCACTTTATCTTAATGAAAAGCAAGTGAGATTCAGATGTAGCCATACTAGTGACCTGTAAATCAATCTACAGATCAGTTTTCTTGATCTATAGATTTATAGAGCAATAGTATACCTATTTTGTGGGAAGGTCTGTCAAATTTAATGTTTTGTTGTGCACAGCTTACGTTGACCTTTGTTTTAGTAGACAGTAACTAGTTGTAAGTCACATAAACTTAATATATACTTCAACTAACTGATGTTTCTATAAAACGTGCATTTTTTTTCTCTTTTGTTTAAATTATAGTTTTTAAGTTCTGGGATACATGTGCACAATGTGCAGGTTTGTTACATAGGTATACATGTGCCATATTAGTTTGCTACACCCATCAACTCGTCATTTACATTAGGTATTTCTCCTAATGCTACACCTCCCCCAGCCCCCACCCCCCCACAGGCCCCGGTGTGTGATGTTCCCCTCCCTGTGTCCATGTGTTCTCATTGTTCAACTCTCACTTACGAGTGAGAACATGCCGTGTTTGGTTTTCTCTTTTTGTGTTACTTTGCTGAGAATGATGAAAACCTGCATTTTAATAACACTACAGATAGCAGATATAATACATGTTTTTAAAAGTGCAAAATAAGACTATCCTGGATTCCTTTCAATGTGAATCTAACCATTTACAGCTTTTAAATGAACTGTGTGCATACTCCTGCATAATTATCTTCAGTACACTGATAACATACTTTTACTTTGCAAATTAGGAGTGGCCTCAAGGGGCAGTTAGAATTGGTGATATATGAAAGTTCTCTATTATCAAGTCTATTCTAGATGGAACTCTTCTATCTAGGTAAGAGTTCTAGTTTCTTATCTTGCTCAGTAAGATGGCCAGCCTTATTGTCTAATTGGCTTTAAGAAAAAATAGTGACTGCTTACCAAGTGCTAGATACTGTGGGTTTGCTCTTTGAATCTGTGGGCCTCTAATTTGTATGGATTAATTCTTAAGCAATATAAAACACCAGCACATCAGATTCTTGTGAGAGAGTAGAATCTAGAATTGTCCTTCCTTTTTCTCAAAAGTTTGGCTGAAAGAAGTATTATTGCAGAAGGTCATTTAAAGACTCTGCAGTCTGTTCACCACTCCCTATGGATCAAGCCGGACCACTCAGACTTACGTACTTGGACTATATTACATTAATTACTTAAAGCATTAGTTTCAGTGAGTCATGCCAGTCATGTTAAATGTCATGCCCAGTCATATGAATGGTATCTTTTAGGATTCAGTAGTAAAAAATGCTTTCTTTTGGATATTTAAATATTGTATGATATATAAATGATTTCCCTTTTTAAATTTTTTTATTTTTTATTTTTTTGCTTTTGTTTCTTGGACGCTGAGAGGTGAATGTGAAATTCAGTTAACATCCGGACTGGTCTTTATGATCTGTATTTTTTTAATGTTTACATGTTCTTTATTTACTACTTAAATTTTATTTGTATTTTAAGTGGCTTTAAATTCTTTTTGAAATAAGTAAAATGTATGCTAAATTGAGTTGAATATCTGGCATTTCAGTTCACTGTAATAGGAAGTTATTACTACAGCGTTAATAATGCTTTGATCGCCAGATTATAGAGTGGGATGAGCAGTAGAATGAAGTCCTATGTTTGAAATTGCTTTCAATAAATGAAGAAAAATGCAGTTAAGATTTTATGCCTCTGTCTCATTATTCACTTGAATAGTTAGATAAGTTACCACATTAGCTGACAAGTTAATTTTCAATTCCTTAGGAGCTTTAAAAATTCATAATATTCTGAAGATACCAGAGTATATTATACTGCTTGGAAATTTTAGTAAATGATGTATGTTCTGACCTAGATTATTTCAATTATAAAGATATGTACATGCAATCTAGTTCTATTGGAACCTATAGCCAAGAAACATTGAAAAAAATTCATCATTCAAACAAATAACCACTTCATGTAGGTTTAGAAAAGGGAGAGATGGCTATGGGTTATGTTGGCTGGAGGTTTCCTATAGGACTTGAATTAGGGCTTGAAGTGAGAGTAGGAGTTAGAACTAATTTGTATGGATCCATTCTTAAGCAATATAAAACACCAGCACATCAGATTCTTATGAGAGAGTAGAATCTAGAATTGTCCTTCCTAACTTTTTCTCAGAAGTTTGGCTGAAAGAAGTATTATTGCAGAAGGTCATTTAAAGACTGTGCAGTCCGTTCATCACTCCCTATGGATCAAGCTGGACCACTCAGACTTATGTACTTGGACTATATTACATTAATTACTTAAAGCATTAGTTTCAGTGAGTTAGTCATGCCAGGGTGATTTTGTCCACCAGGAGACATTTGACAACATCTGGAGACATGTTTGATTGTCATAACTTGGAGTGGTTTGAGGAGGGGATTCTACTGGCATTCAGTATGCAGAGGCCAGGGATGCTGCTAAATGTCCCACAATGCACAGGACAGCCCCACAATTTTTTACCCCAAATATTAGTGCCCAGTTGAGAAACCCTGATTTAGATGGTCAAGGAGCCTAAGGAAAGGTACAAGACACAGAAAGAGGAACGAACTTAATATATTTGTTGGACTCTAAGGAGAGCTGCTTGACTGGAGAGTGTTTCCAGGTGGGATCTGTGGTGAAAGGTAAGACTCAATATATGGATAAGTCTGTGTGTATATGGCCTTAAAGAATCACAGTAGATTTGAAGTTTATCCTGTAATGACAGTAGCATTTACAGAAAGTTTCTGTTGGAAATAGAAAAAAAATGGAAAATATATGAGTATAGAAGAAAAACAATTGAAATTCAACTTTTAAAATAGTGATATATTTTCTTTAAGACACGATTTTCCTTCTTCCTACCCCTTCAAAAATAAATCAGAATAACACTATATGTAAAAGTTTTGCGATGTGATCTTTATGTAACATTCTGAGGATTTTTCCTTATTAAATAGTCTTTGTGGCCAGGCATGGTGGCTCATGCCTGTAATCCAAGGACTTTGGGAGGCCAAGGTAGGAGGATCACTTGAGGCCAGAAGTTCAAGACCAGCCTGGCAACAACATAGCAAGACCCTGTCTCCACACACACACAAAAATTAATACCTGGGTAGGGTAGTGCCTACCTGTAGTCCTAGCTACTTGGGAGGCTGAGGAAGGAGGATCCCTTGAGCCCGAGAGTTCAAGGATACAGTGAGCTATGATTGCACCATTACACCCCATCCTAGGTGACAGAGTGAGAGACCTCATTTTAAAAAAATAATCAACTAGCCAGGTGTGGTGGTGGGCACCTGTAGTCCCAGCTACTCGGGAGGCTGAGGCAGGAGAATGGCGTGAACCCAGGAGGCGGAGCTTGCAGTGAGCCAAGATCGTGCCACTGCACTCCAGCCTGGGTGACAGAGCAAGACTCTGTCTCAAAATAATAATTTTGAGAAATGTGATTTTTAACAGTAACATGATATTCCAATGTGTTTCTATTATACATAATGTTGCAGTGAACATTATGCCCAAACTACTTTTCCCCAGTATTTCTGATATTTGCCTTAAGATAATTTCCAAGACATGAAATCAGTGAGGCAAAGGATGTGAATATGTTTAGGCAATTTGTACAGCTCTAGTTAGTTAAAAGCTTGTCAATGTTCTTATGCTATGAAATTTTCACCAATTCTTTTTATTGTCTTATGTTTTTTCTCTTCCTTGTTCTATGTTTAATGTTAACATTTTATCTGTATTTTGTAACCTCATTTTTCATTTTTCATCATAGACAGAGACTTACTCCAACCCAGAAGTTTATACCAAAAGACTTGATTAGCACAATAAAAGCACTAAATGAGCTTGGATTAATTATTGATTTAACATACACCACAAGATATTATGAAGTTAAGGTAAAGTTGCAAATGTATATTGTTATCATGGGTAGGTCTTAAAATAGAAAGTTTGTTTTTTGTTTTGTTGTTGTTTTGTTTTTTTAAGACAGAATCCTGCTTTGTCACTCAGGCTGGAGTGCAGTGGCGCGATCTCAGCCCACTGCAACCTCCGCCTCCTGAGTTCAAGTGATTCTCCTGCCTCAGCCTTCTGAGTAGCTGGGATTACAGGCGCCCACCACCATGCCTGGCTAATTTTTGTATTTTTAGTAGAGATGGGTTTTTGCCATGTTCACCAGGCTGGTCTCAAACTCCTGACCTCAGATGATCTGCCCACCTCGGCCTCCCAAAGTGCTGGGATTACAGGCATGAGGCACGACACCTGGCAAGAAATTTTTTTTCAATACTGCACTTGGAAAGTGAATTAAGGTATTCTCTTGGTTGTTTTAATGTTAATTTCAGAATTGCCCATGAATAATCTCTTAGCAATGTTTTTAGTCCTTCATATACTCATACAGTATTCTTTTTCTAAAAACCATTGGTTGTACAAAGAGGAAAATAACACTGAACTTTATCCTTTTAAAAAAGTAAAATAACTAGAAGGAAATGTAGTTGCAAATAGGAAAAGTGAAAAAGGGACAGAGAAACAAAAGGAGGGAAAGACAGCAATATGATGAAAACAGAAGAAATAAAAATGTGAGATGGGTATTACAACAGTAGTTTTTGAACTTTAAAAGAGAAATCTTTCAATTAAATCTTGCTCCAAAGCCCGTTATATAAAGCAGATATGGTAAGTGGGGAGTTGTGTTGGTTGAAGCAGGGGATTGAGGATCCAGACTCAGTCCACTTGACATCATCATCTCCTTCCTTCACTTTCCACCCACAGGCTAAGGGGCAGAAGGACACTTTGGAGAGCAGAATTTTAAAACCCCGCTCTAGAGGAAAATAATTCTTAGACCTTATGAAAAAACTAAAAATTGCAGTGACAAGATATGAAAGCATCTGTCTTAGCAGTTCATATGAAAAAGCAGGGAATTTTACTAGATGCAGTATGTTGCAGCTGATTAAAAAGTTAATGCACTTTTAAAGTCTGATATTTTAAAGTTCCAGATTTAAGTCAAAGGAAATAGTAGTTTTACTATACATGTGGATGGTTCTACCATTTTTCAAGTGTTGAGTTCAATTGTAATACTACTTTTTTCTTTTTTTGAATCAGAGTCTCGCACTGTCGCCCAGGCTGGAGTGTAATGGTGCGATCTCGGCTCACTGCAAGCTCCGCCTCCCGGGTTCATGCCATTCTCCTGCCTCAGCCTCCTGAGTAGCTGGAACTACAGGTGCCCGCCACCACGCCCGGCTAATTTTTTGTGTGTGTTTTTAGTAGAGACAAGGTTTCACCGTGTTAGCCAGGGTGGTCTCGATATTCTGACCTCGTGATCCACCTGCCTCGGCCTCCCAAAGTGCTGGGATTGCAGGAGTGAGCCACCGCACCCGGCCTATAATACTACATTTTAAATCACTAAAAATTCAAGATGGATAATGACTGAGTCTCATGTCTCCTGTAATATAGTAGTAAGACAGTTAAATTATTTCAAGACTTCAGTTTTTGACCTCCACAAAGACAGCAATTAGAAATTGATTTTCTGAGGTCCCCTTTGGCTCCAAAGTGCAATGATTAAAGTTTTCATTGACCCTGCTTACTGCCTTTATAGGAATAAATTCTCAATATGCGGAAAGGGAATGCAGAGAATCTTAAATGGGACATAATCACTACAGTTGTTTGTATTTGGAGTATATAGAATTCGGGCCAATGGCAACAAGGTGGATTTTTTTTTTATTGTTTAGTTTAATACTTTCACAACCTTAATTTTAAGGGATAAGAGACCATTTTCAGCTTAGGTGTTGATAGTGCTAGAGTTTCAAAGTGTGGAATATGTGATAAAGGATTTTTATGTAAATTGGACATAGTAGTATTAAAACCAGAGCAGACAGTAAAGAAAGCAGTAAAAAATAGGTTTTACTCAGGAACTATTGCAATAAAGAAAGGGACTTGATTATAGAACTGTGCTCAGTTCTGAAAACAACAAGAATAAGGGGGGATTTATACCAAGGAACAGAGTGGGGTCAGTGGATGGAAAATTCCTAGGAGGAAACATCAAGGTAAGAGGGAATTCTGGTTAAACAGACCTAACAGGATTCTTGCTGAAGGCAGGCCAGGATGATCAGACAACACCTGGGGGGCAATGGGGGATGAGGAATTTGATCAGATATTGAGGGAGGTCAGGTATGAGGATGGGGATTCTTACAAAACTGACTTAACAGGATTCTTGCTCTTGAGGACAAGGCCCAAGTACCGGGCCTGGTGGAAAATGGGCTCAAAGGAACCTGACTAAATTTTGCTCAAGGAGAGTCTTTGTCAGTAGTCATCATACTTAAATTGTTTATTTTTGCCAAGTATCTCTTACCAAAGGTTTATAAGTATTAATTGTGCTTCTCATTATGAGAACAGATAAAGGAAAAGGCTATTAAAAGAAAAGGAATTGTTATTAGCCAATTCATAAAGTAGGAGAGAGTTGTTAGACCCAAGATTTCAGAGTAGGAAAAAAAAAAAAAAATGACACCACTGGGACTTCTGCTTTCAGATAAGAGGAAGTAACAGGGACCAGATTCACCCTCCCACCTGAAACAACAACAAAAAAAAGTGAAGAAAATATATGAAACAACAATTTCCAAGAAGTTGGATATCAGGCAATGAAGGACAGTGATCTCTGAGAAATGTCCCAGCTTGCTGCCTTGAGAGAGTTTCCAGGTCATGGTGCAGAAAGTGGGAATCATGACGGAGCCAGTCACTGCCAAGTTAAGGGGACAGAACTGAGATGCCTGGGAAACCAAGGCAGCTAGCACTGGACAAGAGAGCACTGCCAAGGGAGCGTATTCTAGAGTACTCTTTCCCCAGCCTCAGGTACTTTCCTGGAATGCAGAAGGTTTCCCAGCATTTCAGGAAAGTACCTGAGGCTGGAGAAAGAGCTACTCTAGAAGGTTAGAGGGAACAGTAGTTGGAGCTCACATAGGGCTGGCAATAGTGATTTTTCCCACCAGCCGTTATGAGGTTATGGAAAACCTCATAATTCACAGGATACTGGGTAGCATTCAGAAGGGCCTTGTCTCAATAGTGGGAAATAATGAGCCCTAGACTAAACACTACTCTGATCTTATCTAATAAGTCTTAACAGCGAGACCTGAAAGGATCAAACTGTTTCCAAGTAACTGCCTCCTGAAACAAAGCTCAAGAGTATTTATAGGAATCCAAAAAAGACACAGTCCTGAGTTTGGGTTACTTTTCTCCTTCTAATTTTTCTGTTTCTGTTCTGAAAATGTGGGAGGTTGAATGGGATAATGAAAAAAGTATTAGATTAGAAATCTGGAGAGCTGAGTTTTTGTCTAGTTCTGCTACCGACTTACCATGTGACCATGGTCAAGGTTTTCTTTTTTCTTGTCACAAGTGACCCCAGTACATGGAGGGATTTGGATCAAACAAATTCTGAAGAATTCTTAAACTCTAAAATGAAATTGTCTTCAGGCCTTCTATATTTACTCGAAAGAATCAGGTACACTAAAATGCAGAAAAGATTACTTGATTCTACTTAGTTTTACTAATTGTTTTATGAAGCATAAGGGATTCTAATTTGTTACAAAAATTTAAATCATTTAAAATCAATTTGTGAATTTCTCTTAAAGTTAGTCATTTACTGGAAAAACCAAATTATACATAACATTTATTCATTTTAATATTTTTTATTTCAATAGTTTTTGGGGAACAGGTGATGTTTGGTTACATGCAAAAGTTCTTTAGTGGTGATTTCTGAGATATTGGTGCACCCATCACCCAAGCAGTATACACTGTACCCAATGTATAGTCTTTTATCCCTCATCCCCTCTCCCAGCCTTTCCCCCAAGTCCCCGAAGTTCATTGTATCATTCTTATGCCTTTGTGTCCTCATAGCTTAGCTCCCACTTATGAGTGAGAACATACGATATTTGGTTTTCCATTCCTGAGTTACTTCACTTAGAATAATGGTCTCCAATTCCATCCAGGTTGCTACAAGTGCCATTATTTCATTCCTTGTTATGGCTGAGTAGTATTCCATAGTGTGTGTGTGTGTGTGTGTGTGTGTGTGTGTGTGTATACACACCACATTTTCTTTATCCACTCGTTGATTGATGGGCATTTGTACTGGGTCCATATTTTTGCAGATTTTGCAATTGTGAATTGTGCTGCTATAAACAAGTGTGTGTAAGTATCTTTTTTGTATAATGACTTCTTTTCCTCTGGGTAGATACCCAGTAGTGGGATGGCTGGATCAAATGTAGTTCTACTTTTAGTTCTTTAAGGAGTCTCCACACTGTTTTCCATAGTGGTTGTACTAATTTACATTCCCACCAGCAGTGTAAAAGTGTTCCCTTTTCACCACATCCACACCAACATCTATTTTTTTTTTATTTTTTTGATTATGGCTATTCTTGCAGGAGTAAGGTAGTATCGCATTGTGGTTTTGATTTGCATTTCCCTGATAATCCGTGATGTTGAGCATTTTTTCATATGTTTTTGGCCATTTGTATATCTTATTTTGAGAATTGTCTATTCATGTCCTTAGCCCACTTTTTGATGGGACTGTTTGTTTTTTTCTTGCTAATTTGTTTGAGTTCCTGTAGATTCTGGATATTAGTCCTTCACTGGATGCATAGTTTGCAAAGATTTTCTCCCACTCTGTGGGTTGTCTGTTTACTCTGCTGATTATTATTATTATTATTATTACTATTTTGCTGTGCAGAAGCTTTTTAGTTTAATTAAGTCCCATCTATTTATCTTTGTTACGTTTGCTTTTGGGTTCTTGGTCATGAAGTCTTCGCCTAAGCCGATGTCTAAAAGGGTTTTTCCAATGTTATCTTCTAGAATTTTTATGGTTTTAGGTCTTAGATTTAAGTCTTTGATCCATCTTGAATTGATTTTTGTATAAGGTAAGAGATGAGGATCCAGTTTCATTCTTCTACATGTGGCTTGCCAGTTATCCCAGCACAATTTGTTGAATAGGGTATCCTTTCCCCACTTTATGTTTTTGTTTGTTTTGTGGAAGATCAGTTGGCTGTAAATGTTTGGCTTTATTTCTGGGTTCTCTATTTTATTCCATTGGTCTATGTGCCTGTTTTCATACCAGTGCCATGCTGTTTTGGTGACTATGGCCTTATAGTATAGTATGAAGTCGGGTAATGTGATATCTCCAGATTTGTTCTTTTTGCTTAGTCTTGCTTTGACTATGTGGGCTCTTTTTTGGTTCCATATGCATTTTAGGATTGTTTTTTCTAGTTCCGTGAAGAATGACAGTGGTATTTTGATGGGAATGCATTGAATTTACAGATTGCTTTTGGCAGTATGGTCATTTTCACAATATTGAATCTACCCATCCATGTGCGTGGGATGTGTTTCCATTTGTTTGTTGGTTAGGTATTTAACATACCATATAATTCAATAATTCACCCACTTCAAGGATACAATTCAATTATTTTTATTAAATTTACCTATTTATGCATCTATTAGTGTACATCAGTTTTAAAACACTTCTATCTCCCTAGTAAGATCCTTCATGTTCATGAACTGTTCATTCCTATTCCCCCACCCCAGGCAACAATTAATGTAGTTTCTGTCTCTAGAGATTTGTCTCATGTGGACATTTCATATAAATGGAATCATACAATATTGGTCTCTTGTGTTTGGCTTCTTTCGTTTAGCATAATGTTTTTGAGGTTTGTCCATGATATACAGCATATATCAGTAGTTCATTCCTGGTTTTGCTAAATAATAGTACATTGTATAGATATACCACATTTTGTTTACCTATTCATCAGTAGGTGGTGTGAAAGGAAAATTAATCTTAGGGCCCCAAAATCACTAAGCTAAAGGGAAAAGTCAAGCCTGGACTGCTTAGGGCAAACCGGCCTCCCATTGTATTCAAAGTCACCCCTCTGCTCACTGAGATAAATGCATATCTAATTGCCTCCTTTGGAGAGGCTAATCAGAAACTCAAAAGAATGCAGCCATTTGTCTCTTATCTATCTATGACCTGGAAGCCCCCTCCCAGCTTCGAGTTGTCCCACCTTTCCAGACAAAACCAGTGTTCATCTTATATATGTTGATTTATGTCTCATGTCTCCCTAAAATGTATAAAACCAAACTGTGCTCCATCTTGGCCACATGTCATCAGGACCTCCTGAGGCTGTCTCACAGGCACGTGTCCTCAACTTTGGCAAAATACACTTTCTAAATTAACTGAGACCTATCTCAGATATTCAGGGTTCACAGTGGACATTTCAGTTGTTTCCCATTTTTGGCTACTGTTAATAAGGTTGCTAAGAACATTCGTATGGAGGTCTTTGTATGGATATATGTTTTCATTTCTCATGGATTGATATCTAGGAGTGAAATTTCTGGGTCATATGGTAAATTTATATTTAACTTTTAAACAAATTGCACAACTATTTTCCAAAGTAAGTTTAGCCATTTCTCTACATCCTTGCCAATATTCGTTATTGTCTATCATTTCTATTTATTATTTTAGTGGGTTTGAAAGGATATCTCATTGTGCTTTTAATTTGCATTTCCCTATTTATAATTTGCATTTTGTATTCGTGAGTGGCTTTCTGCCATTATCCTACTTAGATTGATTCTTTACAATAAAGCTTATGATTATTGGCAATAGAATTTAATTATCACTATAAGAACAGATCACTACCCCGTTTCCCTTTTTATTAGTCTTTGCCTTATTCTTAGAAAAATGTTTCTTTTTTTTTTTTAAAGAAAAAAATCTTTCATTTCTACAGAATATGATTCCTTTTTAGCTCTGGGATCTCACTGTCCCTATCACTTTCCCCTCTGGCATCTTAAATCTCCCTTGCCGCTTTCCTCTTGATTTCAAACACACCTAGAAGTATTCCGTTGGTTTTTATTCTCTTGTATGAACTATTATTCCACTTTCTTGTTGTGCCTGTTGTCAAACATTTGAAAACACCTTGTCTGTTATCACCACCTCCATTTCTTTACTGTCCCATTCTCTTCTTAAATGTGTGGTTTGTTTTCACCACTTAATGAAATTGCCTTCTCAGAAATCACCAACAACCTAGCCAAATCCTGCAGCCTTTTCTTTGCAGCATCTGGCATCTACACATACAGATTGAGAATGCCGAATCCAAAAATCTGAAAAATTGAAATCCTCCAAAATATGGAACTTTTTGAGCACCAACCTGACACTCAAAGGAAATGCTCATTAGAGCATTTCAGATTTCAGATTTTGGGATTATGGATGCTCAACTGGCATAGTGCAAATATGCCAAAATCCACAAAAATCTGAAATCTGAAACACTTCTGGTCCTAAGCATTGTGGATGAGGGATCCTCAACCTATACTTAAATTTTTTTATTTTTAACACAGTAATTATCCAAGTTCGCCTCTTTTCTGATAGCTCTCAATCACTTTGGTTGTCTCCTATTTTTCTCACTGTGGAGGTTTTATAAAACTCTTTCTTTTGCTTTGCTTTTATTCCCATTCTCTTGTCACTTTGACTGTCATTTCTGCCAGATGACCCCTAAATGTTTCTCATACCTCAGTTATGTACAAAATCCCCACTTCTCTAAGGAACACTTTCTTTTCAAATCACAGGTCTTTGGGATATTTTATATAGCTCATAAAAAGAATGAATGTTTTATGTATATTTGTTTCTTTGACACCACACCCGTTTTGTTTGCATTATGGTCTTTCAGTGTTTCATAAGCTAAATAAAATCAAACCAGAAACTGAATTTTGCCTGAAAGCTAGGGATTTCCTTCTCAGTATTTATTCAGGTATTCTGGAAGGAAAATTTATTGGTTACTAATTTCTTGTAAGAGCTGCTTGATTAAATGTTCTCTCCTTATAGTCTTCTTCCCTTTGCAACCTTTTACTTGTGCTTGTTTTTAGTCCCTACGTAAAGAAATGTTCTTCCCAATAGATGGCATCTGAAAATTAACAATACCAGAAAATTAACTCTGGGGATCTTTTACTAGAATTCATATAAGTCATTTTCTGAGCTCATGTCAACTTTAATATCCATCTAAGGTTGTGATTGCTATTTATAGATACTAATATATAATTTTTCCCTGAGAAGATTGCTTTTATAACATGCCTAGATGTCAGTTTTCTACTTTATTAAACTAAACAACACTGGAACAATTCAAAAATCTTAGTTCCTTTTAGCCTAAACTCAGTGGCATATTCCTAAATAATACTTTCCACTTAATTTTATCTTCTCTAATGAAGATAATGGTATTCATGCAACATCTTTTATATGCTGTATGGTACTCAAGCAACATCTTTTATATGCTGCTTAGCAATTCTGTTAAGCACCTCTATGTGCCAGGCATACAGCTCAACACTAGACTTACAGAGGTCAGAAGGAGCCCTTGCCCTCAAGGAGATAGGTAAGTAAACCAGCAAATAGACACTTTATCCATTCCACAAGTATTTATGGAATACCTACTGTGTCCTGGCACCCTGCTTAGCTCTGAGGATTCGGCAATGAATAAGACAGGTGTGAAAATAAGTAATTCAAAATCTAAGCTGTTGGAACTCCAAACTATTTTGAGCCTTAAAGAAATGTGATTATGGGGCCTGAGTCACATTACAAGCAGCTGTAACCTGGGAAGCTGTAATCTTTGTTTCTGTGATTATAGATTAACCTTCCTGCTTGCTTACATTGTTTTACAAAATGTTACAAGTTACTAAAGGGCTCCAGGAAAGACCCCTTCCCTGTTACTGTTGATTTTTATTATAGATTAACTTCCTTTTAGTTTCTCACCCAAAGGTTTCATGGCTATCACACTGTGTTAAGATGGAGTGTTAAATACCTCTTTTAAATCGGAAAGGAAATGAAAACCAACTGTAAAGAAAACAAGCCATACAGAAAAGAAACTCATAAACTAGCCTTCTAGAAAATGTTATAAACCTACTAAACTTCTTTGTTTTCTGCCTATATATGCAATAATTTAACTCTGAACTTTGGAACACTAACTCTATTTCTCTGGAGTCTGTGTCTCCCAGATGGCTATTCCCAGCTTTTTACTTGAATAAACTCGACTAGATTTTGATCCTTTTGATTATTTCAGGTTAACCCAGACCAGGCCATGAAGCTTGTAAATCTGTGTGGACTTGCAAGGCCTTATATGATGGGATTTTGCACTTGCTGTTTCCTCTGCCTAGAATGCTTTATCTTTGCATGGCTCAGTTCAAATGTCACCTTCTCAGAGGGCCAGCCTTCCATGACTGTCTTATTTAGTGCTGTTCCTCTCTTCTAGTCACTGTTGATTGTATGATCTTGATTTCCTTCAAAGCACTTATTACTATCAGAAATGTGTGTACTTGCTTTTGGTCTGTCCCTCTTGAGGGCAGGGACTTTGATTGATTTGGTATCTCTAAGTGTTTAAACGGTATCTGGAATATTTTGGGCACCTAAAACACATTTGATGATGGGATGAAACAACGAATGTGTGGATGATGCTGGAGAAAGGCATTCAACAAATAAGGCAATTTCAGATAGTGAAAGTATGGGTACTCAGAGAAGGTTAATGGAGAAGTGGAGTCAGTATTCTGATGTCTGAGCAGAAACGTAAAGGAAGAGTTGGCTAGGCAAAGAAAACAGTGTCAGCTGGATCACAGAGGTGTGAAGGCATGGCACATGGGGGATTCACAAGTAGTGAGAATGCCTAGATTATAGGTTCACCTAGGGGCAGATAGCAAGGGTGAGAGCTTCAAGGAGCTGACTTGTCTTATGAAGATTTGAATTGCAGCCTAAAGGCAAAATGTAGTCACAGAGGCATTTTATGTAGAAGTCACATAATAAGTTATGTATCTTAGATCACTCTGGCACCAGAGAGTAAGATAGATTCGAATAGATAGGTTACATGTAGGAAAAAAGGTGTTTTCCCTGCTCTCACACAGCTACTCAACACTTCTGACACCAGATGTGTGGGGATTTTCCCACATACATGAAGCAGTTCTGCTGTGGACACCATCTGGGTGTCCTCTAATTCAATTCTGTTGACACTGTCTACCTGGAGATAGCATCAGATCCCATAGGTTGAGGACTTAGTCTCACAAAACTGTCCCCCACTTCAGATGCCAATCACAAGCCCCAGGTTGCAGTCTGTACTTCTGACAACAGGCTATAAATCAGATTTCCCACAACCCCTCCTAAGTCATTCTATTAATTTCCTAGAGTGCCTCACAGTATGCAGGGAAACACTTATGTTTATCCATTCATTAAAAAGGACATTGCAAAGGATACAGAGGAACAACCAGACAAGAGATGCACAGGGCAAAGTACGCGGGAAGGGGAGCCAGGCTTCCATTCCCTTTCCAGGCAAGCCACCTTTTAGGAACCTCCACGTGTTCAGCTATCCAGAAGTTGTCCAAACCCAAGCCTTTTGTATTTTTATGGAAGCTTCATTAGGTAGGCATGATGGATTAAATCACTGGCCATTGGTGAAGAGATTAACCTACAGCCTTTCTCCCCTCCCCAAAGGTTGGGGGATAGAGCTGAAAGTCCCAACACTTTAATCCTGCCTTGGGTTTTCTGAGGACCAGTCCCCATGCTGAGGCTATCAGGGGCCCCAATCACCAGTCACCTCAGTAGTATACAAAAGGTACTCTTACCACTCTGGAGATTCCAAGGGTTTTGGGAGTTGTATGTCAGGAAATGGACTATGACCAAATACATGTTTCACAGTATCAAAAAATGGAAATAGGTTGGGGGCACAGAGATTATTGTAGGAACAATTACAGAAATTAAAGGAAAAATTAATTAAGGCCTAATTTAAGGCAGTGGCAGAAGAGATGGTGAGGAAAACCGTTGAAGATTTTTAAAGAGAGACTTATTAAAATAATGGCAAAGAAATGTAGGTGAGTGAGTTGGGGGGAGGAATGGGTTGATTCCGAGGTTTCTCACTTGGTACTAATCACCCAGGTTGATGTATTATGTAGAGAGGAGATATTTAGCTTCACCAGCTCTCAAAGTCATTGAACTGCTGGGGCACAGGTGACTGCAGTTGTGTATATAGTCCCTTGGCTAAAATCTGAAGGATAACCCTTGTAATGCTTTAATGAAACACAGCTTTGCTCATCTTGGCAACCTGTGCTGACTGCTGTCTATAAAACTTCTAGCTGTACCAGTTTGGGTGTAAGGATATGGTGTTTGTCTTCTAAGAAATCTTAGCTACTGGCCAGGCACAGTGGCTCTCACCTGTGATCCCAGCACTTTGGCTGAGCCAGGAGGATCACTTGAGCCCAGGAGTTCAAGACCAGCTTGGGCAACATAGGAAGATCCCACCTCTACAAAAAAAAAATTTAGCTGGGTGTGGTAGTGTGTACCTGTGGTCCAAGCTACTTGGGAGGTTGGGGCAAGAAGATCACTTGAGCCTGGGAGGTTGAGGGTACAGTGAGCCACGGTGGTGCCACTGTACTCCAGCCTGGATGACAGACTGAGACTCTGTCTCTCAAAAAAAGAAAAAGTCCTGGGTACCTATTAGAGAACAAAGTTATTCCCTCAACAGGCAATTCAGACGCTTATTTTCTTTTGTTCCTAGAATAGAGTTTTGAACTTGATTCTACATTAGAATATATCATGACGTTTTTTTTTTTTAACCTGATATCTGGTCCCACCCAAGAGCAATTACATCAAAATTAAAAAGTGATCATTTCATGTACCCACGTCTGAGAACCTTCTAGATTCACTGCCCTCATGAATCAGAGTTCTATTTTACATCCCTACTTTTTGGGTTGATACTTGGACCAGAGAGGAAATTGGAAATTTGAGTTTGTGATCAGTGCCAATGGGTTGGTTTTTCATTGCTGCTATTACAAATTATCGCAAATTTAGTGGCTTAAAAAACACACAATACCTTACAGTTCCATAGGTTAGAAGTCCAATGAGGGTCTCAGTGGGCCAAAATCAGGTGTCAGCAGGCCTGCATTCTTTCCTGGAGGCCCTACATGGGATTTGCTTCCTTGCCTTTTGCAGCTTCTAGATGCCACCCACACTTTGTGGATATTGGCTCCCTTCCTTCATCTTCAAAGTCAACAACTTTGCATCTCTGTGTACCTTTCACCCATAGTCACATCTCCACAGCCAGAAAGGTTCTCCAGTTTTAAGAGCCTACGTAATTAGATTGGGCCCACCTGGATAATCCAGGCAATCTTCCCATCTTAGTCACATCTGCCAATTCCCATTTGCCATATAAGGTAACATATTCAGAGCTGCCAGGGATTAAGATGTAGATATCTTTCTGGGAGGAGGGGCATTATTCTGCCTACTGCAGCCAGTTTTCAGAAATTATATTTCAATATAGTAAATATGGACCAGCTTTGACTAGCCGTTTTAGATCAAATACTACTTTGGTTCTTCATAAATATTTGTTGGACTGAATTGAAAATATGAGCTTTAAGCGTTTGTTCGTCTAGTTTAAAAGGATGACACTGGTCTTGGGGACCCACAAATGACTACTTTTGTTGTTTTCCCACTGTCTAGCTTTAAGTGATCTGTCTTTTCTGGGAGTCATTTTTTTTTTTCGTTTTGAGACGGAGTCTCGCCCTGTCACCCAGGCTGGAGGATAGTGGCACGATTTTGGCTCACTGCAACCTCCACCTCCTGGATTCAAGTGATTCTCCTGCCTCTGCCTCCCAAGTAGCTGGGACTGCAGGCACACACCACCATGCCTGGCAATTTTTTTTTTTTTTTTGTATTTTTAGTAGAGACAGGGTTTCACCATGTTGGCCAGGCTGGTCTCAACCTCCTGACCTCAGGTGATCCGCCCACCTCGACTTCCCAAAGTGCTGGGATTACAGGCATTAGCCACAACACCTGGCCCACTTTTCTTATCTATAAAATGAAAAATTTGGATTTGATGATTGCAAGGTCCCATGAACATTTAAAATACGCTTGGGTACTTCTAGGACCCAAATATTGGTTACATACTACTGCTTACATGATTTTGATTTTCTGTGAGGCTGTAGAGCTAACATGAAAATAAACTGCCTGAAAATTTTAAGAAACACCTATCAGGTCTGGGTTCCAATGAATGATAGCTGAAAAGGAAATTCAGGTGTCTAGGTAAGCTACAGCTCAGAAAGAGGAAAGGCTTGTAGAGGGTGAGTATCAAGATATTTCAGACTAGGGCTGGGTGCAGTGGTTCATGCCTGTAATCCCAGCATTTTGGGAGGCCGAGGTGGGTGGATCACCTGAGGTCAGCAGTTCTAGACTAGCCTGGCCAACATGATGAAACCCTGTCTCTACTAAAAATACAAAAATTAGCCGGGCATGGTGGCAGGCGCCTGTAATCCCAGCTACTTGGGAGGCTGAGGCAGGAGAATCGCTTGCAGCTGGGAGGCAGAGCTTGCAGTGAGCCGAGATCGTGCCATTTGCACTCCAGCCTGGGCAACAAGAGTGAAACTCTGTCTCAAAAAAACAAAAAACAACAAAAAAAGATATTTCAGACTAAATGTAGTCCTCAGAAAAAGGCAGGTCCTGCTCAAGTAATTTAGAGGTCAGTATTGGAAAGAAAACTAGAGTTATCTGGGAGGATTTATTCAAACTGGCCAGAAATAATTTGAATTAGGAATAGATTAGACTTAAGTAAAATTTTCCTGAACTTATGTTGACTCATGTACTAAATACAACAGGGCTGGCCACTGCTTTGTACTTAAAATCAATTGCCTCCTTGGAAAGAGACAATATAACTTTTTGGCTGTCTTAGTTAAGACTGCTGTAACAAAAATACCATACACTGGGTAGTTTAAACAACAGAAATTTATTCCTTACAGTTCTGACAGCTGGGAAGTTCAAGATCAAGGTGCCAACTCATTCAGTTCCTGGTGAAGGCTCTCTTTCTAGTTTGCAGACAGACACCTTCTTGCTGTATCCTCACATATCCAAGAAAGAGATCATCTCTTTTATGTCTCTTCTTATAAGAGCACTATTGCCATTCATGAGAGCTCCACCCTCATGACCTAATTACTCCTCAAAGGCTCCACATTCAAATACCATCACATTTGAGGATTAGGACTTCAACATATGAATTTTAGGGGCACACAAACACAAACATGTAGAGGGTGAGTATCAAGATATTTCAGACTAGGGCTGGGTGCAGTGGTTCATGCCTGTAATCCCAGCATTTTGGGAGGCCGAGGTGGGTGGATCACCTGAGGTCAGCAGTTCTAGACTAGCCTGGCCAACATGATGAAACCCTGTCTCTACTAAAAATGCAAAAATTAGCCGGGCATGGTGGCAGGCGCCTGTAATCCCAGCTACTTGGGATTAACTAAGAACATGGGCTGCGGAGCCAGAAAGCCTATGTTTAAATTTCACTGCTTCCACTTTATGATTTTTGTGCTGCAGTTTTCTGAACTATAATATGGAGATAATACCTCACAGGTTGTTGTAAGAATTAAATGAGTTAATACAAGTAAAGCTCTTAGCACAGTGCCAAATATGGTAGAAGCTCAATAAGTGTTAGCTATTAGCTCTGAGATTTATACCTCAAATAGTCATTACTTATGTACTAAAGGACTGTACAGGAATCCCTATCCAGCTAAAATTCCTTTTAAACAAAATTATAATATGCATAATTTTTTCTGTAGAATTTCAGATTGATTATATGCATCTTATAAATGATGAAGTAAAAACATGTTTAAAGTCATGAGATACTTGTACATTATCTACAACAAGAAAAAAAGGGAATTTATAACCATCTATTGAAGCAAGAGTTCTTGAAAAGTCACTAATGAAGGGAGGAATAGTAAGCAAAATTAGTACTAAATCTCCACTATTAAAGATATTAAAATGCCATTATTATCTTGTATACTGTTTTGATTATATTTTGGTGAAGCCAAAATACTTATAAGGGCTCATTAGTTAATTCAGTACTTCAGTACCCATAACCTATTTCCCACTTTCTCTCTATCTCTTCCTTTAAACTTTCCTCATAGTGCCTATTCTTTAAACCCCTAATAATTTTTATGCTGTCTTGGCCACAGGAGATAATGAGTATATCCTAACAATGGAAAATACTCTCTAAAATTGTGCTTGATGATGTATTATTCTTGTTTCCGCTACGACAAATGGCAACATATCTATAGATTCCCAAGATATGAATGGTGTATAGATTTGCCTTTTTCTTATTTTGTGTTCAACTTACATTTCTAAAAGCCTATGACTGTTTCTGACTGAATTTTAAGCTTCTGTTGTTTATTGATATTTTTCTTCTAGTAATCTTGGAATGGGTGTCTGGGGTTCAGATGAAGATACAAATCCCCCAACCAATAATTCTATGGAAGAATCCAGAGAATGGCCTCCAAATAAAGACTTTCATGGGTATTAGTAACATGATTTTAAATGAATATTTTATAAAAATTATGAAACATATTTTTTAAATAATAGCAGAGTAGTGGGGGAAATCCATAGGATTGGGAATCAGGAAATTTGGGTTCAAATCTTAGCTCTGCCACTTGTTAATTGTATGTGACCTAGAGTAAGTGATAACTTTTTTAGGCCACAGATATTTAATTTATAACATACAGGAGTTGGACCAGATCAGCTAGCTATTCTTATGCTGTATTCTAAAAACATAGTGTTTCATGAGATATTGTTAATTTTACAGGAATAAAAAGTATTTTTTAAGTCAAATAAGTTTGGGAAATGCAGCCCACTATGACCATGAACATTCACTCATTAAAAGCATTAGAAATCCTGAAGAAATTTATTAAATTGTATTTAGCCCAGCATTTCCCCAACTTATTTAAGCACAGAACTCACTTTTTTTCCCCACAGAACAAGCATTATGATATGGGACAGTAATGTTCTCCAAACTGGGAAATGTTGAAATAGATAATCTCTATGCTCTTCAAAATCTAAAATGCTATGATTCTTAGTAATAACTTGTATTTATTCTACCAATATATCAGAAACTGAATTAAGGTTTATCAAATGGTACTAGAATCTCTTCTATGACTTTCACATATAATGTGTGTGTATATTTATAAACTGATAGAGACAATAGAAAAAAATCTTGCAATCTTCTCTATCTTTGAAAAGTTTTTGCACTCTAGTGGCATTTTTCTCTATAAAACTAATTTCAGAATACACAGTACTAGTTTAAATATAAGAAATAGTTTGTGTTTGTCTTTGGTTTGATTTTTTGAGAAAAAAATGAAATATATAACATTTTCAATACACTGAGATTATCTACTGTGAACTGATTTAATACAAATTAGAACAGACACAATTCTGAATTTTCTGTTTCCCAGGAGAAGGAGCACTTGAGCAATGCCAGGCACTGTTAGGCATTAGCCTCACAGGACATACCATACAGGAAGGGTGTACAGAGCTCAACTTCCCACAGCACTTCATATTGCCTTGACACAGTTCCTTTCCCTCACACAATCTGTGCTCTCCCATTCTGAGGAAGCATTCATCTTCGACATTGAAAATAACTATTATATTCCTGTTTCTTATAAATCCTTGGGAAAATCCCTCTTAGGAGTTAGTGCCAGAGGCCAGGCATGGTGGCTCACACCTGTAATCCCAACACTTTCGGTGGCCGAGGCGGGCAGATCACGAGGTCAGGAGATTGAGACCATCCTGGCTAACACGGTGAAACTCCATCTCTACTGAAAATATAAAAAATTAGCCGGGTGTGGTGGTGGGCACCTGTAGTCCCAGCTACTCGGGAGGCTGAGGCAGGAGAATGGTGTGAACCCGGGAGGCGGAGCTTGCAGTGAGCTGAGATTGCGCCACTGCACTCCAGCCTGGGCAATAGAGCAAGACTCCGTCTCAAAAAAAAAAAAAAAAGTTAGTGCCAGAAATCGGTTGGCTTGTTTTCAGGTGATATTATGGGGCTTGGAGGGTTATTTTTGTTTAGGTTCGGTTTTGTTTTGTTTTTTAATGAAACTTTCCTTTATGTTCTTGTTGCTAGGAAGCACAGTTCTAATTTGTAGTCAATGATAGTATCTTATCCTAGGTCTTTAAAAGTTATCTTTTTTCATTCTAACTGATAGCTATTCTTTTTTATCTCTATTTCAAGTTGGAGTGTTTTTTATGTTACAAAACAGTTTAGCAGTTCCTTATAAAAATAGAAACAGACTTAGCATATGACCCAACAGTCTCACTCTTGGGCATTTATCCCAGAGAAATGAAAACTTTTGTTCACTCATAAATCTAATATGAATGTTCATAGCAGCTTTATTTATAGTAACTAAGAACAAGAAACAGCCCAAATATGTTATTTATATAATAAATATTTTGCACGGCCCCAAGAAACATTCTTACAAAGACCAAGATCTTTTCAGGACCACCCACTTCCTGTTAACATAAATCCTGATTGGTATTTAAACAAGTCAGTCATTTTGTTCTCTACACTAAGGAATGGTATCTTATTTCAATGAAACACTCAAACTTCTTTCAAATTAGGGCATTTGTATAAACATTCAAAACTGGTATAAAATTATCACTCAATATTTGCTGCGCTATAGATTCAATTTACAACCGAGGTTATTTCTGATTGCTATGAATTGAAAATACCCCATTAAGTTATTTCTTAGGATTGAAGTAAATATAACTTACATTTAAATAGTTTAATTCTTGAACATAAAGAATATCAGAAACAGGCCAGGCGCAGTGGCTCACATCTCTAATCCCAGCACTTTGGAAGGCCAAGGTGGGCGGATCACCTGAGGTCAGAAGTTTGAGACCAGCCTGGCTAACATGGCAAAACTCTGTCTCTACTAAAAATACAAAAATTAGCTAGGCGTGGTGGCAGGCGCCCATAATCCCAGCTACTTGGGAGGCTGAGGCAGGAGAGTCACTTGAACCCGGGAAGCAGAAGTTGCAGTGAGCCAAGACTGCACCACTGCACTCCGGCCTGGGTAACAGAGCGAGAGACTCCATCTCAAAAAAAAAAAAAAAAAAATCAGAAACATAAATGTAAAGGCCATGATTTTTAGACAAGGGCCTTAAAAATATTCCTTATAGATGTGCTACAAAAAATATTTTTAACATACACAACCCAGTAGTCCTTTTTTCTATCATTCAGTAGTTTTCAAATCTGTACCACTTAGGTGAGAGCAATGGCAGATCACTGTCCTCAGAAATTGAAGTGCAAGGCAAGGAGAAAAGTAAAGCATGACACCCTAAAGGGAAAGAACAAGAGAAGGGGCCGGGCGCGGTGGCTCAAGCCTGTAATCCCAGCACTTTGGGAGGCCGAGGCGGGCGGATCACGAGGTCAGGAGATCGAGACCATCCTGGCTAACATGGTGAAACCCCGTCTCTACTAAAAAATACAAAAAATTAGCCGGGCGTGTTGGCGGGCGCCTGTAGTCCCAGCTACTCGGGAGGCTGAGGCAGGAGAATGGCGTGAACCCGGGAGGCGGAGCTTGCAGTGAGCCGAGATCGCGCCACTGCACTCCAGCCTGGGGGACAGAGAAAGACTCCGTCTCAAAAAAAAAAAAAAAAAAAAAAAAGAACAAGAGAAGGAAGGATATAAAAAGGTATAGAAATCAAAAGAAAAGTCAGGAAAAGAGAAGTGCTGGAATAGAAAAACTGGTATAGAAAATAAGGCCACAGAAGAGAGAAAAGGTTGAAGGGACACAAAGAGGTGTATAGAGAAAGTCATTATGTGCCTTTCCCCGATTTACAGTATATTTTCTCCAGTTATCTATGACATTATTCCATATATACCTGGTTAGATGTTAACTCCTGCCTGAACCTAGTATGGGTTATTTTGGTATTTCTTCAGAGACTACTCAGTTTTTCTCCCATAACTTTTCTACTAATATCTATCTTCCTCCCCTTCTTCACTTAACAGGAATCTTGGTACCGATAATTGCAGAGGCAGAAGTCAGAGGTAAATACTGACTTAGCTATGGGATAATCTTTCTCAACCCTATCCCTAATCACTCCCATTGATATGTAAACATGTTAGAAAACAAGTGTTTCATGAATTCACACATATTCAGGGTTTAAATACAACCTCTACAGAGGTTGGCCAGGACCTCTTGAAATGACTGTCACTTCTCCTTCATGGCTTGGGGTTGCAAAACTGATCAGTTTATCTGTACCTAGGTTCCCAGTAGCTAGAAGTTGGTATCAGTTAAACCAGAAATTTTCATTTCCCTTCTGATAATATAGCTCTATTCCATAATTATAATTCTACACCCTAACTCCAACCCACTGTCTTCCATTGTACAAGATAAAAGACAATGCTGGTCAATAAAAATTCCTTGCTTCTCTTAAGAAAACCTCTCTATTACTGATGGTGGGTTGGGTTAGGAATATTATAGTATTCCAAAGAGAGCGTGTGAAAAGGCCTTTTCTCAAAAGCCTTCCTTTTTCTTCCCTCTTGTCACTCAGTACCAGATATGGGGTTGGGGTTACAAGTATACTACATGAAAGAATGAATTTCAATATAAAAGGATATTCCATATTGAACTAAACTACTCTATTAAAATCAGATTCAAGTTTTTGTTTCAAATTACCAAGTTTTTCTTACTTCCCTAATTTCTTCATCTACTATAGACAGGATTAAAATGACTTAAAGGTATTCCAATCAAGTGGAGAAACCTAAAGGAAAAATTTAGTTAGCCTAAAAAGCCTTGGCCTAAGAAAAAATAAGGCAAATGACAGCCAAGACAGGATTCCTCCTACCCTCTTCCTTTTAACTGACCCACTACTGACAGGTCCATACAATATAGCATGTTATAAATTTGGGTAAGAAGGGATTGCAGTTGGAAAAAAAATAGAGTTCTCTATAAACACTATGAAACAGTTACATTTAAAATATACTAGAATTGTCCCACAAATGTATATTTCAGAAGAAGTTTATTAAGAGGTTTTAGGCTTTAAGCATATGTGAAAAGCAAAAATTACATTTTAAAGCATATAATTTGTTTGCATTTTCCACCTTCTCAATGTCAATGAAATATTCTAGGAGACTATAAGATAACCAATTGATTTTCTACTACTGCCAAATTTTAACTTTGTAATTTAAAGAGGAATAGGCAAATAGAGCTGCTGTGGTTCTGGTTCTCCCTGCAGGATGAAGGAGGCCTGCAAAACGTCTCCTACTTCCATTCTAGTCATTCAGTAAGGTGCCTTCCTCTGGATGCACTGTCTGTATGCTTTTGCCATGTTGCATCACATAATGATTCGGCCCACCTTCACCATTTGACTGTCAGTAAAAGAATGTATGTGCTCATTTCTTCTTTTATTATAGCACAGTGCTCTTCATGAAGTCTGAATCTTGTTTCATTTGTGATTGTAATTAGCACTTGCTTCTTCAAGACTGGCTAAATGATGATAATCAGTGAAGTTCTGTGATGGGCACATGGATGTGTATTATATTTTTCTACTTTGGTTAATATTTGAATATTCCAATAAGTTTTAAAATAACTTGTTTCTGTTATTAGAATGGCCTGTCCAGAAGACGGCCAAATACATCCTTCAAATAGACTTCACTGCAGGAGACAGAGCGGATTCATCCCGTATTCTCCACATGGACTTCCATCTTCATGAGTACTCCAAGAAGATGGTTCAGTTGACTATTGCAAAGGTAAAAATCCAAGAGATACAGATACAGAATAGGA
Source organism: Hylobates moloch (assembly GCF_009828535.3). Classification (NCBI taxonomy): domain Eukaryota; kingdom Metazoa; phylum Chordata; class Mammalia; order Primates; family Hylobatidae; genus Hylobates; species Hylobates moloch. The sequence goes on from NW_026652278.1 coordinate 37,843,177, forward strand.
CAGAGAGACATATTTTTAAGCTATTGATTACAATTATGGTATGCCTATAGATTACAGACCCGAAGAGAAAGGGAACATTATGATTTACCTTCAAGAAAAACTTAGAATTGGTGCTGTAGTTCATTCTAAGAATTATCATTTATCTGTATTTGCCCCCTTTTTCATTGTTACTAGGCCAAAAGTCATTTCATAATTAATAAGTTGGATGTCAAAATCAACTTGTTGTTATAAAATTATCAATCTACATTATGTGTTTCTTTACATTTTTTATAGGAGTATTTATAAATATACCTAAGAAAACTGACAATGTGGAGTACAAATGTTGCATTTTCAAAACTGAACTCTGTTTATTGAGGCTCTATTTTTAGTTATGTATGATAATAGATTGCATTTCAGGTTTCAAACCTTGTAAAAAATAATTTCCTTATGATATGTTTACTCATTTTGCAAATAATTATTGTGGCATATGGCAAGAGATTGTACTTCCATTCAGCTGGTTAAAGTACAAAATCACTGATATGGTTTGGCTGTATCCCCACCCAAATCTCAACTTGAATTGTACCTTCCAGAATTCCCACAGGACCCGGGGGGGGTAATTGAATCAAGGGGGCTGATCTTTCCCATGCTATTCTTGTGATAGTGAATGAGTCTCATGAGATCTGATGGGTTTATCAGGGGTTTCTGCTTTTGCTGCTGCTTCATTTTTCTCTTGCTGCTGCCATGTAAGAAATGCCTTTCACCTCCTGCCATGATTCTGAGGCCTCCTCAGCCAGGTGGAACTGTAAGTCCAATTAAACCTCTTTTTGTTCCCAGTCTCAAGTATGTCTTTATCAGCAGCATGAAAACGGACTAATAGTACCGTAGTGTTGGACATTGCTGAAAAGATACCCAAAAATGTGGAAGCAACTTTGGAACTGGGTGTTGAAATAAACTGGAGGGCTCAGAAGAAGACAGGAAAATGTGGGAAAGTTTGGAACCTCCTAGAAACTTGTTGAATGGCATTGACAAAAATACTGATAGTGATATGAACAATAAGGTCCAGGCTGAGGTGGTCTCAGATGGAGATGAAGACCTTGTTGGGAACTGAAGTAAAGGTGACTCTTGTTATGTGTTAGCAAGGAGACTGGCGGCATTTCACCCCTGCCCTAGAGATTTGTGGAACTTTGAGCTTGAGAGAGATGATTTAGGGTAACTGGTGGAATAAATTTCTAAGCAGCAAAGCATTCAAAAGGTGACTTGGGTGCTGTTAAAAACATTCTGTTTTAAAAGGGAAACAAGAGCATAAAAGTTTGGAAAATTTGCAGCCTGATGATGCAGTAGAAAAGAAAAACCCATTTTTTTTTTTTAAGGAGAAATTCAAGCTGGCTGCAGAAATTTGCATAAGCAGCAAGGAGCCTAATGTTAATCCCCAAGACCATGGGGAAAATGTCTCCAGGTCATGTCAGAGACCTTCATGACAGCCCCTCCCATCACAGGCCCAGAGGCCCAGGAGGAAAAAGTGGTTTTGTGGGCTGGACCCAGGGTCTCTGTGCTGTGTGCAGCCTAGGGACTTGGTGCCCTGTGTCCCAGCTGCTCCAGCCATGGCTGAAAGGAGCCAACATAGAGCTTGGGCTGTGGCTTCAGAGGGTAGAGGCCCCAAGCATTGGCAGCTTCCATGTGATGTTGAGCCTGCGGGTGCACAGATGTCAAGAATTGAGATTTGGGAACCTCTGCCTAGATTTCAGAAGATATATGGAAACACCTGGATGTCCAGGCAAAAGTTTGCTGCAGGGGCAGAGCCCTCATAGAGAACCTCTCCTAGGGCAGTGTGGAAGGGAAATGTGGGGCAGAGTCCCCACACAGAGTCCCTACTGGGGCACTGCCTAGTGGAGCTGTGAGAAGAAGGCCACAGTCCTAGAATGGTAGACCCCAGAATGGTAGATCAACGACCAACTTGCATCTTGTGCCTGGAAAAGCCACAGACACTCAACATCAGCCTGAGAAAGCAGCCAGGAGGGAGGCTGTACCCTGCAGAGTCACAGGGGCGGAGCTGCCCAAGACCATGGGAACCTACCTCTTTTATCAGCGTGACCTGAATGTGAGACATGGAGTCAAAGGAGATCATTTTGGAGCTTTAAAATTTGACTGCCCCACTGGATTTCAGACTTGCATGGACTCTGTAACCCCTTTATTTTGGCCAATTTCTCTCATTTGGAACAGCTGTATTTACCCAATACCTGTACCCCCCATTGTATCTAGGAGGTAACTAACTTGCTTTTACATGCTTGTAAGTGGAAGGGACTTGCCTTGTCTCACATGAGACTTTGGACTGTGGACTTTTGGGTTACTGCTGAAATGAGTTAAGACTTTGGGGAACTGTTGGGAAGGAATGATTGGTTTTGAAATGTGAGGATTATGAAATTTGGAGGAGCCCAGGGCGGAATGATATGGTTTGGCTGTGTCCCCACCCAAATCTCAACTTGAATTTTATCTCCCAGAATTCCCACATGTTGTGGGAGGGACCCAGGGGGAGGTAATTGAATCATGGAGGCTGGTCTTTTCTGTGCTATTCTCGTAATAATAAGTCCCACAAGATCTGATGGGTTTATCAAGAGTTTCTGCTTTTGCTTCTTCCTCATTTTTCTCTTGATGCCACCATGTAAGAAGTACCTTTTGCCTCCCACCTGATTTTGAGGCCTCCCCAGCCATGTGGAACTGTAAGTCCAATTAAACCCTTTTTGTTCCCAGTGTCAGATATGTCTTTATCAGCAGCATGGAAACGAACTAATACAATCATAGTTTTTAAAAACCAATCTAAATTTAACTCTTGAACATGATTAGCTGTTTCATCCCTAGTAGAGTGACAGGAGAAGGAAACATCCATAGACAGGAATAATAAGAAACCAGCTAAACTTCTAAGCCATTTTTAAAGGATGTGTGTGAGCTGGCGTAACCTACCTACTCTTTCCTATGGGCCTCTACTGAGAGCATGGAGGTAATACACCTAATACACTGAAGGCCAGGGCAAGAGAGCTGGAAGAAATCCCTCTTAAGCACTCCAGGCCTTCACTGAGTATGAGGTGCTGGTCCCCAAAGGCAGAGGGCAAGGCAAGGCAGAGAGGGATCTCCTGGGGCACAGACAACTGACAAAAGAAACACTTGGATTGTTGTATAAGAGGAGTGAGCTTTGTAAATGCCACGTTAGCTGGCCCACTGTGGAACAGACTGCCTGTGAATGACAGCAGTCAGGTAGTGAATGAATACTGATCTGAGAGCCTGTAAAAGAAACTCTTTGGAATGATAATGTCATCTAGACCTTTGATACTCAAAGTGTGATTCCTGGACAGATGTATTGGCTTTACCTGGCAGCTTGTTGGAAATGTAGAACCTCAAGCTTCACCCCAGACCTACTGAATTATTTATATTAATTAAAATTAAATAATTTTTATTTCAACAAAATCCCTGGGTAATTTGTATGTACATTAAATTTTGAGATGCATGATCTTTTAAGGTTCATTTTAATCGTTAAAATTCTGTTTTAATAATGTGTACAATGAAGTGCTGCATGGCAAACTACACAGAAACTAAAGGCATGTTCCAAAAAGGAAAAGTTCGATGTAGCTAGAGGAATAAAAGCTTCATCAGGGAACCAGGAGTTGGGCTGGTTCTTAAAACCTGGAGGAAGAAGATGGTTACATCAAGAGATGTATAGAATGAAGCAGAACTAGTGGTGTGGACCAGCTCACCAGCAACAGAAGGGTTTGTAGTTGGCCTGGCAGTGGACAGGGAGGTTGGCTAGAACTATTACCTTAGGTCCTACTAAAATATCCCTGAATCCAACTTTTCAGAAAGAAATAGGTAACATATTTTGCACCAAGAAGCTTCACCCAGACACTGAACAGAATGGTCTCAGTAAACTAATGGAGGCTCAGGTAAAGGGTTGCGGTAGCACAAGGAAGAGACATTCTGACTTGGAGATTTGGAGAAGGCTTCACAAATGAAGGGGCATTTGAACTGAGCTTTGAAGGTGCAAGAGTATTCGAAGTTGAGAAGACAACCTGAGTGGTGTTGGGTGAACAGTCATTCTACCTGGCTATAGTGTAGTACAGTGTAGTGTAGTGTAGTGTAGTGTAGTGTAGTGTTGTGTAGTGTAGTGTAGTGTAGTGTAGTGTAGGAAACATCAGAGGAGTGGAGTGGGATGTGAACCTGGAGACAGCTGACAGCCATGGATCATTGAAAGCCTTGAATGTCTGCTGGGGAGGTTGACTTTATTTTGTAGGCAATGGAAAGCCACCAGTGGTTTTAGCTGAGGAGCAATGAAATTAAGCCTGTGCTTTGCAAAGATTAATCTAGCAGCAACAGATTGGAAGCAACACCACCATTCCTGGTATCAGTCCAGGTGAAATATATTACAGATCTTTACTGGAGCAATAACAGTAATATTAGAAGGAGAAATAAAAAAGAAAAATATTGCAGAGGCAGAATGGGGAGGTCCCAGTGAAGAAGCTGATCTTGGTTAGTTGAGGCAGGGGTGGCATTAATCATGTAAAACACAGGAGGAGGAACTGGGTTAGGAGTAATGGTAGAGTTCAGTTTAGGTAATTGCAAATACACATTATTCCCTGACTAGCTCCCAAGACTTTTTCTTCCCTCTCTTCTTAGAACTGCATTAGAAGAGGTGATGTTATTTCTTAGATGAGGGTATCTTACTTACCATTGACTAATACATGTTCTCTGATGAACTTTGCTATTCAACATACATGCAAAGGGGTTATGAAAACAAAAAGTCAACTCTAGTGCTGATGAGGGTGATCATCATCACTAATCATGGTGTCCGTTGATTATAGTGTCAAATTATAACTTAATTTATCTAAAATAGAGCAATGCAAAAGACATAGCAATCTTCACCTCAAATGAAGAGTCTGGAATGCCACTTTTCTAAAGAGAAGGCTCATGGAGGCACCTCTCTCCTCACTATTGAAAAATCATTATACCTGTGATAAAACTGATTATGTTCAGTTGTATTAGATTTGTATGCAAATAAAAAGTTGGGTAATTAGCTATACATTGCCCTAAACGTATAAAATAAGAAAAATAAATAGATGTATGGTTTTCTAGGAAATCTAACAGTTTAGAATGCGAGGCTAATGTGGGAGCTGCCAGAGCATCCTGATTAAGACTATGGAAATAAGTTGCAGACTGATGACATCTTAGAAGTAATGACTTTTAAAAAAGATAATATTTCTTTGGTGAGATAAGCATATTATATTTTACAGTAAATACATTTTATATTTCAGTTAATAAGACATTGTACATTAAATAACTGCATTTAATGCTTCACTTTTTTCCTGTGTTAAAATTAATCACTCATGGCCTTGGCCATATGACTTTGCCATTCCTCCCACTGTTTTTCTAACTTGTTTATATTTTATTGAGCTTCCTCTTATGACTTACAATAGCCTGTGATGGAAGTGACAGGAGACCCCATCCTGACCAAGGCCTTAAGAGGCATCCTAGTTTCCTCTCACCTTCACGAGCCTTTGCAGGGTTCATCATGAGAACATATCCCTAGAAACCACTGGACAAGGAGAACAAGAGGTATATGGAATAGGTCTGATCCACCCTTTTACTACCTGAAGTAGAGCTGCCCAGCTGGCTTGCAGACTCACAAACATGAAAATCAATGTTTATTGCAGCAATTCATGAAACTTTGAGGCTGTTATAAAAAGTAAAGAACCTAATACAAATGGAAAGAAACATGGTTAGTAAGCAAAGCTAGTTATGAGCAACTGTCATGTTCTAACAGTTGGAATTTGAATCAGAGCAACTATTGGCATTTGAATGAGAGCGGCCAGACCAGTTTGGGTGAAACTCAGTTCATCTTTTAAACTGACAATAAAGGGAATATATTTTAATAGTAATTTTGTCATTATGTGGCAAACTTTGTTCTGTGAGCTATTAAAATATTCATCTTGGCCAGGTGCAGTGGCTTACACCCATAATCTCAACACTTTGGGAGGCCAAGACAGGAGGATTGCTTGAGGCCAGGAGTTCGAGACCAGCCTGGACAACACAGGAAAACCCTGTCTCTACAGAAAAAAAAAATAGCTAGACATGGTGGTGCACACCTGTAGTCGTAGCTACTTAGGTGCACACCTGTAGCCTTGCTTGAGCCTGGGAGGTCGAGGCTACAGTGAGCCATGATCATGCCACTGCATTCCAGCCTGGGCAACAGAGCAAGACTAGCTCAAAAAAAAAAATCATCTTTATTTTAATATTCAAATTTACATTTTGAGTATGGAATGGAAGCATCAAGAATTATCTTTAAATCCAGATGAAACTTTCCCAAGGTCTCTTGTCATGCATCTTGGACTGAATAACAGGCATCCCTGCCTTCACATCTTCATGGGAAGGCAACAAAACCTGAGGAATACAACCTAGGATCTCAAAAGCTTTTTTAGGAATAATGTCATGTATAATAAATAATAGCAAGAATGTTACAGCATCTATAGCTCTTTAAACTACCTCCCAAGGGAAAGACAATGAGGGCTTAGTTCCTGTGTGTTTTAAACTTTAACTTTACGTGTATTTTTTTGGACATGTGCTGTCCAATATGGTAGCTACAAGCCACACGTGAGGTGAACACACGGCTAGTCCTAATTAAGATGTGCTGTAAATGTAATATACACAAAATATTTTGAAAACTTAGTATGAGAAAAATATTAACAATTTTTATATTGATTCCTTGATAGTATTTTGGATTTAGTTGCTTTCTTAAAACTCTCCTGTGTTACCCAGTTTGAGTGTACCATACCATCCATCTCTTGCAGGGACCTTGACTGATACAACATTAAAATGAAGTGTACTCTTAAAAACTTTTATTTATATATTTCTTATTAAGAATTGGATGAATTGAAACTTTTATATTTTCTTTCTCTTTCTGTCACACAGAAAGCCTGATTAAGTAGCATTATTCTTTTGTCTACAGAAGTAACCACTTATGGCCAGGCATGGTGGCTCACTCCTGTAATCCCAGCACTTTGGGAGCCTGAGGCAGGTGGATCACCTGAGATTGGGAGTTTGAGACCAGCCTGGCCAACATGGTGAAACCCTGTCTCTACTAAAAATACAAAAATTAGCCGGGCGTGGTGGTGGGCACCTGCAATCCCAGCTACTCGGGAGGCTGAGGCAGGAGAATTGCTTGAACCCAGGAGGCGGCGATTGCAGTGAGCTGAGATAGCGCCACTGCACTCCAGCTTGGGCAACGGAGTGAGACTCTGTCTCAAAAAAAAAAAAAAAGCAACGACTTCTGCTGATCTTTTTTCTCTCCTATAGGTTCATAGAAAAAAAACTCCCACCTTATAAAGGAATCTTTAAAAGGTTCCTCATAAAGGAACAGGGTTAGCAGAACCAAGTTTTGAGTCCTGGGTGAAAATCCAGGAGAGAATGGTAGTCAGTTATAACCAATAGCCAACCCAATATTAAAATTAGTTAACAGTGACCCATCTTATTTCACCTACCCCACCTAGGGTGGCCCAAAGCAGATTGCTGGATCTGCCTCTAAACCAACCTTCCCTCCAAAAGAATTGGGGTTATGTTGTGTCTGCTGATTGCCTCCATAATTTGAGATTTTAACAAGTGGAGTTTGGCTCCCAAATACCTTAAAGGATTTTTTTTTGGCATCTCTGGGGAGGGGGAGATTGGACGTAGGCAACCAAACAGGAATGGAATAAGAAAAGATTTGTGTTCTCTGAAGGAGACTTGTGAAGTCTAATTCCAAGTTGCTGAGGGAAAGTGTTTAGAAAAGAAAAAGTAATAGGCTTCAACCAGAAGACATGAGTTGGAGTATCCGCTCTGCCATGTAGTAGTTTGTGTGACCCTCATTTGTAAAATGGAAATACTACTTACACCCTTATGGGTTGTTGTGAGGGTCAGAATAGATTGTGTGCATGACAGTGCTTTGTATACGCAGACAGGAGGAAAAAAGGGGCTGTTATTGGCTCAACTTATTTGACCTTTATTTTCATCATCATCAGCCACTATTTGATGTCAATCTACTATGCAGTGAGCAAACATTAAAATTAGGAAGCTAGGGATATGGGAACCACTGATTAGCATCATATGCCACATGTGCTTCCATCCAAAGCACATGAACAGAATGATATTAAATTACAAGCCTATCAGGAACAGACCAGCTTTCTGCCTCCCTTTCTATGAATACCATGTCCCATGAACCTTGTATTCATGTGGAGTTTTAAGTGCATGCTTGGAAGTTATGAGGAGACAGCTGGGTATGTTCGGGAAAGAAAATAATGGTTAGGTGCATGGCAGGCTTTGGCTCGGCCATTTGGGCAAATGACTTAACCTCTCTGAACCTCAGTTTCTGTTTCTATGAAGTGGGAATGGTAATACCTACCTTCTTCGGATTGTTGTGAGGATTAAATGAGAAGATGAATGAGCACACAGCGTGGTACACCACAAATGCTCAACCAACAGCAGCGATGACAGTATAGGCAACTACCACTAGAAAGAATTTGAACATGTCCCAATTCGAATTTTGATTCCTAATCAAGATCTAGTGAATTTAACTCTAAGTAGCAGAAAAGAAGATTAAGAGTTCCTTTCCACAGCTTTATTAAGTTTTTATATTCACCTGGATGTTGTCAAAAGTGACTTGATCATTCAAGAGATATGGGGACATTTGGCTTCTGGTTTGTGTGAGAGCTTTTCTTTCCCCATCAGCTCAACAGTCAGTCCCCAGATCTAGAGATGGAGAGCTTGGGACAAGGTCAGAATGAAACATCACCAGTCAATCTGCTCAACAGGTAACTCTTGCAGCAATCCTTAAGGAATGGGGTACAGGGTCTCTTCATGTTTCCATGGTAAAGTCCATACCTGCTGCTTCATGGAATAAGCAAAGCCCATGTTGTGTGACGGTGGCAACACTTTTCAGACTTGGATCCTGCACATTCTGATGTGTAAATTCCATGACAGGGCAAAAGCATGCCACTCCACACTAATGCTGCCCTCTCACTAAATTAAACCTTGGAAAAATAAGATGTGGCTTGGCTTTAAAACTCAGTGAACTATCTTTATGGTACAGTTGGTTTCCACAGCTGTAAACACAAAGATCTATGGTTTCTGCCTACCCAGGATAGTCTTGTCTCTAGACAATTTCTTGATGATGCAAATGTTCTGTAACTAAATAGTGGTGATGATGGCACAACACTGTGAATGTACTAAATGTCACTGATTTGTACATATTTAATATGAATTAAATGTTAAAATGGTGAATTATATTTATGTATGTTTTACTATAATAAAATATGCATTGGAAGATGCATTTTTTGTGACCCTGAGTTGTAACTGTATTTTTCTTTGTGACATGTATATATCACCTACCACATAGTAAGCCCTGATGTTTGAATGCATATATGTACATCTGCTTTTTGCAAATCTCAGGTCTGAGTGTTCCACTCTGTAGCATTTGGGTATCACCTAGGAATATGTGATTTATTGACATCCCTGCTTTGGGTGGGATTGAGAACTGTATTGACTGCATGAGCACATATATTTCCTTATAAAACTCTTTGGCTTTAGCACATATTTGCCTACTGTAGAAAATTCTCCTACCCACAGAGCAGGCTGGGAATGGAATGTGTGTCTGCCTTCTCCAAAGGCATCGTATGGCTTTCTTAATGGATGGCAAACAGGAGAGAGAAAGGGGTTCTTAAAGAGTACAACTGAACCAGTTCCTGAGATTCTTCTTTCAGCCAGCTCAGCCTCCTATCACAGGACTCAAGACTCTCAGTTCTTCTAGACAAAGTCAATATTGTTCTTTTATAAAGCAAAGATTATGAAAGGTGTCAGGTCTTTAAAACCTATACAAGCACAAAGTACAAAGGAGAAAGGGGTAGCTGGGAAAAACTCATGAAAGAGACAGTATCTGCCGGAAGTCCTTGAGGCAGAGGATGTTGAATACCTCCAAAAGAAAGGCTTCAATAAAAGCCAAGGAAGCTTCACACTGGTCAAGACTGGCCCTGGCAAACAGGGAAGGATGGCCTTGAACACTGTGATGGAGGAAAATGCTCCCTGGACGATTTTTTTCCTCACTCCAGGCAGCATATTTCAGCTGCTCTTGCTATACCATATCTTTCCAGAAATACGAAGGCTTGTGAAAGATAAGCAAGCCTATGATGGCCACTGTGACAAGGACCAGGGAGAATAGAACCATGAGGAAGACATAGGTGGAGTGGGAGAGAGGTGTGGACAATGGTTGCTCAGCTGGGATCATGTTGGTCAGGTTCAGCATGTAGCCCAAAGTCCAGCCGGCGTCGCTGCCCTGGATCTGCAAACAGTGGGGAAAGTCTGTTGTTTGTGGTTGGAGGAGTTAGAGGAATTATCACCTAGGGCTTAGAATTATTGGATCATGCATTGGAAGAGTTCAAGCAATATAAATCACTGGCTAGGCACAGTGGCTAATGCCTGTAATCTCAGCACTTTGGGAGGCCGAGGAGGGAGGATCACTTGAGGCCAGGAGTTTGAGACTAGCCTGGGCAACATAGTGAGACCCTGTCTCTCCAAAAAATAAAATTAGTTGGGCATGGTGGAACATGTCTGTAGTCTCAGCTATTTAGGAGCCTGGGTGGGGAGGATCACTTAATCCCAGGAGTCTGAGGCTTCAGTGAGCTGTGATCATACCACTGCACCCCAGCCTGGGTGACAGGGTGAGACCATGTCTCTTAAAAGAAATGTATATACACACACACATACATCATGACTACCTCGTGTGTCAGTCCTAAATTTGACATAGGTATAATCTTTCAAACAAAAAAACTGCTGGAATTAAAGGAAGTCTGGTATATTATAACGAGGAAAAGATTTAAGTTTGAATTAGCAAGATCAGCACTGACAAGAGTGTAAGGACACTGTTATCCTCAGTCCTGCCACAGCCCTCTGTCTCAATGCTTTGTTTTGCTTGAAATCACCATATTTAATACAGGGGGTAAAATGTTTTCCCCACTAGTGAGCATGGGCTTAAAAAGGTAGAGACACACTGCTCCGGGTATTTTTGGTCCAGCATGAGTCGCTCAGCTGGGTTCTCTATTCCTGGATACCTGCAGGTGGCGCTACGGTAAAGCACAGCATTGAGTTTGCTTCTTCCGGACTCACGCTAAGCCTGGCTTCTAAACAATGGTCTCATCATTCACAGCCACTCAGTCCCCTTCTTCACACAGAGCTTTCAGATTGGTCAATCTTGAAGTAATAACCAACAAGGATGATGAAACCATGATCATACTTTCCCAGCTTACGGAAGGGGCCTTTCAGGGGGCTACTGAAGTCAGCACACAGAGTCACTGTAGCTGCTGAAATGCTGTTACTTTAATATATCTCATTTTGTGTTTTGTTTTGTAAGGAATTAAGTCACTGTTATGTGGAAAGTTGCAACTGAAAATGCAAGTAGCTGTCCTTAGAGAGGATGCTCACAGTGGGCCAACAGACCCAGGAGGGCTTGACACAGAATGCCAGGGTTTGAAGCAGAATGGCAGAACAGGACATCAAGCCAAAGCTACACTAGGCTGACTCCCCCCTCTTTCTGAAGCCCCAAACTGCTTCAGTCACTACCACCAAACCCCAACCTCCCCCCAGCCCAATAGGTCCCCAAATTACCTTGCCAATGAAATGGATGTGCTCCCAGGAATCAGCTGTGAAATGATAGCCTTGCAGAAGGAGGGAGAGAATGTAGGTACCAGAAAAGCAGTATTCACTCAGGTACTTCTCCTTTACTCCAGCGTAAGATGTTTTTATCTAGAAGTGAAGCGAGGGAGAGATCACACTCGTACAATAGGCACCTCTCTATGGCCCTCTTTTTCTCTGCTAGCCCTGATGAAGAGAGGGGAAAGCCCCAACTCCGGTGCACCTGAAGGTTGGCCTCTTCCAGAGGGCTTTGCGGGTAGTGCTGCACTCCTTCAGTGGGAGCAGGGTTTTATAGTTTAGGGTCTCTTAAGGAAGCTTTTCCTGCACAGGCTTCTATGAGATAATAATAGGTCCTCCAGGAAAAAAGTAGTTCCTGTGGTATAGTAGGTTGTGAAACACTAAATTTCAGTACCTCTGTTCATCCCCTAGACTTTGTTTAATCTGAGTTTTCTATATGCTCTTGACCAGAGCCTTTGGCCCACAGCCATAAAAAGCCTTACCACTCACTTTAGTCCCTGGACTGGCAGCATCAGCATCACGTGGGAGCTGGTTAGTCCTCACCCTAAAACTACCAATTCAGAGTCTGCATTCCACTATGATTCCCAGGTGATTCATTGCACAGTAAAGTTTGAGAAACACAGGTCTGGACACAGTTTAGGTAGCATTTTGCTGAAGACTGCTAGCACTGCCAACATCTCACCTTCTATCTTCTGTCTTAATGTCTTTTTTTGCATCTGAGTCATGCAAAGTGGTTGTTTCCTTGAGTCCTTCCTATGTTTACTCATCCTACTCCCTACTAAAAATATTAAGAGCTGCTTGCCATCCCTTGCCCTTACCTAGCCTAGCTGTTGTGAATATACACCCAGATACCCACAGCCTGCTCTGAAACTCTCCTGCCCCCAATGTGAGGACAACAGGCCAGGACCTCTCTAGCCTGGACTTCTGTTTGCTGCCCCATTCCTCAGCCCTTCAGATAGGCATTCCCTCCTGGACACCCTTGGCAGAGAGAGAACATTTGTTATGCATGCATCATGCACCATCCGGAACTATGCCAGATGTTTTATATGTAGTATCTCCTGGATGCCTAAACCACACCCCTCTTTTCCCAGATTTCTCTCCCTTCTGTGGGTCCTAACCCATATGCAAATCCTAACCGCTGGCTGGGGTCTGTTTCTCACTTGGTTCCTGCCTGTCCCCAGTTTCTGGAAGGGTAAGTCCATAACTAGACTGCCTTGTCTTGCTCTGATGAAATTCTTAGAATGACCCAGCTTGGAGCTTGTCTTTTCAGCACAGTTCTGGAAATTATCCTTTGATTGATTCCTCTGCATGTGACATCCTCTTGAGACCGTGGTGTGGACATCAGTTGGCATTGCCTGTCCAGGTTCCTACCCCTTCCTTTCAGTCACTGCATTCTGCTTTCCCTTTGTGAAAAGACCTCCTCCCCTATCGAAGTAGTCTTGGGCCTGTCAATTGAAGGATGCCTATGGGACACAAAATCCCAAGAATCTACTTAGGTCCAACTTGAAAGTGCTGAGCCCCTGTAGGTCCTTGAAGGCTGGCCTATCCCTTGTAGGGGGCTGGGAGATGCCATTTTGGCCTAATTTCCCTGAATTCTTTGATACTCCTATTCCCCTCCTCCTTCTGGAAAGCTGTACATTGGCTATGCAGTCTGGCCTCCTGAAGGTTATGATAGTAGCCAAAAATATAGAAGCCAAAAAGGCATCACCTTCTGCATCAATCCAGAATTGATCATGCTCATGCCTGTGGGTGGATCGCTATGTGTTCTCCAAATTGGGAGGGGAAGTCTACTCTCCTCTCTCCTCTCTCTCCCACCTTCCCCTCTCTCTTCTCTCCTTTCTATTCCCAGGGCAGTGGAACATGACGAGGTTCTCTTCCCTTCATGAATATCCTCTTTCTGCCCTCCACATAAAGGGGCATTAACGATCTTCAAGAATAGGATGCCTTTCCCTAGAAGGGCTAAATATTCATGAGGATGAATGCGAGGATCCAGAGTGCACTGAAATATAACTGGTCATCAGTACACACAGAATCTGATCACATTGTTCACTTGGGCTGACCAGATCTTGGATGACCAGATTTTCAGAGTAGAAAATTGGCTGTGTTCTGGCTGCTGAAAGATTCTACTAGCCCTCTAATGAAGCTTCCAGAAGACAACCATGGAGTCTCCCTTCCACTCACTCTCCTAGTCTCTCCACTTCAGAGACCCAATGACTTCAGGCACCTGACTGAGCATCAGCAGGCGTGGTTTGCATTTTATTTCCCTTGCCAAAGCAGGGGAAGGCAGCATGGGGAAGGATACGCATAAAGCACAGAAAGCAAATGTACACCGTCAACACATAGTACATGCTTAAACATTGTTAATTATCTCTCTACCAAAGGTTTTTAGGAGGAACATTCCCAAACACAAGCCATATTGGAGTAGCAGTCCATGATGAAGTTAGGAGGGAAAGAAGAAAGTCACCTTCTAACAATGTACTTGACAAAACTATGCTTTCTACCTGGGTGGACGATGCAGCTTGGGAAAGTGAACCCTGGGTCATAACATCCACCTGAATGCTCTAGGCTCTGGGTGAAGACAGGGGTCTAACCCTGCAACCCCTTCCCCAAATGCTTCAGGAATTCTCCCAAATGCAGGCCCTTCTTAGCTTACTTCCAGGTCCTCTGAACAATTCCCCACATGACTTACCTGAGCAGAATTACAGGTCTAAATATAAGCATTCCCAGCCTAACATAATCTTATGAAGTAAAAAATGAGATGTGGATAAGAGAGGAAACCTGACAGAACTTTTTTTTTTTTTTAATTTTAATTTTTGAGATGGAGTCTTGCTCTGTCGCCCAGGCTGGAGTACAGTGGCACAATCTCGGCTCACTGCAAGCTCCGCCTCCCGGGTTCACGCCATTCTCCTGCCTCAGCCTCCCGAGCAGCTGGGACTACAGGTGCCCGCCACCACGCCCGGCTAATTTTTTTGTATTTTTAGTAGAGATGGGGTTTCACCATGTTAGCCAGGATGAGAAATTTTAATCTAAACCAGAAGTAATTTTTTTTCAAAGAGCAGCCTAAATCTGCTTCCTCAGCAGCCTAAATCTGCTTCCTCAGCAGCCTTCCTCAGTAGGCCTGGTCTCAAATTGCCTCCACTCTAACATGCTTATCTTCCTCCACAGATCACTGCCAGATGCAAAAAACTACCGCTAAGCATTTTGTAAAGTGCTGAGACATATTTGAGCAACTTTTGATGAAGGCCCTGACCACATTTCTTTCATGTTCTAGACAAAATACCTGGAGAGAATGGCAAGCTTCCAGGCTCTTGCTCAGCCTTTCTTCCCCCTTGTCAGTGCAGTCAGGGATAAGCATCTATTTTTAATTAATAGTATTTCTTAAGAATGAAAACACCATTCACTTTTGCAACAGTCAACTTAAATACAGCTGCCGTTCTGAGCTATGTCTTTTATAATCAGAGTGGATTCCATACCTCTCATCCCTGGATTTTCAGCTTGTGGTACTGGATGTTGAATGGCTCAGTGCCTCTGATAAGAAAAAAATTGTGCTTCATGTTTATGAATAAGTAGGAGATATCTTGGACGTGGGAAATGGAGAGGATTTTACCACAATCGTATCTGTGGCAGACTCTGCAAATTGCCTGCTTTCTTGCTAACAGAACTCTGATTTGGGGACTGAAGGAGGGGAGTGGGCCACAATGTGCCCAGCTCGAGGCAGTGGCTCATGATAGGTCTAAGCTCTAAGCCGGTCACAAAATTCTGCACCTGGTTTTCCCAGTCAATCTGGCCATTGAGATATAAGGGGAAGACTGCTGAGTCTGGGATAGCTTTTGCTTTCCTGTAAAAAGGAACAGATGTATCTGGTTATATCCCTTTTCTGACCTTTCTGAACATGGCTGTGATGCCTGAAGCCACGTCCACCATCTTGTGTCCATGAAGAAACAAGCACAACAGCAGAGCTGAAGAAGCAATGGCTGAGATAGAGCAGAGCTGCTGACCCCATGCCAGCAGCTGCCTACTGCCAGACTTTGTATTAGGTGAGAAAAAAAATAAGATCTTATTTAAGCCACTGGATGTCAAGTTATCAAGGAATGCTGATAAATTCATTCCTGAGTCCACCATCTGGTCTTCTCTAACACATTTGCTGGATCTTGTTCAAACCAGCAGGAGTTTCAGAGCAGACTCACATCCTCTGCATCAGCGAGGACAGAGGGCACTCATGCTGTTAGAGCTGCTGTGCCTAGTCACTTACCTCCTCCCAAGGCTGAGAGCAGAACTTTTTCATCATCTCAGTCACCTTTTCCTGAGAGACTTTCTCTGATGTCAAGTTTAAAAACTTCATCACAAAGTAAAAAGCTGAAAATGCCTACAAGAGAAAATTGCAGTTTTAGGCTGTGTGCCACACAGAGGGATGCCAACTTGCTCTCCTAAAGGCCACATCCCTTGTGCAGGTGCCTGGAAAGCTCTGCTGAGTAAATTAACACACAAAGTGATATTGCAGGCCCAGGAGCTGTTTCCTTCCTGGAAGAGGAGCCACTTTGCTGCTGACACACATTTCTAAGCCACCTGGCAGTTACTTTTCTCCATTAATTGTAATAGAAGAGTCAGGGAGAAAGAAAAATGGGGAAAGAGAATAAGAAAAGAGAGAGAAAGAGGTTGCAAAAATCCCATTTAAAAATACTATGTACTACATTTGAATGTTTAATAAATATAAAAAACTGGAAAATTCTATACAACGCTATTGAGTTATCGCTGAGTAGCAAAATTGGTTTTTTCCCCTTGTGCTTATTTTTTGCCTATTTTCTACAATGAATATGTACTGCTTTCCTTTAAAAAAATCCATCTTTATTCAACAAATATTTATTGCAGGTCTACTATGGGCTAGGTACTATTTTAGACACAACTGAAATTTTTAAAAAATCATTATCATCATCAAACATAACAGCTATAAAAAAGTTAAAAGTTCAAATCAGTAAAACAAAAAAATTCTATTAAAATGACCTTTAAATTATACTACTTAGTGACAACTGCTATTAAATATAGTATAGAGGCTTCTAGCATTTTTCTTATTCTATGATACATATATAATGTTTATTATACTTCATACCACCCTATAACTGCCTTTTTTACTCTTTTAATAGAGCATAATTTAAAGGGGAAAAAATAATTGAGCAGAGCTTGCTGGATGAGGCAATTCAAACCCCAACTCTAGTGCTTTTCCTCTTTCCTACCCAAAAAGGTGCCAGTTTTTTGTGGGAAATCATGTTGGATATTAAAGGAGCACATCATTTGTTCATTCAGCAAACACACTGAGGTCTGTCTGCTAGACACTGTGCTGAGTCATAGTTTACTGGGATTATTTGAGGGGGGCATAAAGTTTTCCCCGTGGCAAACATGGTTAGATTGGGGATTATAATTTGCCTTCTGTAAAATTACTTAACTAGAAGTGAATGTAGAAACAAAAGTGTAATTTGCCTAGGCAAAGAAACAGAGTTTTGGTAGGCAAAGAAACAGGAGGTAGCAGAGATCCCATTGGGGGCTCACTGTGACTCAGAGATGAGGAAAAATATCCTCCACCAGGCAATTTCCTGCTGCAAACAGGCCGTGTGCTTCAGTTCCAACTGACATAAACCCAATGCCAGCTTCTTAAAAGTTGCATTTTTCAATATTCTTATACATATATATCTAATAATATAACTGTGAGCATATTAGTCTTTTTAATACATTTTGTTTTTTTGGCTTGATTTTTTTCTTCCACTTTCAGTCCTAATAGGAGTTCATACTAACAACTTAATATGAAGCCTCCCATTTTTCCCATGCTCCTATAATCATATACAAACACACACATATAAAGGGTTTGTTTTAGAAATGAAATTTTAAACAGATTCTTCATCTTGCTTTTCTTAACAATCCTTTATAGAAATCCCTCCAAGTCCGCTGGGGCCACTCTAATGGCCACATAAGAGTCTACGGTGTAGATGTATCTTAATTTATTCAACAACTCTCTACTGGTAGATATTCTCCTGATTTCCAGCAATTTCTCCTATGAGGAATGGTATAAATACATTTAGCCTCTGAACTGGTATGATCATTCCTCTAGGAAGTCGAGCTCTGCAGAAACTGGAGAGCCTCCATATGCCCTGAAATCAGGAATTCCAGCACTTCCATTATCATTGTATCCCAGGTGCAGAAAAAGATCGTGGTATGGTCCTATTTCTGCCCTCTTAACCCAAGCCACTATCATCTCGTGTGGACACTGCAATGGCCTCTTAATTAGTCTCCACATTAGCTTTCTGGTTCTAGTCCAACCCGTCCTGCAAACAGCAGTCACAGGAATCTTTTAACAACAAATCTGATCATATCACTCCCCTGCTTAAAACCTTTGGTGGCTCCTAATTATACTTAGAATAAAAATCAAATCCTACAAGGTCTCTGAAAACCAGGCATGTTCTAGCCCTGCCCCTATGCCCACCATACCCAGCCACCCTGGCTTTAAATCCCGGCCAAGCCTTTTTACTCCCCTAGAGCCTGTACACTTGCTATTCCCTCTGCTGGAACTCCCTGGACTTCCACATCCCCTCCTCAGAGGGGTCTCTAGGACCCTCTGTTATCTGCTTTCACAGGACTGTCTCTTTCTT